>NC_142035.1:22534247-23136247 GCF_982192425.1 Myodes glareolus | reverse complement strand
CACAGAACTGCACTCGGGCTAGATGGGGCAGGAACAGGGTTTGCTGAAGGATACAGACGCCCAGAACTCACAGCTTATGTGGAAGAAAGGGTAATATAACTCACCTGTCCTTGAGCCTAAGTCAGAAGTCTTGGCTCAGTGGGAGCTCAGATTTTCAGAGAGTAAAAGGGTCAAAATTCTCTCACCTGATTGGCTGACGAGGCTTGATGTCAACTGGGGGTGGGGCAGGCACGTCACTGGGGAAGATGTCAACCCACATGTGAAGGGATCCCTAAGAGCACAAAACCAGGCTGCAGGGTCTTACTTGAAGAACCCCTTCCCCTACAGCCTTGAATCTGGTGGCTGCCCTGTCCCCAGTGGGAGAAGAGCCAGGGGCAGGAGTTACTGGGAAGGTTGGGCAGATTTGGGGGTATCTAGATGAAGGAAGAGTCTGAAATGGGGTCCCACAGCCAAGACTAGGTTTGGGTTCAGGATGAGAAAACTGAGGTCAAGAGTAGGATGTGGTCTTGAGGTCCGAGCCTTAGTGAGTGAGGATGGAGGCCTGACCCTTGTTGGCTCAGGGCTGGGGACCCTGTAGGACCAGAATTGGAGATAGGATGTACAGCCCATGACAGGTTCTCACTGACACCAGGAGCCAGGGTCACTAGCAGTGTAGAGTGTGGGTAGAGGGCTTGAGAAAGGGGCCCAGAGTCAAGGGAGGAGTCTCAGGGAGTCGGGTCCTTCACCTGCAGCAGCCCTGGGCTGCGGGGATGGTACAGGGGCCGTGTTTCCACATGTTCGGGTACCAGCTGGATCCCAAGTCCTGGCATCTCCTGCCAACGCCGCAGCACGAGCAATGCTTGAGCCTCTTCAGAAGCCTCACTTCTCACCTTGGGATCTCTGTCATCTGAAACGGGGGGATGGGGACCTGGGACCTGGGACCTGTCACCTCCTCAGCTCAGCTGAGACTAATGCTGCACTCGATAAAGCCTGTGGCCTCTGCTGGGCATGGTGGCTCACACCTTTAATCCCAGCAGAAGTAGGAAGATCTCCAGGAATTTGAGGCAAGCCTGGTCTACATAATGAGTTTCAGGAACAGACAGAGCTATGTAGAGATCTCCTTAACAGCTATGTTCCCCCAACCTCCATCCCCACACCCCTCAAAAATAGCCTGTGGCCTGGGAGAGCAAGTCCACCATTCACAAAAAGCAAGAGCTGGGGGAGGTGCTGCTGCTAAAGCTGCCACCTGTGAAGAGCCAGCCGTCACGATTGCTCAGACCCTGTTTAGAGACTAGACCACCAGCCGCTTGAAGTCTGAGCTCAATTTCGTAGCCATAGACTGTATAGATCTCTGTATCCTGTGCACTGAGGAGTTCACTACTGAAGACCCTTTTCTCCCAGCATCGAGGAACTGTGCCCTTACTCAACCAAACTCACAAACATCCCTGTGCCTGCTACCATCAGTGGGCTCTCCTGGGCATACTAGCCTGGCACCTGCTGCATCCTGTGTCTTGGTCTGTCTCTCTCATACTCTTTGTGGCCTGCCCAACAGAGAGGGTCTGGTACCTGAAGGCAGGGCCTCGGACGGTGTCAGGAAGACTCTGTTGCCCACCTTGACAGCCCCAGCTCGGTATTCTGGGGCGGGGAGTCCACAGCGCTGGCACAACCCTGCCAGAATCTGTGAAGGCCGGAAGGCATCGCGCCAGGCATTGTACCCATCCCTGCAGGCAGAAGAGAACATTGCATGAGCTAGAGCAGTGTGTGGGCACAGTGGGCACAGCGGCAATGAGGAGGAAATGGGGCTCAAAGAGGTCACATGACTTAGTATTCAAACTCAAGTCTTGGCTACTGAGGTGAGACGACTTGCAAGGGATGAGAGAAGATTCCCTTCTGTAAGGACTGTAGCTTGGATACAAGAAAGGGGCTGTGACAGCTGGGGAGATGCGATTATTCAGCATGTAAAGGGCTTGTTGCTTAAACATGAGGACCTGAGTTCAAATCCCCACAGCGCACATAAAAGTTGACATGTAGTGCAAGTATTTGTATTCCCTGCGCTCCTACTGGAGATGAAGGTGGAGACAGGAGCTGCTGCCAGCTCATGAGCCAGGTAGCCTGGCACACAACAGTGATGAGATTCTCCCTCCCTCAAGATGGACAGAGAAGAGTAACACCCAAGTCTGTGCTCGGACCCTCACATGCATGTTGTGGAACACGTGTCCCCAGATATTACACATGAATATACTCAAACATTCAAAATATAATAAGATTAAACTCATTCTAAACAGAAATGTGAACTTGAATAGGCTTGCTTCAGGAATGGGCCCTGCCAGACTCACACATCATACTGGGAGGCCAGCCCACAGTTGGCTCTGTGGTGGCTATAGAATCGATTTTCCAGGTCAATGTGGGTCTCCCCAATGAGGTCATCAGAGCCCACGAGGTCATGATCGAATATGGCCACAGTCAGCTCTGGCTCGGCTGGAAGGGAGACGTTCAACTCCAGGACCCTGGGCAGAAAAGAAAAGTGGCTAAGGACAGCTCCACGCCCTCCAGGGGGGCCTGGGGTAGCGGTGTCCAGTCCCCCACCATCACCAAGTCAGCAGCCTGGACAAGAGCCTGTGGAGCCCCAGCCCCCCACTCTCAAGCCCAGGGTTCAGCCTCACTCTCCGAAGATGGGGTGCAGTTGCTTGGGGATGTAGCGCTCCTTAGAGTCCCGCTGTTCCTTGCCAGCGCTCACCACCACATAGGGGTCTGCCTTGCCATTGGGGTCCGCGGGAGTCAGGTTGGTAGCCTAGGGGGAGAATTGAAATCCAGTGGAGCCAGGAGAGATACCATCCTTGAAACCGAAGCCCTTGTCGGACCCAATCACAGGATTTTGCGAGGTGCTGGAGGTCAAACCAGGGCTTCCTCCACACTGGTCAAGCACTCTATTGGCTGAGCCTTCTCTGCTACAGTGTGAGAGCCATTCGCAGTATGAGGTGTGTTTAGAACTCACTGGGGAATCAGAAGCAGGTGGCTCTAGGGCTCCTGTCTTCCCCAGCCAGCTGCCGGTGCCTATCCAGCGTTAACAGTTCAGCTGAGGACTATAAACTGAGAAAAACCTACTCTGACTCAACCCATAGAATGCGCCAATAGGATGCGGTTTAGGGAGGGGACGATACTAGAAGATTGTACTGCCCTAAAGAATGTGGTCAGTGAGACCTGGAGGCTGGGGATGGAGGGCAGAGAAATGTGATAGGGGATATAAAACTCACTACTTTTGCCAAATTGGCATGCCAGTCATTTTTGCCTTTTGTCCAGGTTGGGGCCTGGCTTCTAAACTGAAAAATAAATCTGTCTCGCTTTTGCTACCCTGAGTCTCCAGGACTTTTATTATGAAGTGAAGATCAGTGTTTCTCACCTACATAAAGAATACACTACTCATCTTCCTTCTCACTTTCCTACCTGGAAATTATTCAAGGACACAAAGATCTTCATTATTCATTTTTCAGCTATATAAAACTCTGTTGTTCACCCATTGTGTGACTAGCACTTGTTTTCTGGTAACTTTTCATTTTTAGAAATATGTGAGGCTTTTTTCCTTCAAACTGTCCAGTCACCCTTTTTTCAGGACTGGAGATCAAACCCAGGGCCCCCTGTAAGCTAGGCAAAGGCATCCTCAGCAGCCTCTTTTTAGTATTACTCTGTGTGTGTATGTGTGTGTGCGCGCGCGCATGTGCATGTGTGAGCATATGTGTACACGCCTTCCTCAATCACTACCTTATTTTTTGAGATTTGGCCTCTCACTGAACCAGGCGCTCACTGATCCAGCCATGCTAACTGGCAGCAGATCTCAGAGGCCATCCTGACCCCACCTTCTCCGTGCCGGGATTATGGGTGCACACTTGCCAAGCCCAACGTTTTGCCTAAGTGCTGGGGACCCAAAAGTCTTCACAGTGGCGCAGTGAGCACTTTACCGACCGAGGCATCTCCCGGTTCTATGTACTTTTGAGACAGTGGCATGTAGCACAGGCTGCCCTCAAACTTGCTTTGTGGCGGAGGATGACTTTGAACTCCCGACTTTCTTGTCTTCACCTCCTGAGTGCTGGGACTGCAGGCATGTGCACACCAGCTTTGTGTGATTCTGAGGTTTAAATTCGAGGCTTTGTGTATATTGGGAAAGCTATGGCTCCAGTTCTAGCCTGGCCTTGAACGTACAGTCCTACCTTAGCCTCCTGTGCACACACATGGGGAGGTCCAAGATGACTCCACAACCTCAGAAGTTGGTCCTCGATGACCATCTTTTTTTTTTTTTTTCTGGTTTTGTTGCTGTTGTTTTTTGGTTTGTTTTTGGTTTGTTTTTGAGATGGCATCTCTCACAGGACTGGAATCAGCTAGGTAGGCTAGCCTGGCTAGCCAATGAACCCAGTTGACCTCTCCCCACCTCTCCAGCCCTGGGATTACAGACGTGACCAACCATGCCCAATATGTTTGGCCCTTTTTGTTTGCTTCCTTGTTTTTGGTTGGTTGACTTCTCTAACTTGGTAAAGGTTTCTGATTTAATTTAATTTTATGTGTATGGGTATTTTGCCTGCATGTATGACTATGTAACACATGCATGTTTCAGGCAGCGGCCAGGAGAGTGTCAGATCCTCAGGAACAGGAGTTCCAGATGCTCATGAGCTCCCATAGGGGTGCTGGGAATCCAACCTGGTCATTTGGAAGAGCAGCCAGTGCTCATAACTGCTGAGCCAGCTTTCGGGCTCTGGTTTGGTATTTTGATCCTCCTGCCTCCAACTTCCAAATTTTGGGATTACTGGTGTGTACTATACCCAGTTATGGTTTGGGGTTGTTTGTTATTATTATTGTTGTTGTTTTGTTTTTGGTTTCATTATGTAGTCCAGGCTGGCCTCAAATTCACAGTAATCTTCCTATCTCAGCTTCCTGAGAGCTGTGATTACAAATATGATCCTAAAATTTCTGTTTCCTCTGCCTAGTGCTGGGATGGACCCCAAGGCTCAAGTGTTCTGAGCCAAACTTCAGCTCTCAGAACTGACTTCTCTGAATTAAACAGATAATATAAATCTCAGTCTTAAATCGATGTGGGATCACACTAAAGACACATTCCCCAGGAAGCCCCTGTTTCCTAAAATGGCTTCTCTTTCCCGCGGGCGAGCTGCCTCTCAGCAGCTCTCAAGAGGGTCCTGCTTCACGCAGGGTCTGGTTTCCAGCCCCCTTCTTTGCTCAGACTCTAAGAACCCAAGGTTCAGGTGCGGACAAACTGTGTTGAGCTGTGACCCGTGGTTGTCTCAGAACTACCGCTGCCACCTCGCTCAACGAAAAAGAAAATTCCCTTTTGTCAGAGCTTTGTGTTCACTAAAAAGACGTCTAACAAGTCTGGACATTACAAAGGCATTTATCTTGGATCACCCTGTCTGCCATATTGCTAGACGACACAGTCAGGACGAGTTCACTACCGAGCATTACCCCGAGAGGGTCAGATGGTGACGCAGAGTGTCTCATCCAGTGATGACTTAGAATCCCTAAGTCAGGTCATAGCATCTGCTCCAGTGACAGGGAGAGAGGGAGAGGGGGACAGAAAACTGCTCGTTCCCCGTTTCGTCCCAAGACTCTTTAGGAAAATTCCAGGGTCCTGCTAGTCTGCATGACAGCCATCCAATGGAAAGAGTTACAGGGTATTTGACCAAAAGGCATTCTGCAATTGGGGATCCCACACTACAGCTTTCAGCCGCCCCATCCCTAGACGGGGAAGAGGTACGCTGAAGGGGCCTGGCCTACCTCTGTTGCCATGGGGATGAGCCAGGGACTGAGGACACTCACCTTCACGACATACACTCTAACCAGAAGCTTGATGGGCCGGTTCTGGGGAATCCCCCTGGAGATCTGAGGCTCAGAGAAAGATGCTGCCTCTGACTCAGGGTAAATGAGGAAGGAGCCCTGAAGTGGGGGAGATAGAAAAGGGGTTGGTAGGAAAGATGGGTTTTTTTACAATTACATTAGATTTATGTGTGAGCGTTTTGCCTGTCTATATGTCTGTGAGCTTGGCTCCCTAGGTCAGAAGAGAGTGTCAGATTCCGAAGAACTGGAGTTAGGGGTGGTTGTGAAGCACCCTGTGGTGTTGGAAATGGAACCCAGGTCCTCAGCAAGAGCAGCCAGTGTTAACTGAGGAGCCACCTCTCCAGCCTGTAAGCTTTTCCAGTCCCTTCTCCTCCTCCCTTTCTTCCCCGAAGTATACCTTGAACTTGCCCACAAAGCGTCCAGATCCTTCCTCTCCATCTCCAGCTTGGCCGCCTTGCCCTTTGTACAGGGGGAACACATTCAGCCAGTCTTCGAAGTGGTTGAACTCCTCCTCTAAGGAGCTGTTGTAGATCTGAAAGGTGAGGGTTCTCAGTGACAACTCTGTACCCCAAATCCAAGGGGTACCCTTCTCCCTAACACCCCATCACCTTCAAGGTGGCAATTGCTTTTTTCCGAGGTCCAGAAACTTTGGTATCAGCTCTCCCCTGCTCCTGGGCCTCCCTGTCTGCAGAAATGAGGTGGGTGCCATCTGAAAACAGCAGTGAGGTAAGAACTGTGGGGATAGCCAGGCGGTGGTGGCGCACGCCTTTAATCCCAGCACTCAGGAGGCAGAGGCAGGCGGAACTCAGTGAGTTCCAGGCCAGCCTGGTCTACAGAGCAAGTTCCAGGACAGGCTACAAAGCTACAAAGAGAAAACATCTCGGGGTGGGGGGTGGAGGGGGGGGGAGAGAGAGAGAGAGAGAGAGAGAGAGAGAGAGAGAGAGAGAGAATGATGTGGGTATGGGGATAGAGCAAGAGCAAAAAGTCGCATCTCTCACCTGGGTCCCCAGCGTCCTCCATCTCATCCTCATCGAAGTTGGACTGAAATCAAAAGGCACGTCAGAGATCCCTTCCCTCCTTGGCCCACCCTCCCTCCAGGTACACAGCCACTTCTTTGTTAAAGTGGCCTTTACTGTCTAGTCCTGTGCCCTTGTAGTCAGTCACCGCCACCCACTTAGGGTCACTGAGCCCTTGAAATGAGGTCAGCCTACACTGCGAGTTGACCCACACACCAGACTTATTGGAAGAATGTAAAATAGCTTATTATTGATTTTTATGATAATTACTGGTTGGAACCATATTTCGCATGTGTTAATAAAACATTATTAAAATTATCCTCATTTTTCCTTTTTAAAAATATGGCTATTAGGGGCTGGAGAGATGACTCAGAGGTTAAGAGCATTGACTGCTCTTCCAAAGGTCCTGAGTTCAATTCCCAGCAACCACATGATGGCTCACAACCATCTGTAATGAAGTCTGGTGCCCTCTTCTGGCCTTCAGGCGTACACGCAGACTGAATATTATACACAAAATAAATAAATAAATAAATAAATAAATAATATGTGGCTATTAATAAAAATATTTTAAAAAGTTGAGACAGAGTCTCATGTTGGCATAAGCTGACTTTGAACTCCTGACCCTTCTGTTACCACCTCCCAGGTGCTCACTGGACAGGTGTGTGCTAAGAGCTAGAATTCTGTACTCATTTTCTTGTTTCTGAGACAGGTCTAACTTTGTGTCCCTGCCTGGCCTGGAACTTGCTATGTAGACCAGGCTGGCCTTGAACTCACAGGGGTGGAATGCAGGGATTAAGGATGTGCACCACCATGCTGGGTTCTTGTTCTATTTTGTTAAACAACAGAGCGCTGGGAGGCAGAAGTACTTATGTCCAATTACTAAAATGATGTGAAAGAGGAGAAAAGATGGCTGCAACCAAGAGCTCTGGAACACACAGGGGTCTGCTGGATGAGACTCCCCCGCCCCCGTCTTTTGCCCCTCGGTTCCTGCCGAGGCCCTGCTCCACTCACCTGCCCCTGGAGCTCCTGCAGTGAGGCGTAGTACTTGGACCACCAGTCCATCTCTTCTGGATCTGGGACGTCCTCTTCCAGCTCAGGGCCTTGACCCAGGAGCCCTAAGGTGAGCTTCTTCAGAGGAGCCTGAGGTAGAGAGGACCTTGCTGCTCTCAGCCAGCACCACCACAGACCCTAACATCCCTCTCCAGCCTTGGGAATCCCATCACCTTCAGAATCTGGCTGGATAGTCCTGCTTCAGCCCCGGAGGGGTCTCGAAACTGCTCTCCTGAGAGTAGGGAAGAGAGCCCATGAGTTTAGGCCAGTAGACATCAGACTCCAAGCCCCACTGGGTGTTCCACTGGAGCCATCTCTACCAGGACCCAGAGGGGCTTCTATCTGTGTCTCCTACGGAGAAAGACTCCTAACCTTGAGGTCCCTTTGGCACGAGGTCTCTTGTGTCCTCCTCTGGTTCCTCCTCCTCAGGGGGATCCTCATGACCCTGGAGTGTGAACTGCAGCATGTTGGGGACAATATGGGAACCCACAAGGACAGTCCGGCCAAAGGCCCGGCGCTCAATCACCAGGATGCTGAGTGGGGGCTGCAGGTATGACTGTTCTGGCAAGTCCTAGGACAGGAAAACAGGAAGTGACTCCCAGCCCCGGGAAGGAGAAAAGGAGCTCAAAGTGGTGGGGAACAGGGCATTCTGGGCTCAGCTCTGCCACACTGTCAATCACTGTGGCCTTCTGACTCTGTGCCCCAGCTGAAGAGGGGACACAGCCCTGGACTCACAGACTGTTCTACGTATGGTGACACAGCTGATATGAAGGGACTTTGTCACCTATGAAGTGTGACCCAAAACACAGGTTAGCGTTTTTCTTAGAGGATGAACGCTCAACCTGCAGATATAGAGTCAGAACCATTAAAATATGTATGGACTTTGACCAAGTGATTGCCTACCTGTCCCTGGCACCCAAGGGGGACAAAGACAGTGATTATACCACTAGTTAGATCACTGGCTCATTATATACAAAGAGGAGGAAGAATAGAGCTTCATCGGAGAAAAGCATCTACCTTTCCCTGGAATTAAATTATTATTAGTTTTTTTATATTTATTTATTTATTATGTATACAATATTCTGTCTGTGTGAATGTCTGCAGGCCAGAAGAAGGCACCAGACGTCATTACAGATGGTTGTGAGTCACCATGTGGTTGCCGGGAATTGAACTCAGGACCTTTGGAAGAGCAGGCAATGCTCTTAACCTCTGAGCCATCTGTCCAGCCCCTATTATTAGTTTTTAAAAAGTTTTTAGTAAAATGCTATGCAGTCTTGGCTGGCCTGGAACTTGCTATGGAGACCAGGCTAGCTTCAGAGTTGCTATGGAGACCAGGCTAGCTTCAGAGTTGCTATGATTCTCCTGTTGCTACCTTATAAGTCCAGGGATTACAACCATGTTGTACAAATGAGAAACAATCCGAAGTAAATTATGAAAAATCAGTATCCAGCTGAGCGGTGGTGGTAGCACACACCTTTAAACCCAGCACCCGGGAGGCAGGCGGATCTCTGTGAGTTTGAGGCCAACCTGGTCTACAAGAGCTAGACCAAAAAAATAAAAAATAAAAAGAAAGAAAAATCAGTATCTACACTCGTGACTTTTTCTCAACTGGTACAACCTAGAACCACCCAGGTGACTTTTTCTCAACTGGTACAACCTAGAACCACCCAGGCAGAGCGTCTCAGTGAGGGAATATCTATGTCATCAACGGACTGAGAAACAAAGTAATTACTGGAGACAAAGTGTCTCTACAGTGGTAGACTGGGAGCTAAAACAACTGCAAACAAAGATGTGCTGTGGGAGTAACTTTTGCTGTCTCAACCAATAGTTGCTGAAACACGAGCCCATAGTGCAGCGGGGAGCGCCTTCCGCTCCGTCAGCCAATAGCCGCTGAAATACCAGCCCACTGGGGCGTGGTATATTTCTCTTTTAAAAAGAGCCACAGATCCCGGATCAGGCTCTCTTGGTTCTGGCGCTTGCTCCCGGCTCCTGCTCCCGGCTCCTACTCCAGTGACTAGGCTCCCTTCCTGACGGTTTATGGTGTATGTAAGTTTTACCCCCCAAAATAAATAACCCCTTAAAACATAACTGGTATGGGATTGATTCGCTGATAAAGATGTGCCGAACAACAGATCTCAAATAAAGTAAAAAGTGACAGATGAGGCTGGGGCAGGGGTGGCCAAGCAGTGCCGCACACATCTAGTGAGTACAATTCAGAGGGTCCAGTCCTCCCTCGGAGCTGAGAACAGTGACAGAGCAGTGACAGAGCTGGAGAGACACAGATAACAGCTGGAGATCGCAATGCCCTTCCATTGATAATGGGCAGAATAACTAGATAGGAAATGACAGAGAAGGTTTGTTCAAGAGGTGTGAGACTCACTGGGAAGCAGGTTGACCCAACTGATTTATCTACAGACCACTGAGCTCAACAGGAGAGTAATTCATTTCAGACAACGGGAAAGTGTGTGCTGCCCCCACTTAAGCCTTGGAATAAAGAATAAAAGGGAGCCCCTTAGTATAGTCTGAACGTATATGTTCCCATAAATGCATCACTGTAATTCCAGTATTTGGGAGTCATGGGATGCATGACAAGTTTGAGGTCAGCTTGAGTTACATGGTGAGTCTTTGCCACTAAATATCAGGAACAGGATTGACTGGTTGTGTGTTTAATTTTTTTTTTTTTTTTTTTTTTTAAACTTATTTTTTTTTTATTTTATTTTTTAAAGATTTATTTATTTATTATGTATACAACATTCCTTCCATGTATGTTTGCAGGCCAGAAGAGGGCACCAGGCACCAGATCTCAATATAGATGGCTGTGAGCCACCATGTGGTTGCTGGGAATTGAACTCAGGACCTCCGGAAGAACAGTCGGTGCTCTTAACCTCTGAGCCATCTCTCCAGCCCTTGTGTGTTTAATTTTTGCAGTTCCTTATATTTCCTAGATATTAACCCCCATCTTGAGTAGATGGCTTGCAAAGAGTAAAAAACAAAAAAAGAAACAAATGGCCAACAACAACAGAAATGTGAATGGCTATGTTGCCGGCATGTATGTCTGTGTAGCATGTACATGCAGTGCCCAAAAAGGCCAGAAGAGGGCACTGGATTCCCTAGAACTGGAGTCCTAGTCAGTTGCTGAACCCAGGTCCTCTTAAAGAGAAGTCAGTGCTCTTAACTGCTTAGCCATCTCTGCAGCCTCACAATAAATATTTTTAAAAGTGTTCAACATCCTATGCCTACTGTCCACATGGTTGAAGGAAGAAGGGACGCCCACATGTCCTACACGTGTGCATCCACAATATCCACAATGCATACGTGAGAACACAAACACAATTTTAAAATGTAATGCGTTAAAAAAAAAACAAATAAGAAATTCTGGCAAGGATGTGGGGAAAGAGAAACCCTTAATGCTGGCAGGAGTGCAAATGGGTACAGCCTTTACCCAGTCTCTATGGAAACAGCATGGAGATTTATCAAAAAGCTACAGTGCTGGCAAAATGGCTCAGTGGGCAAAAAGCAGTTGCTGTGCATCGTTGATGACTAAGACCCATGCAAAGGGGGAGGGGGAACTGAGGGCTGAGACCTATGCAAAGGTGGAAATGGGGGGACTGAGGGCTGAGACCCATGCAAAGGCAGAGGGGGAAACTGAGGGCTGAGACCCATGCAAAGGTGGAAATGGGGGGACTGAGGGCTGAGACCCATGCAAAGGCAGAGGGGGGAAACTGAGGGCTGAGACCCATGCAAAGGTGGAAATGGGGGGACTGAGGGCTGAGACCCATGCAAAGGCAGAGGGGGAAACTGAGGGCCATGCAAAGATGGAGGGCGGAACTGAGGGCTGAGACCCATGCAAAGGTGGAAATGGGGAACTGACTCACACAGTTGCCTTCTGACCTCCACATGAGAGGAGAATGGAGGGAAGGAGAGAAGAGAGGGCAGAAGAGGACAGAAGCAGAGGAAAATACTGCTTTGGACCTAAACAAGAAGATCTAAAGTTCCAGGCCAGCCTGGGCTGCATAGTGAGACCCTGTCTCAAACAGTAAATAAGTAACAAGAGGAGAGAATAATATAAATAATTTGTCTGCATATGATAGCAGACATATTTAATCCCAGCACTGAGGAGGCAGTGTTTGAGGCCTGCCTGGCCACATTGTGAGTTCTGGGTCAGTCAGGGCTACCATGTCTCAAAATAAAATAAACAAAACCAAAAGGACAAATTTGATGAGACCCTAAATTGTATTGCCAGAATTTGACCCCCAAACCCATCAATCATAATAGAGACTACACAAGGGTGAGGGACAGCCCAGTGTGGGGTGCTAGTCTCCATGTGAGGACAGTCCAGTGTGGGGTGCTAGTCTCCACGTGAGGACAGCCCAGTTTGGGGTGCTAGTCTCCACGTGAGGACAGCCCAGTGTGGGGTGCTAGTCTCCACGTGGAAGGTTCTGACTCCAGCACCTACCCCTCAAAAATCATTAAACTAAATCATTTTTTTTAATGTACCATATTTTTCATGCTTTAAATATTTATTTTATTTTAAACTATGCATGTGTGTACATGTGTGTCTTTGTGGGGCATGTACACAAGACAGGTGCCCACGGAGGCCAGCGGTGTTAGAGGCCCTGGAACTGCACCTGATGTGGCTGCTAGGGACCGGTTTCCTCTGGAAGAGCAGTGCTGGCTCTTAGTGGCTGAGCCATCTCTGAAGCCCTAGCCTGTATTTCCCTTCTCATGCCCTGCGTTTCAGAGACTAGAGAGATTTTCTTATAGTTATCATTCAGGACTCTGGCTAATACCTTCCATTCAACAGAGCAAAGAGAATGCTGCCGGTCTGCAGGTTAATCCAGAGGTCAGGGAACCACAGCCATGTTCATGGCTCCCATTGCCAGCTTTTGCATGTTTTATCAGAACACAGTCATAGTCATTTCTACTCTGTCTATTGCTGTTTCCCCTACAGCAGCGAAGCTGAATAGTTGCAGATAAGATGATCCCCAAATAGTCTGTCTTTAATGGAGAACGCTGTTCCTGAATCAGTGTAGCATTGCCATCTGGAGCTCACTACCCACTGCCTGACCCACTGCTCTGCCCAAGCCCATGTCCCGGGCCCTCCTCATCTGGCCCTCACTACTACTGCCTGCTTCCCGCCTCTGCCCACAGCCCGTGTCCCAGCTCCTCCTCACCACTGTCACATGCTGGACAAGTTCTGTGAAGTTAGGGTTCTCGCGGTAGCTGGCCAGAACTTCAGACTCCACACGTCTCCCGGCCACTTCTAGAACAACCTGGGGCCTTTCCACCTCAAACAGGTGCACACGACCCAGGCCTCGCAGACCCCAGAACAGCACCTAAGGTTGGGAAGGGGGAGACTCAAGGGCTTGAAGCTGACATGCAGCCTCCAAGTTGTGGGAAGGGAAAAGAGGCCTTGCGTGCTTGTCTTTACCTCAATACGGAACTCCCTGAGCACAGGGCGCACATGTGGAGGCAGGGACATGTGTCCAGAGATGGGCTGAACTAGGGATGACAGATCCTGGGGCTCCACATCACTAGGCACTGAGGGCTAGAAGAAAAAATTAATCAGAATTCATGTCAAAACAGAGAAAGCCTAGGCTTAGGGATGGGTCATGCGTTTCTGTGATAGTTTAAGAAAAAAAAATGGCCCCTAAAGAGAGTGGCACTAATGGGAGGTGTGGCCTTGTTGGAGGAAGTGTGTCACTGTGGGAGCTGGCTTTGAGGTCTTCTATGCTCAAGCTACACCCAGTGAAACAGTTCACTTCCTGCTGCCTGTGAGTCAAACAGTAAGGACTCTCAGCTCCAGCACCAGTCTGCCTGCATGCCGTGTCTCACCATGACGATACTGGACTGAAACTCTGCAACTGTAAGGCACCCCCTGAAATGTTTTCCTTTATAAGAATTGCCATGGTCATGGTGTCTCTTCACAGCGTTGGAAACCCTCACTAAGACAGTCTTTGTGAAACGGAAATGCAGGGCAGCCAGACAAGGCTGGACATATAGGAAGGATTTCCCAGAAAGCAGACGTGTGTACAGAAAGTGGTGTGGGAGCCTGAGGCATTCACAAAGGATAAACCCAGGATGAACAGCAGTCTGGATTCTCTAGGGGTAGAATCCTGGTAAGATAAACCTCGGATATGTCCATCTATAATTGTGGGGTCAGGGTGTACAATGAGGTCACCCCAAGAGAACCCTAGAGATAACATTGTCTTGGGAAAGAGACTGGATGGTTATCCTTGGGACACCCTGAGACTGCATGGTCTGATGAATAAGAATGTATACATCCTGCTAACCAGGCCAGAGTATTCTAACCTCGAAGTGGCCACTGTAGTCCAGTTCAATGAGTTCAAAGGTAGCAATGACTTCTCCAGCAGTCTGTAATCCCTTCCTCAGGGGGAAAAACTGTAGTTCCGGGTGCTGATATGGGTCCTCTATCAATTTTACCCTTGGGGCTGCAAGTGCCCTGCCCAGGAACACAGAAGGGCCCTGTGGGAGGCAAAGCAATGAGAAAATTAAGACAACATAACTGGTTGTGGTGGCTACATCTGTAATTCCAGCCCTTAAGAAACAAAGAGGGTAACCTCTATAAGTTTCAGGCCAGTCAAGACTACATAGTGAGACCCTATCTCAAAAATAAATGTCGGGGGATGAGATGCTCAGAAGTTAAAAAGGGGAGACATCAAGACAGTAGGGACGAAGAGGCTGGAAATGGGGTGCAGGGAGGGGACACACTTACAAATTTATTGTGGTCAAAGACATTGATGACCACTAGCGGAGGCTCCCCCTGCAAGTGTTCCCGCCTGCCATCCACAATCAGCTGGTCAAACACCAAGAGTTGATCCCACAGCGGGCTCAGTGTCTGCTCCAAGACCTTGAGAACCATGCAGAAAAAGAGGTAAAGGCCGATCAGAAGGGGACTCCCTACACACGCCAGCAGACAGTCAAAGAGATACTTTAACTGTTGGTTTCCAAAGGCATGGGTGTCCGGCTCTGATGTCTCCCTATGGTCATCTGCCATCTTCCTGCCCTAGCCCTAAAGTCAACCCCAGGAAGCAATGGTCTCCTGTTCTTCACTGTCTGCGTCAGAATCTGGTCCTACCTGGTGCCCTGTGCTGGAAACCCAAAATGGAAAGAGAAACTTAGGGCCTGGATAAGAGTGCTCCCCTCTGTCTGTGCCCCAGCCTGGCCCTCACCCGTGTGGTCTGGCACTGGGTAGAGATGAGAACACGTGCAAAGGGGTCCGAGAGGCCACTGTCATCTGCTGCCAACACGCCGCGGGCCTGGTACAGGTGAGCCCGCAACTGGAAGTAGCTAAAGTCTGGGATGAGGAGAAGGAAGGAGCCATGCTTGTTCAGGGGACCACTGGAGTTTCCCAATCATGAGCCCCATCGAGGACAAATAGCAAGGTTGACTGTCCCCTGGCCCTATACTCACCATCCCGGTAGAGGCTGTGAGGCAGCCCAGCTGAGGGTTCAGGCAGAAGATCTGGGGGCAGCTCAGAGGTGCAGGCCTTGGCTTGCTTGGCCAGTCCCAGCCACAGGAAGAGCTCCAGCTTGGCACAGACCTCCCCAGGGGCAGCCCCAGGCGCCTGTGTGGGATGGAGGCATATTGGGCCTCCCAAAGCATACCCCAAATCTCTCTGCCAAATGGTACCCAAGCTCCCCAGTACAGGAAACAGGCCCTCTGTTTCTATCTTTCTTCATTCCCTCCATCCCAACACACACCTCACACTACCCTACTTCCTATACCCACAGCTCTAACCCCAAATTCATAATCTGTCCTCTCTCCTTTGTCCCCTCTATCCTCAACACATTTAAATTCTCTGTCCTTTACTCCAAAGGTCACTGATGCAGGATTCCCCTCTGTATGCTATGAATATATCTTATTACCATTGGTTAATAAAGAATCTACCTTGGCCTATGGTAGGGCAGAATATAGATAGGTGGGAAAACTAAACTGAATGCAGGGAGAAAGAAGGCAGAGTCAGAGAGATGCCATGTAACCACCTAAGAAGCAAGAGTTAACAAACTATGAGCCTCGTGGTAAAATAGAAAATAATAGAAATGGATTAATTTAAGATCTAAGAGCTAGCTAGAAATACACCTGAGCCATTGACCAAACAGAGTTGTGGTTAATACAGTTTTGTGTGATTATTCGGGTTTTTGTATGGCTGGGCAATGAAAAGGCAGTCAAGTTTGCTGTTCAGCTGACATGGACAAAGCCATAACCTCCTTTCGTCCTTTTGAACAGTTGGAAACAGTCAGGGATCTCCTGGTTGGGAGCCACAGGCCACCACCTCTGATGCCCTGACCTGCTTATGACCCCCCACTCTGTCACCAGCACCTTCACCCCAGACCCCCCTCACTGTGAGTAAAAGGCTCTGGATCTTCCCACAGTCCCGGCCTCGCTCCTCCTCAACCACGGAGAACAGCACATCCTGGGCAGGGATTCGGGCATAGGCTACACGCCGTTGGCCGCTGAACATCCAGACCAGCACATCAGGGAGGGGTGGTTGTGGCTGCAAGTGAAGGGCAGGGTTACCTGGGGAGTTTGGAGTGGATACTCCCTGGGCCTGAAGCTTAGGCTGTATGGGTAGTTCAAATGCCCTGACTTTCCTGAACCCCTGGTCCTGAGGTCACCTGCTCCTTGACCTCTCCTCCTGGAAGCACCAGAGGGCACCTCAGACTCTAAGACCACCTAATGTCTTCACACAGCATTCTGCATTCTGCCTGCATCATTTTGAAGTCTACAGTTCAACGGTGTTAAGGGCATTCACAGCTGTGCTGACAGCCATGCATCTCCAGAACTCTTATCATCTTACAAAGCAGAAACTCAGCACCCACTGGACATGAACTCCCCATTTCCAGCTGAGGGGCCAGTTCCCGATAACCGCAAAGAAAACAATAATACAACACTTAACAACAAAGCTACGACTGGCGAGCTGGCTCAGGGATTAAGAACGTTTGCTGAGGACCTGGATTCCGTCTCCAGCACCCACATGGTGGCTCACATGCATCTGTAGCTCCAGTTCCAAGGGATCTGATGCTCTCTTCTGACTGCAGACACTAGGCATGACCATGGTGCAAAAACGTGCACACAGGCAAAGGATTCATATACATAAAATTAACAAACTTTTAAAAAACAATGAAACTAGATAGAATGCATATTCATGTCATGAAATGTCATTTGACAAAGGGAAGTTTTCATTACAAATTATAGACGGGACAAGGGTGTGACTCAGTGGTAAAGCATGCTTATTACGGGGCAAAGAAGGAAAGGAAAGAGGGTGGAAGGAAAGGAAAGAAAGAGGGAGGAAAGGAGAGAGAGGGAGGGAAGGAGGGAGGGGGAAAGAGTAGAGTGAAGGAGGGAAAGGGGAGGATGGAAGGGAAGGGAGATTAATTTTGCTCTAAGATTCAGTTTAGTAGCATTCCTCTCCTGCTCCTCCCTCCCAGCTCGGGGCATTTGCACATGCTGGGCATCCACCCTCTCTGTCACACCAAACCCCAACTATCAAATGTGCTTGGAGTTCCTACGGCTGCTTAACCAGCTGGGCCCCAAGGGCTAGAAGTCAGCCTCCATTATCCGCCTGCTAACAGCACAGGCCCCGCCCAAGGCTGTACAAAGAATCACACTAGATAACGCAAGCAGGTGCTTGGCGCAGAAAATGTCCCAAAGCACTATTTCTCCTCACCCATCCCAGCTAGCCACTGTCCCGAACAAAGGCGGTCACACCCACGGCAAGTCAGTCAGCTGTCCTTCAAACAGATCCTGGCAGAACCCTCACTTCCTCACCCCTGACTTCCACATGAAGCGGACAACATACTGGTACCATCCAAA
The DNA here is from genome assembly GCF_982192425.1 of Myodes glareolus. Classification (NCBI taxonomy): domain Eukaryota; kingdom Metazoa; phylum Chordata; class Mammalia; order Rodentia; family Cricetidae; genus Myodes; species Myodes glareolus. Next base: position 23,118,527 of record NC_142035.1, on the reverse strand, counting down.
AGACAACTGCTCCATATGCCCAAAGGTCTCCAGGACTGGGGGAGGGAATGTAGAGTAGGAAAGTGTGGTGGGCAAGACATCACCTCCTGAGACAGGAAATGCAGCTTTGCCAGGAGCTTCTTGGCCAGGGTCACCTTCCTTTGCATGGTGCTCTGCCTCAGGCCCCGTAAAAGCTGCACTCCTTGCTTTGCCATTAGATTCTGGAAGGGCAGGAAGAGCATATGAGTAGAAGAACTCAGCTAGGTGCCCTGCTTCCTTCCCATCCCCAGCCTCTACCAGGCTGTGTGACAGTAGTTTCCCTCGGCATCGATCCAGGGCGTTGGGTCGGGTCATCGTCCTGCGCTCAGCACTGAGGCAAAACTGTCTGCAGAGAGAGGCCAGGGACAAGATCAGGACGCCAGAATCACTTCCCTCAGGAAGTGCCTCTTATTTCCTGACTCTTACAGGCCTTCCTCAGAGAGCCTCGCACCCAAACGCACCAAGCACAGGCTGGTCTTTGAACCCTGCAGCAGCCAATATTTAACATCTGCCCTGGCTACTTCAGTTATGGCCATGGATCCTAGCCCTGTGCATGCTAGTTAGAAATGTCTTGCCAGTCCTGCCCCTCCACCCAAGGCCTACAGTATCAGGCCCTACTTGTTTACCTTCTGGGAGAGTCCTACACCCACACTAAGTCAGAGAAGAATGCCTTTAGTCTCTACAAGCCTAACTAGAAAATAGCTGGACTTCCAGGTGAGGTGGTATATGACACCTTTAATCTCAGCACTTGGGAGGCAGAGCTACATGGATCTCTGTGGGTATGAGGCCAGCCTGCTCTACACAGAGAGTTCCAGAACAGCCAGGGCTACATAAAAAAAAAAAAAAAAAAAAAAAAAGAACTGGAACATACCACCAACAGCACACCAAATGCATGATTTCCAGTGACCTCCTCCAACCAATACACATCAAAGCTATGCTGTTGAGATGGCTCAGGGGGAAAGGATGCTGGCTACCTTTATACCAATATGAGAAACCAACTCCTACAAACTGTTCTCTAAATTCCCTATCCTAGCATGATATGAATGTACATGTATGCACACATACACACAAATGCATGCAATTAAAAATAAAATCTTTTTTCATCTTATCAGTTCTTATTCTTTATTATTATTATTATTATTGTTGTTGTTGTTGTTAAAAATTTTCACCTCCTCCCCTCCTCGCATTTGCAATTAAGGATTTAAAAAAAACACATAGAAGTCAAACTTTCAATTGCTCTGTCATATTTTACCTTAATCTATCAGCAAATTATTTACATTCTTTCTTAAAAATCCAGAACCAGTGCCAGGAGATGGTGGTGCACACACCTTTAATCTCAGCACTCGGGGGAGGGGGGAGAGGCAGAGGCAGGCGGATCTCTGTGAGTTTGATGCCAGTCTGGTCTACAGAGCGAGTTCCAGAACAGTTAGGGCTACACTATAGGGTAAAGTGCCAGTGAAAAAAAACCCTGGCCTTGAGACCAGAACCAAAGAAACACACTCTGCCCCTAACCATGACCAATTTAGGAACTGAAATTCAACCAATCCTAGAGCACAAAAACCAACCAATCCTAGAGCATGAAACCCAATCAAGCATGAAATCCAACCAGTCTCTGATCTTGTCTCAAACTCAGGAAATGAAATCCTACCGATTCCCCGACCCTGAAAATCTCCACCTTGGAAAGTTCCACCCCTAAACTGGACAGTGGAGGTGCATGCCTTTAATCCCAGCACTGCGGGGGGGGGGGGCAGGGGGAGTAGGGGGAGCAGAGGCAGGCGGATCTCTGTGAGTTCAAGGTCAACCTGGTTTACAAGAACTAGTTTCAGGATAGGCTTCAAAGATCCAGAGAAACCCTGTCTCAAAAAACAAAAACAAAAAACAAAACAAAACCAAAAAAGGTCTACCCCTAAGAAATTATGTATAAGCCCTGTATCAGTTCATTTTGGGGCTGCCCTTTTCCACCCTGGCAGAGGTAGCCACTCTCCTGGATCTCCATCCAAATAAATCTCTTGATAAGGCTTGTGGTAACAACTTTCCTCAAGCAGAGCAGAGATAAAGCAGCTCTTGCGTCTGGAGCGGAGCAGAACTGATACATTCCCGCCAGGAAACTCCCTCAGCACACAGAGCTCTAACAACTTTCACTGGAGCAGAGCAGAGCAGAGCTGTAACACTTCGGCTGGGGAAACTTTCTCTTGCTGGAGCAGAACTGCTATACTGCAGGAAAGAATGATTATACTCGGGGAAGCTGAGAGAACAGAGCAGAACTGTGACAACCCAGCTGGAGCAGAGTTGCTACACTTGCATTAGGGAAACCTTTCCTACAACACTTTACTGGGGAACCTGTCTCCCACTGGGACAGAGCTGTAGGTAATCCTTGGCTTCAGACTGCCAGGATACCTTTCCATCCAGGGCTGTAATATTTACATCACAGAGAGACTTGCGTCAGGGAAAAAAATTCAGAATCAGGATGGGTATATGACTCAGCAATAGAGCACATGCTTAGCATGAATGAGGTTGAGTTTAATGTCCAGCACTACATGCATGTAATATGCACATCTACACTAGCATCTGGCATCTGACCACTTCTCCCATCTTCCTGCAGGATTACCCAGGCTAAGTGGTCATCATTTCCACTCAGGCCGTCACTCCCTCACTGCACCCAGAATGCTGTCAACTGTTTTCCATCTATTTTGTTCTACTGCAGCTGCTTCTCATCTAAGGGTAAAACACCAAACTCTAAAAATGGCCTGAAAGGTTCGGCACATCTGGTCCATTAACTCCGTCCTCATTAAACACGTCTAGCCCAATGAAGGACAACCCAAGTCACACTGGCCTCTTTGCTCCTCCATAAATTATGTAGAGAGTAACACATCTTTGTGCATACAGATAAGCTCTGAGGAAGCCGGGGAAAGTCAAACACATCACTTGTCTCTTCAATGGAATGAGGTGCTCAGCTGTAGTTTACAATCTGGTGATCCCTTGCTGTCTGATGAGCCAGGCTCTGTCCGTATCTCCTAGAATTTATATTTTACTTATCCCAGCCCTTTCCCCTCTAAGACTTGAGCATTGCTTGTAAGCCTTAAAACCCATCCTCATGGGGCTGGAGAGATGGCTCAGCGGTTAAGAGCATTGCCTGCTCTTCCGAAGGTCTTGAGTTCAATTCCCAGCAACCACATGGTGGCTCACAACCATCTGTAATGAGGTCTGGTGCCCTCTTCTGGACTACAGGCATACATGCAGACAGAATATTGTATACATGATAAAATAAATAAATATTTTAAAAAAAAAAACCCATCCTCATGAAAGATGTTACTTGTACTTTACAACAGCCTAAGTAACTTCTATATTATTTTAGGGCCAGGCCAATCCTGATACCCACAGGCATGTTTATCCCAGTCAGTTTCCCTAGATCCTAAATCTTGGGCACTCTCTCTGAGCTATCAGTACCCATCTTTATGAAAGAGGCCAGATGTACTTTGTAAAGATTCTCAATGTAAATATACCTTTTTAAAATTTTTCTTTTTTGGGGGGCTGGAGAGATGGCTCAGTGGTTAAGAGCACAGGCTGCTCTTCCAGAGGTCCTGAGTTCAATTCCCAGCACCCACATGGTGGCTCACAACCATCTTTAATGAGATCTGGTGCCCTCTTCTGGCCTGCAGACATACATGGAGACAGAACACTGCATGCATGATAAAGAAATAAATCTTAAATTTTTTTCTTTTTTTAATTTTAAATTTATTTTATGAACATTAGTGTTTTGCCTGCATGTATATTTTTGTGTGGGAGAGTTGGGTCCCATGAAACTGGTGTTACAGACAGTTGTGAGCTGTCATATGAGTGCTAGAAATTAAACCCGGGTTCATTTGGAAAAGCAGTCAGTGCTCTAAAAACCATCTCTCCAATCCCCTGCCCCCATCCCTTTTATTTTCAAGACAGGGTCTCTGTACAGCCCTAGCTTTCTTGAAGTTAGCCCTGAAGTTCAGGCTGGCTTTGAACTCACAGAGATTTCCTGTTTCTGCCTCCCAAGTGCTGGGATTGCAGGTGTGCACCACCACTGCCCAGTTTAGGTTGGGTAAGTTTATCTGGAAAGACCCGCCAGAACTGTGGATGGCACTGTCTCGTGGGCTGAGGTCCTGGGTTGAATAAAATGGAGAAGGTGAGCTGAGCCCCATGCGGTTGTCACCCCTGCTTCCTGAGTGTAGATGCAGCGTGGTCACCTGTGTCCTGCTCTTGCTGGAATGCCTTCCCTGCTGCAACGAATGATACCCCCGAAACTGTACCCCCAAAATAAATTCTTCTTTAAGTCATTTTGGAGAACTGTTTTTCACAGCAATGAGAAAAGTCACAGATACTGGACTAAGATCTGTGACTGAACACATTTTTTTTTCCTCTTCTACATCTAGCCATGCTCTGCGAATGCCAACTGTGAACCCTGGGCTGTTTTTGTTTTTGTTTTTTTCTATAGACAATGATCTTGTGCATGTCACACTGGTCTCAAACTTAGGCTGACCTTGAACTTCTGATCCTCCTGCCTCTACCTCCCAAGTGCTGGGGCTACAAACTTGCACCACCATGCCTGGTTTCTGCAGTGCTCGGGATTGATTGCTGGGGATTGGTTGCTGCAGTGCTGGGGATTGACTGCATGCCCAGCCTCCTTTGAATCTGTTTACGTCATTCCCATTGCACGGTTCAGTTCATCTCCTATCACCTAAACTATTACAACGCCGTCTTTAGCAGTCCTGTCTTCTCTCACACCATCACTCTCCCGCTCATCCTTCCTAAAGTCATGAATTAAAATTTCAAGACCTTCAGTGGCTCTCTCCTGTCACCCAGAGAAGAAACCATGGTCACTGCAAAGACATAGCAAGTGCCAGAAGTGTTTGCTGAATGAAGAGAAAACTCTTGAGAAAAGTGTCAGATAGGGACCCAAGTGTCTGGGCAGGTTATCAGATTCATAGCAGGGTGGGTGAAAGGTGAAAGCGACGAGAACTTGTTCACGTGGTTAGAGGGTAAAACTGGGAACGGACTAGCGAAGGATGAGGAGAGTCAGATGGCAGCAGAATGGTTATGCAGGAGGTAAGGAAGATTAAATCAGCATCACAGAGGGGCAACTGGGGAAGCAATGAATCAGGAAGGACCAACAAATGGGTGCGGAAGCTGGCTAGGCTGGATGGAGAAGGGTGAGGTTTTCCTTTCTCAGGACATAGAAGAGGAGAGGAAAGGAGCCTTATAAAGCTGTAGAAGCCCAACACCCTGTGATCTCTATCACATTCCATTGATACGGACATTTCTCATTCTCTTTCTTCTATAGGTACTGGATAAATGCAGCTTGAAACTACCCTTGGTCTAGACAATGACCTTGAGTCTCTTGCTCATCCCAAAACTGGCCAGGGATCGGCAGGTCCTGGACTGACTCAGCTCAGCTCACCTGCTCCCAGCCACCAGCTCTTCCAGAGTCTGCTTGAGTCGTGTGCAGGCACCCAGCCTCGACCTGCGCTGCATCTTCTCAACCTCCCGCAGGCCCTGGTCCTGTGTAGGTTCCAGCAGAAGTCTTGAGGGTCCCTGGCCCATACCCCACCCATGCATACCACCGGTCGGCTTCTCTAGCCCTTCTGTCTCCATTCCCATCCATCACTCTACCCACCCCTCTCCAAGCTCCCACAATTTTGTTCCCCTCAGTTTGCCAAGAAACTTTGAGCCTTGTCTACCCATTTCCTGGTCCTACACCAACAAGGTATGAACTCCACCCCATTCATGTCTATTTTGGAGCCTTCAAAAGCTGAGTCTCTGGTGTCCTGTGGCTGGGCCTTTCCCTTAGGGGGCCGCCTTGCTCTCACCAGCCTCTCTGCTACTTTGCGCACGCTGTTGCTGCAATGCAGGCGCCAAGTGTAATCCTCCCAGCGGCTCCATACATGTAGACAAGGTTTTCGGTGACGCAGAGGCAAGCAGAGGTATGGCCTGGGCCAAACAGAGAGAAGGGAGGGGTTTGGGGGCATCCTGACTGTTTGGGGCTTGTCTATACCCTCTGACAAGTCACTCGGATCACTCACCCATTGCCATCCACAGGCTCAGGCCACTGAGCAGGTGTCCCCAGTAACTCTTCCTCCTCCTGCCCTGACCCTCTGTCCTCAGATCCCAGGAGAGGTTGAGCTTCCAGTGTGCTATCTTGAGTTTCATCAGTCCTTGACCTTTGGCCCAATTGCTCCTCTCTGCATCCTGCAGGACCTGGCCCCCCACAGAGGATCAAACAGAGGATCAAAGGTCAGAACGTCAGGCTGAGGTTTAGATGCATTCCTCCTCCGCAGCCTCTCCCTCAGTAAGGGTAGAACCCACCACTATCCCTGAAGGTGACCGTTCCTCCTGTGGCCTAAAGTCTGAAACAAGAGGGCCCACTCTCAACCCCATGACCTTCAGTGCTCCTCTAGGTCACACACCAATGGAAATCTCCAAGCTGATGGGCTGTTTGGCCAGTGAAGGATCAATCATGGTGGCCTCAAAGACCACTGCAAAAAGCAGGAAATCTTCACAGGGTGCCAGGGCATTCTAGGAAAGAGAATTAGATCAGTTACCACCCTCCCAAGGAGCAGTCTGCTCTTCACAATGCTCACAGAAAGATACTAAGGTCCAGGGGACTCTGGGAGTGTCTTACCTCCTCCTTGGCCCCTGGTAGCTCACCCATACATTAGTCTAGGGGACTGATTCTCCCTGGCCCACTCCCTCTATATAAGCCATGTATTACATCAGCACACATGTGCCCAAACACTAAATTCATATCCACGTTCCCAAATTGAAAACAGCATCACGATGTCTAATGCTCGGAAGGGGATTTACAGGCCCAGAGCTGAGGGTCACCACCAACAACCCCCACCTCTGGCAGAGGCAGCAACTCCTCCACCTCCACCTCCATCGCACTCGGAATCTCAGGTGCATCCCCACTGGCGCTGGCATCCACAGGCTGCAGAACAGCAGCGGGTATCTGATCCTGCTTGGCTTTCTTTTTTTTCTTCTTTCCAGTGAGTCGGGACAACCTGGACCGCTGTGTGGTCTTGGGGGACTTAGGTTCAACTCTGCCTTCCAACACCTCCATGGACACAGCTACCAGAAGTCGGCCCCGGAACCAAATGCCTTCCCCAATGCCTTCGTTGAGACTTTGAAGACCATCCCGGAGCCTGCCACTGGGGAGCGAGCCATAGAGGGGCACCCAGGCTGGACCGAAAGTGGGTTTAAACCCCGCTGTGGGGGACAAGAACAGGTTTTGTTTCGTTTTGTTTTTTTAATATTTGTTTATTGTGTATACAATAATTTGTCTGTGTGTATGCCTGAAAGCCAGAAGAGGGCACGAGACCTCATTACAGATGGTTGTGAGCCACCATGTGGTTACTGGGAATTGAACTCAGGACCTTTGGAAGAGCAGGCAATGCTCTTAACCGCTGAGCCATCTCTCCAGCCCCAAGAACAGGTTTTGGAGGGGAGCACAGGGTAAACGGAGACTGCTCTGGACTGTACACCCTTGTATCCTCCAGATGGGGGAGGGGAAGAGGAGGGAACAGAGCTGTGACAAACAGTAGCAAACCGAGGACCTCCCTAGGCTTTAGGGAGAGCTGAGGCTGGGGTGGAACTACCGATGTGGTCATTGAGGTGCTGGATGGTGGATACTGAAACCTCAGATTTCAGAGTGGTCATTACACAGCAAGGCTTGACTGGAGCAACCACTGTGTTTGAGCTCGTGAAGCCAGGGGCGGGGTCATGGTCAGAAGGAGGAGCCTGGCTTAGAACAGTTCCTTCTGGGGAAACGATGGTTCTACCTAATGTGCCTGTGTTCTAAGGATGGTCTTTGTTCTGAGGGACTAATGTGAGCCAGGGCAGACGGTGCCCCACACGGGCCAGTCATCCTCACCCGCGCGGCCAGAGTTCGAGATCTGCCTCAGGTCCAGCACGTGCGTGGCGAGTGCCACATCCAGGAGCGGCGCATCGTCACGCAGCTGCAGGCGAAGGCTACGCGTTAGTGGCGGGAAGAGTTCCATAAAGCTCAACTGCTCGTTCCACTCGGGCGCCGCCTCCTCTCCACGCACCGAAGTCTCACCCTGAAGGAAAGTCGGGTGGAGGAGGTCAGTGCGGGTCCAGAAGATGGTTCTGTAATGACCTGAGTTTGGTCCCCAGGTCGTCCCTGTAGGTTGTCCTCTGACCTCCAGACGTGTGCCACGGCACTCAGAGCACCCACACACGTACACAGAACAAATTATAAAGGCTGGAGAGATGGCTTGGTGGTTAGTTAAGAGCGACTGCTTTTCCAGGGAGCGGTTTTTGTTTGTTTGCTTGTTTTTGGTTCCTAGTCCACACATGGAGCAGTTCACAACCATCTGTGACTCCAGCTGCAGAGGCCTTCGTGGGCACCTGTACTCAAGTGCACAGAATTCCACACAGATAGTCCTGCATGCACATAATTAAGAATAAAAATAGCCAGGTGCTGTGGCGCGTGCCCGTAATCCTACCAAGCAGATCTCTAAATTCCAGGCCAGGTAGGGCTACATAACAAAACCATGTCTCAAAATGAATAAAGATATCTTTTCTTTTTCTTTTTTTTTTCTTTTTCAAAACAGGGTTTCTCTGTAGCTTTGGTGCCTATCCTGAAACTAGCCCTGTAGACCAGGCTGGCCTCAAACTCACAGAGATCAGCTTGTCTCTGCCTCCCAAGTGCTGGGATTAAAGGCGTGTGCCACCACTGCCCAGCAAATGAAGATATCTTTAACAAATAATTTTTAAAATACTCGAGGTGAGGCATAGGGGGACAGGAGTGACTTACCTGCTGTCCCAGGAAGCTCACCCGCACATACGGGTCCAGGAGGACGTGCTGGTCATGCAGGGCACGGGCCAGACTGCCTAGTAGCCCTGTGCGCACTGTGGGAAGACCCTCTGCACGGTAGACGCGTACACGCAGGCGAGCCCATGGCCTCTCGGCCTGCACCCCACGGGGCAGGAGTAGATTCCTAGGAAGAGCCCACACTGAGGAGTAAAGCTGGAGCCTGAGCCCCTCTGCTCCTCTGACCCCCACCCCCCAGGCCAGGTCTCATCTAGTTCTCCATTCCCACCGCACCCCAGCTCACTTCTCAATGTCTGAACTGGTCCCCGGGCACGGGGGTGGCAGAGGAAGGGGAAGGTCCCCACGTGCCCTCACAGACAAAGTGATCTTGACGAAGCCCTTGGTCCCCGAGCGGGTGTCACGGGGGTCATGCAGAGGAGCCCACTTTTGATGGAAGTACCCATCTAAGGATAGAGGGACAGAACGAGGAGTGAGTCCTTTCAGGACATTGGACAATGGCTGGGGTTTGGGTCAAAGCAGCCGGTCCCCCTAGAGAGAACAGCCCGAGTACAAGAAAGGCCAGCCTTCACAAGAGATAGCTATCTCAGAAGTTAGTGCACGAGGAACAGCGTGGGTGAGTGACCAGAGAGAGCTCAGTTTCTGGAGTCTTGGTGCGTGTGAATGAGTTTGAGTGATAGGAGGGTTCAATACCTGGCTGGTCCAAGGCCACGCCCAGATCCATCCTGAAGGTGCCTATCCTAGTGGCCATAAATGGGAGAGTCTGCGAGTGGAAAACCTGGGGAGAGAGGTGTTAGTCCTGGTGCGTTGGCCCCTTACTGCCCGCCCCTTCGTTGAGTCTCACTCTATAGCCCTGGCAGGGCCTTGAACTCATGGCGCTCTTCCTGCCTCAGCCACCTACATACTCAGGTAGGCACTGTCCTTTTGTTGACCAATCCTCTTTCCTACTCACAGTGATCTCCAGCAGCAAGTCTTGTAGATGGAGCCGAGTCTTGTGAAATTCGAACAAGAAGTACTGGGTTGAGTGAGAAAAGAGAAGGGAGAGAAGGTGTGACGGGCTCATTCAGCTGGCCCCAAAATCGTGCAAAGAAATGCGGTCCCTTTCCTAAAAGATGCCTGCACACTCTTCCTTCCCAGAACCGCGCATCTTTGCATCCAGGCCCCGCCCTCTCCAGGAATGAGGCCTGTCTGGTTCACACCCCCCACCCCCATTCTCTCAGGCCCACCCTCTTCCTTGATCGCGCTCACCTCGTTGTAGAAGGGGCAATTGGTTCCACGCTGTGTTGTGGTCACGCGGCGTTGTTCCCCCACGCGCACAGCCACATAGGGGTTAATATTGACTCCCACCAGTTTCTGGGCCTCAAGTACTGTAACCCCGACCTAAGTAAGGAATGCAAAAGAGGGAAGAGAGTGAGACCTGCCTGGATAAGGGGAGAACCCTGGGAGGTTCCACGAGGGTTAGAATATGGCACAAGAGCCATACCTGGAAGTCCTGGGCTCTGCACACCTGGAAGGGATCCCCACGGGGCAGGCCTAGGGTGCGGCTGTAGAGAAGCGTAGGGTCAACGTTACTTCACCTTCCTCACCCACCCACACACGCAGTTGCCTGGTGCTGGCATGTCGGCTCTGCACCATGAACTTTTGAGGTCTAAGTCCTCTCAGATTGCGTTGCTCTGCCTTCATCTCAGACCTACATCCAGAGTTTGACTCAGTCCTGGAGCTCTGAACCCATTTGTTTGCTCAGACAAAGTTGGTTGAGATCTGCTAGGTGCCAACACTGTTCTAAGAGCTCTAACACTGACAAAACCTATCCTAATCAAATTTCTTTACAAACTGGTGTGAGCCACTATAACTGACTCTGACCATGACTGTGTGGGTCTATAAGGGAATGACCCTTGACGCCCGAGTATCCACCTGGTGTAGATGGGTGTGGCCTTACGTGTGTGAGAAAGACTGACTCACTGACGGGGCGTGAGAACACTTTACCTTTTGAGGGGGCTGAACACCACCCCAGAAATCTCCACGTCAGGCTCGTCCTCCAGCTCCGGCTCCAGCTCCAGCTCATTCTCTCCGTCATCCTGTGTTCCTAGGCTTCGAGCTAGCTTGCGGCCCAGAGCCACTGCCCGACGCTCCAGCCGGGCCTCCCCGGGCCTGACGGGAAAAGCCCTCAAAGGTCATGCCTAACCTGTCACCTGTTGCTGGGTATCCCTTGTTTTTGCTTATTTTAGGATTGACCTTTGACCTTCAGATTGACCGCACACACACACACTTATTCTGAGACTAATTCTTTTCTTTTCTCTTTTCTTTCTTTTCTTTCTTTTCTTTCTTTTTCTTTCTTTCTTTCTTTCTTTTTTTTTTTTTCTTTTTTTTTTTTTTTGAGACAGGATTTCTTTGTGTAATAGCCCTAGCAGTTTTGGAACTCCCTTTGTAGACTAGCTGGCCTTGAACTCACAGAGATCTGCCTGGGATTAAAGGTATATGCTATCACATCATTCTAATTTCAGAACCCAAACCTACTGCAAGGATTGACCTCTGACCTTATAATTCATTCATCCAAATCTCAGACCCTGGAACTAACTCCCCAGGCTGACCCCTGTGGCTCGCAGCCAACTCCCACATACTTACTCCGTCTCCTGGAAGCCCATATTGGGGATGATCAGTTCTGAGCTGGGAGGAGAACAGAGAGGGTGAGACCTGACCTCTAAATGGTAACCTGGTGAGAACACGCTCAGGGTCACAGTGCCCAGCAGACCAGAGAGGGGGTGAATGCTCCTTTTTTTCTCTTCAGGGCGAGTTGCTTAAGTTTCTAGAAGATTACCTGTCTCGAATGGGTGTCCCAAAGTCTTCCTCCGCCCAGGTTCCAGCAGCTCCCTCAGGGGGCTGATACTTTAAGTCAAGCTCCACCTGGATCTGAAAAAGATAGGGTGCCCGTGGGTCCCCCCAAACTGACATGGGGCTAAGAGAGTACCAGAACAATGCCTTACAAGCCCTCTGCAAATAGAGACACTTTGGGCAATGTCTGTAGTAATGTGTTCCTCTCTGACTATCGATAATGTCAGCATTCCCAATCTTCTGCATTTGGTAGCTGCTACAAGAAGTGGTGTCAGTTTTAATGACATGACCCCTGGTAGGTCAGCTACACTCCAAGGCAGGCCCCACTCCTAAGAGTAGTTGGGCCATGCAAACTGAACTGTTGTCAGGGGATGAAAAAAAGAAGAAGAAGAAAACTCACAGCTGGGTGGGAAAGGAGGTGAGGGTGAACAGGAGACACATGGGAAGAGCTGGGAATGAATATGATCAAAATATAATGATTTAAGTTCTCATAGAATTAATAAAGAATATTATTTTTAAAATATCCACAACCTTCTTGAGAACTCAGGGCAATGGTCTGGGGAGATGGCTTAGCAGGTTCAAGGATGCTTGCTGGCAAGCCTGACAACCTGAGTTTGATGCCCAGCACCTACAGGGGGAGGAGGAGAACCAACTCCTAGAAGGTGTCTTTTAGCTTCTACACATATGCTCACTCACACGTAAAATATGTTTGATTGGGTGGTGGCGGCACACACCTTTAATCCCAGCACTCAAGAAGCAGAGGCAGTTGGATCTCTGGGTTCAGAGGTCAGCCTGGTCTCCAGAGTGAGTTCCAGGACAACCAGGGCTACACAGAGAAACCCTGTCTCAGAAAACCAAAATAATCAAAATAACTAACTAAATAAATAAATGTTTAAGGGACTAGAGAGATGGTTCATCTGTTAAGAGCACTGGTTGCTCTTCCAGAGGACCTAGGTTCAATTCCCAGGACAAACATGGTGACTCACAAGCCTCTCTAATGGGATCTGATTCCCTCTTCTGGCATGCAGGTATACATGTAGACAGGGCACTCATATACATAAAGTACATGAATAAATAAATCTTAAAAATAATGCTTAAAATAATTTTTTTGAGACAGTGTTTTAGTGTGGTCTGGAAGTCACTATGTAAACCAAGCTGGCCTGGAGCTCAGAGAGATCCACCTGCCTCTGCCTCTGCTGGGATTAAGGGTGTGAACTACCTCACTCAGTTATTAATAAAAAAAGGAAATAAGTGAAAAGGACTGAAGGCTGAGGATCCAGCTCAGTTGGTAGAGAACTTGCCTAGCATTCAGAAAGGCTTGGGTATTGGACTCAGCAGCATTGTAAACAAACAAATCTAAGCCTGGAAACTATAAAACAAACACTTAATAAACAGCAGCAAAATTCAATTTCAATGTGCAAGTTATCTCTTGAGCCTATTCTTTCTCTGTTCTTGGCCTTCACAGCCCTGCATGGCTGGTCCCTGACAACTTTTGCAGCTCCATCTCATTCTAGGTTTCTGTCCTGCTCAGCACCCCAACTATGCCCCATCAGCACACAGGGATTTTCCACAATCAGGCTTCTCTTTCTGAACTTCCTCATTCCTACCTAGTTAGCACCTAGAACCTCCAGTTCTGAACTCAAGCATTGTTTCCCCAGAGAAACTCTTTCGACCTCCCTATCCAGGTCACAAACTGGTTATACTCTCATAGACTCCTATCTGTAGTGATATTTTGTTTGTAATCTAATAAATAAAGCTTGCCTGAAGATCAGAGTGCAGAGCTAAGCCACTAGAGACCAGGCAGTGATGGCACACACCTTTAATCCCAGCACTCAGGGGACAGAAGCGATTGGATCTCTGTGAGTTCAAGGCCACCCTGGGCCCCCCCACCCCTACCCCCCCACCCCCGCAAGATTAAATCTGTCTAAAAGAGAAACAGAGCTCACACAAAGGTGGTCCCAGCACTTGGGATCACACAATTTTGATCCCAGCCCTAGGGAGGTAGAGACAGGAGTGATATGGCTGGATGGAGAGAGGAATGTAAGGCAGAAGACACGAGTTCAGATGCAGTCTGAGGTTTTGTAGAGAGAGTTATTGTTTGAGTATGCAGTCTGAACATGCAGTCTGAGGATTCAGTCTGAGCATGCAATCTGAGGTTTCACAGAGGCAGCAATCAGTTTGAGGAATCATAGAGACAGGATCACCACTTTGGTCTGAGCATTGGTAGAGCTAAGAACTCTAGTGGTTGGCTGCTCTGATCCTTCAACTTTCAGACCCTGATATCTGATTCCAAGTTTTTATAATTAAGAATAATTAGAATTGCCGGGCAGTGGTGGCGCATGTCTTTAATCCCAGCACTCGGGAGGCAGAGGCAGGCGGATCTCTGTGAGTTCGAGGCCAGCTTGGTCTACAAGAACTAGTTCCAGGACAGGCTCCAAAGCTACAGAGAAACCCTGTCTCGAAAAACCAAAAACCAGAAACAAACAAAAGGATAATTAGAATTTGTGCTACACTTACCAGCCCTTCTGTAACACTCACCAACAGCAAATTTACTTCTGCCTACATGGATGCTTGCTCAGTGTTGGACCCCCTTGGTTCAGCTACTGAGCTTCAAGAAAGCAAATCTCTATTTGCTTTTGCTTACCGTTGAATCCCTATTGCTCAACATCATCCTTGAACTTAACCAATGATTGAATTTAAAAAAATAAAAATAAAAACGTAAATCTGGCTCTCCATCATGTAAATGTGGAAACAGCTTAGAGGTGCTGAACTCTTCTAGGCTCTCCAGTGGGAAGTGGCCGATCTGAGATTTGAAGCCAGGTCTACCTCTTCTAAGGATAGGCAACCTTCCATGAAATACAAGGAAAATCCCACTGGGTACATCATTGTCCATAAGAAAAAAAGTGAGTCTACCCCAGATCCAAGGAGCAACAGTACACTCACCCTACCCTCCAGAACTCAGAAATAGCCTACTTCTGGCCCATGTAGGACTCAGGCAGGGGCTACCGGAAGGGAGCCTAAGCTGGGGTGCTTGTGGCCCCTGCTATCTGGCTCAAGTTTTCCCCCTTAGTCTGGAGAAGTCCCAGGCTTGCTGATGGTGGGCTGCTGGTACTCACTGGGGAAACTCGGAGTTTCTCATCCACTAGGGCTTCCCTCAGCACCAAGTGCCCAGCACTTTGCAACTGCTGCAGGGAGATCACCAGCGTCCCAAGGGGCCTAGAAGAATGGCATAGAGCAGAAGAGTGAACCAGGTGGTGACAGCAAGCCATTCCCTGGCTTCCTCCAGTTCTGCTTACCTGGGGCTGAACACACGGCTACAGTTGACCACCTGTACAGAGAGACTCTCCCCAGCCAGTGGAGATCCATAGTGCGGCCAACGAAACAGCTGGAGACAGGGAGACACTCATAACCACATGTGGGCTGCCCCTCACAGAGTCTATTCCCAACTGTCCAAATGTGAGGCTACCTCCAGGACTGATCTCCCAAGCCTGGAACAACCCCCACCCAACATAAAGTTGACTTCAGTCTAGGGCTGATTTGAGACTCACTGCCAATCAAGAATTAATCCCGCTAATGTTGAGAATGACATCTCAAACCAGGGCAGACCTTTCAACCCTGAGATTCACATCATTTCTGGAGACCACACCTTCCAAGCCCAGAAATGACCCCTTGTGCCCCAGTATGGAGCCCCCCCTCAAAAAATACTGACTTCTTCCCAGCTAGGAACTGGCTTTACAGACCTCACCAACATCTGCTTCTCGGCCACAGTGAATTTTCCTTGTTTTCTGGGTAAAGCCTGCTCAAAAGTGAAACTAGTTATTTATCAGCCCCTCCATAGACACACATCCTTTACCTCATCCACCCATGGGCCAGTGTCTAGTTCCCAGCCATGCTTAAAGAAAAGTAGAAAATAGGAAAAGAAGTTGAAGCCGGGGAGAAGGGAGACAGGTTAATGGGATAGCAAGGATTTAAGTTGGAGTCTAGGGAATGAAGAATGTAAAACTCCCCAATTCTAAAAGCCCTCAGACCATTCATGCAAGTCTCACCCCGAAAGCAGAGCTTCACTTGTCGGTCGTGGATGCCCGGCAGCCCTGTTATGTGTCTCACACACACGATCAGAGCCATGGCCACCGAGGCTCTGGCTCTCAGTCTGCCCGCTTGCCCTTCTGCCCACCTGTGTTGTCCATGACTCACTGGGCTCACCCAGCAGGTTCAGCAATCCCTTCCCTTTAGTCAAACATACAGGGGGCAGGCCTGGAGGTCATGGGTGGGAAGGATTGAGGGCTGAGGGGTGGGGATCAGGTCCCTGTGGTCAGCACAGAACTCTGCCTGTACCATCTGCAGGATGGCAAGGAGCTCAGTCTGTATCTCATCTTTATGGGATGGGACCTGGGATAGGGTATGGATGGAGAAAACGGGAATCTTAGGATGGTCCCTGCTAGCCTATGAAGCTTCAAGGACATTGCCTTGGTTTTCTGCTTATGGCTGTGATAAAATGCCATGACCAGAAGTAACTAGGGGCAATGTCTTAGGGTTATCATTGCTGTGATGAAACACTATGACCAAAAACAATGTGGGGAGTAATTAAGAAAATTCCCAACAGGTTTACCTAAACCTCAATCTTACAGAGGCACTTTCTCAGTTGAGGCTTCCTACTCTCATACGACTTTAGCTTTTGTCAAGTTGACATAAAACTAGTCAGAACGACTGACCCCTTGTCAACTTGACACACTATTACAACAATATTTAATAATAACCTCTGTTTTTGTTCATTCCCAAGATCTCATATTAATAAGTAACACAATATAAAATATATTGGAAATTTAAGTCTCATAGGTTTTGTTTTGTTTTGGGGGGATTTTCTGAGACAGGGTTTCTCTGTGTAATTCTCACTATCCTGGAACTCACTCTGTAAACCAGGTTGGCCTTGAACTCACAGAGAGCTTCCTGCCTCTACCTCCCAAGTGCTGGGATTAAAGGCTATGCTATCACTGTCTGGCTAAAAGTCTACAGTTCACAGTCTCTATAAATTCAAACACTTTAAAAATTCAGGTCTTGTAGGGGGAGGCTGCTTGTTCATTCCCAACCACCCAGACCATGAAATAATCACACTGAAACTATATTAATTGCAATACTATTTGGCCAATAGCTTAAACGTATTTCTAGCCAGCTCTTACATCTTAACTTAACCCATAACTATTAATCTGTGTATCGCCACATGGCTGTGACTTACCAGCAAGGTTTGGGCGTGTCCATCTTCAGTGGCTACATGGCTTCTCCATGGCTCTGCCTACTCTCTATCTCTATCTCTTTCAGCCTGGCTTTACTCTGTTAAACCATTGGCCAAAAGCGTCTTCTTTATTAACCAATGGCAATAAAACATATTCACAGCATAAATCACCTCCCACATCAAGAGCTTTTTAAAATATCAGTCTCTAAAAATCAAGTCTCTATAAAACTCAAAACCCCCTTTAAAAGTTCAAAGTCCCTCAACTTTGGGCTACTGTAAAATAAAAAATAAACTGAACATTTCCTCACTTTTCCTCACTTCAAGAAGGAAAAACCAGCGCACAGTCACAGTGTGAAAAAGCAAAATCAGACTTCTGGGACTCACTCACAATCTTTTTGCTTCTCCAAAGAGCTTGCAACAGCAGACATGGTTTGTCTTGTAGGCTCAGGCAGGCTCCACTCCGTAACTGCTGCTGTCCTTGGTGGTCGTCCCATGGTACTGGAATCTCTAATACCATGTTGTTGGGGACTCTTGCTGCAACTGGACTGCACTTTCACCAACAGCCTCTCTTAAGCTCTCTTCATGGTACCAAGCTTCAATTTCTCTCTTTGACCCCTTCAACCCTGGGTGTGTTACTGGGTCAGCTACTGAGGCTGTACCTTCACCAGTGGGTGTTCCTGGCCTCTCACAGCTGCTCTCCTTGACCCCTTCAAGCCTTCAAAGTCACTACCACCTGAGAGACTCTTACAAATAACCAAGCTCAGCTGCCAGCATGAGGTATAACCTGGGCTCCTCCTAGAACACTTCTTGTGTGTTGACGCTGCAGAAATAATTCCCAGAAGATTTCACCTCAGTGATGCCGGAATCTTCTAATTTCTCAGTTCCAGGTGACCAGTGTCAATTGCCACAGGAAAGCAATGTTTTCCTATTAGAGGTTTCGGTATCTTTTTGTTAATCACAGTCAATTCTTCATCCCTAGCTCACCAGACACCACGGAGTCTTAATTCAATGGCCCCAGTAGAATCTTTAAGTGACTCTCAAACTTCCCTCTGGAACTTCATAAGCCAGGTCTCCATTATCTATATTTCTCTCAAAATTCCTATCGAACTATTCATCCAGTTCTGAACACCCAATGGCTGTTTTAGAACAGTGTTCAAAGTTATTCCACAGTCCTCCAAAAAACACATGATCAGGACTGTCAAAACAATACCCCAGTCCACGGTACCAGTTTCTGTCTTCGTTAGGGTTAACTGCTGTTATGAACCACCTTGACCAAAAGCAACTTGGGGAAGGAAGGGTTTATTTGACTTTCATATCCTAAGTCAATATCCACTCCATAACTGCTGCTGTCCTTGATGATCATCCCATGGTACTGGCATCCCCAAAATGTTGGGGTCTCTTGAGGAAAACCAAGGCAAGAATTCAAACTAGGTAGGAACCTGAGGCTGGAGCTTCATGCAGAGGCCATGGAAGAGTGCTGCTTACTGGCTTGCTAAGCTTTTTTTTTTTTTAAAAAAAAAAATAGAACCTAGGACCACCTTATCCTCGTCCACAATAGACTGGTCTCTCTCTATCAGTCACTAATTAAGACACCCTACAGATGACTACACAACTGTAGACCTACCTACACCCATATCTTATGTGGGAATTTTCTCAGTTGAGGATCCTTCTTCTCATATGACCCTTCTAAATCAATCTTTAATCGAGAAAATTGCTTACAGGCCAGTCTGATTGGGACATTTTCTCAATTGTAGTTCCTTCTTCTAAGATGACCCTAGTTTGTGTCAGGTTGACATAAATAAATAAAAAAAAATTCTGTTTGTTTTTGGTTTGGTTTTTTTTCTTAGGGGGGAGGGGGTTGAGACAGAGTTTCTCTGTATAGCCCTGGCTGTCCTGGAATTCACTATATAATCAGGCTAGCCTTTAATTCAGATATCCACCTGTGCCAGGCGATAGGGGCGCATGCCTTTAATCCCAGCACTTGAAAGGCAGAGGCAGATGGATCTCTGTGATTTCGAGGCCAACCTGATCTACAGAGTGGGTTCCAGAACATGATCCAAAACTACAAGAAACCCTGTCTTGAAAAACAAAATATAAAAAATAAAAAAAAACCGCAAAAACAAACAAAAATATCCACATGCTTCTGCCTCCCTCATGCTAGTATTAAATGTGTGTGCCACCACACCTGGCTCAAACCTTTCTTCTGTCCTAAGTTCCCAGAGTCTACCTCCAGATATAGCACATACGGTAGACCTGAAAAAACACTGTGGCTGGGGCCAAGCATGGGAGCACACAGTTGTAATTCCAATAGTTGGGAGACTGAAGCAGGAGGATTTCTCGTTCAAGATCAACTTGAGCTACACAGTGAGACCTAGTTTCAAAAAGAACAAAGATACACTGTCTGGATGAACCCCTTTTCCCCAGTGTTACATTTGTCTAATTAATGAGAGGTTGAACGCATCCCTAGCCTACATATACTAGTTATATTTTGTGCATCTTAACCAGGCATGCATGTGTCAGAAGACAGCCTGCAGGAGTGAATGTTCTTCTTCCACCACGTGGGGCCTGGTAATCAAACACAGGTGTCAGTCAGGCTTGGCCACAAGCTTTTCCTCACTGGTCCATCTCCCTGGCTCAATTATTCCTTTTCTTTTTTGTTTGTTTGCTTTGTTATTTATTTGTTTGTTTGGTTTTTCAAGACAGAGTTTCTCTGTAGCGTTGGAGCCTGTCCTGGAACTTGCTCTGTAGACCAAGCAGGCTGTTTTGTTTCTTGAGACAGGGTTTCTCTGTGTAGCTCTGGCTTTCCTGGAACTCGCTTGTAGACCAGGCTGACCTTGAACTCAGAGATCCACCTGCCTCTGCCTCCCAAGTGCTGGGATTAAAGATGTGCACCACCACCACCTAGACTCCCAATTATTCCTTTTAATTATTTCCTATGTGCAGAACTTTTGTTGAGTTCTTACACGTGGAGAGATGCAGACAAGGAAAGGTGAAATAGATGTGCTCCTAAGCCTGAAAAGAACATAGCACAGTTCCTTTCACAGTAGGAAAGAGTCGGGACAGGGGAATCTCTGAGGAGGGAGGACAGAAGCCCTTTGCTGAAGAGGGAGTCTTTAAAACAGGAGAGACAGAAACTGGGACCCATGGTCAGCATTAGGTAGTAGGAAGGAACGCTGTGTCCTGGGACTTGTAATTTGGTCAGCTTGACTGAAATGCAAGGAATGTACAGGGGAGCAATCATAGATAAGATTGGGCCATCAGAAGAACCGGGTCTTGTTATACCCCTTCAAGCTCTGTAACATGGCTCCTCCTTGTGTCAGCTTTTATGTCCCACTAACGGCATTAGGAAGAACTGGGGATGTAGCTCAGGTCATAGAATACTTGCCTAGCATGCAGGAGGCCATTGGTTTAATCCCAGCACCCCATAATTTATGCAGAGTAAATTACTCTAACCTCAGAACTTAGGATGAGTTCCTAAGAACTTAGGATGGAGGCAAAAGGATGGGAAGTTCAAGGTCATCATTATGTAGTGAGTTTGAGGCAAATCTGGGCTACAGGAGATCCTGCCCCTAAAACCTAAAAACCACTCAAAACAACAAAAAAGCTAAGCAATCACCATGGAACTCCATACTTGGCAAGAAAGGTTGCTTTTTAACTAAATCTTTTTGAGAATTTCATACGTGGTATTTGTATCATTTCCAAACACCCCTCCCCCTCCAACTCATCCTGTGCCCCATCATTCCCTCTCAAAGTCATGACCTCTTCTATAATTATTATTACATGTGCACACGCACACCCTACCGAGCCCATTTAGTGTAGCTCTTATGTACACGCGCTTAGGGTTGACCTCTTGAGATAACCTATCAGTATGTTTGCCTCTGGAAAATCAATTCTCCCTCTCTCAGCAGACACTGTTTGTCTGTGGCTCATCTAGAGGTGGGGCCTTATGAAATTTCCCTAACCAGGTTGGCATGTCTGGTGTTATTACGTGGGCCTTGTTGAGGTGACCATATTGTTGAGAGTTCATGGGCAAAGAAAGCATCTCTGGCTCTTACAATCCTTCTGATCCTTCTTCCCATGTTTCCTATGCCTCAGGTAGATGTGTGGGGGTCTCTGTGACCCCCCAGGGCCAGCAGAGAGTCACCCAAGTGAGGCAAGAGGGAGTTTGGTTCAACACGACTCAGTAGTTAGTTCAAACTTCTAGAGTCTCACCCTGGGCAGTTTACTTTGGGTGTATTTCAGCACAGCACAATTTTGAAAAAAGATTCCTCATAATTACTTCATCCCATGTCTACAATAAATCTTTTTTTTAAAAAAAAATTTATTTATTTATTTATTATGTATACAATATTCTGTCTGTGTGTATGCCCGCAGGTCAGAAGAGGGCACCAGACCTCATTACAGATGGTTGTGAGCCACCATGTGGTTGCTGAAAATTGAACTCAGGACTTTTGGAAGAGTAGGCAATCCTCTTACCCTCTGAGTCATCGCTCCAGTCCCTACAATAAATCTTAAGGCTTGACTACATCAACACTCTTTGTAAAGTACATGTGGCCTCTGCTGTAAAGATGGGTTCTATTGACTGAGAAACAGTGCTCAAGAGAAGGGTATAGGGAAGATGACTGAGACAAACATAAGAGTCTGGAGGAGTCAGGAGTGACCTGGCCGTACAGAGACCACAAAAGTCAACAGGCTATAAAGCACATCCAGTCCCAGTCTTCTGGGTGGGAAGCAGGTTATACCTCTCTTCCTTTGAGAGATAACCCCGTGTTTAACAGTCCTGGTTCCCTTACTGCTTACCTGTGAGCACAAGGGCCTCTGTGTCCCCTACACAGATGTAACCTTGGGGCCGACAATACACTGTCACTCATGCTCTGGATTTCGGCCAGTTGCAGATCTCTGCGGTAGCCTCTGTGTGCTGCAAAAAGAAGCTGCTTTGGTGAGGAGTGAGGGCTGCACTTCCCTGTGGCTATCAGTACTGAGAATACAATTAGAAACTTTATTGATTGAGGAAAATGGTAACAGCAGATTCCCCTCTAGGGTCTATAACCCCTTCAGCCACATATAGTTGGCCACGTTTACTACACCTGGCATGAATTTCCTCCTACTGAGAGGGTCTTCTGGTGTGGGAGAATTGTCTGTATTCTGTCAATCATGTTTAAATAAACGTTGATTGGCCAGGCAGGAGGTGTAGGCGGGAAAACCAGCCAGACAGGAAGTGGAAATGATGCAAGGAGAGCAGGAGAATTCTGGGGAGGAGGAAGTTGATTCCTCTCTTAAGTCCAATTTTGATAACCCTTGAGATAATAGTGCCACTACTGTACTATTTGGGACACTTCACCAGTTGGCCATTGTTCGGGTTCATTGGCTTTACAGATGGATAGACTGTAAAAGTAAATAGATTGGTTGTTACATCCCATCTCCCCATATAATAGCTTTGAATCTATGAGAGCTAGGCCTTAAAGAGGGGCCTTCTGGGAAAGTTACAGCTCGAATCTTCCAAGTTCTGTGTCTAAAGCATATGGTGTTTGCAGCAATAGATTCTTACCTTCAAGTTCTGGGAGGCAACCGAGGGCCACTGTTGTAGGGAGGAGAGAGCCGCTTGTTCATCCCGGCAGCCCGGCTAACTTACTCCCAAAATCATCACACAGAAGCTGTATGAATTAAATCACTGCTTGGCCCATTAGCTCTAACTTCTTATTGGCTAACTCTTACTGTTATTTCTTTGGGTCTGATCCCTTTAAGAGCTAACCACGACCACTCCCCAGCCACTTCTGACGTCCCTCGCTGCCATCTTAACTCTCTCTCTTTGGTCTTTCTCTCACACATGTTTCTCTCTGTCTCTATGTTTTTATGTCTTTATGTTTGTCTATCTCTGTCTCTCTGTTTGTTTCTTTTTAAGTAATAAATGTTTATCCTTATGTTTATTTATTATGTTCTGTGAGCCTTTTATCCACCATCCCCATCCGCCTGACTCGTCCGGCCGCATGGCGGGATCAGCCTGCCACCCTGGAGATCTTACAGGGACCCACAGCCATCCTTGTTGGGCTAGCGGCTGCTCTGCGAGCCTGCCAGGGAACACACCCGCTTATTTTTAAAGAACAATACTTACATCTTAATCTAACCCATTTCTATTCATCTGTGTATCGCCAGGTGGCAGTGGCTTACCAGCAAAGTTCAGTGTCCTATCTCTGGTGGTTCCATGGTGTCTCTCTGCCTCTGCCTCCTTTCTCCCAGCATTCAGTTCCCTCTTCCCGCCTACCTAAGTTCTGCCCTATCAACAGGCCAAGGCAGTTTCTTTATTCATTAATGAAAGCAACACATAGACAGAAGGACCTTCTATACCAGGCCACAGCAATAGCTTATTGTTGCTTGAAGAGAAATACTCCCCATTCCTCAGCTTTACACACTGGGTCCCCAATTGATGGCACTGTTTGGGGCGGCTTAGGAGGTATAGTCTTGTTGGAAGAAGTATGTCACTTGAAGTCAAGCTTTGGGAATTTAGAGATTTGCACCATTTCCAGTTTGTTCTCTCTACTTTGTGTTTGCAGTTCAGGTAAGAGCTTTCAGCCCAGTTGGTTGTTGGTGGTGCACACCTGTAATCCCGGTACTCAGGAGGTAGAAGAGGGTGGGATCTCTGTGAGTTTGAGGCCATCCTGGTATATGTCGCAGGTTCCATGCCAGCCAGAGCTACAAAGTGAGACCCTGTCTCAAAAATAAAGTGTACAGCCAGGCGGTAGTGGTGCATGTCTTTAATCCCGGCACTAAGGAGGCAGAGTCAGAAGGATCTCTGTGAGTTCGAGGCCAGCCTGGTCTGCAACACTAGTTTCAGGACAGCTAGGGTTGTTACACAGAGAAACCCTGTCTTGAAAATTCCTTCAAAAAAGTGAATTATATATGTGTGTGTATGTGTCACATATATACATACATGGGGTAATAATGCTTCTCTCAAGATCCAAAGACTACCAAAAACTCGAGTGCCAGGCAAGGAAAACCTCCCTTTGTATTATCGGTCAAGGTGGTCCAAGTTTGCTCTCTTTTTAAGAGTCAGGTTAGATGTCACAATACTTTCACACTAAGTAGGGGCTCACCTCTGTCAGATAAACTGGAACTCAAAGGAGCTCTCAAACAGAGGACAGGACAGGATCAGACGGGGACTGCTTGTTTGAGATCAGAATCCTTGATCCTCCTCTTTCCTCCTGGTCTCTGTGGAATCTAATCAAGCATATTAGCATCACCTCTCCAGAGTTTAGTACATGCACCTCCTTTGAGCTGGAACACAGCTTAACATGTTAGACTGTCTTCATACCTCAAACTCTCTAAGAACTTCCACAAGCTGGCTCACGTTCTAAGTACGATGTGATGTGGCAAAAAATATTGGACTGGGATGCAGGATTCTGGAATTCTGTTTTTGTTGTTGTGGGGTTTTTTGCTGTTTCTTTTGTTTTTGTTTTTGAGACAGGGTCTCACTATAGAGCCCTGGCTATCTTGAGACTCCTTATGTAGACCAGATTGTCCTTGAATTCAGAACTGAGAGATCCTCCCACTTCTGCCTCCATCATGCTAGGATCAAAGTCCTGTGCTACCACCATGCTGGGTCAGGATTTTCAAATTCTAACCTGTCATGCAACATGGTCTCAGTGAAGTAAATCCTTTTAAAACCCTCTCTGTACCTGTTGGACGCCTTGTGTAAATCGTGCAGGTTGCACTCCATTGCTTTTCCTAGTGTGGACCTAAATTAGGATACAGCATGTAATTATTTAAAATGTACATTCTAGGACAGCAAGATGGCCCAGTGGGTAAAGGCACTTGCTGCCAAGCCTGAAGACCTGAATTTGATTCTCTCTCTCTCTTTCTTTCTCTCTCTCTCACACACACACAGAGGAGAGAGAGAGAGAGAGAGAGAGAGAGAGCGCATATCTGAACACTAGACCAGCTTTGACTGCACAGTGAGATTGTTTAAAAAATAAAGACGGGTGATTAAAACATAATTTTTTAATGTGTTGAGTGATGCTCTGCTCCTTCTTAATATTTACTAAATATTCCTAAATACCTGGCCACTCATTATAGGCTAGACCTATCTAGCTGCTGGAGGATATAGAAGTGAACAAAACATATATATAATATATATATATATTATATATATATATATAAAATTTCCCATTCTTGCCAGTGGTGGTGACACACACCATGAATCCTAGCACTCTGGAGGCAGAGGCAGGTGAAACTCTGAGCCTTAGACTACAGACAGAGTTCAAGGACAGTCAGGGTTACATAGAGAAAACTTGTCTCAAAAAACAAACAAAAATCCTCAGAAGTTAAAAGTGTAGCTGGGAATGACGGAGATAATGAAACGTCTGTAATTGGGAGACCGAGTCAGCAGTATTAGCCTCCTGATTCGGGGTCATCTTGAGCTACATAGCCAGTACCAGGCCAGCAAGAGGTACATAGTTAAGACCTCATGTTCAAAACACTCAAAGGATTGCAGAGATGGCACAGTCAACGAAGTGCTTACTGTAGAGGCCTGAGGACCCAAGTGCAGAGACTCAGCACGCAGCAAAAAGCTAGGCCAGAGCTCAGGGGCCTGTCTGTAACTCCAACTCTGAGGAGGTGGACACAGCACAGTCCCTAGGACTCGCTGGTTTGGCTCAAAAAACAAAGAGAAGGGGCTGACATGGTTTGCCCCCCTCCCAAGATAGCTTTGGAGCCTGTTCTGGAACTAGCTCTTGTAGACCAGGCTGGCCTCAAACTCACAGAGATCCACCTGCCTCTGCCTCCCGAGTGCTAGGATTAAAGGCGTGCACCACCACTGCCAGGCCTGACATGGCTTGTTGCCTAAACATGAGGACCTGAGTTGTTATCCCCACGCCTGCAATCAAAAGTTCTGGGGGAGCCATAGTGTATTGCAGGCCATAGCTGGAAAAAAAAATGGTGAGCCCCGGGCACAGTGAGAGAGACCCTATGGCAAAACCGAAGGTGGAGAGCCGTAAGATAGCAGACATCAACCTCCGGCCCCACACACGAAGCCATTAAAAATAGCGGGCGTCTGCTTGGCTCCCAGTGACGTCACGCAGCTCTGTGACATGGCTCCTCTGTGACGGCAGCAGCGGGCAGAGTCGGCCGCGCGGCTCGGGGCTCAGGCAGGGTCCGACCGCGCGGCAGCGGAGGGAGGGCCGAGGGCTTTGGCTGCGGCGACTTCGGCTTCCCCTGGGAAGCTCCAGGGCAGGATGCGGCGGAGCCCCCGCTCAGGCTCGGCCGCATCCTCTCACAATCACGCACCCGACTTCTTCAGCGAGAACAGCAATAGTTCCCACAGCGTGACTTCGGGGGACAGCAATGGGCGCCGGTCCGCTGGGCCGGAGCTCGAGCAGCCCGAGGGCAGAAGGGCCCGGGGCTCGAGCTGTGGTGAGCCCGCCATAAGCCCAGGAGAGCCCGGAGGAGACACCTGGGCAGGAAGCTCTCGGCCGAAGCCTGCGCCTCGGAGCCACAAAGGCCAGACCGCCTGTGGCGCGGCAACCGTGAGGGGCGGGGCCTCGGGTGCGGGCGGGGTCGAGCCCGGGGGCGAGAGGGCGGGGCGGGCTCGCGGGGCGGGGCGGGGCGGGGCCCGGCGCGGACCAGGGTGCAGTTCCGATCTCGCCCCTGAGGGGGCGAGCTCCACGCGAGTCTCTGAGGGGCGGGGCACGGTGTCATGGCCGGTCCCGGGAGGGGGCGGAAGCGATCCTGTGATTGGGCATGGCTGAGGAGGCGCCGCAGCGCCGACGTGAGTGGCAGCCTGGACCCGTGCCCCGCCGCCCCGAGACTCAGGCTAGGGCGGGTTATTCTGCTGACTGAAGCTTTCCCGCCCTGGGTCTGGGGGTGTGCAGGGAGCGTGGCATGGGGGTGCGGCGGGACCGAGGCTTGTTAAGAGAGGCTACCCAGCTGTTTAGCACTAGGTTCAGGAGCCAGCGCCCGGGCCCCGGGGGAAGTGCGGGACTGCGGTGCCCAAGACCTCAATGAAGCCCTGGACTCCCGCAGAACCGGGTGAATCTCCTGCAGACTTGGAGGAGCAGCTCGACCTTCTCCCGGCCCTGGATCTGAGGCAGGAGATGCCTCCCACGCGGGTGTCCAAGAGCTTTCTGAGTACGATCCAGGACAGCCCCATTCTCTCGAACCTGGCACTCGGAACCCCAGTTCTCCTTCCGAGCCCGGGTCCGAGAATCCAGCCCCATCCCCTCTGACCTGGCACTCGGAACCCCAGTTCTCCTGCCCAAGCCCGAGCCCAAGTGTCCAGCCTCGGCTCGTTTTCCCAGCCCACCCTCACCTCCTGAGCCCCAGGACCTTGCCCCTGGCCCTTCCCGAGCCTTTCTGAACCTGCACCACCCCACCCACATGGCTTGCCCTCTCTGAGAGGTTTCTCCTGTCCCCGGCCCCCAGGTCTCCTCTTTCAGGTGCTGAGCGTATTGTTATCAGTGGCAGGAGACGCGCTGGTCAGTGTGTACAGGTCAGAGGAAGAATGGGCAGGGATGGCTCAGGGAAGGGCAGCAGGGCTGGGCCCCACCAACGCTTGAGCTGATTCGTATCTGATTGAGTTGCGTTCCTAGGAACTGGGTATAGAACCCTGGGGTCGAGGCTAGGGTGGGTTAGGGCCTCAGGCATCAGCTTCCAACCTGGTTCTTCAGGGAAGTCTGCTCCATCCGCTTCCTGTTCAGTTCTTTGTCGCTCCTGAGCATCTTCCTGGCAGGTGAGGAGCTTCGACTCCTTGGGGCCCCAGCTCTGAAGGTTTGTAGCCAAATTCAGCTCACATGTCCCTGTGCCCCTCGACCCACACTAGTGACTCCGCTTGGGCTCTCACAGTCAGTCCTTCTGCAACCCCAGCCCCAAACTCCCTTGCTTTCCTCCCCGTTCCCTTATATCAGCGGATGCCCTGTTCTCTTTTTCTAGTATTCTGGTGGGGTCTCCTGTACCTGGTCCCCACTTTGGAGAATGTGAGTTGAAGAGACTATGTCTCCAGGCGGGGTAAAAGTTGTGGGGAGGGCATCACTGGGCTGCTGGGAGAGGCAATGTAGGAAGTATTGAGCACAATCCCCAGAGGCCAACCCAGAATGGGAGGGAAAGGGCAGTAATTCTCAAAAAGGGAGGTCCTGGGAGTCTAGCCACACCTTGCTTATTTGCCCCTCCCTCAACAGGAGCCTAAGGAGATGCTGACTCTGAGGTGAAAGAGGGCAGGGATTGGGAGCTGGGCAGCTCTGCAAATCTCTGGGGGCTTTCAGAAAGGCGTGCACAGGGATGGGTAGCTGACACATGGCACCTACCTCCCCAATCCAGCCAATACCATCAGCGCGTGCACTCCCAGAGCCAGCAGCTGCAGCAGCTGCAGAAGGAGCTGAATAAACTTCACAAGGAGGTGTCCAGCGTGCGCGCAGCCCACAGTGAGGTGAGTCCCCTCCAAGGGGACTCGGGGGGGGGGGAGGGGCAGGTCTGCGCTTTGGAACTGCCACATCCTGGGTCCTGAGACGAATCTTCACCCCAGATACCCACTGTGGGGACTCTTTCTCAAGGCCCTTAAAGTCCTATCTCTGAATATTGGGTTACTGAGAAGCAGAGCCACTGTAAACTAGCCTGCAACCCTCCTATTCCAACTTCTGCCTTTAGAGAGTGGCCAAGCTTGTGTTCCAGAGACTGAATGAGGACTTCGTGCAGAAACCCGACTATGCACTGAGCTCTGTGGGTAAGCCGTAGATATATGGAAAGAAGCAGACTCTGGGACCTAGATAATCGCATTGATGAGAAAGCCTGGGAGTCCCTGAAAGTGACTTCTGCCCGCCCAGGAGCCTCTATCGACCTGGAGAAGACATCCAGTGACTATGAGGACACCAACACTGCCTACTTCTGGAATCGCTTGAGCTTCTGGAACTATGCTCGCCCACCCTCAGTCATACTGGAGGTGGGCCTGGAACCAGGGTGCTGGGGATGGTGCCAATGGGCAAGAGCCGGGAGAGGGCAAGAATCAACTTGGTGGAGAGAGGACTGGAGCTGAGGTCAGTTTGGCTTCAGAAGGTGCCCCACTGGAGGCAGGGTCTGGCATGGTGTGGGAAGGTTCCTGCCAAGCCAAGGATGGCGTTAAACTGAAGAGAACTCTAAGTGCTGGGGACTCAGCATTGCCTCATGTGGATAGGCAGGAACCAGGGCAGAAGGCAGAGCTCTGGGCTGAGTAGCAGCCCTAGGACAGGGTCTTGCTATGCAGCTCAGGCTACCCTCCAATTCCCAGTACTGTCTGGTCTCGGGGTTGTCGTGTGTTCTGATGGTCTGTCCAAACTCCTGCAGCCAGATGTGTTCCCTGGAAACTGCTGGGCCTTTGAAGGTGACCAAGGTCAGGTGGTGATCCGACTGCCAGGTCATGTGCAGCTAAGCGACATCACCCTACAGCATCCTCCACCCACCGTGGCACACACTGGAGGAGCCAGCAGTGCACCCCGGGACTTTGCAGTCTTTGTGAGTGGGGCAGGGACCAGGAGATGGAGCATCTGCTTAGGAAACCCTAGACAGTGGTGAGAACTATTGCTAGGGTGTGTCATTGTTTGCTCATCTGTAAACTGGACATACACACGGGCCACTACAGGCTGTAATGAGCATCATCATATCCAGATAGTAAGTATTGGCTTTCTAAGCTCTATACATATTATTTCATTGCTCCTGCAAAACCTATGAAGTACTGTTGTTTCCTCCCATCTGAAGGGGAATGATCGTGCTCTAAAAGGAGTGATTACAAACTCAGTCACATTATTTTTTTAAAAAGATTTAAGTATGAGTGGTTTTGCCTGTATGCAAGTATGTGCATCACATGCATGCCTAGTGCCCCAGAAAGTCAGAAGACAGTGGTAGATCTGAACTGGAGGTAAGAACAGTGTGAGCCACCATGTGGGTGCTGGGAACTCAGCCTGGGTCCTTGGCAAGAGCCACCTTTCCTACCCTGCTAACAACTTTCTAGTAGCCTGATTGGTTTGCTTAAGATAGGGCCTTCTCTGCAGCCCAGGTTGACCTTAAACTCACACTCCTGGCTTAGCATCCCTAGTGCTAGGCTATCCTGGCTGTTACATTCCACACCACACATCCTATGTTAGAGCATGAACCAGAGCACAGGTAGCTGTGGAGGTGTAGATGGCTCTGAACAAAGCTGTCCTGTGCTTCCTCTGTACCTCTCTGTTCCTCCATACACTCTTCCCCTCCAGGGGCTCCAAGCTGATGATGAGACGGAAGTGTTCTTGGGAAAATTCATCTTTGATGTGCAGAAATCTGAAATTCAGACTTTCCACCTACAGGTGTGTTTATCCCTAGGGGTGAGAGCACTAAGATGGGGCAATGGACATTGGTGGGAAGGACAGTCTTAAGAGCAGTTGTTGGCATGATCCGTTTGTCTCCCCAGAATGACCCTCCATCAGCCTTCCCCAAGGTGAAGATACAGATTCTAAGCAACTGGGGCCATCCCCGTTTCACATGCTTATATCGAGTCCGTGCCCACGGTGTGCGGATCTCAGAGTGGGCAGACAATGCCACAGGGGTCACTGGGGGACCCAATTAAAAATGCTGACGGTTGGAGGATTGAGATTTGTGCTAAAGAAAACTGCATCTGTGCTGGGAGGTCACCTTTGGGGTCAAGCTCTGGCTGCCTATAGCAGGTCAGTATGGCAGAACACGGCCCTCAACACATCCTCTTTATCTGGAGAAGTCCAGAGTCATATAGTAGCAGCAGGTAATGCTTATAGTATCTACCATATGCAAGAGAAAGTGTTGTGGACGTTCCACACTGTACATGATGCAGCTTGATCCTCAGTACAGAGAAGGAAACTGCTCAGGCGGCAACTCGCTCCACTCATATTCGGGAAAAGGAGCACAGGAATGGGGCCTCCCTCAAGAGGCATCCGTCTTCACCTGGAGAGTTCTCAGCAGCTGAAGTCATGCTTATGCTCAGTCCCTACCCCCAATTCCTGGAAATGTCCTCAGTTCTTGCTACATACAGATTTAGACGGAAACTCTCCTCTGGCAAACACTGGAAAGCTAAGATCTGGAAATTTCTTGGAAACCTTTTGAGCAAAGCTGACCTACGCTTGGTAGCTTTCATGCAGCTGGTCATTTCTCGGACCTTAGGTGTAGGTCATGTGATGTTCATCAGATCTAATAATCCTCACTGTAATGGCTAAAAGAACTGGTCAGGGTGGTGGGAAGTGCAAACAGGCAGTCAATTAGAGTTCTTAAGGGTGGAGAAAAGAGACTAGCATGGGTAGTCTCTTGGCTGTTGGGATCCTTCCTACTGATATGTGAGGCAGAACACTTATCCATCTACTTAAATTAGGGTGATAGTATTTTGTCATTGGAAGACATAAGTGCCTCCCAATCTAAGGCTGGTCTAGAACTCACTATGTAGCCCAGGTTAGCATAAAATAAAATTCAAGGCAATACTCCTGTCTCAGGCACTCCAGTGCTAGGACTGTAGACATGAACCACCTCATTAAGCTTCTGTTCATACTTTTCATATATGTACGTTGAGTGTGCATACCATTCTAGTATGGAGGTCAGAGGAAAACTTTGTAGAGTTAATTTTCTCCTTCCACCTCTATCCTGAAACTAGCTCTTGTAGACGGGCTGGTCTAGAACTCAAAGAGATCCACCTGCCTCTGCCTTCCAAGTGCTGGGATTAAACGCGTGTGCCATCACCGCCCGGCTTAAACAGGGTCTTATGTAAGGGAAGATGTCCTTAACTCTACAGCTCCCAAAATATATCCAAAGATAAGCTAAGTGGTAGAGCCCAACTCTAGCATGACTTAGGCCCTAGGCACAATTCCCAACACCAAAAACAAAACAAAACAAATATAGCCACTGAGCATTTATTGATAAATGGATACATTTTTTAAAGCAAATTAGCATATATAAAAATAAAAATTTTATATTGTGTATAAAAATATGAAACAGTAACAGCTGAGGGAAAAATACTTTGAATATGCTGAAAAGAACAACAGAATGAAGACTCTGACACATACAGCCCATGAAGAGGCTACTGAGAATAAAGTCAACCTAGGAATGATCCCTAGCCATAGGTAGGTATGGAAATAAATTCAAATTAAAAATGTGAGATCTGAGGAAAAAGGTGACTAACATAGACTTGGAAAAGGAGACAAGGCAGTTGTGATAAGGCATCCAAAATAAATGCAAACCAGATACAAATAGTATATTTTTTTGTCTGATCTGAAGCTCATAGTATGAGTCCACATCAAACCCACAGCCATCCACCTGCCCCTGACTCACAACTGTTGGCATTACAGCCATAAGCCACCAATCATTGTTCCCATTATCTCCCCCTCCCTTGCCCAGAGACAGGGTTTTCTGTGTAACAGTCAGTCCTGGCTGTCCTGGAACTCGCTTTGTAGACCAGGTTGGCTGGCCTCAACTCAAAGATTCAAGCACCACTGCCTCGCGTGTGCTGAGGTTAAAGGTGTGCAAACAATTTTTCCTTTTTTTTTTTTGGACACAGGGTTTCTCTTGCTGTCCTGGAACTTGCTCTGTAGAACAAGCTGACCTCAAACTCAAGAGATCCACCTGCCTCTGCCTCCTGAGTGCTGGGATTAAATGTATGTACCACCACACCCAGTTTTTTTTAATATTCTGTCTGTGTGTATGCCTGCACGCCAGAAGAGGAGACCCCATTACAGATGGTTGTGAGCCACCATATGGTTGCTGGGAATTGAACTCAGGACCTTTGGAAGAGCAGGCAATGCTCTTAACCTCTGAGCCATCTCTCCAGCCCCCACACCCAGTTTTTAAACAATGATTTATTAGCTCAGAAAACAAATTTTAAAATACCTCTGCTTCCTGGATGCTGGGATTCAAGTTGTACACAATCATGACTGACTGGCAGATTGAGTGAAATTTTAATTCTGCACTTAAAAGTTCCCTTCCTCCCTGCAAAAGAAAATCTGTTTTTCTAAATCAGGCACCAAGTGTACCATAGCTTCATCTACTTCATAAGCTAAGGAAGGAGGATCTCTTGAGTCCAAAGAGTCTGAAGTCAGCCTGGGCAATGTGGTTAAGACATGTCCCTCCTATAAAGTTTTTACAAAATGAATATATATGTTAAATCTCTAATAATATAAGAAAGCTATTAAGCTGTACATAGTGGGGCATGCTTATAATCCTAGCACTTGGGAGATGGAGTAAGAAGACAGAAATTCAAGACATCCTTGACTACACATGTAGGGCCAGGCCAGGGCTGAACTACATGAGACCGTAAGTCAAAAAAATAAAAAAAGGCAAACCAAAAAATATCAGAACTGTGAACCAGGCACAGTAGCACATTCCAGCGTCCACGAGGTTAAGGCAAGATGGTAAACTGCAGGCCAGCCTGGGCTACACAAGTGTTCCCAAAGAACAGAGGAACAAACCTAGCACAGGAGGTCTAGTAGCCCTCACTCTCTCAGCTTCGCCACCTCTAACACCTTCCATCTTATCCATGTTCCCAGCTCAGCTACACCCAGAGGAAGGAACAACCACGTGCTTACTTTATATACCAACTTTGTTTTCAAAGTTTGTCTCTGGGGTGATTAGACCCACTTTGCTTGGATAGGGTTATCAGACTTTCATTCAACAAGGCCAAGGTCAACAAAGACTCAGGTCAAAGTAAGCAAGGCTGTCTATACCAGTGTGTAACCCTGAGAAAGGGGTGGATCTTTATACTAGTCTTTCCTGAATGAGATGGGTCCAAGGCAGGTAGGTTGGTCAAGAGCAGCAATAGCAGAAACAAGTATAAATATATCAACTATAAAGTGGGAAAAATGTGCAGGGTTGGTCCACTGCCTAAAGGACTGAGTGGGCTAAAGGCTGAAATAGACTGACCATAGCCTGCTCTCCAAGGAAACTTATGCCTGGGGGGGCTGTGCAGGGCCCTTGGCCGGAGTTGGAGGTGCCTTCAATGGGGCCCAACCTTGGGCTCTGAAGTAGGAAACCAGCTGAGTAGGCACTTCTGCAAGTACAGTCTGTGCTAATGCCTCCCGTGGAGCCTGTCAGGAGAAGAAAGGCAAAGTCAATGAGAGCCTGTAAGTCTCTACATCTTACCCAAAATTCAACCTTTCCAGACTTTGATGAAAAGGCTTTATCTACTGAGCCTCAATACCACTTCCACCATCCTGCAAACTCCTCCCCTACTCACATTCTGAAACCGTCGATAAGGCACAAACTGCACTATGTCACGGGCAGCTGCTTCTCCACGACGTGTGCGAAGAGGGCCACCATCAGCATCCAGTTGTTCCATGACCTCAAAGTCAGCACCACCCACGCCCACAATGATCACGGACATGGGCAGCTTTGAGGCTTGCACCACAGCCTCACATGTGGCTTCAACGTCAGTCACAGCGCCATCAGTCAAAAGCAACAGTACGAAGTATTGCTAGAGACAAGTTCATATACTGAAGCAAATCCTCTTTCCCAAGCCCTCCCAGGCACACAGTCCCACTGATTAGATGCCCTCTTTACACACTCATCGCCACCCTGGCACCACAGCTACCCACAGCTCTTACCGAGGCTGTCCTCTGCTGTGCAGCCTGGGCTGCGAACCTAGCCACGTGGTTGATGATGGGTGCAAAGTTGGTAGGCCCATAGAGACGAACTTGGGGCAATGCTTGACGGTAGGCATCTACAATACCCTGGATGCCTACAAGGAACAGCAGAAAATTCTATAAAGTTGTAGACCTTAGACCACCTAGGATTAGGTTAGACCTGAAATCTTCCCATCTAGACCCAGAAGATGTAGAAACCTGGAAGTATTTCATCCTTGCTACCCAAGACAGAGCTCGATCCAACAAATGAAACTAAAGGGCAAAGAAGACAGGACTTGATAGAATATTTTGAATTAATTAACTCCCCAAATGTGAGTTTGTAGCTTGAGGGGCCTGCTTGTTGGGGTTTCTGTCCCGCCCAGTACCCCAACAAGCCAGCAAGTCCCAAAGAGAAATTACATACAGGACTCCATAAGGTTATAAGCTGATTGGCCCATTTGGTCAGGCTTCTTGTTAACTCTTATAACTTATATTAACCCATTATTCTCATCTATGTTAGCCATAATGGCTCCGTACCTTTTTTAGTGTGACAGCTTACATGTTTCCTCTTCGGTGGTCTGGACAGGAATGGCGAGAGAGCTTCTGCTTTCAGAATACTCCCAGTCTTTTTGCTCCACCCCTACTTCCTGTCTAGCTTTCCCACTTATACTGCCTGCCTGGCCAATCAGCGTTTTATTAAAATATGATTGACAAAATACAGATAATTCTCCCACACCATGAGTTATTTTCTGAGCTGGGCGGTGGTGGTGCACACCTTTGTACCCAGCCCCAGGGAGGCAGAAGCAGGTGAATCATGAGTTTGAGTCCAGCCTGGTCTACAGGGTGAGTTCCAGGACAGTCAAGACTACACAGAGAAACATTGACTTAAAAAAACAATATTTTCTGAACTGGGGAGTAGACTGGTTGTGTTAGTACTTTGGAAACTGAGCAAGAGGATTGCTATGAGTGTCAAGAGAGCCAGCAAGAGGCTCACTCGGCAGGTAAAGGAGCTTGGTGTGCAAGCCCGGTGACCTAAGTTCCATCCACAGAACTACATAGAGATAGAGTAGGACAACTGACCCCACAAGGCAAGACCCACCTGTCTTGCCCTCCCAAATGCTGGGGTTAAAGGAGTAAACAAGCACGCCCGGCCTGGGTCACAAATGTGAGGCTAGCTTAAATAGAGCTCTAGGCCATCCCAGCCAGGGTACAGAGAGATACTGTCTCAAGAAGGGGGAAAAAAAAAGTAGTTTGGGAGGCAGAGGCAGGCAGATCTCGATGACTTTGAGGCCAGCCTGATCTATAAGAGCTAGTTTCAGGACAGGCTCCAAAGCTACAAAGAAACCCTGTCTCAAAAAAAAAAAAAAAAAAAAAAGTAAGATGATCAGATGAGGTCAAGTCAAATTTTTCAAGTTAACTAGGTGCTCACGTGGAAGTGCTGGGAAGGCCCAAATCTTGGGTCTTTTTTTTTTTTTAATATATTTTTAAAAGATTTATTTATGTGCATTGGTGTTTTGATGTGAGGATGTCAGATCCCCTAGAACTGGAGTTACAGACAACTGTGAGCTGCCATGTGGGTGCTGGGAATTGAACCCAGGTCCTCTGGAAGAGCAGTCAGTGCTCTTAACTGCTGAGCCATCTCTCCAGCCCCAGATTTTGGGTCTTTGTGAAAAAACTTGGGACGTCACGTAAAACATCTCCCTAAACTAGGAATGTGGCTAGTGGTAGAGTGCTTACTCGTATACATAAGGCTCTGGATTCCATCCTTAGCACAGTCAGGTCAATGGTAGCCCACCCAGTCTTTTTCCAGGCTTTCATTTGAGACCAAGTTGCCCAGGCAGACTTTGAACTTTTGATTCTCTTGCCGCAGCCTCCTGCGTAGCTGGGAATATAGGGCTTTGCCAGTAGGCCCATAAAATTTTACTTATATTTTAAACCAAAGCACACAGCGGGAAGAACTTGCCCCAAATCTCAATAATAAGGTGAATTGACTCCACTGGGCTAGCTCTAACCTCCACTTCTCTCTCCCAGTCTTCTCTACCCACAGAAGCTCCCTCCTCAGGTGTGGAATTGTTTCACACTGGAGAATGGGGGATTACCTGCACAGTAGGGATTACTGGGATTGAAGTTCAAGGCAAATTCATGTGAGA
Source organism: Myodes glareolus (assembly GCF_982192425.1). Lineage (NCBI taxonomy): Eukaryota > Metazoa > Chordata > Mammalia > Rodentia > Cricetidae > Myodes > Myodes glareolus. The sequence goes on along the minus strand of NC_142035.1, from coordinate 23,081,918 downwards.
CCTGAGGACGAGAACGAAAATGACTCAGCCAGGTGTGGCTTATAAAGCTCCACTATTAGCCCACAGGACATTAAGACTAAGACTAGAAGGTTGCAAGTTTAAACCCAGCCTGAAGCATACAGCGAGACCTATTTCAGAAAAAGAAAAAAACAAAAAAGGCTGAGTATAGGAGTGCACACTTTTAATCCCAGCACAGGAGTGCCAGGATCTCTATATACTCAGATCAACCTGAACACACACCAAAAAAAGAAAAAGAAAAAAAAAATTAGACTTTTTCTATCTTCCCCTACATTTTAGCAACCTGAGTGTCATCTCCCCACCCCTGACACACAACATGTTTTAGCCCCAACAGGGCCTATGTAAACCAGGCTGGTCTTGAACTCTGAGCCACCTGCCTCCCAAACGCTGAGATAAAAGATGAGTCACAACACCCAGCAAAGATGTCATTTGTTTTTGTTTGGAGACAGGGTTTCACTGTGTATCTCTGGCTATTCTGGAACTCACTATGAAGACCAGGCTGGCCTTGAACTCACAGAGATTGGCCTACCTCTGCTTCCTGAGCCCTGGAACTAAAGGTCTACACCACCATGCCCACCTAAGATTTTATTTTTTATTTATATTTATGTTTGTGTGTGTGCATGACCAAAGCAATCAGAAGAATGCAATTGAGTGCCCTTTGAAGCTGAGGTACAGGTAGCTAGCCATCTTATGTGGATGTTAGGAACTGAACTTTGGTCCTCTGGAAGAACAACAAGGATTCAACAGCTGAGCCATCTCTCCGGGTACCACCAAGCCCTTTCTGTGTCAAGAAATAGCACACTCTTGAGCGACCCAAGTGCAATAGAGTGCATGTTTAGCATGTTTAAAGCCCATGGTTCAAGCCCCAAAACTACAAAATCCAAACAAGGGCATTCAGATCTATGGCAGGAGTCCCACAGAAGCAATTTGGCCCTGCATTTGCTGTATACCTGCCTGCAAGAACGGACCCCTGGATCTCTCCTTGAAGCTAGATACCAAGCAATAAATAAATTTACCACAGACTCGAGTTAGGATCTTGATATAAAAAACAACAGAGAAAAGTAAGAAGAGGGCTTACCTGCCAGTTAGGGGGTACCTGGGCCCCAAATCCAAATGCTGGAAACAGCTTGTCTCTGTGGAGGACAGGGAATTAGAAAAGAAGCAGTGAAAGGTTTTGAGTCTAGAGGCTGAAATGTGTAAAAGGCATGGGAGGGGCCAGAACCCCAAACTCACGAGTCGTAGTCTTGAACCACACTGCCCACACTCCACAGTGCTGTCAGATACTCATTGACTCCTGTCGGGCTCAGATAGTGCAGGGAGTCAGGTGAGGATGGGTCTCCATTGGAGCCAGTGAAGTCGACGCCCACCTGGAAAGAAAGCAAGAATGCAGACAAAGGCTACTTTACTTTAGCCTAAGGCCTGTTCATTTGCCCCTAGGATGGCAAACTTTACTTACAGTAAAGTTGATTTGGCAGCCTCCCATCACATAGTCCAGGAAGGAATACTCTGTTTCTACCTGCAGATGAAACCAGGGTTAAGCCGTGGCTAATAGGGGTTAAACATCATGGAGTCCAAGGCTCAGAACTCAGAGCCTAGGTCACATGGATTATCATCTTACCCGGCAAGTCTTGACATAGACAATTCCAGAGTTCTTGTAGCTTTTCTTTTTCTGCTGCTTCTCAGGGTGGACACATTCAAATTCAGCCTGGTAGGGAGCAGGAAACCGCCACAACATCATCAGCCAAAAGACCTAGGCTGAACCCTCCAGACTTTCCTCTGGGCAGCAGCCTTCTAGGTACACCAAAGCACTGCCAACAATCAACACTTACCGGGACTGCTTGAAGTTGGGCCAAGGTGGTGTGAAAGGTACCAATGAGATCATGTGACCCGTCACTGTCACAGTCTGAGCAGCGTACCTGGGGGGAGGGGTCTGTATATAAAGGAGACACAGGGCAAGCAAGAAGTCCCTTCCCAGGATCTATTCCCTTGATCAGTCTATTAAGGTAAACTCCTCACCTGGATGGGTGTGTCGGGGTCCCCACCACAGAAATGCTGGAGAGGAACTGAGAAGCGCTTCCATGTAGGGTTCAGGTTGTTCTTGATTACCTGGGGTAGAGGGTAATGAGCTCTGGCCTGGCCCATGAAGATCTCCCACCCTCTCCTACCCCATCAAAAGTCTTTCTCCCTCGGCTCCCAAACCTGCTAATCACAAACCCAGGAGATTCCCTCCTATGCCAGCCCCACCGATACCAGGAGTCACACCTCAGATCTGTATGTCAGGTGCCACTTTCCATCACCTTGGCGGAAGAACTCCAAGAATGGGTCAGATTTTCCTAGGAAGTCCTGCCGATGCCAAAGAGACCCAGTTATAGGACTCGGGAAGACAGCCAGTGTCAGCCCTCAGCCCCTTAATTCTTGGATCCCCAGGTCCTCTTTCCAGACACACCTTCTTATCCAGGTTCCTAGCTTCCACCTCCATGGTTACTACACGGCTGTCCTTTACCTCCTGGGCTGAAACCTAGGTGGGGAGGACTTTATCACCTCATGAATTATTCATTCCATAAGCTGCTCCCCATCCAGGGTTTATTCCTTACTGTAATGGTTCCCCGCCCAGCAGGCTTCCCCGGCTTCAACATCAAGGGGAGAGTCAGAGTCCGACTGGACACAATCTGGGAAAAATGAGGTGAGAGAGGCTTCAGCACCTCAGACAGGGTTAGGTCCTGCTTGGCTGGCACACCCGGGCTCCGGGGTTTCACAGCACACACAATCCCTGGCCCTGCCTACTTACCTGACCTAGGGAACACTCAGCTCCCCCTAGGAAGTCATCGTCCCCAAGCTCTGGTGTCTTGTTGTCTATGTCATAGATGCCAAAGCGTAGCTTTTGGACAGTCTCAAAGTGGTACTCAATCTGCAGAGTCTTGGAGAACGCAGGGCTTGAGCAGTTCCGGACTCGCTCAGTCCGGCAAAGCTGTGAGAAGAGGCCACCAAGCATCAGTTACAAACCTGATGTTACCCCGAAACATACTCTTGCCCTCCCTCAATGACCTTAACTTTCAAGGTCCATCTCACCTCAGCCCAGGTGCCCCCTCCCACATCCTGTAAAAGGACACAGAGTGGGTCAGATTTGGAGCTGATATCCTTGTCAATGAGATGGTCACAGGAAATGGACAGCTGAACCAAGGTCACACAGTGGGCCATCTGGGGAAAAAGAGTTGGGTCAAACATCAGGGCCTCTTCCGTCTTTCCCTGACTCTAATTTCCAGCCTGAGAAAACCTCAGGTTTCACACAGGCAGCCTCAATACTCCTGAACCCTAAGTGAGTTCAACAGCACAGGGCATAAACTCTGGCTTCAAATTAACCGTTATTCTAAGTGGCCTTAATGTCAACAAAGCTGTGCAGACCAGGACCTAGAGCCTTAACCACTGCAGAGCATAATCAACCTCACTGTGGACTGAGCACCTGACCTGAGGTCAGAATTAGGCCACATTTCAATCCCAACAGCCTCCAGTGGGGTCATTACCTAAATACTGCTCCCCAAAATCCTCTGCAGATAATGATCCCCTCCAACTCTGGGGCCTGCATCTTGCGAGTTGAGACCCATCCCCTCCACTGACTTCTAATCTCGAAGCAGCTGCGCATGTCTACTCCTCAGCATTTCCACGACACGATCCAGTCTAAACCGCTATTTATGTTGCCCAGAAATAGCAATAGTCTCTTCAGCTGGTCGCTTAACCTGTGCCATCCCTACTTCCGCTTCCCATCTCCACCCCAGAAGGTTATTAATATAGCAACCAAATTTATCCTGGCAAAACAGTCACACAAGGAATGGCGGCACAGCCTGTCATCACAGCACCCAGGAAGCAGAAGCAGGATTGCTCTAAGTCCAAGGGCCACCTTAGAAAGCATACAGAGTTCCAGGCTACCCATGGCTACAAAGTGAAACCCTGTCTCAAAACTCAAACAGACAAAAAAATGCAAAGTTGTGGCTCACACTGTAATTCTATCTCTGGGAGACCGAATAGAAGGAACAAGAGTTCCAGGTCAGCCTGAGCTACACAGTGAGTAGGAAGCCATCCTGGGTTACATGAGATCCTGATTCAAAAGCAAACAACAGGGCTTGAGGAGTGCCTCAGCAGTTAAGAGAATACTTTGCTCTTGTACAATTCCCAGCACCCATGCTGGGTGGCTCACACCTGCCCACAACTCCAGCCTCTGGCCCATACACTTAGTCCATAAACACATACACATTAATTTAAAATAAACATGTCAACAACAAAATCCTCCCTGACGTCACACTCTGAACCACCATTCGTAGAACATACACAAGCTGCACACTGGTCTGATGGACGATCTAACCTGAGCTGTCAGTTCTCTTGCTCGCTCATTCTGGCCTTTGCCTTCCTCAGGCCCACCGGATTCCTATTCCGAAGCCCACAGTCGCAGGCTGTTTTTATCAGCCATATGACTGTTCCCTCTCCTGTGGGGTTCCTACTTACCATTGCATCAGTGACGTAGGAGTCTTGCCTGCCACTAAATTCCCTCCCGCCACTGACACATCACAGGCTCCATTATTAATGTCACACTAGTACCCAACTTACTAGACATATTTTAGTTATATGATCAGTCTCTAGTACTAAAATGTAAACTGTGTGGAGAATTTATATGTTTGTGTACTGCTCTATCCTAAGCACCTAGATATGCTTGTTGCATGAAATCCAAAAGGCCATTTCCAGAACTAAGTCTCAGACTGACTGGCCTCTTGTCTCCAAATTCAGACAGCCCCAAACCTCTCCAGTCCACCTATTTCCTCCATGACAATCACCACCTTGCATGGATCACCAGAGCGACTACAGTGTGGTCCTTCCTACAGCCTATGATGATCCACAGTCAACACGCACCGTCTGTATCAGCTGTACACGATTCCCCACTGGACTTGCCTCAGCAGCACAGCTTCCTACCTAGCAGTACTTCCTCGGATGTCTCCAGCCTCAGACCAACCAGGTCTCCAGCCTCCACCCAACCTGCATCATCTCACGTTGGTCCCCAAGTCTTCAGTTCGTTGTTTTATGGTACTGGAACTGACTAGGCCCTGTGCACGCCAGGAAATCACCTGCTGCTGAGCTACATCTCCAGCTCTAGTCTCCCACCCAGAATATCTACACTGGTTATTTTTAGAGTCACCCACAGCACTTGAGCTCAAATGAATGATGAAAATCCCACTACTCTTCATCCAAAAGTCTGTAGCGGACTAAGCCAAGTGTATGTGGTATCACTCCCACCCGGTAGGCCTCCTGCTCCCCAGGCTCCACATTCCATCTGGCTGTGAGAGATTAAGGTCTGGAAGCAGTTGGTAGCCGCAACTACTCTCATCGGCAGGTCCAGCGTTCTAAGGTTGCTACTGCAAGAGGCTGCAGACTTCCAGTTTTCCCGATGGTTCCCTTAGGGGTTCAACAGACCACAGCATTGTGCCACGCAGTATTCTGAATTCCTTGTCTGCCACCTCAGGTTCTCGGAAGCAGTGTTCACTACTCATTTCACTGTTGTGTTAACACCACAGAGACCCCCAAAACTCAAGGTAATGTAAAAGGCGCATCAGCCAGGAGGCGCCAGGCTCACTACCGAACACATAGGAATGCTGAACAGTACCAGGCTCACTACAAAACACATAGGAATGCTGAACGGTACAGGTAGGCTGGATTCACTACCAAACACACAGGAATGCTGAATGGTACGGGTAGAGCTGAGTTCACTACCAAACACATAGGAATGCTCAACAGCAGCTCAACCAAATAGAACCGTCTGTCTGTATCAACAGAAAGCACTAGATTATCAAAGTCAGCAAGAGTATAACCCACTTTGAAACATATGTTCCTCAGGGAAGTGTATAATCAATAGATCCGAATACTTGCACATAGTAATATACACAGGCAAACAGAAGTATGTACACTCACCCCTCTATTTTGAGACAGGGTTTCATGTAATCCAGGCTGGCCTCCAATGGACTTTGCAGATGAGAATGACCTTAAATTCTAGATCCTCCTATTTTCCCATGTGAGTGCTTGGAATATAGGCATGCATCACCATGCCTGGGTTATTATAACCTATACACTTCTGTATAGTTCTTGACATTAAACATTTGAAGGTGTTTATTAGCTTCACACCTAACCCCAACACACCTTGAATATTGCTAATTCTAAGCCCAATACTTTTATTCCAGCTCAAGAACTTCAAGCCATCACATTTCTTACCCTCACAGGTGTCTCCTCCTTGGTTCTGCCTCACTTAGCCAATTTCCGCAGTCAACAACAAACCCTGTATAACTGCCAATGGCCGTTAGATTCAACACCAAACTCTCTAGCAACTATTTTGTTCTACTCCTGAGGTAGAATTGCTATAGAATTGAGTAGTGGTGTGGTAGAGTTAACCCTGCACGATTTAGCTCAAATTATAAGGCCTTTCTTAGCCACTTCCCTTAGCTCCCACCTTTAGGACAGACAGAATGTGAGAACCAATATCCTATCATAATGAACATCTTCTCGTCCACAACTCTGGTCTGACGTGATTCCCCTTAGGAATTCTAGCCCCATAGAATGTCATCATCTTTGGCTAAGTGTAGTGGTTTCTTTATCAGCCTTTTTGCAACCACACAGCCACTGTGTTTACTAGCTAAATAAAAATCAGACAGTGTCATTTCTCTGAGATAATGTCCCAATACATTCAACATAAAATCATTTAATATAAAAACCCTAAGTTTGAGGACAAGAGAGATGGTTAAGAGCCCTTTGTGTTTCCAGAGGGTCAGAGTTCAGTTCCCAGGACCTACGCTGTTCACACAGGCAGTTCACACAGACACCTGTGACTCCTGCTTCAAGGACTCCAACGCCCTCTTCTGGCCTCCACAGGCACTGCAAACACATGCATAAACCACCAATATTCATGGCTGGCAAGATGGCTTAGTGGGTGACAGTGTTTGCCATACCTGAGTTTGGTCCCTGACCCACAGGGATTTAATCCATGTGTAAATAGGCATCTAACCACCCAAGCATGTTCCTACAGGGCTGCCCTTTCCAATCCACACCCACAGTGTCAATTCTATTCTCCATTTCAGGGCCTTTGTACCATGTTTCTACCCTGAACAGCAAGCAGTGTAAGAGCAGCAACCCTGCCTACTTTGTCTGTATCTCTGGTACCTACTGGAACTAGATACTCAGTGAATATTCAGTAACTGCATTATTGATGAAACAACAGCAAGAGAATTGTCTTTCACTCCCCTTCCATTTAATTGTGGGCTCCTCCAAACTATCACAAAGTCATTAGCTCTATATACCCCGAACTAGTACTCAATGCATAAAGCTGCTGCTTGGCTATCTGATGGACTAATGGGAACTCATAACTTCAGGTCCTTTCCATTTGAATTATTGTACAGCAATAAACCTTCCCTTTCCTGCTTTTAATAACTGAATTGTGAAATTTTAACATGGAGGGCTAAGATGTTGCCTAGCTCAGAGTTTTGCCTAGTGGACACACATCTCTGGTTTCAACCCCCAACACTAAAAATAAACTAAAACAAAAACCAAACCATAAGACAAAATTTCAATACACGGCTCCCACAATTCTACTTTAATGAAAACCAATTTAAATAAATAGGCAAAAGATCTGAAGATGTTTTATAAAACATAAATAAGAAATAAGCGTATAAAATGATCCACACTGTAAATGACTGAGAAATGCAAAATAAAACAATGGGGCCAGGCAGTGATGGCACAAGCCTTTATCCCAGCACTTGGGAGACAGAAGCAGAGGCAGGCAGATCTCTGTGAGTTCGAGGTCAGCCTGGTCTACAGAGCTAGTTCTAAGACAGCCAGAGCTACACAGAGAAATCATGTTTCAAAAAAACCAAAACCAAACAAAAGACAAAAAACCTACAATGGGATAGTTACAAACCCATCAGTGACTAAATATAAAACCAACAAAGATTAAAATTGGCAAAGAATATAAGATTCTCGGAGATGGTGAAAGTATTAAATGTGCCACCCTGGGAAACAGCCTGGCAAGTTTGTCAGAAAGTCAAATATATACCTGTCCAAGTGCAATTCCACTGGCAGGTTCTAATCCAGAAGAAATTACAGCATTATGTCCAAAGCTTGATTAAAAATGCTCAGAGCAGCTCTACTTATTATATCCTAAAACTTGAAACATTCCTAGCATCAATATGAGAATGGATAGTTGTTTATAGAAAACCAATAAGCACAAAACAGATTATTAATAACTGAAATCTGGATAAATCTGAAGGATAAAATATATTGATTTTATTCATTAGTTTTAAAATAGGCAAAAACTGCCAAAGGTCGTGGCACACGTCTTTAATGCCAGCACTGCTGAGTGTTGGCAGAGGCAGGTGGATTATATGAGTTGAAGATTAGCCTGGTTTACAGAGTGAGTTCCAGGACAGTGAAAGCTACACAGAGAAACCCTATCATGAAAAACAAATGAAAAAGAAAAAAGAGACAAAACCTAATCTTTGCTGTCCTTCTTCCTCCATGGGGAGAAGTGGGCATTGACTGAGGAAAAACCATGTAAGTTCAGGAAAAGAGGGTCACTTGGGCCACAAAGGGTCTGCACTTCATTCCAGCCATGTTACCGTGGGCCCACTGTGTGCAAAGGAGGATATAGGGCTTAACTCTGTGATGTTACTAAGTTGGCCTTGTTTCCAGTCTCAATGTCAGGGCTTCCTGTGCAACCAAGATTTTCATTTTTTATTTTTTTTTTCTCACAGACATGCCCTTTTCTTTTTTGGGGGGGAAAAAAAACCTTAAGAATTTGCAGTTTCCACTGAGAATCACGTCTACCATCCCATCATCTCCCATCATCTGGGAGCAGAGGACAGAAAACTAGTTTACAGTCACCTTGGGTCATGAGGCTATCTCAGGAATATGGAAACAAAAACTCAGAGCCTTGTACACATGACACAAGCACTCTTACTCTGAGCTGCTTTGCCAGCCTCCACCAGAAATGACTTACGTGGCCCTTACTGGCCTCAAATATCAATTCATCTCAAGCACTGGGATTACAGGAAAAACCACAAACCAACAGATAGCTAGTATACTTTTTGTGCCAAACTTCCTTTAAATTATCTCTAATTGATGGAGTTATTAATTTTTCAAGTCTTCTGTTTGGGAATCTGTGGTTAAAATTCCTGGTGCATTTGACCATGGTTTATTATTCCTAAACAGCTACACAGAACTTGATTTGAGATAGCATCTTTTCAGATGGGTTAGGCTGGCCTCAAATTCACTATCTTCCTGCCTTTGGCTTCAGCGTGCTGGGATTAGTGTTGCCACCATGCCCCGTCAACAGCTACATACTTTATCCAGACTCATGTTTCATATAGTGCCATTTTCAACCAAAGGAGGCTTTCATTTCAACCCCCTTAAACACCGCAGTGAGGTGAATTGGTACAGAAAAATAAGAGATTTTATCATTTAAGAGGTTTGGCTTATGCTTCCTAGATCTTTGGGTACAGAATTCCTGCTCAATTATAGGATAAGCCAAGGACCTTCAGAAATTATTTAAATTCACCTGTCTAATGCTAAAGCCATCAAAGAAGAGGTGAGTTTTCTGATACCTCTGACAGCTCTCCTCTTTCCAGTGGACTAGTACAGAGCTACAGATGGGAACACCTAGAAGGTAGGGCTCCCACCTTCTCTGTCTTGTTCAAGGTCACTCGGGGATCTCACTCCTTTTTACTTTTTGATATTTTCTACTCCCACTGAGGGCCTCAGAGCTTTCTAAGCCCTGTACAGTTCTATGTCCTCACTTAAAACATGCATTCTCCAAGCAGTGCATGTCTGCAGTCCAGAAAAGGCAGGATTGAAGGTCTGAGTCCACCCTGAGCTCACATAAAGAGAATGTGTCTCAAAACAAATGAAACCCACTATCTCACTTTTATATTTGCAATATCGTGACCATCTAACCCACATTCTGTGACCTCAGGCAGAGGAGAGGCAGGATTTGGCTGTGGCCATGTGGTTAAGGGAGAATTAGAACACAAATATTTGGACTCCTTAAGACCTCCTCACAACTTTGTTTTTTGAGACAGGATCTCATCGTGTGGCCCTGACTAGCCTGTAACCTGCTATATTGGTCAGATTGGCCTCACACTTGCACAGAGCCTCCCAAGGATTGGGATTAAAGGTGTGAGCTTTCGTGCCTGTCCTAGAACTTTCTGGATTATAGTAAAACTCCTTCCTCTCCAGGGGGAGAAATGAACGTTTTTATATTCACTACCAATCAGATGGAGACAAAAGTATGGACCTCCCAACTCTAAAAACTGTTCTCACCTCTTCCTACCCATCAGACACTATTGTACCAGATGGTGTCCTACCTATATAGTTTGGGCAAAATGATCAAACCTTAGGTTCCTCAACTGGAAGGGGGTTAGGAACTAGCTCTAAAGATTAAATAATGTGTGCAAGTTTCCTAATATACAGTACTTACGACCTGTGCTGGAATTATCAGCATGCTAGCCACCACCATCTTCCAAGCCTAACTCATGCATGCTACCTTTCCCAAGCTCCCCAACAGCAGCACTCAATTTCTCTGGAGGTGCTGTATCTAACCTACAATGGGCAACTGCATTCTTCGGATGGCTCTCCATTTCCTTGCGTACTGTGAAACTTTTTGCAGCAGGGTCTGATATACCCCACAATAGCCTCTATCTTACAAGAAAGCCAAAACTGGCCCATATCTTTCTGCCTCTACCTCCCAAATGCTTAATTATAGGTCACAAATTCTGCTAGTATATCTTGGCTAGGCATCACGAACCTATAGACAACAGAAACTCGAACACTTGAGAGAAACTGGCATCACTGTAGTGGACCAGGGTTACATGTGAGCAGGTGGCCCTGGTAGGTTTAAGGAAAGACTAAATGCCTAAAACTCTCCTGTTTTTTCCTTGGGAGACAAGTTATCTGCATACCACTGTAGATAGGGATTCTCTTCACAAATACAAAAATCGTGTGCCCTTCATATTTTAACGACGTTCTTTTCCCTGCATCAGCAGGCTCCAGCTGCCTTTCATAAACCCCAAAACAGACTTTTTCCTCCTGGGTTCTACTGCAACTAACTCAGCACCAGATGGCTAAAACTCACTTCTCAGTTCTTTAAGCTCAGGAGTTACATGAGCCTCTTCAAACCCAAGAGCTTAACCAGGCAACCTTCCAATCCCTATCTTCCTTTTTCTACCCAAGGTACAGGTGGCAGCAGCTACAAGCAGGTCAGTGTGAGCGGGAGCAGCATTCCTTCAGACAACTCAGTCAAGATCACACCTCTTGTTGCCTACCTTGGCAAGATGGAGCAGCTCACAGACGCTGGATCGAGTCTTGGAGGCCAATCAGGAAATCCTCCAGAGGCTCCCAAACGAAGCACCACCACCCACTGAATAGCCCCCTTTCCCATGAACCAACCAAACAAGACTATACCCACCACTTTTCTTCCCTTCTCATGTCCTCAAAGGGATATGAAGAAGGCAGCTGTTTTCTTACCCATGCAACTCTAATTTCAGGATTCTCCAAATTTAAATCAGCAGCTCCAAAGACATTTCTCATAGTTCACAAACCGAACCAAATTTCTTTTTAAGACAGTCTGTAGAGCAGGCCAACCTATTATTCTAGATCCCTCATGCCTCCGTCTCCCGTGTGCTGTTATTAACGGTGTGCCTGATCATGTCCAAGTCCTTACTTATAAGTCCACTTATAAAAGTGGCATTCTTGAGTCATATGTGACTTAGGACAAATAAAACTGTGTTCACAAATTAAAATTTTAAAGTGAGATTCCTTTTGAAGCATATATTTCAAAGACGCCTATGTGCCATACAGAAAACCTAAGAGGGAAAATTCAGCAGTTTCCCACCTTGTATTGGGATGACCAAGAAAGTCTGAAAGCCACTCATCCAACTCCAAAAACGGTGAAGACTACCCCAAAGCCAAACAACATCTCACCTGTGCCAGACCATTCACAGAAGAAAAAAAAAAAAAAAGGCCTAGCTGAGAGAACTGAAGATGGAGGAACTCAGCCACCTTAGCATTGAGTTCCTCTTCACCCAGAGACTCTGAACACATCCTATACAAACTTCATCTGCTCACTTCAAAAAACCTGCCTGGTCAGTACCTGAGGACAAGTTAGCAGGTAGCAGTTTTGCTTCTCCATGCTTACTTGGAGTTAGGGAACTAAAATCATGGAGCACTGAGGGAGGCTCTTTCCAATTGGGGGCACATCATACCGCTAGCGACTTCAGTCCCCCTCCCCCAGATCCGGGAAAAACGGGGCAACACTTGCTATCTATGAAGTAATCGAGCATCCATGAAAATTCCACTCACAGTTAGACAGGTTCACAGCTCATACCTGTAATCCCAACACTGAGGAAGATTATTTTATAGCCATCTTGGGCTACAAAGTAAACTGAAAAATCTCTATCCAAACAGAACTAGCAGTAGGGCCTCAGGCAAGTTAGTCTCCTTTTCTTTGCTTAGATTTCCCTATCTATAAAATGGGAGTGGTAGTGTGCGCCTTTAATCCCAGCACTTGGGAGGCAGAGGCAGGTGGATCTCTGTGAGTTCAAGGCCAGCCTGGTCTGTAAGAGTTAGTTCCAGGACGGGATTCAAAGCTACAGAGAAACCCTGTCTTGAAAAACCAAATAATAATAAGTTAATTAAATAAAATGGGAGTGGTGACGGTACCTCTAGGAGCTTAGTGACCAATAATAAGGGTCCCTCATTTGGTGGGATGCCTACAACGTATTTTCTCCTTTAGTGCTCACAAATGAGTAAGTGTGCCTTTGGGTCTTGGTGTAGCACCACTTCTGCTCCGTTTGCTCATGGGGCAATCACAACTTAAATGACAACACGGTGCCTCCACCACACAGAAAAGGGAAAGGTCACAAAGAGGCTAAATCAAAATCACTTTAGTTCCATGCTTTTATCTTCTCTTTAGGGCAAAACTTAAACAGATTTCAAAAGAAATGGAGTAGCTGGGCTCACAGAACCTTAGACGCTTATCACTGGACTGGGTAATCTAAATCCTCTTTATAAACAGAGGCCAAAGGACACATTTGCCATGGGTCATAAGAAATGATGGTACCAAAGGGGATTTCTCTGTCCCATTCTACATTACTATTCACATCCTGTAATTCAGTCCAATCTTAGATCAAGGTAATCACTAAAATCTTCCTATTGTGTCTCCAAGGCCTCTTCTCCATGACCTTTATTAACTAGCCTTATACAAAGGGACAGAGGACATTCACCACAATCTCCTTATTACTGGAACAGGAACAGGATTTGCTGGACCCCACATTCACAGGATCTCAAAGGGTGAATTTGAAACAGCAAATACAAATACTAAGGCAAACAAATACGTGTGGTATAATTCACCTCAGAAAGGAGACTTGCAGCAGCTACCTTCAATGGTAGTCATTTGTCTTCACCCTACCCTGCTACAACATATTCAATGCCTGTTATACGTGGGGTGTTGTGAGGTAATAAATGACCATCTCTGAGCATCACAAGGGTACTGAAAAAACCACTGCCTCTCCAGTATGCATACAAATTGAGCAGCACAGCAAACCAAAGTAGAGCATGTTTCCATACTCCTCACTGGAGCAATTCACTTGGGTGGAATATATGGAGGTTTTTAAGGATTCTTCTCTAAAATGCCTGTCTGGAAAACTAAAATTTGCAATAGGGAAGCTATAGTATAACCACGAATTAGTTTCACATGTGTTAACTGTCTGACCATCTTTATGGACTGTCCAGGAAAGCCTTTACACAGTTCCTATGGTGCATTCAGTTTCAAGTACAACTAAACACTTATATATATGAATTTAAGAATCTAATCTCTTAAGAAACGGGCATTTTTCTGTCTGCCTTCACACCATTAAGACCTGTTGTGTTCAGCACACAAGTGCCCAAAAACGTGTTAGGACGACATATGGTCAAGCTATAGCTGCATGAAAATCTAAGTGTATGAAGTTGAGTTCCACCATCAAAGGAATAAAGAGGAACCTACTGTAGTAAATAGCCACCTGAGCAAGTTTATAGCCAAGAGGCATTGATGGTCCCATAGATCATAAGGCTGAAGGGAATACAGATGCTGTGTCAGCCACCTGGCCCCATTTGCAATCTAACATTGTGGAGAGAGGTCTAATTCAGAATGGAGCAAGACGTTAGGCAATTAGTAGCCAAATGATCTGTTATGTATAAGACTGTTCAAGCAGCAAGATTTCATTTTTTTTTCTCCCTTGAGATGAGGTCTTGAAGTCACTATGTAAACCAGGCTGATCCAGAGTGCTGGGATTAGAAGCATGTAGAATGACTAGCCTTTCTTAAGTGTGAACCATTTAACAGCTAGTATGTAGCAGCACAACATGGTTACTGTTTGGTACGGTCACATATAACCATCCTGGGCAATAAAAAGTTCAAAGTAAACACTCTTTACTTGTCAGGAAACTACATTCTGAGACCCATCACCTGGTTTCCAGATGATTTACTATGCGAGTAGGAAAAGAAAAAAAACTGGTAGCGGCGGGAGAGAATGAAATATCAAGGCAACTCGTGGAATGAGTTAGGCTGTTGCTATGCCTCTGTACTTGTTTTTCCTCCTTTCAGATTAGGAAGACAGACTCAAAAATTAATTGTTCCCTAGGCCAGAGTGTGGACAGGGAGAGGGGGAGCAATATCAGCCTTGCTACCCACCACTTCTCTACAACTCATCTGCTAAATTTTATGTCCTGACTTTCTTTGGCGGGAGGTCCCAGAGGTCAAGAGAAGTCAAAGATCTTGGTTGAGATTCTCTCCCCTAATACACAGCCTCAGTGTTTTTGAAGTGTTGTCCTGTACCTGGGACTGGACTGTTTATATCAGGATCATTTCTCCTGGACTCTTCAGTAGCAGAGTTGATATTTAATAGTATGTTGTCTTGATTGTTTGTGACTTATGCTGATTCAGAAAAGCCACACTTAATGATGCTTTTGAGACTTTCAGACATATAACGTAGCTCAAAACACCACAAATAAGTCTAGAACACACTAAAAATTACCATTTAATAGATGAACTTGCTTATGTTGATGAACATAAGGATCTTTACTGAACTGTGCTTACTGCAAAGGTGCTACCACAGTACTCTTCAAACTATCTTACAGTAAGCCGTCATGAGCTTTCAGAGTTTATACTAAAAAAATAAAATCTTTAGCCAGGAGTGGTAGGACACCCTTTAATGCCAGTACTCAGGAGCCAGAGGCAGGGGGTAATCTCTGAGTTTGAGGCCAGTCTGGTCTACAAAACAGAGTTCCAGGACAGTCAGGGAAACTTTGCCCCCCACCCCAAAAAGGATCTAAATGTAGATACTATCGTATCTTCTAAAATCTGTTTTGGGGAAGAGTAGTGCTAGGCGTACATATACATAACTCATTTGCTTTCTTGTGTAAATGCTAGAGAGCAGAAAACAATGAATTACAGAAGTGACCTCTCCTGAGCCCACCCCTTTCAGATGGTAGAGACACTGTATATGTGGGGGTGGCTAATCCCACTTAGTCATCTTTGAAATGCTTACTCAACATTGATCAGTTTTTAAGATTCAGACAAGGTGGCCTATGTCAGCTGTCCAGTTACTCCAAAAGCTGAGGTGGAAGAGTGATTCCCCCATCTAAGTCAGACTAGCAGTGTAACGATACATAGCTCTGTAATAGTCAGCTGCTACCTGGAGTATGTATTAGTCTAAGATCATCTAAAGCGAGATGGTAGCTCATTGTAGCTCAGTGGTAGGCTGTCTGCTCAGACTGTCTTAAACAACAGAAAATTCAAATACAAGCTAAAGTCTTATGTAATAAAGACAAAAATTACAAACATTTTCCAAGAACTTTGGTTGCAGGGAACAGCCCACTAACTTTTGCAACTCTAACCCATCCTTTTAAAAAATAAACCAGCCGTCTATGACAACTTCCTTTACTAATTCTCGTTAAGTTGAACAAATATGAAAGGGACGAACCAAGAACAGCGATGTCACGAAGCAGCAAGTGATTTGGTTCCCTTTTCTTCCCCACCTTAAACCCATCACAAAGAATACAAAAGCAAAGCTTTAAGTAGGTGAAATTAAGAATCTACTCCGAGAATTTCTTTTACTTTTTCACTGCAACCATTATTTTAAAATGAGAGTTCACAGACCCCTTGGAGACTCCTGGTGAGGAGTATCTGGTCCTCAAGTTTTCTAAATCCACATAACGAAGCCATTAGCTAGCAAAGCACACACAATAAAATGAAATTCTGATACCACAGATTTGACCTAGAATCAAGTTTCCTCCCTGCCATCCCAAGGCATCCTCTTCTTCCCACACTTCAGCATTAGACAAGAACACACAACAATTTTTTCCTCTAAAATAACCAAATCCAAATTTCCAAAGGCACAAATATATCATTTGTTAAACACAAAAATCCAAAAAGCAATATTACAGCTCAAAGACGTACTTTGTGCAGTTAAAGCATTAAAAGCATCAGCCTTTATTTTATGACAAGTTTATTGAACAGTATCCAAGACTTCTTCTTTATAAGTGAAAAACTGCTAAACGATGCCACAGTAGTAGGTGCTGGCATGGTGTGTCACACTGACAGCCTCTCGGCTGCACTGGTTTCTAAATTGGACTACAGAACTGCCAATAAAACAGCTGAAGGAAAAAAAATTTACACATAGCAATTGTGTGCGGGAAAAGTACTCAAAGTGATCACCACCAGAATCTCTTCCCAAAATGGACTAGGAGTCTTTTTACACATTCTTAACTCATTTTTCCAGTGCTTTTAAACTGAGTGCATTTTATTTTCACACACTTGTACAATCACAGATCCATCAAAATGGAGATTGAGTAAGCTTTTGTGTTTCCTTATTTTTGTGCAAAGTGACCATTTTCACCCAAAATGGGTAAGCTTGCTTACTTCCATATATATACAAACTCCTATCATCAAATAGGTCAAGACTGACCTTAACTACACTGAGTATTACCATCAGTAAGTTTGACATTTCCTAATGCAGGAACTACATTTCACTTAACACTGTTGGATTAAAACAAAACCCAAAACAGCCACTAATAATTGTACATCCAAACTAGTATAATCACAAAAAACACCTCCAAATTATGCTTATGAACTAAATCTATCACTGAAGTTCAAGAAAATTTACAAATTTGCTTATTTATAAAATACATTTGTAGGTTTTGCTAATCCTTTAAAAGCAAAAGGGAAAAAAAAACAAACACCAATAGAACTCAGGAAAAAACAAACCTAATGAAAAAGATTCTCGTCCATTAATATCAAAGTCACCGAAAACAGACAATAGAATTTACACGAGAAATTGAGAATACCTGGGCAGTGCTTACAAACACTCTTTGAGCAGAGCTTTACAAAGCCTTCATACCATACAAACGAAAAGATTATGTAAATTCAAGTCTCTACCAAACTAGTTCTGGAGAAAATTTGTCTGTCGAGAGGTATAGTTTCATAAAACACATTTTCATGGTTATTAAAACAAAAACTGAAACTTCAATGCCCAGAACAAGATAAAACAATATACTTAGCAGTTAGATCTGTTAATAATCTCATAGATAGATACAAAAATTGAAGTTCCAGAGGGCAGAGCATTTAATTACATTTCACAACAACCATTGTTGTGACCCAAGCAAATGCAGAACACGATTCTCTGATTTCTACACCAACACTATTTTCTTAATTTATTTAATGAACAGTGAGATCCAAGTTTTTCTTTTTAGCATTTATCTTAGATGTAGAAATAACAATAGGTGCAACTGAGTGTATGAAATATTTAATAAATGTGTAGGAATATACAACCAAAATAAATTGTGAGAAAGAATAAAAGACTGTCACCTTCCAACAACCAATTTTTCTAAAAGATAGTCAGCTTTCCAATGGAGAAAATAACCAGGAGTTGAAATAAGATGCCCCAAAGTAGTTCTGAAGTGTTCATATTCTGTCTTTAGAATGAGAAATGATTACTTAACAAAAACCATCACGTATAAACATATTGCTTTTTGAGGCAGTTATCTATCTGTCAAATAAATTATATCTGTGAGTTACTAAGTGATTCACAATGCAGCCACTTCTCAAAGTCTGCATAATCCGTTTCCTAAACAAAAACTCCATTCTATCACCCTCCAAGACTATAGCAGTGAATAGGTTTTTCCACACCTTATCACACAAGGGACTGTTGCCACTCTTAACTCAAGAGTTAACGACGAAACTGGATTTCAGTGTTCCACTGCCCTAGAACACCACAAAGGCACTACATATAGACATACATACATGTTTGTGTGTGGTATATATGTATATGTATGTGTGTGTACATATACATATATGTATATACAAGAAATGTCTTTTTAAAAGCAAATGCAGACTTCTAAATAATGTTGATGTGTTTCAAACCAAAGCAAAGTCTGTGAAAGATTAAATTTATTTTCCATGATTATTCAATAATCTTCAATTCTGTATGTTATGTTAATATAAAAGTTTTCAAGCATTTTAAATAAAGAAAAACCCCTAGAGAGCCTTAAGTGTCAATGAACAAGATGTGATGAGCCAAATACTTTTATGAAAAGGACATTTAGCCAACCAAAGTCTATGTGATCCCCTACTTTGGTGTCCTGATTGCCAAAAGGAAAGAAAATGAAAACGCAAGGAGTCATCTCAGTTCTCTCCTCTGATAGCTGTACTCTGTATAAAAGAGTATTTGTGAACAGGCTCATAATCGAACAACTACACCAAAAGCCTCCACGTTGACAGAATTAAGCACACATCAACCTACGGTCCACCTTAGGGATCTTACATTCTACAACACTAATGCTAACAAACTACCAACTTCAACTTCAGTTTTAAATTCCAAGATAGACTGCTCTTTCTTATGGACCCCTTTGTTCCAAATGTCACCTAAAATTGGGACAAAAGCAATTTGCTAAATTAGTCCATCACAATAAGGACTTCAAATCAAATACCTAAATATTGATTACTAAAGTGGTTTCTGGTTTCCCTTACCATCCAAACAATATAAACAATTTAACTAAACTAATAAAACTTAGCGGTCAAACCAAAAAAAGCCAGTAGAGGACTCCATAGTTTATTTTTATGGTAAAAGTCATTTCACACAACCATAAGTGTGACATTAGAAATCAAAGTTCAGGGTTATATAGCACAAACCAAGTGTGGAGTTTTTATATTAGAAATTAATTAAAAACCAGCGAAGTAGTTGTACTCATTACAAGTGAGTCAATTAGGCAAATAGCGGCAACATCTGAAGCAGGACTATCTATACAGCAAGAACCCTCAAGAAGCAATAAAGGTACATACAATGAATCCAGATACAGAGACTTTATTCAATTTTAAAAGAAAATGTCGGTTGTAGACAAAGCTTTGACCCTCTAACAAAGCAAATATGTCCAACTTTAAATCAAATTGCAAAAGTAGCCAACTTCTAGTTGTCAGCAACTGGCAAGAGCACCCTCCATGAGCTCTACTCTTGTTTCTATCTTCTTTATCCCATGTGGTATAAAAGAAGCCAATCTAGATTCCTTGATAAGCTTTATATGATCAACAAGTTATAGAAATAGTTTCTACTGGTATGGCCAAATTATTTTTGGTGTTCCCTCCAGATAGCTTTACTGTAACAAACTACAATGTTTATTCTGTGGATTGTAAACAGCCAACCAATGCTCTGTGTTATAGAAACCAATCTATCTGCAATAGAAACAATCCACAGGTTCTAACCTGGAAATACTAAGAAAACAATCTGGATGCATTAATCACAGCAACATGAAGATATACCCTAAAGAACTAATGGGAACGGCTACCCTAAAACAAGCTTTACCTTTCTTGAACCTATAGGCCTATCATTTAAGTCAATGACAGCAGCAGTGGCTTCATCCCGCGATTCAAAGGCCACCATGGCTTCACCTGTAGGCATACCTTTTTCATTGTATTTTAAACATACTGAACCTGGGATTACCTGATAACCATAAAAGAAATCTAAAATTTCATCAATAGATACAGTAAAGGGCATGTTCTGGACCTTAATTATTGTAGGTCCTGGTTTTCCAGAGCTAGCTCCAAAGCCAGGGGGACCCCCAATATGTATTGGGCCAGGCCCAGGCCCAGGCCCAAACGCTGGAGGCCCGCTCAAATGCCCAGGAACGTTTCCAAGACCAGGGGGTCCACTTCCAAAACCAGGAGGAGCACTTAAACTACCAGGGCCATTTCCAAAATTCTGAGGGATCCCCCCAAATCCTGACGGCCCACTTAAATTATTTGGTGCACCTCCAAAACCTGGAACTTCCAGTCCTAGGCCAGGCAAACCACTGTTTCCAACTGAAGGCATAACAGGTCTAACATCACCAAAGGCACCTCCTAATCCTGGAGGGGGAAGTGGTGGTCCAAAGGCATTCGGCCCACCAAAATTACCAGGGAAGTTAAATGGCGGACCATTATTGGCCTCCTTCGATCCTACAGTCAAGAAAACATGCTCTTCTCCTCCTGCAGTGGGAATGCCAGCACCAGGCATTGCAGGACCAGGTATTGCGGGACCAGGCATTGCGGGACCAGGCATTGCAGGACCAGGCATTGCAGGACCAGGCATTGCAGGACCGGGTATTGCTGGACCGGGTATTGCTGGACCGGGCATTGCGGGGCCAGGTATTCCGGCACCGGGTATTCCGGCACCGGGTATTCCAGCACCAGGTATTCCGGCACCAGGTATTCCGGCACCAGGTATTCCAGCGCTGGGCATCCCAGCACCAGGCATTCCAGCAGTGGGCATACCCGTATTAGGCATTCCAGCACCTGGCATTCCGGCACCAGGTATCCCAGCACTGGGTATTCCAGCAGTGGGAATTCCAGCAGCAGGCATCCCTGTACTAGGCATCACTGGTACTGCAGGATTACCTGGAACAGGAATCTTTAAGCCCTTTTTTCCTTGGGCTGGGGGATTTTTCTCAATCTCTCGCATATCTTCTAGGGTAACTATATGAACAAAAGCTTCTCTCCCATTCAGCTTTTTACGGTGTAAGTGTTCAGATTTACGTGCATCATCTTCAGTTTTAAACTGAACCAGTGCTTGCCCTAAACCTTGCCCATTATTATCAACAAGAACATGTACAGCATTCTCATCCACTGGGATTCCTTCTAGGAACTGAAGAACGTCCATCTTGGTAATGCTGAATGGAATGTTTGTTATATGGGCACAGACTTTGGCAGAATTGACATCCCCCTCCGGATTTAACACTATTTCCCTCTGGTCATAGCTGAAGTTCTGAAGTCGTTTTCGAATCATATCTATCTTTTCTAGCATACCTTTCTTAGTAATTGGATGAACTTGGATAAAGCGATTGCCCATGTATTGTTTATGACGGCACAGTGCAGCCTTATAGTCAGCATCATTCCTGAATTCTACAAAGCCTTCACCAGTTGCTTTCCCATTGGGTCCATAAGCTATATAAATACTATCTTCCACAATATCCAACTTCTTAAAAAAATCAATGACATGTTTGTTTTCTGCTTCAAATGGTAGCCCTTTTAAGTAAACACAAAAACCAGCCTCATGTGGTGATCTTGACCGTGACCTTTTCTGCCCACTGGGCGATTTTGACCTTGGAAGTGTCTGTGGAGGGGGATGGGCTTGTCCAGAAGACCCCATACTTTGTTTAAAAGTGATAAGACCTCCAGCAGCTACCCACTGTCTCTCTGTGGCAGGACTGACTTCCACATAGCGTTGAATCATCAGCATTCTGTTCCGTTTCAAAGCTTCAAATGTATCTTGAGGGGAGAGAAACTTAACCAATCCATTCCCATTATTTCGACCTACGTGATCTTTTAACAAATGTACTGCATCAACTCGAAGCCCGTGGAAAAACTCTCTGACATCATTTTCCATTGCAGAAAAAGGCATTCCATGCACACTCACATACAGATCATCAGGGTTGATGGGAAGTGACTTCACGCTGCTTTGAGAGTTCATCTGGATAGGGTTAACAGGATTTAATGGACCCAGAAAAACAGGGTTCAGATTATTGTTTAGACTCATAGGTGCTCCAGAGCCATTCATTCCAGCAGGTAGAGGCGCCACAGGTGGTGGATTCAAGGGTGGCATGCCTGACATGGGTGGCAACGGGTTAATAGGTGGCACAGAAGGGACTGGGGGAATGGGAGGCACAGGAGGCACAGGAGGCAATGTTGGTACTGGAGGAGGAACTGGTATTGGGGGAATGGATGGCAGCGGTGGCAAAGATGGCATCGCTGGGATTGGAGGAATTGGTGGTGGTGGGACCGTGTTCATTGGAGAAGCTGTACTCGGAATGGTCGAGCTGAATGTTGGACTCCCAAACGAAGTCCCCATACTTGGAGGAGCAGATCCTACGCTGGCTGTGGAAAATGTCTGTATGTTTTTGCTGCTCTCATGAACAGAAGTAGTAGCAGTAACTACACTTGGTGAAGGATTATTAAAGTTGGGTGCTGTTGCCGGCAAGTTTACCCTGCTGCTCATCCCTGAGCTAGGTGGTGGTCCTGATCTGCTAGCATTTGCTGGTGGTATATCTAAGTTGGCAGTTTCAAAACGCCTACGACTCAGTTCAATCATATTCTGCATTTCTGTTTTACTACTCAATAACAGTGTTACTTTTGACCCTTTAATTGTACCACCTGTGCGCATCATACCAAGCCTTGCATCTTCATCAGTGGCAAAAACGATGAAAGCCTCACCCAGTTCACCCCCTACAATATGCACGCCCCCATCAGGGATGGTCAATCCAGAGAAGAAGTGGCGAATGTCCATGGTCCCCGCCACAATTGGGAGACCTTGCAAGCGGATGACCACAGCCATGCTGCGCTGAAACCACACACACCTGCAGATGAGAAAAGGCAACGGCCATGTCAGACTCCTATTTATTATACCAAGTTTTTAGTTGCAAGAATGACCAGCTACCATATTATCCCACAAACATTCCCTCAAGCTATCACAATATCTTTAATTTAAATCACTGAAAGATCTGAACAATTGCAATAAAGAGGTTCAGTCCAAGACTCAAAAAATTCAAGAAAAACTATAGAATAAAGAAAGTCACCATAAACATTATTCAGAGCACTAAACTTTCAGTGAGATTTAGAAGAAATCCATAAAAATCTATAGGGGGAAATTATACAAACGATGCATCAAAAATTAATACTTAAAACTTATTTAGCCCCTTTAAAACGCTACAATTTTATAGTTATCAGAGTGATTCTTCATAAGGCTCAATCTCAAAAGCCAAAAGAAACAGAAAACTGGAATGTTCCTGGATTACAAACACTTAACAATAAAGTAGGTTCATATCAAATGAAGGACTTATATCAAATGTGAAAAGCATTCACAAGACCTTGAGTTCAATCCTTAGCACCAGAAATCACAAACGATAACAGATTTCATAATTTGTAGTAAAACAATTTGTTTTATAGTTCTTAAAACAAAGAACCATCTGGAGTTGCAGAGATGATTCAGTGGGTAAGAAAGTATTTTCTGTATATACAATTGTAAGAACATGAGTCCTAGCCCTGCATCCACAAAGTGTGGCCTAGAATTCCCCACTGTCAGCCTAGTTCCAGGTATAGTAAGAGATAACTATCAAAAGAATAAGGCAAAGAACAATGGAGTACCTGACATCTTCTTTCAGCAATTACCTGTACACACAGGCTTATATATGTGCACATGTGTACACGCACATGCATACATGTGTGCACACATGTACAAACACTATCTGGATTTACTATAAGCAAAGTTAATACATACTAAAAATCCAAAGAAATACTAAATATAAAAGCCAAAATCTGAGTTAACCTACATTTATTACCCTAAAGTGGAACCTATCACACCATTATTCACCATGGTTATTTAACCAATCTCAGGTCCAGTGATTTTACCATTTGCATTGAACAACAACTTTAAGCCAGGCAGTGGGGGCACACGATTTTAATCCTAGCACTCGGAAGGCAGAAGCAGGAAGACCTCTGTGAGTGTGAAGCTAATTTGAGTCTACAAAGTGAGTTCCAGAACTGGCTCCATAGCTACTAAGAAACCCTGTCTTGAAAAACCAAAAAAACTTTAAATCTTTAAAAACAAACAAAACAAACCAACAAACAAACACCTAGGGCCAGACAGGTGGATCTGCCTTTTATCCCAGCATTTGAGAGGTAGATTTCTGTGAGTTTGAAGCCATTCTGCTCTACATAAGAGTTTCAGGCTCTGAGGGCTTCATAATGAGATTCAGTTTCAAAGAAATAAAATAAATCAGCTGGTAGAATGTTTGCCTAGCACTCATAAAGTTCTGGGATCCATCCCTAATTCCCCAAAAGCTCAGTATGGTGGTGAATGTAAATTATTCCAGTACTTGAGAGGTTGAGGCAGGAGAGGATTTTGAATCTCAGAGCAATTATCATAGATTACATATTAATATACAATTCACAACTAGGGCCTCTGACCCAACTTAACAACTCCTGTTGAATCTTTTGTTGCTCACTGATCTCCTAGCAAAACCTGTCTCAAAAAAATATAAAATAAAAGGAAGATAGGGAAGGGGCTCAGTGAGATGGCTCAGCTTGCTGCCAATACTGAAGACTTCAGTTCCATCCCCAGGAGATGAATTAAGGGAGAGAATCAACTTAGACACACACACAAGTAAATAATTGTAAAATAATAATAATAATAAGGTTCAGCTGGAGAAATGGATCAGAAGTTAAGCATGCTCACTGCTCCTGCAGAGAAACTGAGGCCCAGCACCCTCACAGTAGCTCATAACCACCTCTAACTCGGTTTCAGGAGATCTGATGCTTGCTTCTGTCCTCCATGAGCACCAGGAACATGCGGTACACATAACAAAATATTCATATACATAAAATAATTCTTTAATAATAGTAATAGGGCAGCACTTGGGAGGCAGAGGCAGACAAGTTTGGCTATGGTGGCCTATACTTTTAATCCCAGCATCCAGAAGTCAGAGGCAAGCAGATAATCTGTAAATCTGAGGTCTACAGTGAGTTCCAGGACAGGTAGAGCTAAATGGTGAGATACTGTAGCAAAAAAAAAAAAAGTGTAGCAACAATATGAGCTGGAAATGTAGCTTAGTTGGTAAAGTGCTTGGCATCCATGAGGATTTTGGTTCAATCCCATCACCCCATTAACTGGGTACTGAGTATGGAGGCATATACCTGCAGTCCTAGCATGGGAGAGTTGGTCATAAGAGGATCAGTTTAAATTCATACTTGACTACTTGGTTACACAGCCAATTTAAGGTCAGCCTGAGCAATATGAAACCGCTTCAAAATAATAAGGGGACTGGAGAGATGGTTCAGTGATTAAGATCACTTGTTCCTACAAAGGACCCATGCTTAATTCCCAGCATCTATATAGTATAGTAGCTCACAAACACATAGTTCAGGGGTTTCAACTCTTTCTTCTGGCTTTGCCAGGTACATACACATACACATAGGCAACCATTCGTACACATGAAATAAAAATAAAATTTTAAAATAGGGGTAGAAAGATAGCTGAGGGGCTAGAGAGATGACTCAGAGGTTAAGAGCATTGCCTGCTCTTCCAAAGGTCCTGAGTTCAATTCCCAGCAACCACATGGTGGCTCACAATCATCTGTAATGGGGTCTGGTGCCCTCTTCTTGGCCGCAGGCATACACACAGACAGAATATTGTATACATAATAAACAAATAAATAAATAAATAAATAAATAAATTTTTCTTAAAAAAAAAAAGATAGCTGAGCAGAGCTTAAACTGCTCTTCTAAGGAACCAGAGTTCAGGTCCAAGGAGGCATACAGCTGCTTTTTAACTTCAGCCCCAGGGGATCTCATTCATCTGGCTTGTACAAGTATCTGCACTCATGTGTACAAAGCCAAAGACATACATAATTTAAATCTTTTTTAAAAAATTTATCTAAATAATTTTTAAAAGTTCCACCCAAGTTTGAATCTGGTTTCAAGATTTTCAAATATTTATTTGGTGTAGGAGGTTCTTCTGTCTATGTGTTGCTTTCACTGCCTTGGCCTTTTGATAGGGCAGCACTTAGGTAGGCAGAGTAGACAGAACTGAATACTGGGAAGGACAGTGAGCTGCCATGAAGCTCCTGCCTGAGACTGACCCTGGTTAGAATCTTTCCTGGTAAGCCATGATCCCGGGGTGTTATACAGATTATTAGAAATGGGTTGATTCAAGATGTGAGAGTTAGCCAATAAGAGGCTAAAACTAATGGGTCAGGCAGTGTTTAAAGGAATACAGTTTCTGTGTGATTATTTCGGGTGTAAGCTAGCAGTGGGGCCTAGTACCAAAAGCAGGCCCTCTTTCCATTCAACATTTATTGACTGATTGTTCCTGTTGCCATTGTGGTACCTGGTAGCATTAGCAATTCAATATTTTGGTTTTTTAATTTTGTTTCATTTTTCAAGACAGGGTTTCTCTCCTGGAACTCACTCTGTAGACCAGGCTGGCCTCAAACTCACAGAGACCTGCATGCCTCTGCCTCTAGAATGTTGGGATTAAAGGTGTGTGCCACTACCGCCTGGTTGCATTTCAGTTTTACTGTTTTCTACTTTAGTAAAAGGATGGGAATCAAAATTAGGGGATTAGAAAAATGATAATTTAAAACTAATATGATCAATCATGTTTTAAACATAATCCTATTAAACTGGTTCTGAGGCCTCAGGCAAATTTTAATTGTATGAGATCTGGTTTAATTACTTCTCATGTAAGAACATTAGAAAGGACAAGGTTGACTGCTATAAATTCTAAGGCTTATGCAAACCAATGGAAGCAATTTGTCAATGTACAAACCCTAATTTAGTGTAATAAAGTCTAATTGAATCACAATATTATAATTACTATAAAAAATAGAAATATATTCTTTGGTTTTGATAGTTGAGGTTTTTTTCCTATTTGTTTCTATACACACCCACACACCCACACCTACACCCACACACACTCACTTATTCACTCACTTCCTATCCTCTCTGTTTATTTTGAGACATGATCTTAATAGGTAGCCTCAGAAAACCTGGAACTTCCTAAGGAGACCAAGCTGTCCTCCATCTCACAGAGATCCACCTGCCTCTGCCTCCTAGGTGCTGTGATCAAAAGGTATACCATCATTACTGGTTATATGTTCTATTTTAAAACTTTTTGAACAACCAAAACCAAAAAAGTCCACCTCACTGTTTACTATATCTGAAGAGATTTCAAAACTCAAACAAACAATCAAACGGGATATTGAGAATCACATTCTATTATAGACAATTAAGAGTCACTGGCCTTTGCATCTTAGGACACAAGTAGAACAATGAAATAATGACAAATTCTGCCTGTTAACATTCTTACTGGTTTGTCTGGTCTCTCGTCTCTTTGACTACGCAAGTATGACTTCCTTTTCTGAGAGAGGGTCTCTTACACTGGTTGTATAAACAAACGGCCCTCAATTTCTGGATCCTCCTACCTTCATCTCCTCAGTGCTGGGATGTACTACCTAATACCCAGTTTATGTGATACTGGAAATTTAACCAAGTTGTGCTTGCTAAGCAAATACTTCACCAACTGACTTATTCCCCTAGTTCTCACACAATTATACAAAGATAAAAAGCAATCTTCAAATTTAATCAAGAATGAAAGACTAGCAAAGAGAGAATATTCTATAAGACTATCATAAAGCACTGAAAACGGGTGGGTGAGTAAAGCTTTTCATATATGGACTTCAAGAGTTAACAAGAGGGCTGGTAAGACGGCTCAGGTACAAAGAGACAACTGACTCTGGCAAGCTGTCCTATGACTTTCACATGTGTCACTGCGAGCACACGCAAGCACACACACACACAACTAAAAAAGAAATAAATATCACAAATAGACTTTCTCGATTATCTATTTAGTAGGCAATATGAAAGTTTATCAGATCATTTCCAAATAACTGAGTCAAGTTCACATTTCTTACTGAGTATGAAATATTTAAGTGCAAATTGTGATGGGACTCTGTTTAATTTTTTAAAAAAAGTTCCATCACTTTCTATAGAGAAAACTTCATACAGAAGTCAAGTATTCAAAACCTGAGAAGCAGATACTTCTAAGTACTGAGCAGATACTTCTAAGATACTTCTTAGATACTTCTAAGATACTGAAGCAGATACTAAGTACTGAGAAGCAGTTTGCAATTAAAGAATAAGATGAGGGGGCTGGAGAGATGGCTCAGAGGTTAAGAGCATTGCCTGCTCTTCCAAAGGTCCTGAGTTCAATTCCCAGCAACCACATGGTGGCTCACAACCATCTGTAATGGGGTCTGGTGCCCTCTTCTAGACTGAGGCATACACAAAGACAGAATATTGTATACAAAATAAATAAATAAATAAAAAATAAGATGAGAACTTGAAAGAGTCCCAAGAACACAGATTAATCACAAGTCTAAATGACATTCACAGTAAATTTCTAAACCATATTAAGAGATTAATTAAGTCTTCAGTACAATGCATCCACAAAAACATTTCAATTATTAATAACCTGCACAAAATTGCCAGCTGGAAAAGGGCTGGAGAATCAAACCAAGCAGAGTACAAGACTTGCTCCTAAAGCTATCTGACAAGAAACATTGTGAGGTTTTGAAAAGCATGAAGTGGCATCTGTTACTCTGCTACTAAGTATCTGCACAACAGGAAACCTTAACCTGAACTTGAGTCTAGCTTGTTCCCTTCAACAAAAAGTTAAATTCAATTGCTAAGGTTTAAAATTCATACTCTGTAAACTATCACCTAACATCTATTCCTGTATTTCTAGGGAATATTAATAACCATACCAAGGAGCACTGTATTTACCATCCATCTGTAATGCTACAGGGGAGGGCGCAAAGCTTACTGTCTAGACTCTCAGAGGAAGCAAACACTCATTCCACCCTCTCCCCCAGATATGCTTCTAACACACACATACACACACAAGCACACAGGTTACTACATCTACTTTCGTATTTCTTAATACGATATCTCATTTTATTTTGTATAAAAATAAGCCTATTCAAAAATCTCTTACCTTGTAAAACAAGAGATGTATTTTCTTAAGAAGTAGAGGCCAAGTCAATCCTGTGGGCAACCAATTAAAACCAACTTTTAGACTGCAATAGAGAATAAATGGAGGCAAAAATCAATGCAGGAAACAAAACACGCACAGGCCACACTGAACTGTACATTATGAAGGAGAGTAAGTATGAAACCAGTGGAGTACTGCATAAGAATGTACAGTTTTTTGGTTTTTTTTTTTTTAAGGAAAGAGATACCAAAGTCCCACACATTTTTAACTTGATACTGCTTTCAAGTCTGAGAACCATTCTATCAAGACTATGCCATCAGGTATTTATATAAAAAATATGCCATATAGCCAAAAAAATAAATATAAAAATAGTACTAAAGCTCAGCTTCTAATGGTAATTGCTTTTTATTACTTAATGTTTATAATTCAGAAAATTCCATATATGTTCAACCTCAACTTATTTTCTTAAGTTTTCATCAAACATCTGATGAAAAAGCACAAATTTACACAGAGCAATTTCTGGACAAACTGTCATCAGGTCGGGGATACTCACAGAAGCCACTGCAATTACTCTTTCAAATATATTACCCTTGCATCAAAATATCACAGATCACAATACAACTGAAATACAAGTTCTGTCTCTTGAGCATTGATTCCACTATATTCAACACACGCGCTTTCTTTCAACATAATTCCAAAAACCCTTGTTTAAAAAATTGTCTAAAGCATATCTGTAACCTTAGCACAAGGAGGCAGGACTAAAACACTACTAAGCCTGAGACTAACCTGGGCTACATACTGAGTTCTAAGTGCAACCTAAGCCTACAGCAACTCTGTCTCAAAAATATTTCTCCAGCTAATGTCATAGTACATAATAATACAATAATACTTTAAAAAGCACAGACAGGGTAGAAGGGTACTTATCTTTCAGAATAATTTCTTCCAAACTATAGTGAAGCTACTAACAATTCACAAGCAATACAGACAACCGACTGTATTCTTTTAATTCAATGTTTTTATGTGTATGGCTGTACTTATGTATTTATGTCTGTGCACCATGTGCACGCCTGGCACCTAGAGGCCAGAAGAGGGCTTCAGGTTCCGAGACTGGTGCTACACACAGCTGTAAGCCGCTACTGGGGTGCTGGAAATCAAACCCAGATCCTCTAGAAGAGCAGCCAGTGCTGAGCCCTCTCTTCAGCCCCCTAATTATATTTAAAAGATCATTTTAAAATATATTTTTAATTAACCTTTTTTGGAGGGGAGAGGGTGAAAGCAGTCCTCAACTGAAGAAAACCTAATATATTTTAGGCAAGCCCTCTACCACTGAGCTCTATCCTCAGTTCAACATTTTATTTCAAATTTCTCAATTTACTGTATGTAAGTATGCATGTAATGTGTGTGCACATCTGTGCATGCCACAGAATGCATGTGAAAATTACACAACTCTGAAAATTGGTTCTCACCTTCTACAATGTGGGTCCCAGGGCTGGAACTCAGATCATCAGGCTTGGAAATAAGTTGAGTCACCTTATCAGCCCTATTATTTTATTTTACTTTTTAAATCAGGCTGGTGATGCTTTTGGCTCAAATATACGAGTTGTTCATTTTGTTTGGGGGACAAGTCTCAGGTACTTCAACCTAGTCTCAAAACTCACTAAGTAGCTGATTCTCCTGTCTCCACTCAAGTGGCTAGATTACAGGTATGTGCCACCAAGACTCACTGAAAGTTTGTTTTGGGGAAAGGTCTCACACTGTAGCCCATGCTGGAATTATAAAGCATGTATACCATTTTTTAAACTAGTGATAAAAATCTGCTGGGCGGTGGAGGTCCATGCCTTGAATCCCAGCACTTGAGAGGCAGAGGCAAGTGGATCTCCTGGTTTGAAGCCAGCCCGGTCTACAGAGTAAGTTAGTTTCCAGGACAGCCAGGGCTACACAGAGAAACTCTGTCTGGGGGGTGTCAGAAGAAGATCTTGGTTTTCAGTACTTGCCTTCCACCTTGAGAAATGGCTTTTTTTTTTTTCCAGCGGCAATACTTTAGGCTAGCTGGTCCGTGAACTTCCCAGGACTGTCTCTACCACCCATCTCCCCATAGGAGCACTGCAGTGACAGATGTCACTATCTCTTTTCTCTTTACATGAACTCTAGGATCCTCATGCTTCCAGATTTATACACTAAACCAGTTTCAAACAGCCATCTTTAACTTCAGAGAATAAAAGAAAACCCTACCCACTCTCTCATACTAAGATTACCAACAAAACTACTTATCTGAATGATACTGCTAAATTATTTGAGATCAAGCAAGCCACAGCAGTAATTTTTATCACCAAAAAATAAAACAAAAAAAATTTTTTTGGGGGGGGGTTGGAAACAGGGTTCCTCTGCATAGCTGTGGAGCCTGTCCTGAGTTCAAAACCAGCATAGACTGCATAGGGAATTCAAGCCCAGTCACGATATAATGAGAATCCTGTCTCAAAAAAAAAAAAAAAAGAAAGAAAGAAAGAAAGAAAGAAAGAAAAAAGAAAAAAGAAAAAAGAAAAGAAAGAAAGAAAATAGGAACAAAACAGAAGGTATGGGCCTGGGGCATATCTTCCACATAGTAGGGAACTGAGGTTCCTAATGGTTTTTTTTTTCCCCTTTTCAGACACAAGACATCACATGTCTACCCATAGAAGGATAAATTTAGGTCAGCCGGTTACGCCCAAAGGGAACGCCCTATATCTACAAGGTTCCAAGAATTTAAGAAGGAAAATTCTTATTACATCAAGAAATGTTGAAAACCCATCTGATCTCAGCAAATGTGTAGTTCAATTTGTGTAATCCAAGTACCACACTATCGGATGCATCCCTATACCAAGGAGAATTATACATATTGGGGCTTTTGGGTTTTTTTTAAATATTTATTTATTTATTATTTATAAAATATTCTGTCTGGATGTGTGCCTGCAGGCCAGAAGAGGGCACCAGACCTCATTACAGATGGTTGTGAGCCACCATGTGGTTGCCGGGAATTGAACTCAGGACCTTTGGAAGAGCAGGCAATGTTCTTAACTGCTGAGTCATCTCTCCAGCCCCCCCCCCCCCCCCCCCCCCGCTTTTGGTTTTTTTAAGTCCTGGAACTCACTTTTATAGACCAGGCTGCTTTCAAATGCACATAGCTCCACTTGCCTCTGCCTCCTGAGTGCTGGGATGAAAGGTGTGTGCCACACCACCCACACATCAGGGCTAAATAACAAACTACAGAACCTTTTTTATCACAGCTTGTCCTTCACAAGTAAGGCAAATGGAAACTGAAAACTGCGGCACTTTTATTTCAACTCCTCACTTTGTAAAGACCAGTTATTTTTATCAGTTCAAAAAACTATCTCTATTATTTTATGTGTATAAACATACCTACATCACATACACAAAATACTGGCGGAGGCCAGAAGAGGGAGCCATATCCTCTGGAACTGGTGGTACATAAGGCTCTGGGCTATCATTTAAGTTCTGGGAATTGACCCTGGTCTTCTGGAAGAATACATATATATAAAAACTGCTAAACAATCTCTCTAGCCCCAAGACCACAAACAACAGAGGTAGAGGTAGCACTGTTTTCTAAGAGTCTGCTTACTCCTATGTGCTAAAATGAATTGAACATAAGATACGAAAACTTAAAAAAAAAATCTATCCCACTCACCTGAAGCTCTGGTAAACTTTGAAAGCACATGAGTAAAAAAAAATTATGAAAAAAAAAGTATTAGACCATATGTGGCGGTATGTGCCTTTGATCCCAAAGCTCCCAGATACAGTCAGGTGGATGTCCAGAGTTCGAAGCCAGCCTTGTCTATAGAAGAAGTTCCAGGACAGCCAGGGCCACACAGTGTGACCCTGTCTCAAAAATAGGTATCGTAGCTAGACAATGTGCATATGCAATGACAGCACTTAGGAGGTGGAAGGAAAAGAATGAGAGTTTGAGGTTGGTCTGGACTACACAGAGAGACTCATAAACATACACATTTTTATATACATATAAAGTATAGGGACAGGCAAAAAGAAAACTAACCCCAGTTTGCCAATGATTCGTTGACATAGTTTAAAAGACTAAACAACCTTTTTTAGTGTATTTTTCACTTCATTTCCTAACAGATGTTGCTTCAATACAACAGATATAAGATACAAACATAAATTATAAGCATTTGCATATTATGACTAGATAAACCTTTTTTTTGGTTTTTTCTAGAAAGGTTTCTCTATAGCTTTGGTGCCTGTCCTGGAACTAGCTCGTGTAGACCGGGCTGGCCTCAAACTCACAGAGATCCACCTGCTTTTGCCTCCCAAGCGCTGGGATTAAAGGTATGTGCCATTACTGCCCAGCTTGACGAAATAAACTTTATTTACCAACCATGCCAATTATTTGAAACTTCATGGTAAAATGTCCATCAACAAACCTTTCCATTGCTAAGATATAACCTAAAAGTTTATAAAGGTATAAACTAAAACCACAGCTTGTCCACTCTTCATCAGACATCAATCTTTACAGGAATCAGGGTAAAGCAGAGCTACATACTTAAGATCCAAAAGAAAGAAAATCCCAATAACCCCTGAAATAGTCACCTCAGAGACCAGCAACAAAGTTTCTATTACAACAGGCACAATGTTTTCAGCAGTGTAATCGCATCATAGACACCACCAAACCACACTTCATCCCCTAGAGTTTGTCCCCATCACCAAATAAAACACATTGTAGATCCTGTGACCATTTTTATTAATACAATCTTCTGACACTGATAAAAACATATGATACTAAATTTTCACATTAACTTCCTATTTAGTACTCAGAGGCAGTAAATCAAGACATTTGAAATAAGATGCCCCTCCTGCCAAAAAGATTTTAATATTGTTATTATTGATTCCAACAAAAAAGTCCTTTTTAATTCATTTATACTTCAAAACAAAAAATACTGTTTCTAGCCTAACTAACCACATCTACTTTCACTGTGACTTTAAACTTAAAACTCAGCAAAGCAAAGGGTACATAGGTGGTTGGTAGTGAAACCGCTAGAACTACAAGTGAAATTCTATTTTCTGTGTAGTCTCTAACCAAAGACTTTAAGCAAGCATTCATTTTTATAAGTTTTATTAATTAAGAATAAATATATAGACTAGGGCTGGTGAGACTGAATAGGCTGCTTTTCCAGAGGACATACGTTCAATCCCAGCAACCATCTATAACTCCAGTTCCATGAGATCTGACACCAGCTCTTATAGCCTCTGAGTTCAGCAGGCATGAACATGAAATGTAAGACATACATGTAGGCAAAACACCCATACAATAAAAAACTAAAAGTAAGCTATGAGTTAGATTTTAAATTGGACACTGCATTTTTAGGGAGAGATTTCTAAAAGTATACATTGCGCAATCAATTACTAACAACATTCTCAGAAGAAATCATTTATTCAAACTAAATATTGCCAGCCAATTACTATCCCAGTGACTCCAGACGCTTAATAGTTCAATGTCAGCCTAAGTTACCTAACAAGATTCTATCTCCAATGAGGAACAAACAAAAAACAATCAAACTTCCACAAATCAAACAGTGGCGTGACTTTCTGCAAACCGGAGTAAGACTATATTAATGCTGGCACTGGATTCTAGTATCTGACCCGCGGTATAAAGCACAAGTATAAAAATGAAGTTTTATACCTAAAAACAGTATCAAGAAGTCCAAAACTTTCAATATGCAGTCGATCAAAACATTCAACATGTCACAAAAGAGTAAAAGAAGCCTACAGTGTATTGCTAAAAGCCTAGAACAATAACCAGTGGTTTCTAAAGCATCACATATTCACCTGACAGATTTAAACATAAAAGTGAAATTATACATTCCAACCCAGAGTGACCAACATTTAATCAAGCATAAAATGATATAAAAATGCAACACATTTTGATAAACTACCCAATACACACTAAGCCTTGTGAACTCACCTAAACACAAACATTTCCTTCAAAAATTGCATCAAGTTATGTGAACAGTTCTTCCAACTTTTAGTATCCTTAGAAAAATGTCCAGACACAATCACTTTCCACCAAATCCAAGTCTCCATCTCGACAAAAGTTACAAATTTCAAATACAAGTACATCAGTTTTATATTTCTATTAATTTTAATAAAATTTTTGTAGAACTTTTTCCAACTGCAAATGCTCTTTAACAGTTGCAGTATACGCTGGTTACCAAGGTCCCGAACAACTTTTATTTTTTAAGACTGAGGTTCACCAAAAATTACATTTGACACTTATCCAAGAAGCCTGAAGAAAATCCACTCAATCTCTTCCTTCAGTTACCATCCTAGTTTTTCCCGCCAGGTTATGAAGACTGGCATCAACTTAATCTTAAAGACCATCAGACGATTCCTGCCAACTGCACACACAGACATCTGCGAATCTAGGCGTCAAGAAGGCTTTAGGACCCAGAATGCTGCAACACAGCCTGCAATTCTCTACAAACACTTTCTACCAGAATGAATTAATCATT
Organism: Myodes glareolus; assembly: GCF_982192425.1. Lineage (NCBI taxonomy): Eukaryota > Metazoa > Chordata > Mammalia > Rodentia > Cricetidae > Myodes > Myodes glareolus. Next base: position 23,046,254 of record NC_142035.1, on the reverse strand, counting down.
TGCACTGAATTAACCCTGAGTAGACCACACGGGAGTCCTTCAAACTTTTCACTATAAAATACACACACGAGCCCACTCGCTTACCAACGGGCAGCCAAACCCGCTACCTTACTCTATCCCTCCCCCATTACTAAACTGCAGCTCCTAAAAGGCCTTCCCCCACCTATTTCACGCGGCTGCAAACTAGCGCCACCAACCTTCAGACAGCTAAGGCAGCCACCCTCCTCCCTGAGGCTCCTCCCCAAAGGTGCAGGGAAGGTGCAGCAGGTAACAGCCCCTTCCCTATTTGGGGACCAAGGACCTGCCATGCTTGCTACAATTCTCATGACTTCCCCACCTCCTCCTTAGCTACAGGGCGGCTCCAGAATTCCCTACACTCCCTAGGAGGCCCCTCCTCAGCGCTGGACGTAGGAAGCACTGCAAGCCCCTGCACCCTCAAGTCCTGAAGGTGACTGGTTCCCGGTCTTCCAGGAAAGGTTCTCCACTAGGTGACCCTAACGTAGTCGCCTTTTGCTGGCCAGAGGCCGCTGGAACCTCTTTACTTCGGGGCAGAGGTGCGAGTTAAAACCTCGGTCCCGTTTGAAGCCCAGGAAACCTTCTCCATCCTGCGTGCAGGCGTTTTCATCGCAAACCCCCCCCCCTTCCCGGCCACCTCGCCCGGGTAGTAGGTCGCAGGCCGCGGGGTCATCAAAGGCTGGCCGATTGCCCTCTCAAGACCACCGGGGCGTCCCCACTACCGCCTCGTCCCCAAATCGGTACGCCGGCTCCACCTCTCGCATCCTCGGAGGCCGCAGAATATGAGCCGCACCCCAGGACCCCCGCAGCCTCGGAGCGACCCCTTTGTGTAGGTCGCTCGCGGCCGCGGGCTCCGAGGCCTGGGAAGGCCCCGCCCCGGGGCACCAAGGAGGCGGCTCGAGCCCCGCACAGCCCCGCCCGTTCCGGGGCTGCGGGAGTCTTACCGGGGAGAGCTTGCGCGGCACCAGAACCCAGACCCGAGTTACCCCCCGTGCGAGTGCCTCAGCCCCGCGGCCGATAGCCCCAGCCCGAACGGCTTCCCGGAGCCCACTGCAGCCAAGCACCTCCGATGCCGCCTCACAAAATGGCCGCCCGCCCGCTCGGCCGCTCCGCGTTCCAGGAGGGGGCGGGGCGCCGCCGACGTCACGGTGGGAGACGCAGGCGCGCTGATGTTGGGGGGGGGGGGGTAGAGGAAACCTCGGACGCTGCAGGTTGTTGTGGTGAAGGGGGTCTTTTAATCTCTGGTGGTGGCGTTTGCTCTCTAGCCAGGTTCTTTGCAGGGCTTTGTGGAGACTGCCTTAGTTCTTTGAGCATTGTGAAAGGAGCGGAACAGTGCCTACATTGCAGAACTGTCTTGGATTAAACGGACCAGAATTGTAACTTTGATTAGGAACTCTGCCGACAAAAGCTTGATTTTTTTTTTTTAACTATTAAAAATATTAGGCCTTGGGACAGGAGAGAAGGCCCAGTGGTTAAGAGCGCTGTTATTACTCTTTCAGAGGACTTGAGTTTGATGAGCCCCATTGGGAAGCTCACAACCACCTATAACTCCAGGCACAGAAGATCTGAGGCCTTCCTCTGGACTCCAGGGCTCCTGCACTCGTGTGCACATGCCTTCACACACAGACATTAACAAAAATAAAATAAATCTAAAAAGAAGTTAAAAAATTATTTCAAGGGCTGGAGAGATGGCTCAATGGTTAAGAACACTGGCTGCTCTTCCAGAGGTTTTGAGTTCAATTCCCAGCAACCACATGGTGGCTCACAACCATCCTTAATGAGATCTGGTGCCCTCTTTTAGCCTGCAGGAATACATGCAAACACAACACTGTATACATAATTAAATAAATAAATAAATAAACTTTTAAAAAATTATTTCAACCGCCAAGCGTGGTAACGCACTTTCCGAATCACAGCACTTAGAAGACAGAGGCAGGATCACTATGAGTTTAAGGCCAGCATGATCTATAAAGAGTACCAGGACAGCCAGGGCTATTACACAGAAAAACCCTTTCTCAAAAAACAAAAACAAAAAAATATTGCGAATTTTTTTTTTACTATGGTGGTTCAGATTTCCAGTATTTGATTATGCAGGTAGTCCTGAGCTGCCCCAGACCCTGTCTCAAGAATATATATAAGGCTAGGTGTGGTGGCTCATGCCCTTAATCACAGCACATCAGAGGCAGAGGCAGGCAGGTGTCTGTAAATTCAATGCCACCCTAATCTACAAAGGGAGTGCCAGGGCTATGTATTAAGATTTTTCTGGCCAGGCGGTGGTGACACACGCCTTTATTTATTTATTTATTTATTTTGGCACACACCTTTAATCCCAGCACTCGGGAAGCAGAGGCAGACAGATCTCTATGAATTTGAGGCCAGCCTGGTCTACAAGAACTAGTTCCAGGATAGGCTCCAAAGCTATAGAGAAACCCTGTCTGGGAAAACAAACAAACAAAAAAACCAAAAAGAAAGAAAGAAAGAAAGAAAGAAAGAAAGAAAGAAAGAAGGAAAGAATTTTCTGAGCAGAACAATGGTGGCTCACATCTTCAATCCCAGCACATCGGAGGCAGAGGTAGGCAGATCTCTGTAAATTTGATGCCACCCTAGTCTACAAAGGGTGTGCCAGAACTATACAGTAAAATTTTTCCAACCTGGGTGGTGGTGGTACAGTTCTTTAGTCCCAGCACTTGGGAGGCAGAGGCAGGTGGATCTCAGTGAGTTTGAGGCCAGCCTGGTCTACAAGAGCTGGTTCCAGGACAACCAGGACTGTCTCAAAAACCCTGTCTCAAAAAAAAAAAAAAAAAAAAAAAACGATTTTCTTTTTTAGGGCTGGGGATCTAGCAGACGGTAGCATGCATCACTAGCATGCACGAAGCACGAAGCTCTAGGTTTGCCACAGGCACCAAATAACTAGATGTAGTGGTGCTCACCTGTGACTCCATCACGTAGGAAGGAAGTGAGGCAGGAGAACTTAGAGTCTAAGCAAGAACTGGTGAGAGACTCCTGCTGCAAAGGCTGATAATGAGCAGAGTTTAATCTCTAGGAACCGTGTGGAGGGAGAACCAATTCCTTCTAGCTGTCCTCTGGCTGACGCACATGTACTGTGGCAGAAAGGTGCACACACAAGTGCACACACACAAAACAAGTGAAAACTTAACACTTTTCTTTCTCATGCCTGTCATCCATTGCACAGGAAGTATGAGGCCATCATGGGCTGCATGAGACCGTGCTTCAAAATAAACAAAACTGAATGAAATTTCAGTTCAGGAATATTTGTTTAATTTATCCATAAAATATATCTTTTTAAAAATAATTTAATTTTTTTATTTTTATATGCATTGATTGGTGTTTTTACCTGAATGTACGCCTGTGAGAAGATGTCAGATCCTTGGAACTGGTGTTACAAACAGTTGTGAGCTGCCATGTGGGGGCTGAGAACAGAACCTGGGTACTCTGGAAGAGCAGCCAATGTTCTTAACCACTGAGCCATCTCTCCAACTCCCATAAAATATATCTTAATATTATCTGGTTACAGGAAAAAAAAAACTATTCTCAGATTACTATGGACCTAGTCCTCATCAATCCTCATCACTGACCTCCCTTCTCCCTAACTGTACCCTGTATTTTTTTTCCCGGTTTTTGGGGGTGGGGTATTGAATTCTTTTGACACAGGATCTCCTGATGAAAGACTCCCGTGGGCGTCTTCCCTCGGGAGAGACCCCATGCCCAAAGATCAGTTGAAAACACGCAGCCGGATGCAAACAGCAGGAGGTTTATTGGATGGATACGCAGGTACCTGGGGCTACAAGTCTCTGGAAGACTTGCGCGCCCGCAAGTTGGGGATGAGGGGTTCTTATAGGAGAGCAAAAGCGCGGGTACAGAAGCAAAAAAGCTTTCATTTCATTGGTCAATTTAAATAAGGCTAAGCTGAGTGGCACATTCCTGACCTTTTACCTAAATACCAAGGAGGGGGTTGTCCAGACCCACCTGGATACCAAGGAGGGGATTGTGCTACCTGTTTTTCTTATCTCTTCCTGCCTTCCTAGCTTGGCTGGTGACTAGATGTCTGATTGCACAGCCCCTGACTCTTGAGAGGCCCGCTCTGTACGTGACTCAGGCCTCGCAATCCTCTCTTCCTTGTTTCTATGGCTAGTCCATAAATTCCTACCTTGCAGCCAGATAAGGTTGCCCGGCTCTAACTTTAAGTATCTTTGTTCAGCATTCCGGAGGTTCTGAATTAAGCCTGTTATTTGTTCAGCACTCTGGAGGCCCTGACTCCGGAGGCCTTTAATGAAGCTTGCTATCTGAAAACCTTTGCAGAGCGTTATAACTGTAGTTAAAATGAGTTGGGGTCCTTCACTGCAGTTCAGGCTGACCTGGAATTATACAGTCCAAGATGTCCTTGGATTTCTGATCCCTTTCCTCAAACTCCCAAGTGTTAGGGTTAAGGCCTATATCGACACACCCAACTTTATACTTTGTATCTTTTCTTTAAAAACTGGGGACAGGAGGCAGGAGAGGTGGCTCAGATGGCACTGCCTGATCTTCCAAAGGTTCAGAGTTCAATTCCCTGAAATCTCATGCCAGCTCACAACCATCTGTAATGAGATTTGGTGCCCTCTTCTGGCCTGGAGGCGTGCATGTAGGCAGAACCCTGTATACATAATAAAAAAATAAATCTTTTAAAAAAATGAAAATAACTGGGTTTCATGTCCTAAATTCTGCTACAGAGCCATATTCACAGCCCTGTATCCTACACATTAATGAAAATCTCTCTATCTTGGATCTAGCCTTCACTCAGAAAGAGAAGCATCAATTTACTAACAAAATCAGAGCCTAAATGGGGTTGGTATAGGCACACCACCCTTTAATCCTAGTACTTAGGAGGCAGAGGCCTGCCCAGTCTACATAGTGAGTTTCAGAATAGCCAGAGCTTCACAGAGAAACTCAAAATACAAAACAAACAAATAAACAAACAAAAATCAGAGTCCAAATTCTCACAACCCCATCAACTGTTAGGCAAAATGTGCCTATACTGGCAAACTGAAATAACAGCTGCATTATAAAACCTATAAACCTGCACATTCCATATACATGTGTATGTGTGTCTTTATACCAAACACACTACTTAGGGAGGCAGAGGCAGAGACTTGGTCTACATAGCAAGTTCCAGGTCAGCCAGACCTGCATCAAAAATAAAGAAAATGAAACAAAACCTAGCCTTTAAATGTATGTGTATACACACACACACACACACACATACACACATACATGTATGTATGTATTGCAATGAAGCACAAGTAATAAAAACTCAGAGAAAGAAATTGGGGTTCAACCTGAAGATTCGAAAAGCAAAGTAGTCAGCCGCTGGCTCTTACCTCCACCTCAGTCCAAAATGGCGATCCTGCCTCCAGGAATCTCAGAATGAGATTGTGTATTGAGAGCTGTTTCCTCCTGTTTTATAATCCTCTCTAGAGTTGCGATAAAAGGCCTGCACCACCGCGATTAAAGGCATGCAACGTCCAGTTTCCATGGCAACAAGTGTGACTACTGAGATTACAGATGTGTTTTACCATTACCTAATCTATAAGGCTGACCAGTGGGATTATTTTACTCTCAGATCCTAAGGCAGGCTTTATTTATTGAAATGCCACTACATTTCCCCTTTTTGTTTAAAATTATACAGATAATAAAAACATCAACAATGTCTAGTCCATTTGCATTTGACAAATTCAGAGAAAATATTTCATATCTATCCTATCTTGGTAAGTCCAAAGTGTTGTACCTAATTTATTTTCTGTCATAACTTGCTTTCTTCATCTGGTAAATTATAACTATCTAATCTTCAACTCCCTCAGAGGTTTGGACATTAGAGTCCAACTCTGTAAAGCAGGATATTTTGTGTCCTGCTTGTCTAACTAGGACAGCATACTGTTATGGGGTTTGTTTGTTTTTCGAGACAGGGTTTCTCTGTAGCTTTGGAGCCTGTCCTGTCCTGGAACTAGCTCTTGTAGACCAGGTTGGCCTTGAACTCACAGGGTTACGCCCGTCTCTTCTTCCCAAGTGCTGGGATTAAAAAGCCAGTGCCGCCACCACCACTCAGCAGGACTACATACTATTAGCAGTTGAGGCTGGGGTATTTTCTTGCCCTGTGGTTTCCTATTGTTACAAAGAAAGTAAACTCCATGCAGATTTTCTTCAATGCCCATTATCTTCTCTGAAGTAGATTGGTGCTGCCAGGAGCAGAAAGGTCTTATGAAGAATCTAGCCAGGCGGTGGTGGCACACATTTAATCCTAGCACTCGGGAGGCAGAGGCAGATGGATCTCTGTGAGTTTGAAGCCAGCCTGGTCTACAAGAGCTAGTTCCAGGACAGGCTCTCCAAAGCTACAGAGAAATCCTGTCTTGAAAAACAAAGAAAAAAATAAAAAAGAAGAACAACAACAAGGGGCTGGAGAGATGGCTCAGAGGTTAAGAGCACTGGCTGCTCTTCCTGAGGTCCTGAGTTCAATTCCCAGCAACCATATGGTGGCTCACAACCACCTGTAATGAGATCTGGTGGCCTCCTCTGGCCTGCAGCATACATGCAGCCAAAACATGTATAAGTAATAATTTTTTAAAAATAAAGAAGAGCCTAGGTTATTAAAAGATCTTAAACGCCATATTCTATAGATCTCTGAATTGTTTGAAAATGACCTGTCTATCTAAAATATCTTTGTTTGACCTTGAAAACATATCTAGTGTGACTACAAGTTCCATTATATCAGGTGATTAACTACTAACCTAGAGTATATATTGCTATAGATGCTAAGGGAATAGGGATTCAGCCCAGCACTTCAGGCATGCTTACTTAGGTAGTCACTTTACAACTAAGATATCCCACCACACACACACGTGTGTGTGTGTGTGTGTGTGTGTGTGTGTGTGTGCATGTGCTCATGTGTGTAGGCCAGAGGTTAGTATTAGGTATCTTAGTCCTTTTTTTACCTTATTTTTAAAGCCAAATCTCTCATTTCACTCAAGGAGCTTACCAGTTTGGCTCTTTTGGCTGCTCTGTAAGCTGAAGGGACCCTATTATTTCCTCCTCCGCAGCGCTGGGGTGAAAGGCTTAAGCCACCACACTGGCTTTTTGACTTGGGTTCTGGGAACTAAACTCATCAAGCTTGTGGGAAAAGCCCAAGAAAGAGGACTGTTGCACCTTGGAGGCCATCCTTGTCTACAGAGCAAGATCTCCTCTTAAAAACCAGAGGAGAGCTGGGCGGTGGTGGCGCACGCCTTTAATCCCAGCAGTTGGGAGGCAGGAGGATCTCTGTGAGTTTAAGACCAGCCTCGTCTAGTTCTAGGACAGGCTCCAAAGTTACAGAGAAACCCTGACTCAAAAGAAAAAAAAAAAAAAAAAAACAAACCGGGGCTGGAGAAATGACTCAGAGGTTAAGAGCATTGCCTGCTCTTCCTGCTCTTCCAAAGGTCCTGAGTTCAATTCCCGGCAACCACATGGTGGCTCACAACCATCTGTAATGACGTCTGGTGCCCTCTTCTGGCCTTCAGGCATACACGCGGAAAGAATATTGTATACACAATAAATAAATAAATATTTTAAAAAAAAAACCAACCAGAGGAGAGTTGTGGGGGACGGTTCTGCTGGTCAAGGGCTTGTCTGCAAGCATGAAGATGGAGTCGAATCCTATGCAAGTAAATTCTGAAGCAACCACTCTCCGAAAGACATAAAGTAGGACCAGACATAGTGGTTGAAGGGACACTGGTTCACACGAGCACGTGGCTCTGGCTGGCCTTGCCCTTCTCCCCAGTTCCCTGTCTCACTACAAACTGTTAGATTGCTTTTCCAGAAACTAGCCCCCAAGGTTCATTCCAACCCCTCCCCGCGAGGCTGACTACCAAGGTCCAGCTAACAAAGTATTAAAATCCAGCAATCAAAATCCCCCTTTGGCACACCTAATTAACATGCCCAATTAAAATTAAGTACCTCATCCTAACATGGGATTTCCTCTTGTACCTTTATAAACTGCCATTTTTCTATGGGCCATATCTGTCTCCTCTCTTTCCAGAGGCCTTTGTCCTCTAGGACAAATACCTCTGGCCCCTTTCCCTGGTTCCCTTCCTCTTCTCTGTCTTCCTTCATCTCCTTTCCCTGCCTTCTGTCCCGGTGGGGTAAATAAATCTTCTTTGGTCTGAGAACTTGGTCTTGAGGAACCTGAGCCCCCTGATACTTTTCCTTTCAGTGGTGCACACCTTTAATCACAGGATAGATAGATAGATAGATAGATAGATACATACATACATACATACATACATCCTGAACCAGGGCCAGTGAGATGGTTTAGCAGGTAAAAATCACTAGCTGTAAAGCCTTGATCTAAGTTCAATCACAAAAACCCATAGGAACTGACTCTACAAAACTGTCCTAACCTCCACAAGTAAACCTTAGCTAAACACACACACGCGCGCGCACACACACACACACACACACACTCATGTGCACACATATAGGTTTATATAAAATTTAAAAAAGTTTGTTCTGGTGTTTGAAACAGAGACTCACTGTGTAGCCCTGGCTGGCCTGAAATTCAATTTGTAAACCAGGCTGAGTTTGAACCCACTGACATCTGCCTGTCTTTGCTTCCCAATAGCTGGTATTAAAGCCTTGCACAACCACACCCAGCTGTTTCTGTTGCTGTGGTTTTGAAACAAGGTATGGTAGAAGCCAGCCATGATAAGCTAAATAGAAACAGACCACCCAAAGGAAGTTCTTTACTTCCAACCATTATCACCTGCCAGAGTAAAAAAGTAGTTTAACCCGGTTGCAGGAAGAACCACAAGCTGAGATTACCTGAGCACTACCCAAGAACAGACCATCCAAAGGAAATGCCTAGCATTCCAACCACTGTAGATAGGATCACCCTCCAGCACACCTGCACCAGGACGCCCCTAGACAAATGTTAGCCAATCAGGGGTCCTGAACCTTAGAAATCCCTCACCTCAGAGGGCTGGAGAGATGACTCAGCAGTTAAGAGCAGTGGCTGTTCTTCCAGAGGTCCTGAGTTCAATTCCCAGTAACCATATGGTGGCTCACAACCATCTGTAATGAGATCTGGCGCCCTCTTCTGGCCTGCAGGCAGACATATAGGCAGAACACGGTATACATAATAAATAAATATTTTTTAAAAAAAGAGAAAAGAAATTCCTCACCTCCACCTTTATTTTACTACCACAAAAACCCAACTCTAACAGAGCTCGGGGCTCTCCATTATTCCAATATGTTGGACATGCAGAGAGACTGAGTTTGCAAACTTGTATAAAATAAAGGCTCTTTGCTTTTGCATACGGGACAAGGTTTGCAAAACCTTGTTGGTTTGGGGGGGACTTTGTGGATCTGGGCATAACAGGTATCTGAATGTCTTAGTGTGAGAGCTAAAGTTACATTTTAAGTTTTAATTATTATGCCTAAGAGATCTATGAAACAAAATGCTTCTGATCTGTAAGGCCCTTGCCCAAGAACAGATAATGCCTGAGATGCTGGAGGCTGTTATTTATGGGAGAGAACAACCCACACGTTTTTCATATCTCTAAACAAGTTTGCTTGACCCATCTGCACCAATGTGCTCGATCACATGTGGGCGGGGTTTCACAGGATGGAGGTGCATTAGGATGTCTGCTTGCGGGGGGGGGGGGGGGGGGGGGGGGGGGGGGGGGGGAGGCATGGCCCTGATGGGAAATGCAATGAATTATGGGTTTTCCTCCTTAAGCCACTACAAACTGTGATTCCAGGCCACTTCCCAGGAACCTGGGTGTGGACCTGGTCAGAGTCCATCCATCTGATCAGTATTTAATTATAACTTGCTTCCAATTTGGCTTCAAACTGTGGTGGTAGTCTTATTCTTGACTGGTGGGATTAACATTAGCAGGCTCAGCCTGGGGCGAGAGCCTCAGGGAGGTCACACAGAACTTGCTGGTCTTCAGTGCACACTGGAATTCCTAACAGGTTTTTGTTTTGTTTTAACATAATTTTTTTATTGATTCTTTCGGAATTTCACATCATTAACCCCAATTCCACTCATTTCTCAGTCTCCCTATATCTGCCCTTCACCCCTGCAGCATCCACCCAAAAGAAAATTTTTTTTTAAATATTTTTTATGGTTTATTTAACTTTATTTTATGTGCATTGGTGTGAAGGTGTCAGACCCCCTGCAACTGGATCTTCAGACAGTTGTGAGCTGCCATGTGGGTGCTGGGAATTGAACCCAGGTCCTCTGGAAGAGCAGTCAGTACTCTTAACCACTGAGCCATCTCTCCAGCCCCCCAAAAGAAAATTTTAAAAAAATCAAGCCAAACCAAATCAAACCAAACCAAACCAAACAAACAAACAAAAAATCCTCTTTGCCAGAATATGTGATGTGGTGCACGCCTTTAATCCCAGCACTTGGGAGGCAAAGGCAGGTGGATCTCTGTGAGTTCAAGACCAGCCTGGTCTACCAGAGCTAGTTCCAGGTCAGCTAGGACTGTTACAGAGAGAAACCCTGTCTCCATTAAACAAAACAAAACAAACAAGCAAACAAAACCTCTTGGCTCCTCCTCCTTTCCCAACTCTCTCACAGCTCTCCATTCATCTTAGTGATACTGAGAGCCTTGGCGTACCACTCAGTACACTCCTGTCCAATCAGTTTTATTTGGCAAATGTTCTCTGCAATGAGTCATTGGTCTGAGGGGAAGCCTCTGGTTCCTGGTACGCACTCACCATGGGACCTTTACCAAGGCTCTTGTGTAAGACTTTAAGACAATTCTGAAGCCATTTCTGAACCCTCTCAGCCTTCGTGCCTTAGTGCTTCCCCTCCTCCTCTGGGAACCAAGGACCTAACAGCTACACGCGCACGTACTCAGTTCCTGAACAATTACCCATACACGTGTTGGGCCCTAAAGCCCCACCAAGGAGGAGGGCGCCCCAAGAAACACTCTCAGCACGGTTGATGCAATAGCAAGAGGAATTTTTATTCTGCCACGGCAGAGGTCCCTCAGCCTCGAGAGGAGAAGGACCCCTGCTTTGTCTATTACAGGTTCTTTTAAAGGAAAAAAATCACAGAATCAGGGAGGGGGTGGTACAGAATCAAAGGGAAAGTCCAGAAATCATTTGTCAACCATTTTGACTAGTTCATTTAACAGTTAGCTAACTCTAATTGATCAATAATATGGCGGTTACAAGCAGGAACACTTGCAGATCGTCTCACCCCAGTTCCAGGGCCTGGGTCTATAGAAGAAAGACTACAAAGGGGATGGAAAGTACTCAAAGCCCCAGTGCACACATGGTTGGTTACCTGGGTCCTGGTTCCCAGGAAGGGGGGTGCAGTAGTGCTAAGGCACCTGGTTCCCAGGAAGGGGGGTGTAGTAGTGCTAAGGCGCCCCAAAGTCTTTCACACGTATGTTTTGACTCAGTCCCCTGGGAAACGGGGTCAAAATGACCTCTTACCTCATCTGATCTGACAATAGCTCTCCAGCCCATTATTGGTATTAGTCCTTTTCGAATAAGCCAATCATAATGGTCAAGGAACAACCCCTCTTGTTTCTATGGGGCCTTCTTTAAAAATAGACTGTACCAGCTATTCGAGGTCTCTTGGCTTCCCGAATGCTGAGGGACCCTGTCATGACAGAATTAATAAAATCCTCATGCTTTTGCATCGGCTGTGGTATATGAGGAGGTCTCTGGGGGCGACTCCTTCTCGGTTTGGACACTAGAGTCCAACACGTGAATATCCTGCTGTTGCCAAAGTCATGAAGATCCTTCCAGTATCATTCCCAGGACCAGTCCCTTCACGAGCTCCAGTGGGTTATACATGGGGTAGATGTTAGGGTGGGCCAAGCCAGGCGCTGGATGTGGGCCTGGGTGGCAGCTGAGTTGGTCAGTCCTGGTCCCTGGGGCCTACCCTCATCAAAAGTGAGGGACAGAGTAAGCTCACTCTATGCCTATGTAATCATGGCCAGCTTCCCATGCCCAAGGAGAAAGCTTGAGTGGTGGGACCAGCTTTCTTGCTGCAGTGTCCACCTAGGCGCAGGGCAAGCCTTCCTAAGCACAGCAAAGAGTGGGGCCAAACTGGGCAGTGGGGACGCACACCTTTAATCCCAGCAAAAACTTAAAAAAAAAAAAATCACCATGGACTTCTGATTTCATCAAGCATGGTTCCTATAGCCCCCTCGTGGTAACCTGGGCCACAGATATCAACACAGACTCCAGCCGTAGGGTAGTGGCGCTCGCCTTTAATTCTAGCGCTCAGGAGGCAGAGGCAGCAGATCTCTGTGAGTTTGAGGTCAGCCTGGCCTACAGAGTGGGTTTCAGGACAGCCAAGGCTGTTACACAGAAAAACATGTCTCAAAAACAAACAGACAAAACAAACAACAATAAAACCCCACAGACTCCAGTTACAGCAGGACCACGGACCCACACATGGCACTTGGTAGCAGTTCAGACACAATGGCTCCGGATGGCAGTGCAGACCACTCAAAACTTCACGACCCTCCCTGGTGACCCCACAGCCCTCAGACACCAGTAAGGCTGCAGGTTCAGTCCGTTATTATCCTATTGAACTCTAGTGTCCAAACCGAGGAGTCGCCCCCAGAGATCACCTCATATACCACAGCCGATGCAAAAGCATGAGGATTTTATTAATTCTGTCATGACAGGGTCCCTCAGCATTCGGGAAGCCAAGAGACCTCGAATAGCTGGTACAGTCTACTTTTAAAGGAGAAGGCCCCACAGAAACAAGAGGGGTTGTTCCTTGACCATTATGATTGGCTTATTCGAAAAGGGCTAATACCAATAATTGGTTGGAGAGCTATTGTCAGATCAGATGAGGTAAGAGGTCATTTTGACCCCGTTTCCCAGGGGACTGAGTCAAAACATACGTGTCTGGGTAATTGTTCAGGAACTGAGTACGTGCATGTGGAGCTGTTAGGTCCTTGGTTCCCAGGGAAGGAGGGGAAGCACTAAGGCATGGAGGCTGAGAGGGTTTGGAATCGTCAGAAATGGCTTCAGAACTGTCTTGAAGTCTTACAATCCTAGGGGGAGCATGAAGGCGTGCAGACAGAAGTGGTGCTGGAGCTGAGAGTGCTACATCTTGCAGGCAACAGGAAGTCAACTGACTGGGTGGTATCCTGAGCATAGGAAACTTCAAAGCCTACCCCCACAGTGATAACACTTCTCCAAAGAGGCCAATCCCACTCCAACAAAGCCACACCTCCTAATAATGGCACTTCCTATGAGACCATGGACCAATTACATTAAACTACCACAAACAGATTTTTTAAATTATTTATATTTTCGATGGCTGAGCAGTTAAGAACACTTGCTATGATGCCAGTTACACAGGATGCAATGCTTCAGGCTTCTGGGAGCACCTGCACTCACTTGCAGAGGCACAGAAAATGGTAACTGGGGGCTGGAGAGATAGCTCAGCGGTTAAGAGTACTGACTGTTCTTCCAGAGGTCCTGAGTTCAATTCCCAGCAACCACATGGTGGCTCACTACCATCTATAATGGGCACTTGGAGTGTAGGTACGCATGCAGGCAGAACACTGTACAAAATAAAGAAATGAATCTTTAAAAAAAAGAAAGAAAAGAAAATGGTAACTGAATGAAACCAAACAAATCTACCAGCAGCGTTCTAAAATTTAAATATATAGGGCTGGAGAGATGGCTCAGTGGTTAAGAGCATTGCCTGCTCATCAAAGGTTCTAAGTTCAATTCCCAGCAACCACATGGTGGCTCACAACCATCTGTAATGAGGTCTGGTGCCCTCTTCTGGCCTGCAGGCACACAAGCAGACAGAATACTGTATACATAATAAATAAATAAATTTATATATATACATATATATATTTATTTAAAAGCTTTTTAGTTTTTGTTTGTTTGTTTGTTTGTTTGTTTGTTTTGAGACAGTCTCTCTACAAAATCCTAGCTGACCAGGCTGGCCTTGAAATCACAAAGATTTGCCTCTGACTCCTAGCACTGGGATTAAAGGTGTGCACCACCACACCCAGATTGACTTATTAAGGATGAGCAGATTTGGGGAGAAGAGAAAAATAAACAGGAGGATGATGGCTATCTCTACTGAACAGAGACGGGTGCCTCAATCATTCACTTATGGCCAGAGATACCGTGAGGTATCTGTGGAGAGCTTCAGATGACTACAGCGATGATGATGTACGTGGGGTTGCTCTTAATGGTAGCACTTAAGGTGGTAAGCGCAAAATGGAGTCGGAATGCAAAAAAGAGAAGCAGTCATACACTTAGGAAGGTCATATAAGAAAACGTTGGGACTTCCCCCAAAGATAGTGGCTGGTTATCAGTCCCATGCACACACAGACAGGAGAGCATCTCTACCAATACAAATAGGTTTGTTGTTTAAGAGATCTTCTGAATATTCTCACACGAGACTTGCCAGGGGAGTGGACTCACTGCAGTGAAGTTTGTTTCTATCCAACTGTTACCAAGATATGTTTTTATTTATCATTCATTCATTCATTTATTTATGAGACAGACAGAGCCACTGCGTAACTCTGACTGTCCTAAAACTCACTATGTAGACCAGGATTGCCTTGGACTCACAGAGATCCACCTGCCTCTGCCTCTCTTGTGCTTGGATTAAAGGCATGCTTGAAATCCTGTTAAGAGACATTTTCAAAATTTTTGCTAGTGTCCACTATCCCAATAAAAAAATTACAATGTACTCATCCCCAGGATCCAGAGATGTGTTCCTCCCCACTCTGCAACAGTCGGTTAGAATTACCATCACACACATTTTTCCTTCCCACAGTATTCTATGTATTTCTACACCATGCAGGAGAACATTATACAGGCATGAGAGGGATGGGTGCAGTTTTCTAGCAATCTTGTTTATATCACAGTCTTTTTCTTGGGGTGCTCTCTGCTCATAGCTGTTAGATTATTTGCTTCCCTCCTTGATAACATTAGTGATTCTGATTTCAGTTTCTCATTATTTCGGTCTTGCTTTTTCCTCTTGTAACACTGGTGAAAGAGTCAGAAATATGACAGAATGGGGAATAAACATTACATTTACGGGGAAAAAAATCATGCAATCTAGTCTAACAGTTTTTAAAAGACTTTTTCCATGGAGATGGAGTTACAGATGGTTGTGAACTGTGGGCACTGGGACCTGAACCTGGGTCCTCTGCAAGAATAGCAAGTGCTCTTAACTGCTGAGTCACCTCACCAGCCCCTATATAAAACTATATATTAGATTTTCGAGACAGGGTTTCTCTATGTAGCCCTGGTTGCCCTGGAATTAGCTCTGTAGGTCAGGCTGGTTTCAAACTCACAATGCCTGCCTCTCTGCCTCCTGAGTGCTGGGATTAAAGGTGTGCGCTACCGCCACCACCTGGCCCCTATTCTAACATATATTCCTTTTTTTAGGGTTAATTAAAATCTGCTCCTGAGTTCAGACACAGATGATCTACCCTAGCTGCACAGCAATTTCTGCTCCTTTCTGAGGAGCTACTGCTCCCTCTTCATAGTATTCTGCTTCCATGTGACCCCGTGGTGGCTTGAGAAGGAAGGACCCCCCTAGACTCATGTTTGAACGCTTCACCAGGAGTGGCATTATTAGGAAGCGTGGCCTTGCTGGAGTAGGTCTCAGAAGCTCAACCCTCCCCTATATTGGGCACTCACTTCCTGCTTTTGGTTGATGCAGGACTCTCAGCTCCAGAACTCTCCAGCACCATGCCTGCCTGCCCATTGTCATGCTTCCTGTCATGACAAGAACGGACTGAACCACTGAAACTGTAAGCGAGCCACTCCAATGAAATGTTTTTTTTGTAATAGTTGCTATGGTCATGGTGGTTCTTCACAGTAACAGAAACCCTAGTACAGCCCCAGACAGCTTCCCTACAACACTTACTGTCGCAGCTCTCCCTACTGATCCTCAGAATAGCACAGTCACACCAGTTACAGCCTTTGTTCACTTCTGATTTCTACCCCTCCTCTACTGTGGAAGCTCATGGGGCAGTGTTCTTTCTGGTCCTATTAACCAATGTATTCCTGACACCAAGAGTAAAGTGTGTGTCCTGCAAATCCTTTAAGTTGTTAGAAGAAAAGATATGCAAGTGGATGAGTCATTCATGGGACGCAGGTGGGGGAGGTCTCCACATCTGTCAAGAGCAGTTCTTCTCCCTCAAGAGTCTCAAAAACTCACAGAATAAAGTGTGTGTGGGGAATGGACATTTATTTCTCCAATCTTCAAATTAACAAATTTTAAGGAAATAAACAAATGATTAGAATCAAATGGATATTTCTATTTCCATTAAATGGAAGAATGAATGGAAGAGGAGCTGGGAAGTGGTGGTGCACACCTTTAGTCCCCGCACTTGGGAGGCAGAGGCAGGCCGATCTCTCTGAGTTTGAGGACAGCCTGTCTACAAAATTCCAGGACAGCCAGGGCTATTACACAGAGAAACTTTGTCTCAAAAAACAAAAAAACAAAAAACAAAAAAAAAAAAAAGGAAAAAAGGAAAAAAGAAAGAAAAGAAAGGAAGGAAGGAAGATGAGAACACAAAGCAAACAAGCCTTTAATAAAACTTGTTTTGGTTGCAGTCAATGTAAAGAGATGTCTTTTAAAGCCACAAAAAAAGGTTAAAATAAAGTTTGTTTATGCTAATTGCTACTGGTGCCAGTCCAGCTGAGCAGAGAGTGACGATCCAGAGGATGACATAGAATCTAGAGCCTTCTGCAATTCTTCTACCTCCTCAACAGCAGGTATGCCTAGGGGGAGTGGCATGCCAGCGCCTCCAGGCTTTCAGCTAAGAATGCCCACTCACTAAAGAGTAGAGAAGAGCTCCTCTGGAGGAAGAGGTTGAGGCTAGGAAAGATACTTCCTGGAATTTCTCAGTTGAAAACGTTCTGTGGTAAAGTCAACAGGGCTACTCCATCTCTGGTTTGACCATGGACCACTCAGCATGTAACAAGGTTTCTGGTTGTACACGGGTCAGTGAGGCAGGAAGGGCCAGGTCAGCACAAAGTCACGGGACCACTCTTCTAATGCTGGGTCCACTTGATGCTTTTGAGATCAATGCCATCCTGCACCATCTCCCAGAGGGGACTGTCAAAGAGAAGAGGCATTAAGTGAGTGAGGACTCAGACAAGAAACAGCAGCCAACACAGGCGTTCAAGCCCTAAGCAACAATTTGCTTCCTCTGCCTTTGCCCTGGTGAACGCCAGTACAGGAGACGAACAAACCTTTTCCAGCCTCTCCCTAACTTAAAACACCATCTATGGCTTTAACCCAGAAAAACGTCTGGGCATTAGGCCTGAGCACCACTCTTATACAGGAAATGATACCGAGAAGACTGTGGATAATGTTGCTTATGATTATAAGGGATACCACTTTTATGTAAAATTTACACTTTATGGAAAAAAAATTTACAAAATTTTGGAAGACAAATGTGCTCTCATGGATAATGTTCTTAAAACCAGATTGACTTTGAGGGTGGTGGCGGTGAGAGCGACAATTTTGTTTGTTTGCTTTTGCCACTGAAGATTAAACCCACACTCAGCCATCTCCTCCCCTGAGTTATAGCCCTACACCCAACAATCGGACTCTGTAGCTTCCGTTCTCCAGTTAATTTTCTTCAGTGTTACTGAAGCCCATCCTTTGTTTCTCTTTCTGAGAAAAGGTTTCATTCACAATCTTCCTGCCACAGCCTGAGAGCTGTGATTTCAGACCTGTGCATGATTCCTGGTTTGGTTTTGTGCCTTCTTGGCAACTACCGTGCCTCCTAGCTTTGAGCCCCAGCCCTTCCCTTGTTATCTGTATGATTGGGATCAAATCCAGGGTCTTTATTGATGTTAGACAAGCAATCTGTGTGCTACATATAAAAACCCAGGATTTTGTTGTTGTTGTTGTTGTTTTGAGACAGGGTTTCTCTGTGTAACAGTCCTGGCTGTCCTGAACTAGCTCCTGTAGACCAGGCTGACTTTGAACTCACAGAGATCCACCTGCCTCCAGGATCAAAGGTGTGTGCCGTCACTGCATTTTGAAAACAATCCAGTCCTGGCGGTGGTGTTGCACATCCTTAATCCCAGCATTTAGGAGGCAGAGGGAGTCGGATGCCTGTGAGTTTGAGGCCAGCCTAGTCTACAGAATGAGTTCCTGGATAGCCAAGGCTATACAAAGAAACACTGTCTCAAAATACAACAAACAAAAAAACCTGAAAAACAAGAAGCCAGGGAGTTCTCCTTCCTTCCTCTGTAAAATCTACATGCTCTTTGAACCGGGGTTTCGGCAGCTTGCGTACAGAGAGGAGACAGTACAGTTCCTCTGCAGCATCTGTCTGCAGCAGCCCGTACCTCATTTCCCGGAGGCGTTTCACATGATGGATGCATTTCTCCACAGTGTAGTCCACCTCCTCTTCGGTAGTGAAGCGGCCAATGCCGAACCTAAGAGAACACAGGAGAGCTCTCTACCTGATCCCAGGGTTGGTTTGGTTTTCTTTTTTGGCCAACACTCACTGAGGACCTACTAAACAATGGATAAAGAAAGAGCTAGGGATGCCATTGGTTCAGTGGGTAGAGTGCTTGCCTAACACACATGAAGTCCAGGGTTCAATTCCTGACTGCTTATCAGGCATGGAGGTAACTTCTGTGACTCCAGCGCTTGGGAGGCAGAGACAGAACAATCAAGGTCATCCTCGGGCTGAAGAGTGGGTGGGAAACCAGCTGGGATCTGGGAAAGCTACTGGCTCATAGGAAGAGGAAAAAAGAGCACAGACCTACCTTCCAGGTAAAAGCTTCCTAGAGCACAGCTGGGGATCAGAATCAACTGAGAAGTTTCCTACACTTACTCCAGACCTGGTGGGCAAAGGATCTGAGCATGGGACTCAGACATCATCTTCACCAAGATTCAAGAAAAGGGCAGGGGCATAGCTCAGGAAGAAGAATGCTTGCCTATCATGTATGATTCCCCAGAATGCATAAACCAGGCATGGGGGGCACACACTTGTAATCTCAGCACTCTGTACCTGGAGATAGGAGGACAGAGTTCAAGGCCAGCTCAAGGCTAGCCTTTGTGTCAGACAAGATCTTATCTCACCAAACAAGTAACAATGGCACACACAGGTACACACACGGCAGCTGAATGCACTGACCTGATAGAAGAGTGTGCTAAATCCTCATCTGTGCCGATCGCTCTGAGGACGTAAGAGGGTTCCAGAGATGCAGAAGTGCAGGCACTAAGGATGGAGACATGAACCTTTAGCCCATAGGACAAAGCCAGGGTCACTCCCCCAGGGCCCTGGAATCACACCACAGGGACAGAGGAAACGTAGCCTGAAATGTCATGGGGCCTGATGATGCCCTGTACATCTTGGGATGTAAACTCAGCCCCTCTGGTACCCACAGCAGATAACTTTCTGGAGCAAGGACACTGTCAAGGGGTGAAAAAAACATGTCAGATCCATGTACTTGATCTGACAAAAGAGCCAGAGAAACTTCTGCATCTAGAGCAGAAGACACGATGTGTAACCCTGGGGGTTTACAAAATGTTTGTTTAACACTGTAAAGACACATACATCTTCAGGCGGGCATAATGCCTCACACCTTTAATCCCACCACTCAGGAAGCAGAGGCAGGAGTATCTATGTGAGGTTGAGGACAGCTTGGTCTATACAGAGAGTTTCAGGACAGCCAGGGATACATAGAGAGATCCTGTCTCAAGACAAAGATGATACATACATATTCTAGGTCTTAAAATCCTCCAAGAGAGACCAGATAGAATGGTGAACGTCAGTCTACGGCTGGTAGCTAAAAAGTGACCTTTACCACCGTCAGGAAGTTCAGTGACATGTAGGGTACTTAACAGGCCAGCTAACTACCTTGTCCAACTCACCTCCCTGAGGACAAAGCAACGTCCTTGAGTGCCATCAGCAGACTCTCCCCTTCCACATATGCAAAGGAGAGGTTGATACAGCCTGAAGAAGAGAGAACACGGTGATGGCCCTGAGTCTCAGCCTCTGCCAGAATGGAGTCTGCCAGCCGGAGACAGAGCTCAGGGGTAGATACGCCTAACATGAAAGAGGCAAGTACAGACAAGACAAAGCAAAACAAAACAGAGCAAACAAACAAAACAAACTTTTTTAGCTGAAAATATTTTTAAAAAACAAAACCAGAATTGTGGGGCTGACCACCAGGATGGCTCAGCAGGTGACACCTTTGTTACACAAGCTTGATGGTCTGAGTTCTATCTCTCGAACCCATGTAAGAGTGGAATGAGAGAACTGACCCCACAAAGTTGCCCTCTGACCTCCACAAGTGCACTGTGGCAGGCATTCCCCGTGCACACATAATAAATAAAAGTTAAAAAGGAAAACAGAATACAGATTGAAAGGGCATATCCATACCAGGGTAGTGTTGTTTGGGGTCCCCGTTCATCACCACATCTGGAAGGCTGCTCATTATCTTCTGCACCAGTCGCTCTGCTAACTTGGAGATTCTCTTGTGGTCGTACTAAGGAGCACGTAGGAGAGAACTAAATACAGTGTCCACCAGCCAGCTCAGCGACAAGGAATTCCAGAAGCCCTTCTCTACCCAGGACAGCTGTGCGCCACACAGGCCCTTCTAATGCTTGGTATATGTGGGGATGGCTGCATCTCCCGCACTGTCTGGTGTGCAAAAGGTGAGCAAGAGCTGAACACAAGGTTCCAACAACTCAGAGAAAGATGGACTGGCCAGGTGGTGGTGGCGCACACTTTTAATCCCAGCACTCGGGAGGCAAGACGATCTCTGAGTTTGAGGCCAACCTGGTCTACAAGTGCTAGTTCTAGGATAGGCTCCAAAGCTAAAGAGAAACCCTGTCTTGGAAAATAAAAAAGAAAGATGGACGTTAACTACAAGTGGGGCGGGGCATATATGGATTTTCAGTCACCTCCTTGAGAACAAGGAGGTGCGGGACCTTGACAAAGCAGGTTTTTATTTAACTGTGTGTGCATGTGCACAGATTTTCTTACAGGGATTGATCCCAAGGCCTTGCACACCCTAGGGAAGCACTCTACTGCTGACCCAGCACTTTACTTTCAGTTCTGATCTTGCTATGTAGTCCATGCTAATCTTGAACTGAAAATTCTCCTGCCTCAGGCTCCTAAACAGCTAGGATTACAAGAAAAAGATACCACACCCGGTTCAAAGACAGGATTACCTTAGACTTCCTCTTCCATGCAGAGATTGGCCTCAGCAATGCTGAGATGTTTCTAAATGGGAGATCCTGCCCAGGGGGATATTCTGAGGGGGAATTACTGCTCTCTCCAGTACCTACCTCCATCTCCTGTTGTGCCAACTCACAGGCAGCTCCCAGCCCCACCACCAAGGGTGTGGGCACTGTCCCAGACCGCATACCCCGCTCCTGTCCGCCGCCACTCTGTAGGGCCTCCACACGCACCCGGGGCCTACGCCGGATATAGATAGCACCAACTCCTTGAATAAAAAGTTGTTAGAAAAAAAGAGAGACACGAATGAAACAGAATATTACTTTCTAAAGAAATTAAAATATTATTTCAAATTTTACAGCTAACTTTACCTAAATAAAAAAATTAAAAGAGCTGAGCAGTGGTGGTGCACGCCTTTTATCTGAGTACTCAGGGGCAGAGGCCAGCCTACTACTCTACAGAGCAAGTTCCTGGACAGCCAGGGCTACACAAAGAAACCTTGTCTCAAAAATCAAAGAAACAAACAAAAAAGTAGAAGGAAAAAAAAGAAATGGAAAAAGCTACTATTTAGCAAAAGTATTTAACATAAATTATGTTACTACAGGAATAATGACCAAGATTATTTTAAGCAACTCCCTATCAAACAACAGAGGATTCTTTTTTTTCTAATTAGTTAAAAAATTTTATGTTAATTGGTGTTTTGCCTGCAGGTATGTCTGTGTGAGGGGGTCAGAAGCCCTGGAACTAGAGTTATAGACAGGTGTGAACTGCCATGTGGGTGCTGGGACTTAAACCAGGGTCCTTTGGACGAGCAGCCAGTGCTCTTAACCATTAAACCATCTCTCCGGCCCCAGGATTATTCTTATTTACCCCTTTAAATAATTTATTTATTTTTATTTCATGAGTCTTCATGTTCTCCCTGCATGTACGTCTGTGAAAGTGTTAGATTCTGCTGGAACTGGAGTTACAGACAGTTAGGAGCTGTCATGGGGGTGCTGGGAATTGAACCCAGATGCTCTGGAAGAGCAACCAGTGTTCTTAACTGCTGAGCCATCTCTCCAGCCCCAGGATTATTCTTTTTTATATTTTTATTTATTTATTTATTTATTTGTTTATTTATTTATTATGTGTACAATATTCTGCCTGTGTGTATGCCTGCAGGCCAGAAGAGGGCACCAGACCCCTTTACAGATGGTTTGAGCCACCATGTGGTTGCTGGGAATTGAACTCAGGACCTCTGGAAGAACAGACAATGCTCTTAACCTCTGAGCCATCTCTCCAGCCCCCCCAGGATTATTCTTAAGAGCACAAAACAGACCACACATATAATTAAAAATAAAAATAATCACACACGCACAAAACCCAAATATAAAAAACAAAGTTCAAGATGAAGAAGGAGAAGAAGGTGAGACAATGACCACCCGCTAGCGGCTAGAGAGATGGCTCAAAAGTTTGTTGCTCTTGCAGAGGATCCAGGTTCAGTTCCCAATACCCGCCATGGCAGCTCACACAGCTATAACTCCACTTCCAGGGGATTCAATGGCATTGCACTCACACTAATACACTTAGATGCATTCAAACAAAACACTCATACACATAAAAAGAAAATAAATTTTGTTTTGTTTTGTTTTTCAAGACAGGGTTTCTCTGTAGCTTCGGGAGCCTGTCCTGGAACAAGCTCTTGTAGACCAGGCTGGCCTCGAACTCACAGAGATTCGCCTGCCTCTGCCTCCCGAGGCTGGGATTAAAGGCTTGTGCCACCACCACCCAGCTAATAAATAAATCTTAAGACAAATAACTTAGGTAATAATTGTTGGGAGAATATAATTTATTCTATGTCAATACAATGAAACACCAAGCAGCTATAGGAAAGACTGACATTCTTTTTTTTTTTAAACTATTTTATGATGTTCTTTTTTTTTAAATATTTATTTATTATGTATACAATATTCTGTGTGTCTACAGGGTATAAGTGGGCACCAGACCTCTTACAGATGGTTGTGAGCCACCATGTGGTTGCTGGGAATTGAACTCAAGACCTTTGGAAGAGCAGGCAATGCTCTTAACCGCTGAGCCATCTCTCCAGCCCAAGACTGACATTCTTTTATGCTGACATTGTTAAAACTCTAAAATACACTGTTAGGAATCTGGTGAAATTAGGATTGGTGGCACGTGCCCACATTACCAGCACTGGGAAAGCAGAGCCAGCCTTAGGTAAAGGTACAAACCCCTGATGAAAGAGAAGGAAAGAAAGGAAGATCTTATCAACTCTGCACTATACTTTTCCTTTCCTTTCAGTTTGATTTTCAGAGTCTCAAGAATTCTAAGGTGACCAAGAACTCAATAGGTAATCAAGAATAAACTTTCTCACTGGGTGGTGGCGGCGCATGCCTTTAATCCCAGCATATCACTCCAGAGATAGAGGTAGGCTGATCTCTGTGAGTTCAAGGCCAACCGGGTCTACAGAATGAGTTCCAGGATGGCCAGGGCTACACAGAGAAACCCTGTCTTGAGAAACTGAAAAAAAAGAGGGGAAAAAAAAAAAGACGGGTCTAATTCTAAAGACCTGGTTAGTCTGGAATTCACTATGAAGACCAGACTGCACTTGAATACACAGAGATCTGCTTGTATCCAGGACATTGGAATAAGAGGAATGTATTACCATATCTAACATTTTATTTCATTTTAAGATGTTTTGTTAGGTGAGAAAGCAAGATCAGAACATACATAATTTGGGTAAAACGAAGTGGAGGGGCCAGGTGGTGGTAGTACATGCCTTTAATCCCAAAGAAAAAGAAAGAAAAAGAAAAAGGAGTGGAGGGAGGGATAGTATGGCTGTTCTTAAAAATCAACAGAACAACTGTGTAAAGGATGACACAGTAGACATGTCTACAGCCCCTCACTCAGGACACTGAGCAAGGAAGAAGGCAAACTCGGAGGCAGGTTGGACCAAATCACAAGACCCTGATGAGGGGTGAGTAGACTCACAAGAGATCCCCACTCAAGCCACATTCTGGAGCAGAAGTTGGTGTCTGCAAAAACAGCTCAGAAGACTGTGAGTTATAACCTGGTGGGAACCCTTAGTAGCCAGCATGGCAGGGCAGATAGTAATATCAGCCTATTTAATGGAAACGGTTCTGTTGTTTTTACTTATTCTACTTACAGATGTCTAGGGAAAACTGAATGAACAGAATCCCGTTTTCCTCAAGCAAATTATCATCTATATTCCTTTTAAGGACAGTGTGGAGGGATCAAGGAAGAATGCCAACTGTGCACACAGCATCTACAGAGAGGCAAGTGTTTGGGCTATTGTTCAATGATACTTGCACATTCCAGGCCATTCTGAATATACAACCTGTTTGGAAAGTAATCACAGTTTCTAATAATTGTGATGAGCATCTGTCAAAGGGGTTGCTGAGAAGTTCAAGGAAGAGGCAGGGGCTGGTACCTTTAGGACCATAGAGTTTGTGACCGCTGATGCTCATGAGATCAATTTTCATATCGTTGACATCAAGTGGGATCTTTCCAACAGCCTGGGCTGCATCAGTATGGAAATACACCTTTTTGGAACTGCAAATCTTCCCTGAGGAATGAGAGAGAATGACCCATAGCACAGTGAAAGTAAACAGGCAAAAGCCCTGCAAGGCACCATGAATGACCTAAGCGACTGTTAAGGCATTATGTAAGTCCTCTCTGTCTTTCCACCTCCCCCTTTCCTCTCTGTGCCTCACCTGATACCTTCCAACTCCCACTGTCTCTGCTATTACTCTATAGATCAAGGGCAAAACAACAAACCACAAACACACATGCTATGTTGATGCCCAAGATCCTTCATACCATCTCATTTACTATAAGGATACAATGTCACCTTTAAATCCTTAAAAGAAGGAAAGATTAATGGATATTTTTGCTAATTTGCATAGAGATTACAAGGTAAGGGGGCTGGAGAGATGACTCAGAGGTTAAGAGCATTGCCTGCTCTTCCAAAGGTCCTGAGTTCAATTCCCAGCAACCACATGGTGGCTCACAACCATCTGTAATGAGGTCTGGTGCCCTCTTCTGGCCTGCAGGCATACATGCCAGACAGAATATTGTATGTATAATAAATACATTAAAAAAAAAGAGAGAGATTACAAGGTAAACTCTAAATGGTGATAAAGAACACTCTAAAGAGAAAAAGGACAGATGGTCTTTTCTTATTGTTTTGTCATTAGGGGCAAAAATATGAAATAAAATTAAAAAACAGGCTGGACAGTGGTGGTGAACACCTTTAATCCCAGCATTTGGGAGGCAGGTGGATTTCTGTGAGTTCAAGGCCAGCCTGGTCTACAAAGCAAGTTCTAGGACAGGCTCCAAAGCTACAGAGAAACCCTGTCTTGAAAACAAAACAAAACAAAAACAAAACAAAATAAAACAAACATGAAGGGCACTCGACTACATTCTAAAAACTCAACTAGTAGCCATGCTACCTAGAATACAGTCAGCAAGGCTCATAAGCTCTTCCCTTGGTCCGCTTGGCTGTCATGTTCTAACTGTTTGTACTTGCCCCTTACATGGACCTTACAGGGATGGTAAGGGATAACCTATTTATTATACTCACCTATTTCTGCAATCGGTTGCTTTACACCAATCTCATTGTTCACAGTCATAACTGATACAAGGCTGGTATCTGGCTGAATGGCAGCCTCTAGTTCCTAAGAATGTAGGAGTAAGGAGTGTATATGATGCCAAGAGAACAACATGAATAAGAAAGCAGACAACCTTAAGTCTAGAAAAGGGGCCTTTCACTATAACCCTATCTGAACACTTAAATATTAAATAATAGGGGGTTTGGGGATGTAGCTCAGTGCTTGCCTAGCATGTGGGAGGCGCCGAGTTTAATCCCTAGTAATCCCAGTTTAAAAGAAAAAAGAACAACAAATGACAACACAAGGGACTGGAGACACGGCTCGGCAGTGAAGGGCACTTCTGCTCTAGAGGACTCCTGTCCAGTTCTGGGCACACCATGGAGGATCATAGTTCTCTGTAACTCCAGTTTCAGGGGATTAGATACTTTCTTCCAGCCTCCACAGGCATCAGGTACACAGATGGTACACAGATATGCATGCAGGCAAAACACCCATGCACAAAAAGTAGAAATTAGCTGGGTGGCGGAGGTGTATGCCTTTAATCCCAGCAATCGGGAAGCAGAGGCAGGCGGATCTCTGTGAGTTATGAGGCCAGCCTGATCTACAGAGGGAGTTTCAGGACAGGTTCCAAAGCTACAGAGAAACCATGTCTCAAAAAACAAAAACAATAACAACAAAAAATAGAAAATGGCTGGGCATGGTAGCACACGTCTATAATCCCAGATCTTAGAAGGTAGGGACAGGAAGAATGGAGATCAATGCCAGCCTCGGCAACATTGAAACCCTATCTCATGCTCTTTCAGAGGACTTGAGTTCAATTCCCAGCAATCACATGGTAGCTCACAGTCATCTATAATGAGATCTGATACCCTCTTCCAGCATATAGGCAGAACACTGTATACATAATAAACATATAAAATCTAAAAATTAATTAATTAATTAATTAAAAAATTATGGACTGAAGAGATGGCCCAGTGGTTAACAGCAATTGATGCAGCTGTAGAGGACACGAGTCCAAGGCTCAGCATCCACACAATGGCTCACCTGTAACACCTAGACACTCATAAAATAAATCTTAAAAGAGAAAGGTTAGTTGAGTAGGTATTATAGCCCATGACTATAATGCCAACTCTTAATAGGTTGAGGCAAGCGGATCAGGAGTTCAAAATCATCCATGGTTACATAGTCACCTGAAGCCAGCCTGAGATTTACAAGACACTGTCTCAAAGACAAAAAACAAAAAACTTAAAGCTTACATGAGATCTTAACTAGATCAAATAAACAAATCCTGATTTCAAGCTGCTACCGAGCTACAGAAGTAAGAGCAATGTGATCACTGCATGCATACAACATGGAAACAGGACAGAAACATATATTCAAGCCTGTTATTTGTAGACAGGGGCTCACTCTGGAGTCCAGTCACCTCAAACTCTGGTGATCCTCTTGTCTGAGCCTCCAGAGTGCTAAGTTTAAGGGCAAATTCCACTGTACCTAATCTATACTAATGTGTTTGCTTTTCCAGTTGTGGGGATCAAGCCTACAACCTGTGCATGCTATGCAAGAATTCTAGCTGGGTAGTGGTGGCATGTGTCTTTAAACCCAGCACTCTGGAGGCAGAGGCAGGCGGATCTTTGTGATTTTGAGGCCACCCTGGCCTACAGCACTAGTTCTAGGACAGCCAGAGAAACCTGCTTTGAAAAAAGTTAAAAAAAAAATTCTACCACTGAGTCACATCACCAATCACCATGCTTCCTTTATAGGTCGACACAAATCACCAGTGCTGGGAAAAATGAAGCCAGAGCTCATCTGTAGTGTGACTCCCTGACATCCTACACTCACGTCCAGAGCTCACCTGTGGTGTGACTCCCTGACATCCTATGCTCACATCCAGTAGCTCTCAGACAACAGAATCACCAAAAGAGCTGAGAGGCAAGTTTTTCAGAGAAGAGCAGTACACACCCGGAGAACATAATCTCCTTCTCTGCGGGTCTGTTCCATGCTCCACTCTCACCGTTAGTTCAACCTTGAGGCTCCACCCAATGCTGGAGACAGGCTTACAGGATTACTCCAGTTTTGTCCCTCATGCCTACCGTAGGACTCCTACCTTTAAGTCAATGATCCCACTCTTCTGCACTGGGAGGTATGTGATCCGAAAGCCCTCAGCTTCCAGTGAGCGGCAGGAATCCAGCACACATTTGTGTTCAGTCTGGGTGGTGACCACGTGCTTTTTCCGTGACCTGTAGAACCTGGCCACTCCCTAAAAATTGATGATAATCAAAAAAAAAAAAAAGGACAATATACAGAGGTAGCGATGGCATGAATCCTATTTTTTTTGTTGTTTTGAGTTTTGTTTGTTTTGTTGTTGTTATTGGTTTTTTTGAGACAGGGTTTCTCTGTAGCTTTGGAGCTTGTCCTGGAAAACTAGCCCTGTACCTAGATATAGGCCTTGGACATTCCCCAAAGCATGTACCTTACCCTCTGAGGAGTGGATGGGGGTGGGATGAGGGGGTAGGTAAAGGGAATGAGAGGAGGGGAGTGGGAACTGGAATTGGTATGTAAAATGAATAAAAGATACTTTGTTTTCTTTTTTTAAAAAATAATAATAATTTAAAAAAAAAGAAAAAAAACTCATTCCATAGACCACACTGGCCTCAAACTCACAGAGACTGCCTCTGACTCCCGAGTGCTGGGATTAAGACATGTGCTACCACTGCCTACCATGAATCCTATTTATAAAAGTCTTTCTGTGAGTGTCTGCTAAAAAGCATGCTAAAGATAGTCTATGTCACAGACCAAGTTCCTACTCATGTATGTAATATTTTTAACATTTTAAGAAATTATAAAGATAGGCTAAAAAAATTGAAATACCCAGAATTCAGAGTGTAATAAAATAATGAGAACATTTATTTTATCTAAAAGATAAACAAACAAACAAAAATCATAGGCCACATACTTATAGTCTCAGCACATAGGGGGCATTTGCAAAAGAACACATACATACTGGAACCACCTCAGTCTACATAATAAGTTCCAGGCCTCTTAGGGCTACATAGTAAGACCTTGTCTCCAGACAAACCAAGGAACTAACAAAAGGGAGGGAGGGAAGGAGAGAGGGAAGGAGGAAGTAAGAAAGAAAATAAACATAACGGAGTGCAATAGCCTGCAATCCTTGTACTATGGAGGCTGAGGAAGGAGGATCATTTGAACTCCTAAGTTTGAAACCAACCTGAACAACATAGTGAGAAATCACCTCAAAAATAGATAGGTAGATAGATAGATAGATAGATAGATAGATAAATATAAAAATTAAAAAATAAAAAGTGCTTGCTGTACATGCATAAGGACCTATGAGGCTGGAACGATGGCTCTTACGGAGAACCTAGATTCTGTACTCAGCATCCACTGGTAACTCACTACTGTCCTTGACAAGGCACCCAACACCCTCCTGTGGCTCAGAGGGCATGAGGCATGTTATGTGCTACACACAAGCACGCAGGTAAAATACACATAAACTAAAAAATACATAAGGGTTTTTTGAAGTTGAAATAAATGAGACTAAGGACCTGGGTTCTATCTTAGAGCCTAGTGTTCTTGTCATACCATTTCTGGGGAAGAAGAGACAGGAGATCCCCAGTGACCTACCAGCCAGGTGGGACAGCTCAGTTAGTGAGCTCCTATGCAATGAGAAACCCTGTCTCAATCCAGCTGGTGTTCATGAGGGTGACACCTGAGGATGCCCCATGGCCTGCCCATGTAGGGTGATGACTTTCAGTAGTAAATTGTTTTTTAAATCTTCACATCAGGTGTTGAAGCTATTTCGATGCCATTTGACTCAGTAGTTAAAGAGTCTTTTCCATGTTTCTTATGCATCTGTTTTGCAATACGAACACTGATAAGTTTGGATGTCTCTTCTGTTTTTATTTGAGAGATGTTCTTATTTAATAGTGTATGTTTGAGGGTTCAATCCCTAAAATCATTCAGGAATTTTTGTTTGTTTGTTTTGTTGTTGTTGTTTTTCAAGACAGAGTTTCTCTGTGTAGTTTTGGAGCCTATCCTGGAACTCTGTAGACCAAGTTAGCCTTGAATTCACAGAGATTCACCTGTCTCTGCTTCCTGAGTGCTGGAATTAAGGCTGTGTACCCTCACACCTAGTTTTGCTGAACTCTTTTTTTTTTAAAAAAACTTTATTTAACTTTATTTCATGCGCATTGGTATAATGATGTCAGATTCTCTTGAATCTGGAGCTACAGATAGTTGTGAGCTGCCATGTGGGTGCTGGGAATTGAACCCGGGTCCTCTGGAGGAGCAGTCAGTGCTCTAAACCACTGAGCCATCTCACCAGCCCTCTTTTTTTTTTTAAACTTTATTTAACTTTTGTTGAACTCTTTATAATAGTTAAGAAATGGACCCAGCCTAAATGTCCATCAACAGATGAACAGATAATGAAAATGTGGTACCAGATGATAAAAGGGCTGGGGAAGAAATCAAAGAATTAACACTCTTCACAATAGCCACAAACAGCATAAAATATCTCGGAGTAACTCTAACCAAACAAGTGGAAGACTTGTATGAAAAGAACTTTAAATCTTTGAAGAAAGAAATTGAAGAAGACACCAGAAAATGGAAAGACCTCCCATGCTCTTGGGTAGGCAGAATTGATATAGTAAAAATGGCAATCTTACTGAAAGCAATCTACAGATTCAACGCAACGCCCATCAAAATCTCAGCAAAATTCTTCAAAGACCTTGAAAGAACGGTACTCAACTTCATTTGGAAAAACAAAAAACCCAGGATAGCCAAAACAATCCTGTGTAATAAAAGAACTTCTGAAGGAATCACAATCCCTGACTTCAAACTCTACTACAGAGCTACAGTACTGAAAACAGCCTGGTATTGGCATAAGAACAGACAGGAGGACCAATGGAACCAAATAGAAGACCCGGATATCAATCCATGCATCTTTGAACACCTGATCTTTGATAAAAAAGCAAAAAATATCAAATGGAAAAAAAAGCATATTTAACAAGTGGTGCCGGCATAACTGGATATCAACATGTAGAAAAATGAAAATAGACCCATATCTATCACCATTCACAAAACTCAAGTCCAAATGGATCAAAGATCTCAACATAAAGCCAGTCACACTGACCTTATAGAAGAGAAAGTGTGAAATACACTTGAACGCATTGGCACAGGGAACCACTTCCTAAATATAACCCCAGCAGCACAGACACTGAGAGAAAGAATTAATAAATGGGACCTCCTGAAACTGAGAAGCTTCTCTAAAACTGAAAAGGACATGGTCAACAAGACAAAACGACAGCCTACAGAATGGGAAAAAATCTTCACTAACCCCACATCAGACAGAGGTCTGATCTCCAAAATATACAAAGAACTCAAGAAATTGGACACCAAAAGATCACATAATCCAATAAAAAAATGGAGTACAGACCTAAACAGAGAACTCTCAACAGAGGAATCTAAAATGGCTGAAAGAAACTTAAGGAAATGTTCAACATCCTTAGTCATCAGAGAAATGCAAATCAAAACAATTCTGAGATTCCATCTTACACCTATAGGAATGGCCAAGACCAAAAACATTGATGACAACTTATGCTGGAGAGGTTGTGGGGAAAAGGGAACACTTCTGCATTGCTGGTGGGAATGCAAGCTGGTACAGGTCCTTTGGATGTCAGTGTGGCGATGTCTCAGAAAATTAGGAAACAACCTTCCTCAAGACCCAGTAATATCACTTTTGGGTATATATCCAAAGGATGCTCAATCGTGCCACAAGGACATGTGTTCAACTATGTTCATAGCAGCTTTGTTTGTCATAGCCAGAACCTGGAAACAACCTAAATGCTCCTCGACTGAAGAATGAATAAGGAAAATGTGGTACATTTACACAATGGAGAATTATACAGCAGAAAAAAAAACAATGACAGTTTGAATTTTGCAGGAAAATGGATGGAGCTAGAAAACATTATTTTGAGTGAGGTAACCCAGACACAGAAAGACAATTATCACATGTACTCCCTCATAGGTGGTTTTTAAAATAAAGCAAAGAAAGCCAGCCTACAAACCACAATCCCAGAGAACTTAGACAACAATGAGGGCACCAAAAGAGACTTACATAGATCAATCTACATGGGAAGTAGAAAGTATAAAAAGACAAGATCTCCTGAGTAAATTGGGAGCATGGGGATCTTAGGAGAGGGGAGAGGGAGGGAGGAGAGCAGAGAAAAATGTAGAGCTCAATAAATATCAATAAAAAATTTTTAAAAATGTGGTACATTCACAATGGTATTTAATTCAGGCATAATGAAAAATAAAATAATGACATTTTTCAGAAAAAAATGAATGAAATCAGAAATCATTACATTAAGAAACATAAGTCAAATACAGAAACAAATTCTGGGCCAGTAAGTCTGTTCAGCAGGTGAGAGCAGTCGTCATTGGCAGACTAACTGAGTTCATCCCTGGAGCCCATGATGGAACCATCTACCACAGTTATTCTCTGACCTCAACATGTGTACTGTGGCACATGCATGCACACACACAAATCAATCAATTAATTAAAAAACACAAATAACATGTTCTCTCTTAAGTGGAATATGGACTTACATGTGCGTGTATGTGAATACAGACATGTGTGTGTGTTTCTAGTCATAAAGGTAGAAAAGGTGCCATAAAAAGGAAAAAGCGATCTTTGTATATATGTGTCTGTCTGCATGCACGATGTGTGTATGTTCATGGGCATGAGGACGAGAACATATGGAATCATGGGACGGCCTCTGGTGTCAGTCCTCACCTTCCACTGCACTGGAGGCATGGCCTCTTTGCTGCTCGCTTCTGACCTGAAAGCTCCTGGAGCACCTCCTGTCTCCACCTCCCAGTGAGGTATACACACACACACACACACACACACATACACTATTATACCCTGCTTTACCTGTGCTCTGAACTCGCACAGCAAGTACACTAACCACTCAGCCATCTCCCTGGCTGGAGAGACAATCTTTTTTTTTTTTAATTTATTTATTATGCATATAGTGTTCTGGGCACCAGATCTCATTATAAACAGGTGTGAGCCATCACATGGTTGCTGGGAATTGAACTCAGGACCTCCGGAACAGCAGTCAGTTCTCTTAACCTCTGAGCCATCTCTCCAGCCCTGGAGAGACAATCTTGGTGGCGAGGGGAGGAAGGGAGCAAGGGAAGGTCGTGAATATAGATGACGTGAAAGAGAAAGGAGAGCTTGTGAGGGATGGCCAAAGGGACCAGCAAGGATGGAGCAGGGTAACGGAGGAAGGGTAATGCGGGAGGCGAAGGAACAGGAATAAAGCCAACTGGCATATGTGTATGAAAATGCCGTAATAAAACCCATTACTTGATATGTTGATTTAAAAATCAATTTAAAAAATTTAAATCTTGGGGAATGGAGAAATTGATGTTCTTGCAAAGGACCTTTGTTCAGTTCTCAACACCTTCATGGCAGTTCACAACCATCTTTAACTCCAGTTCCAGAAGACCCAACATTTTCTTTGGCTTCCACAAGTATCAGTCACACATGTCATGCACGCAAACAAAATACTCATATATACAAAAAATAAAAACAGGGGTCAGGTGGC
This sequence comes from Myodes glareolus, assembly GCF_982192425.1. Taxonomy (NCBI): domain Eukaryota; kingdom Metazoa; phylum Chordata; class Mammalia; order Rodentia; family Cricetidae; genus Myodes; species Myodes glareolus. The sequence goes on along the minus strand of NC_142035.1, from coordinate 23,012,768 downwards.
TGGAGAGATGCCTCAGTAGTTACGAGCACTGACTGCTCTTCCAGAGGACCTGAGTTCAATTCCCAGCAACCATGTGGTGGTTCACAACCACCTATAATGAGATCTGGAGACCCCCTTCTGGCCCACAGGCAGGATACTAAATAAATAAATAAATAAATAAATAAATCTTAAAAAAAAAATAGGGGCCAGAAGTCTTTAATCTTACCACTCAGGAGGCAGAGGCAGATGGATTTCTGAGTTCAAATCCAGCCTGGTTTATAGAGCAAGATCTAGGATACGACAGAGGATACCCAGAGAAACCCTGTCTCACTGGCAGCTCTTCCAAGAACCTAGGTTCAGTTCCAAATACTTGCATGGTAGCTCACAACTATTTGTAATTCTTGTCCCAAGGGGTCTAATACCCTTCTCTGCCCTCCAGAGGCATGCCACACATGTGGTACACTGCTGTGGGAGTTCCTTCAGCTCCTTCAGCCAATCGCCGCTGAGTTACCAGCCCATTGGGGCGTGGTCTCTCCCTTTAAAAAAAGCAGCGGCTGTCCTCCACTCTCTCTTTGTCTTCCGGCTCCGTTTCCGGCCCCTGGACTCCTTTCCTGTTCACGCGGAGGGGCTGTTGTCTGGGACGGTAATCTGTAAGTTTTTTCCCCTTTGAATAAATAACCATTCTATTAATCATAATTCCAAACTGGTGTGGGATTGTCTGTGACTTACGCCTTCATCTGGCGCCCCACGTTTGGTTGTAGAACCCCCCCTTCCCCCCCACTCAACTGCTTGCTACCAGCTCGGCTAGTCACGAGACCTCCCTCAGCTGCGGCCTGTGCCCTGTGTGTGGAGCCAGCAGTTCAGTTAAACCCCACGCCTCCCAAGCTCCACAGGCTCGGGACAGTCTCTGCCTGCCTGGTTTGCTCTTTTCTGAGTTGTTTTTAAATTTCCCTTGTAAGTGCGGTGCTTTAGTGGCGTGAATCAGAACGACTCGGTCACGTGGAGGCATACGCGGCTTCCGGGTTGCTCTTTTCTACCCCTGGATTCTGGGTTTCTGGTTCCGTGTATGGAATTGATTTAATTAAACTTTCTTTCTTGAGCAACTTATATTTCCTAGTTTTTAACAAATACTAAGGCAGACACTGAAACAGGACCTGTTTAAGTCACCTTTGCAGTGGTTCTAGTCGCAACTTGGCAACAGCGCCGCCAACTAGACAAGAGGTAATATGGCAGTTTTTGTTTCCAACGCCAATTTTACTGTTTTCTTTATTAATACAATGGATTATGTCATGCAAGGTTTATATGACTATGGGAATATATTAATTTACTTGTTGCTAGGTTTCAGTTTTCTTTTCAATATTTTATCATTAAGAAAGATACGATTTTTACGGACTAATATTGAACAACTAGTTGAAAGGATTAAAATTATTGAAAATCAGGGGTTATCTGAACAAGTGGATACTATGATAGACAAAATTGACTCCATGTCCAAGGGTACTAGGAAGTTACCTGAAAGGGTACAGGCTGTTGAATTTGACGTTCAGATGTTACCACAAAGTTTTGATAAGGTAACAGATAGAATGAACCTCCAGAATGGGAACCAAAAAACTGATACCTTAGTGAAATTACTAGAAACACGGGTAGGTCAGGAGATTCAGGATTTAAGGGATACAATGATAAAAAGATTAGAAATGATTGAAGAAACTATTGGAGCTGGTGAACAGAGTAAGAAGGCACAAGGACAGGATACAATGCCACCACCAGCTGTTAGAACTGGCTTACCCAGGGTCCTAACAACATACCCTGTAATTTATTCTGACAAAGGGTTAACTTCCAAAGGCTCAAAGGGAGTTAAAGAAGCTAGATGGACACCAATAGCAATGAATGATTTAAAAGAAATTAAGCAAGCTGTCGTTAACTTTGGCTTGCACTCTGCATTTGTTAAGGAAATGATAAGGACTTGGGCTTCTAATGTCAGAGCTACCCCCCATGATTTCTCTCAGCTAGTGTCTGCAGTTTTAGATGATGGGCCTTCCTTGATGTTTGGAATTTATTTCAGAGAAGAATCCAAACATATGGAACAGCAAGGAAGAGCAAAAGGTGTGGAGGTTTCCCAAGATCAAATTCTTGGTGTAGGAGCATATGCTGATCCACAGGTCCAAGCTCTTTATGATGAAGAAGTGCTGTCCTTATGTCACAAAGCAGCCTTGAATGCTTTGAATAGAATACAAGATCCAGCAAAAAGGGTCGAATCATATACCAGGGTTAGGCAGGGACAGAGAGAACCCTTTACTGACTTTGTGCAAAGATTAATTAAGGCTCTGGACATAGGGGTAACAGACCCAGAAGCTAGACGAATACTTCTTGAATCTCTAGCTTTTGAAAATGCAAATACTGAATGTAAAAAGATAATTGGGCCTTTAAGATCTAGATCAGCACCAATGGAAGAATGGATACAGCATACAATGAATGTTGAGATGTTTAGCTATAACGATGAATCCTGGGTAGGAGAAGCGATTTCCAAAGCTATGAGGAGACATCAAACTACCAGGTGTTTTAATTGTGGTAAATTAGGACATCTGAAAAGGGATTGCAGGCAAAGAAATCCTAGGAATAATATCTCCTCTGGGAATGACAAAAGTAGGAGATCTCAGCCTTCAGGTATATGCAGAAGATGCGGTAAAGGCCGACATTGGTCCAACGAATGCAGGTCAACAACAGACAGACAAGGCAACCCGATACCATCGGGAAACTCCTTGAGGGGCCTCTTGCAGGCCCCCAAGCCAAAAGTGGCCCAGTCATTCCCAGTTACAGTCGAAAATGTGTCTCACCAAGAAAATTAAAAACTCCAATGTCTGCCGTAAAAAGTAATACTGGTCTAAATGATGAATTACATGTGGAGAATGAGTCAAAAAATTCAGGAGGACAGAGTAAACGTATATTTTGGCAAACGTATATTAACGATCAAAGACCAAAGCTAAGAGTCTGTATAAATGGCATTTTTATTGAAGGCTTATTAGACACAGGTGCGGATGTAAGTATAATTACTCCAGAATCCTGGCATCCGAATTGGCCTCTTCATGAGGTAGATGTTCAGTTCCTGGGAATTGGAACCCTATCTCGTGTAAAACAAAGCACAAGATGGGTGGAATGCATAGGGCCTGAAGGGCAAATAGGAAGATTAAGGCCATATATAGCAAATATTGCAATAAATTTATGGGGCCGTGACCTGCTACAGCAATGGAATACCCAGATTAACATTCCTGTAGTTCCAGGAACTCACAATTCTGGGAAGGATATAATGAGGTATTATGGAAAAAGGTCACCAGCCATTCAGGCTGTACAAGAACACACAGCCAATAGCAAACCTTTAGAGGTACCAACAGCCCTACCTTTAAAATGGCTAACTGAGAAGCCAATATGGATCAAGCAGTGGCCTCTAGCTGAAGATAAGTTACAGGCTTTGGAACAGCTGGTACAAGAGCAACTAGATGCTAACCATATTGAAGAATCAACCAGCCCTTGGAATTCTCCTGTGTTTGTTGTAAAAAAGAAATCTGGTAAATGGAGAATGGTGACAGATCTAAGAGCTGTCAACAAGGTAATTCAGCCTATGGGTCCGCTACAATCTGGAATTCCTTTGCCTTCTCTATTACCAAGAGGATGGCCTCTTATAGTTATTGATTTGAAAGATTGTTTTTTCACTATACCTTTGCAAAAAAAGGATAGAGAAAAATTTGCCTTCACAGTGCCTACTTATAATAATTCTCAGCCTACTAGGAGATATCAATGGACTGTCCTCCCACAGGGGATGCTCAATAGTCCCACATTGTGTCAATATTTTGTTAATAAGCCACTGGAAATAATTCGTAAGCAATTTCCCAAGTCCATAATTTATCATTACATGGATGACATTTTATTATCTGATTCAAATAAAGATATTTTGGAAAGTATGTTTGAAGAAGTAAAGAAAGTTTTGCCTAGGTGGGGATTACAAATTGCCCCTGAAAAGATTCAAAGAGGAGATTCTATTAATTACCTAGGCTACAGAATAGGGTTAGAGAAAATTCGAACACAAAAGGCACAAATTAGGAGAGACCGGTTACGGACTCTTAATGACTTCCAAAGATTGTTAGGAGATATTTCCAGTCTACGACCAGCTGTTGGGATAACACCTGATCTAATAGTTCATTTAAACAAAACCTTAGATGGTGATAAGGATTTGAATAGTCCCAGAAAATTGACAGTTGAAGCAGAAAAGGAACTGACAATGATTGAGGAAAAATTACAGGAGGCACATGTGGATAGGGTCAACCCGAATCTTAGTTCCATCCTAGTCATACTGCCTTCCAGAATTTCTCCTACAGGGATTTTAATGCAGAGGGAAGATATTATTTTAGAGTGGATATTTATACCTCATAAACCAAGTAAAAAATTAAAAACTTATGTAGAAAAGGTTTCAGAATTAATTATAAAAGGTAAACTGAGACTTCGTCAACTAGCAGGTATAGACCCAGCAGAAATTATAGTGCCTTTTACTACTGAGGAAATAAGAAAGTTATGGGAAGATAATGAACCATGGCAAAGAGCTTGTGCTAATTTTTTGGGAGAAATTAGCAGCAACTATCCCAAAAGTGATAGACTTAACCTCATAAAGAGAACTTCTTGGATTCTTCCTAGAATTGTACGTGATGCTCCAATAACTGGAGCTCGGACATTTTATACCGATGCAAATAAATCAGGGAAAGCAGGTTATAAATCAGAAGAATTGAGTAAGGTGGAACAAAGCCCTTATAATTCTGTCCAGAAGGCAGAATTATATGCCATTCTTATGGTGCTAAGGGATTTTAAAGAACCTCTTAATATAGTTACAGATTCACAATATGCAGAAAGAGTTATCTTGCATATTGAAACCGCTGAATTCATACCAGATGACACAGAGTTGACTTCATTGTTTATCGAGGTACAGGACATAATTAGGAATAGGCTTTGTCCAATGTACATAACACACATCCGGTCCCATACCGGTCTGCCTGGGCCTCTAGCACAAGGTAACGCTGAAATTGACCAATTATTGATTGGAAGCGTTCTGCAGGCCTCAGAATTTCATAAAAAACATCATGTCAATAGTAAAGGCTTAAAGAAAGAGTTTTCCATTACATGGCAACAAGCTAAGGACATTATAAAGAGATGTCCTACTTGTTCTTTCTATAATCAAACACCATTGCCTGCAGGGAGTAACCCAAAGGGTACTCAAAGGAATGAAATCTGGCAGATGGATGTGTTCCACTTTATGGAATTTGGTAAATTAAAATATGTACACCACACCATAGACACGTATTCAGGTTTTCAATGGGCAACTGCCCTGAGCTCAGAAAAGGCTGATTCGGTAATCACACATTTATTGGAAGTTATGGCCATCATGGGTATACCTGCACAAATAAAGACAGACAATGGTCCAGCATATGTATCTAAGAAAATGAAACGCTTCTTTGCTTATTATAATATAAAACACGTTACAGGTATACCAAATAATCCTACAGGTCAGGCAGTTATAGAAAGATCAAATCGTACTATAAAGGATATGCTAAACAAACAGAAAGGGATGAAAGATACCCCCAGAAATAGATTGCATAATGCTTTATTAACCTTGAATTTTCTTAATGCTAATGAGAAAGGAACAACAGCAGCAGAGAGGCATTGGATAATGGAAAAAACTTCTGAACTAAACCAACCTGTTTATTTCAAAGACGTGCTGACCTCTCAATGGAAGCCAGGAGATGTGCTACGTTGGGGAAGGGGTTTTGCTCTTGTTTCCACAGGAGAAGAAAAATTGTGGATACCATCAAAATTAATAAAGGTTCGATTTGAAGAGGAGAAACCTCTTGGAAAGGAGAAATGACAGCATCTACAATGATGATAACCATACAGGTGGTAAGAAAAGCATATAGAATGGGGGCAGGGTTCTGTTCTTATCTCCACAGGAAAACACTGATCTTTGAAAAGTTCAAGGGACCCTGGATATTTGAATACTGACAGATGGAAAATAACGGCCCAATAGGGACTATCAAGAAAACTGAATAGGTTCTGTAAGTACCATATACTAAATCATATTTCTAAATTTATAGAGCTGGTTTTAGAGTTGGACTCTGGCTCAGTCCCTCTCTAATTCCAAGCCTGTTGTTTAAAGAAAAACCCAGAGTTTCTGGAGTTTCTGTCTCATGTCAAGAGCCATGATATGGGACAGAAAGAAATATGAGTTTAGAAAACATCTTTACTTTTCTTCATATCTATCATACCTTCATTAAATATATCTATCATGTCTCTCATTGAATATAGGTATTCATGTATATGTCTATATAATTAATGTTTAAGTTTTCCACAATGAACAATGAGTTTTTCCTACAGTGACATTTGAAGTTTCCAGGAAGAAGATGGGGCCCCATAACAACAACTCCACCTGGTTGATATGACGTCATGATACTGATAGCGCTACTACAAGACCTGTTTTGGGTACCAGCTGCACAAGACGGTTCCAACGTGCTGAAATGGTGCACATCTTGTACAACATTCTGGCCAGACCTCCACAAAATACTCAGAGACTATTTGCAATTTTAAAAGACATTGATCTTGAAATTTAACCATCATTTTACTTTCACAGGATCCCCCAGAAAGAACGTCGCCCCCATGACAGCTGGAAGTAATTCTAGAGAACGACGTCCCCTCTCCCAATAAAGTTTGTCCTTGGGTTTAGGGACATCATTTAGGGGTTGGTTATAATTAGTATACAGTTGAGGGTTGGGGGAGGAATTTTATAAGCACAGGAATCTTAAAAAAAAAAAAAAAAAAAAAGGAGGGATAATTGGATTATGGGATAAATAGATTTGTACTTGTGAGTTATTGCTTTTAGACAAACATATTGGTATCGATTCTTATATATTGATACAAAGTTAAATTATGTTGACTATTTTATGCATGCATGCTTCATGCTTCTACCTCTGTTTAAAACATTTTTATGTATTTGTATATATATATTGTATTGATATATGTATATTTACCATATTGCATTGTACACTTCTACCTCTGATTAAGATACTTATATATTGTTTATGTATTGATATATATTTACCATATTGCAATGTATACTTGCACATTGTTTATATTTGGAGGTCTCATTGTCCTCATTTATTGCACACTTGTTTATTATCTCAGTCTTTAAGTTAGATAGATATTGAGAATTATATAGATCAACAGTCATCTAAGTTTGTCATTTATAATTAGACTAATCAGGTTCTTTAGATATATAGAGATTATATTCAGTATAGATAGATAATCTTCAACCTCTTCAAAGAGCTGTAGAAAATGGCCTTTAATCTAATTCAGAGTTCTATGGTAGGGAGACACAATCACTCCTGGCAACACTGATCTATGCCCGAGAGAATGTTGAGCACCAAAGACACTCCACCTGGAGCCTTTCTTCTTGGCAGAACTGGCCTTTGGGTAAAGAAATGCTCATACCTCAACTACTGACAGAGTTACAGAATATCCGTAAATGGATAAAACAAGACTGTCATATCCTGCCAAGACAGGGTAAGATAGTTTTGAAGTTTCTTGCCTTTGAAAATGGTATGTCAGTTACATCAGGCCTTAGCCAAAGTTGGTTGCTTCAACGCTGCAAATGTGACTTTGGGTGTTTGTCCAGGTAGCCAGTTGTCTCTGCGATTTGGTACATGTTCTGGAAGTTGTTTGATTGCACTTCCTAATTACTCAGATAACATTATTTCCCTTCTCAGATCTTCGATGGGATTGAAGATTATATAAATGTAGTTACTTTCCTTTCATGACTTGGCCAAGTTATTTGTTATACAAGACTTAAGCTAGTTAGAATAGGATATTTGTATTTATTGTATATAATTTCGTAGGTTTGTACTTATTGTATATAATTGCGTAGTAGGCTTAGAACTCTCTTACTTAAACAAAAGGGGGAGATGCTGTGGGAGTTCCTTCAGCTCCTTCAGCCAATCGCCGCTGAGTTACCAGCCCATTGGGGCGTGGTCTCTCCCTTTAAAAAAAGCAGCGGCTGTCCTCCACTCTCTCTTTGTCTTCCGGCTCCGTTTCCGGCCCCTGGACTCCTTTCCTGTTCACGCGGAGGGGCTGTTGTCTGGGACGGTAATCTGTAAGTTTTTTCCCCTTTGAATAAATAACCATTCTATTAATCATAATTCCAAACTGGTGTGGGATTGTCTGTGACTTACGCCTTCAGTACACAGACATACATGCAAGCAAAAACACCCATACACATAAAATAAAAAATATATTTTAGAAAGATAAATAAGGGGCTAGAAAGTTGGCTGGTAGCTAAGAGCACTTGCTCTTGCAGAGGAGCCTGGTTCACATGAATCACATGACGGCTCACAAACATCTGTAATTCCAATCCCAGGGGATCCAACACTCTTCTGACAAACTTTAGACAGCAAGCATGCACAGGGTGCAGAGACATACATGGAAGGAAAATGCTCACACACATAAAATAATAATTTTTTTAATTAATTAATTTATTTATTAATTTATTTTTGAGACAGGGCTTCTCTGTGTCTTGGAAGTCCTGGAACTCACTCTGTAGACAAGGTTGGACTCAAACCACCTGCCTCTGCCTCCCAAGTGTTGGGATTAAAGGCGTGCACCACCACCACCAAGTGCTAACTTTTTTTTCTCAAACGTGCATTGGTGTTCTGCCATGGGTGTTAGTTCCCCTGGAACTAGAGTTACAGACAGTTATGAACTGTCATGTGGATGCAGGGAATTGAACCTGAGTCCTCCGGAAGAGCAGTCAGTGCTCTTAACCACTGAGCCATCTCTCCAACCACCCCCAACAGAAAATTTTAAGTAAACAATAAATCCTTAACAAAGGAGACATTAATATTATCCGGTGCACAAATTATTTTTCAAAAACTAAAAAATTTAAAATGATAAAAATGAGGGCTGGAGAGATAGCTCATGGTTAAGAGAGAATACCGCTCCTGTAAAAGACTCAGTTTCGCTCCCAACACACATACTGGGTGGCTCACAATCATCTATAATTAGTTCCACAGGGATCTACTGCCTCATGGCCGCATTCCCATGAACATACCCACACACAGATACACAAAGTTAAAATAAAACACTTTTTTCATCTCAGAAAAGCCTGGTACAGTGGCACATGCCTTTAATCCTAGCATTCAGGATGCAGAACCAGGCAGATCTCTGAGAATTCAAGGCCAGCCTAGTCTACAGAGCAAATTCTAGGTAAGCCAGAACTACACAGTGTCTAAAACAACAAAACAAAACAAAACAAAAACAAAAACACAGAGAGAGGCACTATAACGGAATAGTAACTTATCAGTAGTACAAGTGGTACAGCTGACTTTAGCCAGCTTGAGTCTAGTTGTCCAACACCAAAAACTAAATAAATAAGAAAAAAATAGACAAATTTGCTAGATCTAAGTAAAACGTGATTAAATTACGTTGTATAGAAGATCACCATGGCTATTAATAGTGGGACACTTGCACAAAGCATCCGCCTGCCCCAAATCTAGAAAGACTAAAACCAAATGACCAAGGCCAAATGAAAGGCACAGAAGACAGCAAAGGAACAAGCACTGAAAATGCAGAGGAATTCTGTAAACAGATCTAGTCAGAAAGAAAAGGGAAAGCTGGTAGGAAAGTGGCCTTCATCAGGCTAGTGAGAGCAAACTAACCCTGGCAAGCTTTTGTCAACCCAAAACAAGCTAAAGTCATCTGAGAACAGCAACCTACCTGAAAAAAATGCCTTCATCAGACTGCCTGTAACCAAAGTGTAAGGCACTTTGCTTTATTAATGATTAATGTGGAGGGCCTAACACACTGTGGGTGGAGCTATGCCTGGGCTGGAGGTTCTGGGTGATGTAAGAAAGCAGGCGAGAAAGCCAGGGGAAGAGGCTGTAAGCAGTGCCCCTCTGTGGCGTCTACTTCAGTTCCTGCCCTGAGCTCCTTCCCTGCCTTCCCCTCATCAAGGGCTGTAACTTGTAAGGTGAAAGGCACCCTTTCCTCCAACTGCCATCAGTCACGGCAACAGAAACTAAGATAGTTACTGCATTCCGCTTTTTTTTTAAAAGGATGAACAACCTAAAAAAACAAATGGTACTGGTCTAAGAGCTACCTCCTTTTCTATCCACTGCCATACTGAGCTCAGACCAATAGGATAAAAGGCAAGAGAGACGCAAAGGGCTGAAGAAGAGCTCGCAAGACTCCTCAGTAGGCAAAGGTACTTGCCTAGTGACTTAAATATGATTCTCAGAACCTAAGAAAGGGGGAAGGAGATTTCAGGCTCTATAAAGTTGTCTGATGACTCCAAAACAATTTTTTTTTCTTTTTTTGGTTTTTCGTGACAAGGTTTCATTGTGTAATAGCCATAGTTGTCCTAGAACTAGCTCTGTAGACCAAGATGGAATCAAACTCAGAGAGATTTGCCTGCCTCTGCCAAGTACTGGGATTAAGCGTGTGCACTACCATTGCCTGGCTACAATTTTTTTTTTAAGGCAGAAGAAATAGGAATGAGTTGGTAGTTGGAAAAAATACATCTATGAGTCCAAACGATAGAGAAGCACTAATCTCTAAACTCAAGAAAGCTCACAGATAGTTTCTGTCTCCCTTCTGTTTCCTCCTGTCCCTCATCTTCCCAAATGTGCCTCGAATGCTGGAAGTATGGAAGTATTCCACTCTACAACGCTCTCACCCCCTTCTCTTACCTTAATCGCTATGTTGTTGGACTCAGTCGCTCCACTAGTAAAAATGATCTCTCGAGGATCTGCTCCGATCAGAGATGCTACTTGCTGTAAACCAAGAGCCAAAGATACACAGCGTGAGTCGCGGGGCAGGACTGGGGCTGCATACACAGCTGGAACTGAGTTCTGCAGCCGTGTTCTACTGCATTCCACCTGCCGATCAGGTCAGACTCGGGCTGAACAAGGAACTGACTGTTACAGCTCAGGTATGCTAGCCTTTCTCCATTCTAGGACAGGCTAGTGAGAATGCCAAATGTAGCTCAGGTGGTAGAGTGCTTGCCTGATATTTATGAAGCCCTGGGCTCATTCCCAGCACTGTGCATACCAGGTATGATGGTGGACACCTGAAATCCCAGCACTCAGGAAGCTGAGGTAAGACAGCCGTCATGAGCTTGAGGCCAGCCTGGAACACACAGTGAGTTCCAAGCCGTCTTAGACTAGAGTGTGAAACTGGTCTTAAACAACCAAAGTAGGGAGACAGTGAGCTGGACCAGTGTGTAAAGATCCTGCTGCAGAACTTGGCGCCCCAGGTCCACAGAGGAAGAAGAAAGTCTGCTCCAAGTTGTCCTCTGGCCTCCACACGGCATATTTTGGTACATATGTGTACACATACATGCACCCAAGCAACACAAAAATGCATACCCACACATTTGTAACTTTAAAAAATTATTTTTTTTGCCAAGTGGTAGTGGTACATGCCTTTACTCCAAACCCAGCACTCAGGAGGCAGAGGCAGGCAGATCTCTATGAGTTTGAGGCCAGCCTGGTCTACAGAGTGAGTTCCAGGACAGTCAGGACTATGCAAAGAAACTCTGTCTCAAAAAACAAAACAGCTGGATAGTGGTGGTACATGCTTTTAATCCCAGCACTTGTGAGGCAGCAGCAGGAGAATCTCTGAGTTCAAGGCCTGCCTGGTCTACAGAGCAAGTTCTAGGACAGGCTCCAAAGCTACACAGAGAAATTCTGTCTTGAAAAACAACAACAACAAAAAACCCAAAACCAAAACCAAAACAAAACAGAAAAAAAAATTCTGCTTGGTGTAATGGCACACATCCTTTAATCCCAGCACTCTGGAGGCAGAGGCACGTGGATCTCTGTGAGTTTGAGATTTGAGGCCCACCTAGTCTACAGAGTGAGTTCCAGGACAGCCAGAGCTATTACACAAAGAAATCCTATTACAAAAAAACAAAAATAAACCAACAAAAAAATTCTAACAAAATGTCAAGTAAGGAACTGGGAAAAGTGGCACAGGCACCAAGTCACTTGCCGCTCTTCTGGAGGACCAGTTTTAGTTCCCAGTATTCACATGGTGGTTCACAATCATCGCTAACTTACAGTTTCCAGGGATCTGACAGCCTCTAATGGCCTTTTCAGGTACCAGGTTCATTCATAGTACAAACACACACACACACAAACAGAACATCTGTATGCATGAATGAAAAAAAATATTTTTTAGTAGTAAATTTTGTTTTAAAATAATTTTTTACATTTATTTTTGGTTTGGGACATTCATGCCACAGTATGTGGATTTTGGGGGATCAAACTTAAGTCACCAGGTTAAGGTACCTATGCAGGCATCACACTGCCCCAAGACATGTATTCTTTTTGTTTTTTGTTTTGTTTTCTTTTTTGAGGCAGGTTTCCCAGTAGCTATGAGGTCAGTCCTGGAATTCACTCTGTAGTCCAGGCTAGCCTTGAACTCACAGAGATCCGCCTATCTCTGCCTTCCAAATGCTGGGATTGAAGGCGTGCGCCACCACCACCCGGCTATGAAATGCATTTTTAAAATGTATTTACTGAATTAAGTACTTCTTGAGCTACGTATAACTGTTAACCTTTACCACCACTGGCTCATGTAATATTTACCCAATAACCTTACAGAGTATGAACCATTGCACTTTCCACTTGATAGGTGAGGATCTTAAGGCTTAAAGAAATGAGGTGATTTGCCTGAGGTACTTTACCTAGTGAATGAGAAGTAATTAAACACCTGCAATCAAACTCCAAAGCTATTCTCTGAATCTCTCTTAGAAATAAAACTATTTCCTAAGAAAGAATGCCTCCCACAGGCCACCAAACCGGACTCCCAAACACCTCAGAATCCATTGTGCTAACCTGGCGAGCATGTTCCATGGCTGCCTCGCTCTCCCAGCCATATGCATGAGTCCGAGAATGTGGGTTCCCGTAGTAGTTCACAAGGTATGGGAGCATGGCATCAAGGACCCTGGGATCCTGAATACAAGAGAATTGGTTAGTCTTCTTGAGCCCTTAATGAACTCAGAACCTACTCCATCCACTGATCACTGCCCACCTCGCTCGGTATGTTTCCGGCCCATCGGATACTGCCTGCTTTCTTCTACCCTCCCACATACGAATCAAGTATTGACCTGAAATACACCCACTTCAAAATCACCTGAAATCCCAGTGCTCTACCATTCCCTCAAGCAGTTTACAAACACTGTCTTTAATTTTTCTTCTATTTATTGATTGAAAAACAGGGTCTTATGTAGTTCAGTCTGGCTTTAAATTTGTAATCTTGCCGCTGGGTATGGTGGTGCAGGCCTTTAGTCCCAAAGGCTGGGCACATGCGGAGCAAGTGCTTTACCACTAATATTCCCATGCCACCCAGCCCTGTTCTTAGAACTGTTGCTACAGATGACGCCATTCCTGCTACGAAATGAGTTACAAAGGTCTGTGACTTGCCAGTGTGGTAGCATAAACCTTTAATTCAGAACTCAAGAGGCAGAGGCAACAGGATCTCTGTGAGTTTGAAGTCAGTCTGATCTACAAAGGGAGTTCAAGGGAAGTCAGGACTGCACAGTGAGACACTGTCTTGTCTGTTTGTTTGAGACAGGGTTTCTCTGTGTAACAGCCCTAGCTGTCTTGGAACATGCTTTGTAGACCAGGTTGACATTGAAGAGACCTTGTCTTAAAAAAATAAATAAATCACGCCTTTCAACCCTGCATTTATGAGGCAGAGGCAGGCAGATCTCTGAGTCCAGCCTGGTCCACAGATCAAGCTCTAGGACAGACAAGGCTACACAGAGAAATGCTATGTAAGAAAATAATAAGTACATAAATAAAGACAGTGTTGGCATTTGATGGAATCAGGCAAACATCCTTCCACACACATGGATGAAAATTTGTATTCATAATGGAATTGGGCTGGGTGTAGTGGCACATGCCTTTAATTCTGACACTCAGAAGACAGAGGCAGAAGTGGGAGTTCAAGACCAGCCTGGTCTATAAAGTGAGTTCCAGGACAGCCATTGCTGTTACAGAGAAACTCTTGTCTCCCAAAATCAATGCCCCACCAAATAAAAAATCCAAACCCAAACCAAAAAAAAACCCAAAACAACAACAAAACAAAACACCCAACCAAACCAAACCAAACCAAAAAGGAACTGAGCCATAGATAGTAGAATATCTGCTTAGCACCAAATTACTAGCTTTTTTTGTTTGTTTGTTTGTTTGTTTGTTTTAAAAATAAGAGTCTCAGATTCAAGAGAAGTAGCTGAGAAATCACTCAGCTATGCCTGCTCTTCCAGAGTTCTTTCAGCAGCAATGACTGCTCTTTCAGAGGACCCAGGTTCAATTTCTAGCATTCACATGGCAGCTCACAAGGGCCTATATAACTATAGTTCTAAAGAATCCAACGCCCTCTTCTGGCCTCCACAGGCACTGCATACATGCGGCACACAAACATAGGCACTTATTTGGAAGATAAAAGAAATAAGTAAGTGGGATCTCATGGATTCCCGACTAGTTTCAGACTGATGAGGTAGCCAAAAATGACCTAAGATTCTAATCTTCGTGCCTTTGCCTCCCCAGTGCTGGAATTACAGTAATTCAGTTTTATGTGGTGCTGGGGATTGAACCCAGGACTTCCTGTATTCCAGACAAGTACTCTACCAACTGAGTACCAGCTCAGTAACTTTTTTTATTTCATGCTTACCATGTGTTAGACAAGTATATATTTTCAGTTCACTTAACACTTGATCAAATTCACACAGTTATTACATGGTACAGTACTGCTAATTCCAGAGCCCATGTGGGTATTTGTTTGTGTTCTTTTTTTCTTTCCTGCTTCCTCCCTTCCTTTTTACTTTTACATAGGTTTGAGCTCTCTATGCGGTCCAGGCTATAGGCTTGAGCTCTCTTAAACTCTGGGTGCCACAACGTCCAGCTCCAAGGCCTGAGCATTCTACATTCACTGTTAACTACAACACCAAGGTCAATAGCTTAAAAAACAAAACAAAACAAAACAAAAAAAACCAATAAAGCCTTTTCTAGTGATCTAAAATCTAAACTCCCTTTTCTAGCAAAGTTAATGGTTCTCAATCCTACAGAAATCTAGCCTTTCAGTGAAATGTGTCCTTCTAACTTTTTCTCCCTTCAAAAAGCCTCTTAGTCCTTAGAGGAAAACTTAGTCCTTACCAGAGGCGTTGTAGCCTGCACATCCATATAGAGAGGTCGTAGCACTGCTTCTGAGGGAACAGCCGAAAGAAGAGCATTATCTACAACGGACAGAGTGGAGGGGCAAAATGAGAAACGATGCAACCGTGGATACAAGGTACACAAAACAAAAGATAGTCAAAGTTGCTTCGAGGTGAATTAAGGAAGGTTGAGGTCGATTGTCAAAGGAAAAGAAAACAACGCGTGGTAAAAGACATAGGAAAGTAATAGACTCAGGATTCCAGAAGGGACGCTGGCGGCAATAGGGAGCAATCTTCAAACTCTGCTGCGGAGTTGGATGCGCTCTAAATAACAAAAACATAAGTGAAAAGCACAGGTTACTTAATAGGTTCAAGGCGGGAGGAGCCTCGACTAACATCTTTACCAGTTGGCCGGGAGAGATCTGAAAGATGAGACCCCGGCTCAGACATGGCAGGATGTAAGGGCCGTACCGAGAAAATATGAGAGCAAGCAACAGGAAGGTTTAGAGTCTGGGACTTGGAACCCGGCGGGCAAGCTCCGCAACAATACAGTGCGTAGCAGCAACAACGCAACCGGTTCGGACAACCAGGGAGAACCGGCCCTAAACTGAAGGGGGGGCGTACCGCGCAGGCGCAATCCCCGGGTGGGCGCCGTGAACCTAGGCCGGGCCGCAGCGGTAGCCCGAGCCGCCCGCCTCCAAGTGGTTCGCAGCATGCTGGCAGCAGTAGAGCCCACCATCCACAGCGCTTCAAGTCCTCAGCCCATGCTCCCGGAAGTAACTGCCCTGCGCTCCGGAAGCGATCGGACGGGCGACGAGCGCCCTCCGCCTAGCTTTCGGTGTGAGACGTAGAGCCTAGCGAACGCGGCGGCGAACGAGGTGAGGTGGGGTCGGAGCGACCCGGCGTCGCGCGTACGGGATCCGGGACCGTGAGGACGGGGGTGGGAGCGTGCGTGCGACGGTCTGGCTTCGGGCCTGGGTCCTGCGGAGCCCTTCCGTGAGCCGCTGGGTGACGCCGCAATTGGCGGCCGGGCCCTCACTATCCTAACTCTCTCACCCAGATGCCGGTGGCCGTGGGTCCCTACGGGCAGTCCCAGCCCAGCTGCTTCGACCGTGTGAAGATGGGCTTTGTCATGGGTTGCGCCGTGGGCATGGCGGCCGGGGCGCTGTTCGGCACCTTCTCCTGTCTAAGGTGAGCGTCGCGGGCGACTTCCTGGATCCCTCGGACGGGAGAGGACACTTGGTTGTGGTTGGAAGCACAGTGCTTGGGGATCTGAGCTCTAGAGTCAGAATGGCTTTCTGACCCCTTTGTAGTTCAGTCACCTTAAGCAAGTTAGAGGCAGAGTTTCCTCAACTCTAGTCGAGGACAGTACTTTAGCTGTACTTTTGAAAAAATCAGTCATATTCGTATACTTTACATATAATCTGGCACATCGTCAATGGTTATTATTGTTGCATGGCATTTTAACTTCCAACTGCGTGTTGAGCCGCTCTATTATCCTCAGAATAAGGTGTAGAGATAAAGCCGATAAACTAACTTCTGTAGTCCAGTGTTCTACCTCTGAAATAATACTGTAATTCTAAAGGCCATCTCCACATTGGGATAATGTACATATATATCTTGCTATTTATTCAGTACTAGTTAAATGTCTTGCTAAATAGTGTAGTTACAAAGTTTATAAATGTAATGATGTCTGCTTTACGATTTACACAGCTATTACTGTTCCTCCATGGGGGAAGAGTAACATTTTAAGAATGACAAACCAGGCATACACATTTAATCCAGTCTGGAGGCGGAGGATCTGTGAGTTCGAGGCCAGCCTGGTGTACAGATGTGCCAGGACAGGCTCCAAAGTTACAGAGCCCTGTCTCAAAAAATGAAACATGCTGGGCGGTGGTGGCACACCACCCAGCACTTGGTAGGCAGAGGCAGGCGGATCTCTGTGAGTTCGAGACCAGACTGGTCTACAAGAGCTAGTTCCAGTACAGGCTCCAAAGCTACAGAGAAACCCTGTCTCGAAAAAGAAAAACAAACAAACAAAGACAAATAAGGTAAAGGGATTTTCGCTTTTAATGCTTGACCTACTTCAACACATTATAGAGGAAGTTAATTCAAATCTTGTCTGCATTTTTATTACTACATGACCCCTTCTTGTTTGCCTCTTCAGGATCGGAATGCGGGGTCGGGAACTAATGGGCGGCATTGGGAAAACCATGATGCAGAGTGGCGGCACCTTTGGTACATTCATGGCCATCGGAATGGGCATACGATGCTAATCAGGGCAGTGATTGCCTGCTACATCTATACTTTCCCATCTATTTCGACCCTTGTACAATAAAAGCTTTTTTCTTCTCAGTCTCAGCCTATTTTTACTTCAGACATAGCATTTCAAAGCATAAAATCAAGGGCTTAAGAGATTATTGAGGTCAGTGTCCACATGGTTACTAAACTTGAGTTCCCTGGGATCATCTGGACTCTTAAGGCACACATGGTGTACGTGGAATACATCCAAGTGCATCACTAATAATTAAATGTCTAGCCAGATTCGTTGGCATACAAATTTAATGCCAGTACTCTGTAGATGGGAGCAGCCATTGCTAGATAGACTGCTTAAAAAAATGTTTAACTATCTGAGCTAATGAGATGTTTCCCAACTGGATAGTGATGGTGCATATTTTTAATGACGACACTTGGTAGGCAGCAGAGGAAGGTGATCTTTGTGAGTTAAGAGGCCAGCTTCCAGGATAGGCTCTAAAGCTACATGGAAACTCTTGAGATGCAAATATTCTCAGAAATACTGGCTCAGCATATTGAATATAAACATTAAGCCCTTGATGGTAGACAGAAGTATACAGTTTGAACAAGGACATACACAGCAAAATGACCTATTAGCAAAAGTTGAATATCCTGAGATTTGTCTTCCGAGCTTCATGTCTGATATGAAAAACACTGTTTTCTTGTCTACATCATCTCCTAACCAGCCTCACTTCAACATTTGACATATTAATTATGTAGCCTCCTCATAAAATCCCACTGTGATGAGGCAACTACAGACATCATTTGACTGGTTCTTCTGAAATTTGATTACTTTTTTTCAAACAAAAGCTGATTAGCCAATAAGCAAATATGTGTTTTGAGGGGACATAGAAAAAAATTAAGAACTACCAACTACTGATTTCTGATCTGAGAGGGAAACTGCAGTTAAAGGATTTCACTCAGAACGGACACTTCAGTATACTTTCTGAATATTGTTATTCAAGCAGCAACTTTTACTTCCATCCCCTTCTCTACAATTAAAGATGTGTTGATTGGCAAGCTTGGATGAGGACATACTTGTTACACTGGTTACTTGTAAAAGAGCAGATCCAATACTATCTTATAGTTGACTCAATATTTAAAGCAATTAGCATGCTATGAAAATCCATTGGAATTCATACTGCCTATTGTGAAAATGAAAAGATGGGTAGGAGAGCTCAGTGCTAAGAATGCTTACTGCAGAGGTAAGAGCACTGACTGTTCTGTGGACCCAGGCTCATTTCTCAACACCCACATGACAACTTAGAGCTAATTCCACTTAAGAGAATTTGAGACAATCCCAGACATTCATGTAGGCAAACACCAATAACCCCAACTACAGAGGACCGCTACAAGCACCAATCACATATATGGTGCATGTGAGATATGCTGGCAAATGTTCATGTAGCATTAATTTACTTTTAAAAACAGGAATAGTTCAGATGCAAATCAAGGAGCTGAGTTTGAAGACAGCCTGACTATACAACATTAACAAGCTCCAAGACAACTATCAAGAATAAAGGAGGCCCTGCCCAAAATGCTGGCTATGGTGAAACAGGCCTTTCATTCCAGCACTCAGGAGGCACACAGATCTCTAAATTAGAGGCCTACCTAGTCTACAAAGCATGTCCCAGGACAGCCAGGGCTGTTACAAAGGAACCCTGGATGAAAACTAAGCCCAAAAGAATAAAGCCTATACCACCATTTGGAGAAGCGAAGTGACTGAAGCCTAGATGAGGCAGTGTTGTCAGCCCTTCAAAAATGTTAGGGTTCACATACATCTGTAAGATACATCTAAGAGCTCAAAGAAAATGTGGCACTGTAGCTCAAGGCTACCCCATAAGACTTAGAAAAAGAACTCAAATCTATAAGGTACAAGCAGAATAGACTTCCTCCCCAGTTACGAGTTTAGAAACTATTGTGCTTGGAGATCAGGGTAAAAACTTGCCAACCTTTTGACAGACAAGGTAGACATACCGATAAATGCAGTTCCAGAGCATTAGCAAGGGTAAGCTTTTCTTCAACAAAATGGACATACATTAGTAATAGTAGAAAAGGAGCCCAAGATGTTGAAAACATTTCCCTCACTAAGAAATGATATTGCTAAGAATGAAGTAAGTTAATACAAGGCTACATGTGTTAATATATGTATCTAGCAGCTCTCAGCAATCCCATAGGCTGAAACAGTACCATCTTCAAATAGTGGTAAACCTAAACTATAATGCAGACACTAATTTGAAGACAAAACAAAAACCATGACAGCCTACGCTTAAGTTTATAACAAGCATTTGAAAAACGAAAATTTTCTTGTCCTTTTTCAGAGAATTTTATTTGAGTGGTTCTTACAAAGATTGTTGCAATATGAAAGTCATTTGTTTGATAGAAATATCAAGCTGTCTTGTCAAACACACTGAAGTAACCCAAAAATATATTTCAGAGCTCACAGAGCTTAAGAAGAGCAAAGATTATATGCAACCAGACAAAACCTATTTCTGCATTTCCTATCACTTGCTCAGACAGCTTAGTTCAAACTGTTACATCAAACATCTTCAGGAAATGCAGGGATCATTTTGTTTGGAATCTCAAGACACACTAACACACAATATTTACAAAGAAACTTTTACAGATACATTAATTGAAAAGTTACCATCAACAAATATAATTTTGAGATCACTTTCTTGCCAAATGATCAAGGTGAGATGCTAAACAGCCCTTAGCTGTCTAGATTTTTCACACACTACATGTGTGTTCCAGAAACCTTTTCTGAACCAAGGCGCCAAATACATGAAAGAATGTGAAATGTAACTGCTGTGTAAAAAGTTAGGCTTCTGAAACATTAAAACATTACCTGTCTGCCTTTATACAGAAAGCACATTTGTTCCCCTAGAGCTATTCTATAGAGCCTTAATGTAATATTCTACACGGACATTTTAAAACGGCAGAACAAGCAAAGAGCTTTGCATAAAGTAGGATTTGCTAGTTAGGGAGAATGAGCACACTGCATTCCTGTTAACATTTTTATTTTTCAAGATAACAGGAGTTGAATACAAATGACAGTAGACCCTTGCCTCTTTATTTTTATCTAAATAAAAGATAACTCAAGATGAATTCAAGGAAAAAAAAGCTATATACATAAGGGAATATATCTTCCTTCATCGTCTACTTGGAACCAGTAGTTGTGTTGCTGTCATAGAATCGGGAAAGAGGTTGTGGTAAGTTGGAAGAGGTACATACGCTGCTGTTATCATTTTACCTGTTGAGAAAAGAAACAAAGTTGAGTTAGACAACTTGACTTAATAACTTGATGTCCAACATAAAGTCTATGTAGCAGTAACTCACCAGCAAACCACCTGCCATGCAATGCATTGACAGCAGCAATAGCTGCAGCAATCGACGGGCACTTCACATACACATTGCCCTGAAAGTAGAAAAACAAAAAATAAATAAAAACTGGATAGAACACAAGTTTCAATATGTTTGCAGCTTACTAAAGTTTTCATATTCATTCAAATAGCTTACGAGCAAATACTACAGATGTTTCTGAAAACATGATTTAAATATATAAATAAATATCTTTTTATTCCCCCCAAATCCCTCATTTATTTTTAAATAAAGAATAAGAAAACAGTAGCAGTTAAACGAAGGTAACCACTGTAAACAAACTGATACATAACACAACTCTCATTAAAATTTGTTTTTATCTTGCCTTTCTTTCAGGGGGTATACTTAGTTAGCACACACTGTGTGCCTAGAGTAAGCAAAAATCACATGGGAGGGTGAACCAAATAACAAAATTAACAATTCATTAAAAAACAAAAAAAAAACAAAAACTAATGAAATACAATGGCCATGAGATACACTAATTGGGTGAAAAATAAGATAAAAAACAATACAATATATATATATATACCCAAACTGTTTACTTAAAAGTATCAAAATAAGGCCCAGCAGTGGTGGGGGACGCCTTTAATCCCAGCACTGAGTTTGAAGTTGGCCAGGGACTAAACTATACATAGTGAATACTAGGCAGCCAGAGCTTTAAGGGAAACCCTGTATAGAAAAGAAAATCCCACAAAGAAAAAAAAAAAATATACCTGAGCTGAATTTTTGTCAACATAAATATGAATAACTCCTCCATGTTTATTACATTCTTCAATCACATCGTCTTTAATCTCTGTATCCCATCCAACTTCTTCTTCTCTGTAAGAAAGGACAAAACATAATGAAGTTATATTTAAATACTATAAGTGGTTAAGAACTATCTTTGCATATGGTCAAGAATCTAGAAAGGAATTCATTAGCTCTTCCACCATATTAATACCAGGCAGGCAAAAGAGTTCAAGGCCAGCATGGTCTACAAGTCTACAAAGTAAGTTCCAAGACAGCCAAAACTAACCCACAGAGAAACCATGTCTGGAAAACAAAATAAATAACAAAAAATAAAACCAAAAGTTGAATTTTAGCATCCAAATTATTATTATGAAAATTTCATAATTATTATAATTAAAATTATTTTCAAACATTTGAATAAAAAAAATTTCAAAAAAAAGGTATTTCACAAAGATAAGCAGAGACGGATCACAAGTTCAAAACATGCATAGATTATTAGTGCAATAGAAAAGGTCACTCCAACCAAAAAGAACAAAAAAACCAAAAAAAAAAAAAACCAAAAAAAAAAAAAACCAAAAAAAAAAAAAAAAAAAACAACTGAGTCCCTGTTGGGAGCAAAAAAGGACCGGTAATCTCCATTATCAGCAAAAGCCCTCACTTATATTTATGACCAAGTAAAAGGGAAATAAAATCCTAATAGCAAAACAGGATAGAGTGGATAGCTCAGAGATTAAGAATACTCGCTACAGAGGACCTCCTTTTTAAAGAGAGCACCAAAGGGAGTGAGCTCAGTGGTCAAGAGCACTATGTGTCCTCCCAGAGGAGCAGGACTCAATTCCTGGCACATGTCAGCAGCTTACCAGGAAACCTAGTACCCTCATACAACTCATAGGGTAAGACATTACACATACAACTAGGTAGTAGTCAAAGGCTATAGATATTTTACTAATATCACAGCTTTGAATTTCGAACCATGTGTCCATGTGCAAAACAATGCCAACTACTCAATGTAATAATTTTTCAATAATTAAATATTACAAATGGCAATTTATCCTATTGTAAGCATACTTACGTTTGAGGGTTAAACATGTTAGAAAGTTGAAAACATTGTGTTGCAAGTGGTTGAACAGATGCAGCTGCAGCTAAAGCTGAGGCTAAAAAAGAAGAAGAAAAATTAGCTTCCTAGAAACCATGTAATATCCCGTGACAATAAACTAAAAACAAAAATGAACCCTATCTAAATGTGGAGATGTTTTATAATCACCTTCTTCAACGTAAGACATTTGCTCATTTTACCATTCAACCTTAACACAACTACCCTAAAGCATGAC
Organism: Myodes glareolus; assembly: GCF_982192425.1. Lineage (NCBI taxonomy): Eukaryota > Metazoa > Chordata > Mammalia > Rodentia > Cricetidae > Myodes > Myodes glareolus. The sequence continues at coordinate 22,989,815 of NC_142035.1, read as the reverse complement.
TACCCTAAATCATCGGTAGTTTAACTTATAATAAGTAACATAAACTATAAAATAATATTTAGAGAGTGAGATGGAGAAAACAGTCCAGACACAAGATTGGTACAGATGCAAAAAATATTGCTAAAAATTTAAGGAGCTGGGTTTGGAGCTTACTGCTAGCCTAGGAGTCATGAAGGTCTGGGTTTAATCCTTAACATAAGCACAAACAGGACATCTATAATCTTGGCCTGAGGAAGGAGAATCAGAAGTTAAAAATTACCCAGGCCAATATAGCAAGTTCTAGGCTAGACCATAAAATAAGAAATTCTGTTTCTAAGAAACAAACAAAACCCATATTTAAACAGGGCATTAGTGGAGGTCACATTATCCCAGCACTTGTGAAACAGGCAGGAGGGTCTCTTAGAGTTCTCGGTCTCTTGGCCTACAAAGCAAATTCTAGGATAGCCTGGACTACAACACGAGAGAAACACTTCCACAAACCAAACCAGCCAAACAAATCCTATGAGGGTTTGAGGACAGATATGTACTTTAAATTCATTAAATTAAAGCAAAAAAGCTTAATACGAATCAATCAGGATAAAAAAATTAAAATAAAGATTCGTTTTATACTTTAATGATACAAAATGGAGTTGTTGGAAATCTCTCTTGGTTTTGCCAAAAGTAATTTTCTTTAAAAAAAAAAAAGAGCAATGTGTATATCTTAAATTTATGTATAAAAACAAATTCGCTGAACTCAGCCATCTAAAGAGTCCCAAAGGCGCAATATATGTATATATATAAGAGTCATTGTCTATGTGCAAGAAGGCCGCATGACAGAACCTGATACTTGCTTCATACTGTTGTGAAATACCATGTGGATTCTGGAAGCTAAACATAGGTCTTGAAACAAGAACCTAAAATGCTCCAAAACAAAGAGCAATCTTTCGGATACATCTTTCTTTTCAATGCATGAACCTTAATATGATTAACTCTTAAAAGGTAAGGAAAAAGTATTCAAGAAAAAATGTCATAATGTAGTAACATATTAAATGCTTTGTCATAGAAAAAGAATAGAAAATAACAGCTCACCTATGGTATGACTCATATAAGTTTGAATATACTGGACATTGTAATATATATAGCTGTAGTTAACTGTTAATTGTTGCAATGGTTTCTATTTGGTGTTCCTTAGGTTAAGGTTTTCGGTTGAGACAAGGTCTTGTGTCCCTCCAGTTAGCATAGAATTACCAAAGATATTATAGCAGCTGTTACAGAACTCACCGTAATCATATTATATGACCAAATCCCATTCCAATGCATTAACAACAAACAGCTAAGGATAAAATAATGTATTAAGATATCGAGATAACTAAACAAATAATCTCTAAGGACTTATGAGACAAATTGCACTGAAAAATACAGCTAATCATGAAGTAGCACATGAAAAAAATTAAATCTATTAATTTTGTGCTTTATGGTTATGTTTTTTGAGACAGGGTTTCTCTGTATAGTCCTGGCTTTCCTAAAATTGGCTCTGTCACATGAGTTCTGGAACTAAGTTCTAAACAACCACTGTACAACCACAGGGCATCTTTTTAAAGAATTCCTGTGTAATAATAGGCATGTTACTCCACTCTTCAAATACTAGCACTAGAGAAAGCATTATGGCCAATAGGAAATATAATAGGAAATAGAAGACAATTAGCTCTTTTTCTTTATTTCCTTTTTCAGTCTTAAATTCCCATGGCGGTGGAAGTGAAAGCCTTTGATCCAAGCATTCAGAAGGCAGAGACAGATGCAGTGAGGCCAGCCAATTCAACAGAGGTACTTCCAGGACACAAATAAACCCTGTCTTGGGTGAGGGATACGAGTGCCCTCAATATGTCCTTTAAAGAAAAAAATGATTTTTCTTTTAGAGAATTAAGAAACCTTTTCCTAGTATTTCCCACTATGAACAAATATTACCTGGTGCAGCTTAGGATTTTAAAGTATAACTGCTTAAGAAACCCAACATAATACATCTAAAAACAAAACATGCTGGTGGTAAACACCTTTAATCACAGCACTCAAGAGGCAGAGAAAAGCAGATCATTTTGACTTTAAGTACAGGATGGTCTACAGAGCAGAGCTCCTGAACAGCAAGGGTTGTTAAATGAAACCCTGTTTTGAAAACAAAAAATACAAAAACAATTGTAATGATTAAAAATGTCAGGCTCTAGCAGGCAGAGTCAAGCAGATCTCGAGTTTCAGAGCAGCTTGTTCTACATACATAGTTCTAGAAGAGTCAGAGCTACACAGTGAAACCCTATCTACTAAAATAAAAAATGAATGTATGCATTACTAAAAGGCTTCAGGAAAGCACCTAACGGGAACTACTGATTAATTATTGATACAGATCAAGGAAATTACAAAGGGATCATTCTGGCTTATACTAAGCAGCATGCAGAAGCACAAAGAAATCAAATTTTCATTTGATAAAACTGTTTATCATTAAAAAAAGCAGTACCTACAAAAGTGGCATTTGTTTAAAGAAACTTAAAATACACTTAATGCTTATATAAAAATAACAAGATGTTTTTTCAAAGGGATCATTATGATAAAACAATAACCATGTTATTCTAATGGTGGGTGGCACACAAAGATGCTTTATTTCTGTCATGAAGTAGATTTCCTAAGTAAGACATGAAATCATGTCTACTTGCCATCATTTCAATATGCACATACTTTAGAACAATGTAAAGTCCCAGTCATGGCTTGATACTACAGAGTAGGACAAACCATCAGTATAACAACAATATAAAACATCTAGCCCCATACAATTCTTAATTTAAGAGCAGTCCCATATTCCATGTTCTGAGGCTTGTCTGCTAAAATATTGAAAATATGCCACTTTAATCTTTTAGGTAACCTTTATACTTAGATAAGCCATAAAAGAAATACAAGACTGAATTCTGGGTATTGCTCTTTTGAGAATCAAGAACTGAGTCCTCCCAGTCCTCTACCAGAAGTCAAAAAAAAATCCTAAAGCTCGCGGCTTAAACATTCAAGAAATTCAAATTTAAAAATATTCAGACATCTTTTTTTAACTATAAATTCAGTGTTAGATTTTTCTAGCATATATTACATGGCAAAATTATATCCAAATAAGTATTAACAAATTTTATCTTTGTACACTTAATTATTTATCAAAGAAAAAAAGGTTAAAAATGAGTAACTCACCTTCAGTCTGTTGGGAAAGTCGTGTTTGCAAATCTATAACAAAAGAGAATTCTACAGCTCAGTGCAGGAACAATGAAGAGCCTCAACTAACAGGGTAAATGTCAGGAAAGTATTAATAAAAGAGGACTTCAACAGCAGGGTTTATTAGAACAAACTTAGCAAAACCTGGCAGCAAAACCTCCTTCCCCATTCCTCATTGAATAGGCTTTGGGGCCTTTTACATAGGACAAATAATTATCCTGGAAAATTATTCACCTTTCCTATGCCTAGTATTCTTCCCTATCATGTGTTCCATTTATGATACCATGGCTAGGAATAATGGGAAATGGGGAAAGGGAAGCATACCAGTCAGAAAATATGTTAAAAACCCTGATTGAGAATTCAATTCCAAGTACTTGGAAAAAAAAAGACTTATTTTATTAATAGTAATCAGCATTAAGTATTTTAGAAAGTTTTATTAGAACTATAAGTGTAACAACAAATACCCATTTAAGAGCTATGATCCAGTTCACTTATTTTCCAATTTTGCATTGGAAAAGACAACATTGCAACAATGTAAGAATTATCTTTCTAAAAGGTTCTCAGATTCAATGTCATTGATTCTTAGCACAGGCTAACAATTTGATCAGCTACAGTGATAATTATTGTTTCAACACAGGAAAGCACATTAAAAATAAATCTGACATGTACTGAAAGTCTGTATAAGATGGGAATGAAATTCAAGTAGTTAGTTGGTGTGGTCCAAGCCATTAAAAGCAGCAATAGCAGAGCAGAGACAGGTTGCGGGCTGCTTGAACACAGGGTGATCTACATAAGGACATCATAGTGAGACCCTGTCTCAAAAAAAACAAAAAAGAAAAAACAAAAAACCCCAGGAGGTAGAGGGAACTTATCTCTGCAAAGCTACCATAGCTTATAAACCCTGTAGTTCTATTTGTTATGTAAAAACAATATAAATAAATAATGTAGGGAATAAATAAAATATATAAGGAAATCTAAACTACACTTTTATAGAGTTAAAACAGCTGGGCCTTTTGAGCTAAAAATTAGCGTATCTGTGAGCTCAAGGAATAAAATATATGTATATCAAGTGAATTCAAAAATATTAATGTAAAAGCATTATCAATTGCTTTAAATACAATTGCCTTTTTCACAAAAAATGGGTAAAATGTATAAATAAGATATTGATGCTATTAAGTACCAAGTAGGACAACTCTGAGTTGGGGGATGCAGGTTAAGACTTAAGGCCAAGCAGAGATATCCACTAACATCCTGTCTCAATAATGATAACGTAAATATAATTCTAACACATACATGAGAGCCAGGCAGTGCTAACACATGCCTTTAACCCCAGCACGTGGGTGAGGAAGGTAGGCAGATCTTGGAGTTCGAGGCCAGCATGATCTACAAGAGCCAATTCCAGGACAGCTAAGAATGTTACAGAATCTTGAAAAAGCTAAATTCATAAATGGGAAGGCCACTATCCTGACTATCTCATTTGGGTCCCGAAAACACTTGTATGGTGGAAGGATAGGGCGAGAACAGATAAATGGGTCTCTGGCCTTCACACATGGGGAGAGGATTAAGTATCTCACCTCAAAATAAGTAAACACAACTAAAACAAAACTTCTCTGCCTCCCCACCCCACAAAGTGAATTCTCTTTAAATGTGTATGAGTAATTTTCCCTAGCTTCATGTCTCTGCAACATGGGTGTTTCTATTGCCTCTCGGGTCAAAAGAATGCATTATTTACCCAGAAATAGGAGTTATAATTAGCTGTGAGTCGTCAGGTGGATACATGAAATAGAACTCCGGTTCGCTTGCAGGAGTAGCCAGTCCTCTTAACTCATGAGGCCGGCATTATAGCTCATATATCTAAGACTTTTACTAATAATCACCAGGACAAATTATACCTCCAAGTGGCATGAAACTCATTAACTGGAGAGCGTACTCACAGCAACCCTAACTTCACTAAAAGTTATGAAGATTATAGGAGTGAGAAGAACTTGCCAAAACTAACACTACTATTGATCCTATAAAGGTAAAGAATATAAATGTGTTTTACTAGTCACTAGTCTCTCTAGGACAATTGTCCTCAACCTACAGGTTGAGAAAGAACCCTTCAATATTGGAACAATCATTTTGCATAGGTCACCTAAGACTATCACAAAAAGTATTTATTTACAATTCATACCTGAAAAATTAGTTATAAAGTAGCAAAAAAGTAATTTTAAGCGTCAAAACAACATGACAAACTGTATTAAAGGGATACAGTAAGAGAATGTTTAGAACCACTGCTCCAGTGGAATACCCAAACCATGATTGAGAATTATTTTTCACATGAAAAGTTGGCCTTAAAAGAATGGAAAAAAGTAACCATTTTCAAATTAAATAATCTTTTATTTTTGGTGACAAAAATCTCTCTACACAATTGCTATCAAAGAGCTCACTATGTAAACCAGGATAGCTTCACCTCTCAAATACTGAGAGATTAAAATTGAGCACTGCCACATTTGGTTATCTACAATTTTTCTGGTACTGTCTTTTGGCTTACAGGCACACACTGAATACATAACAAATGAATCTCAAAAAAGAAAGAGAAAAGTAGGAAAGAAAACAGCGTGATGTGACTATTAATTCAATGTTAAAAAAAAATAGTGGATGTTTTAAAATTCAAGAGAGGAAACACAGGTAAAATAAACCTGTTGGAGCCAGGTAGCGGTGGCTTCCTCCCAGCACGCAGGAGGAAGAGGTAACTCTGTGAGTTTGAGGCCAGCGTGGTCTACAAGAGCTAGTTCCAGGACAGCCTCCAAAGCCAGAGAGAAACCCTGTCTCAAAAAACAAAACAAAAAGAAAAGAAATTCACCTGCCTCTGCATCCTGAATACTGGGATTAAAGGCCTGTGCCCAGCTGTGCCTCATTGCTACACTGTCATGTGACTGGCAGCCCAGTTAGGCTTGTTTTCCCCAACATCATACCCTGAAGAGGGACTTAAACTAAGATCCATTAAAAGACCTTTAAGAGTTCTGTTTGTTTGTTTTATTAAAAATTCCCACCTCCTCCCCTCCTCCTACTTCCCTCCCCTTCCCCCACACCCCCTCCTTCTTCATGCCAAAGAGCAGTCAGGGCTCCCTACCCTATGTGAAGTCAGTTTAAAAGTTCTTAAACTGAGGAGCAATTGAAGCCCCAGCCCAATATTCTTTGATTGTTTAGTCAGATTTTGTTTTTTTGAGACAGAGTGCCTCTGTAACAGCTTTACAGATATCTGCCTGCCTCCACCTCCTGAGTGCTGGACTCATAGGCGTGTATCAACACTAACCCTTATCCTTTTTCTTACAATAGCAATATAAAACATGTTTTATATAGCTATGTATCTAAGCAGATTCACTAAGCTAACACAAAGGTCTCTTTTTACATTCTGACTATTATTAGATTAAAATCTTACACAGCCTTACTTTCTATAAAATTTAGAACATAAATTACCAGACTTCTTTTTTTTAAATATTTTTATGGTTTATTTAACTTTATTTTATGTGCATTGGTGTGAAGGTGTCAGACCCCCTGCAACTGGATCTTCAGACAGTTGTGAGCTGCCATGTGGGTGCTGGAAATTGAACCCGGGTCCTCTAGAAGAGCATTCAGTACTCTTAACCACTGAGCCATCTCTCCAGGCCCCCCAGACTTCTTTTATTAACATATTGATTAATTGATTATGTATGCAGCACAGAAGAGAACACCAGATCTCACAGAAATGGAAAAGCAGTCAGGACCAGAGTCCCTAACCTCTGAGCCATCTCTCCACCCCCAGATCACAATACTTTTAATTAGAATCAGTAAAATATTTGTGTTTAAAACAGGGTCTGACTCTGCAGCCCAAGTTGTCCTGAAATCATAGTAATGCTGCCTTCGTATTATATATTGAATGCAGTTCTATCCATGATATTTCGAAAAGATTACCCTATGTTCTAGATTTGAGACTATGTTAATCTCTTAAAAATATTTAAGTTCTGTGTTTTTACGACTTTTGCCACCATGCGTATGTCTGTGCATCATGTGTAACTGTGGTATGGAAACTTAAGAAGACATAGCTCTCTTGGATGTACTGGGGTTATTAGATGACTGTGACCACATACATACAAAAACCTTTCCCTAAGGTGCTCTTGTCAAAGTAGTTAATCATAGAAACAAAAGAGCAAACAAGCAAAAAAAAAAAAACCCCTAACCTTCCTTTTAACAATGGATAGTTTCTAAAAATTAACAGCAACAATCTGAACTACACTTTAGATTCTTTCATAATCACACAGGGCACTCTGTAACCATTAAGTTGGTAGAAGTACTTAATGAATTGAATTCTCAGTTAGTCCTTTGAAATGCAAAAAATTTGGCATATTTTCGAATTAGGTGAAAAACAAATGATTTCAAATTAGAAAAGATTCAATTCCTACCTGCCACAGCACCAAATGCCAAAGAGCCACTCATTTGTAATGCTTGCTGTGCTGCTGGTGGAATCTGCAAACCTGTACCTGTAAAAGAATGAATCAAGTTCTTACTAAGGTTACAGCAGAGAAACCCAATTTGAGGAATTTACACTATGTGCTAAACTCAGAGGCATAAGTAAAATGGTTCTACTCTGGAAAACCAGTAACACTATTGAAAACTTACCCTCTGCAAGTCTAGCCATTAATTGGAGACGACCAGTTGTTCCCAAATCAATTCCAGTCCTTTCAAGTTCATCACTATCCAAAAATGAACTAGCGCTAGACGCATCAGTCCGTTCAGTAACATGACCAACTTTCATTGGTCTCCCAGCTAGTTCAAATCCATTAAGCTGTTCCAAAGCTTTTTTGGCACATTCTGAATCAGAAAACTAGAATAAACGACAAGAAATTTACAACTGATTAATTTTCAATATATCACTACAGACAAAATAGTACCTTCAAGTGCACTGGCATACTGCCTGGAATGCCTGTGTGAAGGTGACCTCTGATAAAGATATATATACATTATTTACATTTTCCAGTCATTGTCTTCCTTGCTGCACAGTTTTGTAATGACTGCTTAATATTCTGATATGAAGTCTTAATCTATAAGTTATATAGAATTATAGGTCAATAGTCATTCATGTTTGTTTTAATTTTACTCAGACAAATTAGGGTTTTAGATGCATAGCGATTCTATTCTGTATACATAGTCAATAGAGTTATAGACAGTTGCAAGCTGCAATGTGAGTGGTGGAAGTTAACACAAGTTCTCTGGAAGAACAGTCAGAGCTCTTAACGGCTGAGCCATCTCTCCAGCCCCATGTAGTAACTCCAAAAATATATTTTTGTCTGTTTTTTAAGACAGGGTTTCTCTGTAATGCCATTCTAGAACTCACTGAAATTGCCTGCCTCTGCCTCCCAAGTGTGGGGAGTAATGGTGTATGCTACCTACCATCAACTGGCTAACTTCATAAATTTAATATAAAACACTGAGAAAATAGAAGTATATAAAAATAGTGTAAAATTAAAAATTTGCAAATTAAAATGCATGATAGCTAGAAAGAAGGAAATAAACAAAAGCATATTTTAAGGCTGTTTTAACTTTTAGGCAATGTGTCGCTATATATCATAGGCCTATACTCACTATGTTGATTAAGCTGGCCTTCAAATCTTTGAGACATCCCTCCAGCCTCCCAATGGATGGGAATGAAGGTTTCTACCAGCACATCAAGAAATCTATCTGAACTTGTAGAAGAATCTGCTTGACTGAAGAAGGCACCTTTTTCTTCACATCTTTTTGTTTCCAGATTAATTTTCAATGTCCTGTACCCTGCCTCTTCTACACAGATTTAACACAGGCTTTTTTTTCCCTTCGGATTTCATGACTTCAAAGGACTTAAATAAAGGCCTCCAAAACCTTTTCCTACAAAGAAATGTGGTAAGGGACTGCTTTGAACCACCTAAAATTCCAGCTCTAGGCAGGGCAGCCGTGATGCATGCATTTAATCCCAGCATATGGGAGGCAGGACAGGAGATCTTAGTGAATTTGATGGCAGCCTGATCTACAGAACAAGTCCCATGATAGGCTCAAAAGCTATAGAAAAAACCCTGTTATCAAATCCCCACCTCAAAAAAATAATTTCCACTACAGGTGATTTATATCCTCTTTTCCCTCCCCAAGCACATAAATGGCATACACCCATGAATGAAGAAAAAAAACAGAAATGTTGTCAGGAATCATGGCACATGGTTTTTACCCCAGCACCTGGGAAAGAGAGACTATTTCCACTATGAGGGACATTAACAGTGGAATGGAATATTGCCTGAGGGGGGAAAATGTGGTTGGCACATGCCTTTAAAATGCTAATTCTTGCTACGCTAAATCATGTGTATGATTTTAAAGCCAGACTGATATAAAGGGATATAAAGGGAGTTCTAAGGTTATACAGATATTTCACATCAAAACAAATAAGTATATAAAAAGAAAATAATAAAAAGTGAAGTTAATAGACTAGGTTAAGAACCTGTCTCTAAAGACAAGAAAATTCAGTTTTAATACAAACAAGTCGAGCTTTCTCATAATATTGTGTGGCTACTTGACTGACTCACAAATCCAAACATTAATTTCTCCATGGTTCCCATGATGTTGCCATGTTTTTCCACACACAATCTGCATTGCCACCACATTTAATGCCCTGACACTTGTCTGCACTGTCACGCCCATAAAATCCACCTCCTTCTTTCCTGAAGGACTTTGACCTTAAGAAGCAGTATTACCATTGAACTGATTCACATTAATGCATATAACTCAAATAGAATACATAGTTATACACAATACATATAAAAACAAAATATTTATAAAATATACCATGAAGTCATATGATTTAACCTTGTAACGTTGAATTAAAAAGCGATATGCAATATAAACTGTACATAATATATTAACTATATTTAATTATACATATTATACACAAAGTTATTACAAGAAAGGATTTTCTTCAAACTCCTGGCATTCCTGGTACTCACTCTTTAAACCGTGCTAGCTGGGAACTTACTCTGCCTCCTGAGTACCTGTGTCTCCAAAAACCAAGGGGGAGGAGGGTGCGGGGCACAGATAATGTATTATCTTTTATCTAAATTCAAGGGCTGGAAGCTAAAGAGAAAAACCATTAACCTTGTAAGCTAAATTTTTCACAAATCTTCATTTTAACAAGAATGAGCATAAGGAACCTGACAAGGCAGTGTATGCCTGTAACTTAGGGGGCAGAGCTCTATTGTTTTGAGGCCAGCCTGGCCTACATCTAGAAGCCAGGGTTACAATGAGGGACCAGAACTCAAAAATAAACAAACAGATATATTATATACCCAAGTTCTTTGTGTATCTGACACCACTGGACTTTATAATCACCAGTACTGACATGCATAGATCAAAACAGGCATAATACAATCAGAAACTAGATACAAATAAATGTAGATATTTCTACAAATAAAATCTCTTGAAAGTATAAATCATTTTTATATTTACAATAATCCCTACCCCATATACACAGCAAATATTGTAAAACAACTACTTACTGTAATGAATCCATATCCCTTAGATCGACCTGTTTCACTGTCCATCATGAGTTGAATACTTTCAATCTAAAATTTAAAGGCATAAATGTTCCTTAAAATACAGTTTTTAAAATCTAGACTATACTGTATCCTTATCCCTCAGATCCCAAAGTAACGAAGATATTACAAGTGTTTCTTCACAAATAAATGCTATAATTTTTTTATTGCTGTTTATTGAGCTCTACATTTTTCTCTGCTTCCCTCAATGCCTCTCCACCCCACCCCCAAGGATACCCATGCTCCCAATTTACTCAGGAGATCTTGTCTTTTTCTACTTTCTACTTCCCATGTAGATTAAATCTATGTAAAATAAAATTTTGTAAAGAATTAGAATTTTTCAGAATTAGTCCACTTTGTCAGGAATATACTATCTGAAGAGTGAGGGAAAGAAAAAAGTACTAAAATTTACCCTTCCAAAAGGCTCAAAGATCCCCCGAAGCATATCTTCAGTTATGTTAAAGTGTAATGATCCCACATAAAGCCTCATAGGTCCAGCACTTCCCTTTTGTAAATTGTTAGCCATTGCAGCAGCTCGATTTTTTTCTGCCTGTAAGTGAAAAACACGTCAAACACTAATATAAAGCAGGCACTGTCTATGACAAAGGACAAAGATTAAAAAGGAAAAATCTATCAAGAAGAAAAACTGAACCCCAAACTCAAAAATAGAGAAAATCGACAGAAAGAATTTGCCATGCACAAGGGAAAAGGGAAACTGAATTATTGGTAAAAAGTCTTGTCTGGAACCATAAAATTGTATGACAGAAGAATGATGGTGATAGCTAAAACAAACTGTCAATGTCATTACTGGCACCAAATTAAACTGAAGGGTGGTGATACCATGTATTAAAATCTAACGTGTGCTTGTTATGCAAACATTGAGGTATATTCCATGACACTCAATTTTGCAAAACAGCTGGTGTGTTAAATGTTCCAATTCACAATTTTAGAATGTGATATGAATATTTGAAGACATTCAATACTCATTTTCAGACAAGCCCCAAGATCAATTTATCTAAGAGCTGAATGAATGTTGTCCATCTCAAACCATGCCTAATTTAGAAATAAGGTTTTTGAAGAACCATATACATTAATTAGTCTAAGTAAATAATTACTATTTGATCTATAGTAACACCATTCAAAACTTCATTATTTATGTGTTGTGGATGTATTGCCTGCATGTGCATCTGTACAATATTCATGTCTAATGTGAGAATTTTATTAAATAAGTTTGGTCGATAAAGAATCATCATATATTGATTATCAATCAGGCTTTGTAAAACTGATGACAATTCTCCTGCCTAACCCTCACATTAGTTCCTGTGCTACGCTACAACACCCAGCTCAATGACCAACCTCTACATTAAGAAGTTACCTGTGATGCCTGTACTATAATTGGCACTCCTAAAACACGTTGGCCAGTTAATCCAATTGCTAGAGGCACTGAGCTAACATCAACAAATTCCACATAGGCAATTCCTTTGGAACGTCTTGAATTTCTATCAGAAATCATCCTCACATCTCGAACCTAAAGTAAAAAGAAGTACAATAATTATTTTGTACTAAAAGAAAATAATCTACGTAATTATTTCAACACATAAAACACTGTTTAGTCATAAACACTGTCTCAATATATGTCCCGCGGGCTTAAACTTGTTTTGCAGTCCTAGCTGGCTTTAAATTCACAAAACTGTGCAAAGATTAAATTTCACTACCAAAAACAGGATTGACATGTATCTTTAGGATTTCAATATTTACTCCCATCTTATGTTAAAGCTTACAGCCTTTTTACCTCAATAATAGGGTTACATTATCCAAGACTTGCTTCTCATATAATTAATGGATAATTTATTACGTTATCTTTGGGGCGGGGGTAAAAACGTGAAAGTTACAGGACAACTTTTAGCCATCCTGCTCTCTCCTTTCATCATGAACTACAGGGATAGACTCAGTGTCATCTCATCAGGCTTGATGTTAACTACTTTAACCCAAAATGATTACGGACGAACCTGGTGTCGAGAGATTTTCCTAAAACTCTAAACCTCAAACATACTCCTCCCTTTACCTCAAATAGTAGCAAGGGTTATAGTAATTATAACATATTGAATTATATAATTCAATCACACCCAGAAAACCTCTAGTGTTTTCATTTTTACATATTAAATTTTCATCTTAATCCATTCAATATACTCATAGCTTAAATCCCAAAGTAGAATCATATATAAGGAACATGTGTTCTGTGAATGGACTAAAGCAGCACAGAATTGGTTTACAAAACCATGTGTCCATATCCCCAGACACTTTTCTAAGTCTTCCAAACTTCAGTGGCTTCATACTATTATTATAGCAATCCCTTTCATATTTACTGTAAGTACAAAATTACCTATTGCCGTTCACCTTGGCTACATTCCATAATGTGAAAGTAAGCCCCTACTGCTAATGACACAAGCACAATGTATGGAAATAGGACTTGGAGGAATTCATCTGGAACTGACCTGGAAGCCTTGTCCCTGAGGACTAGCTCTCATAGTACTGGAAGATGCTTATACAAACTGCCAAGGGAGAAAAGCAATCAATAGTCCTAACCTGCTGTGATACCTACAAAACACAATGATGATCAACAGGAGATTTCCCAAAAGGTGCAATGTGGAACTTTATATTGAGGATTACCAGCTAACAACAGTCTAATTGAACTCACAGCTGACTCAATAGGAAAGAATCCATTGGTGTACTGTAAAGCTACTAAACTGTCTAAGTCTTTTGAGGCCAAAGAAAATAACCTATTATTACCAGGATGTCAAACCACACCATACACATTTATCCTTAATTTTAACAGTAAGGGTTGTCAGACCTCATTTTTCATCAAAGTTTTTGAAATCAAATGAAGACCATTTCAAAAAGCACCACTATATCATAAGGGTGCTCAGGCCCAAATGATACATCAACAACACATGCAAGGATCAGGAACCATCATGGAAGAGAGGTGTAATAAAGATTTTTAGGAGCCAGATGAACAAAACACTCTCTGAGGAATTTTTTTTGTTTTTGTTGTTGTTGACAGAAGCTGCATTCAGGAAATGTCAATACAGCAGCCAAAACATGATAGCACAAGGTGAAGTAGGACAATCAAATCAGTCTTCTTCAAATGAAGACATAATTGGTTACCCAGTACTAAGTGGTCAGTCCTAAAAATTATACATATGCAAAGACCACTAAATGCCCTCAGGAGATTATATTTATGTACTTAATAAGAAAGTAACAAACAAAATTAAATAATTTGTGATATCATTCTTCAAAGCACATACACACATGCTCACTTTTCTTTTTTTTTCTGAGATATGTTTTTTCTCTGTAGCCCTAGCTATCCTAAAACTCACTCTGTATACCAAGCTGGTCCTGGGACTCACTCACCTGCCTTTGGATCCTGAGTGACAGGATTAAAGAATGAGCCAACAGTGCCTATGAAACTCCAGTTTTCCATGAATTCACCTTACACGTTGGTATTTTAAGGGGTATGTCACAATGCTCAAGCATAATGCTGGAAATGGTTAAAACCCCTTACTTCAACCAACTTGCAGTCTGTAAACGGGTAGTTACCTTTCCTACTGTAGAGAAAAACTCTTCCAAATCCCTTGGTCGAATTCTTGCTGCCAGCTGCATGCAGAACACTGTCCTTGCATCTCTCTCCTCAGGAGTTAGATTATCAATAGGCTCCCTAAGAAAAGAATACAGAATGCTGAAACATTTTTTAATTGAAGAAAGGATCCATTTATCACAGTTACCTTCCATCTACCATTTTCATTATTTTTCAGGACAGGTTTTCTCGGTGTAACCCTAGATGTCCTGGAACTCAAAGAGATTCCACATGCTGGGAATGAAAGGCCAGTGCCATGACTGCCAGATTCAAACTCGTGTTTTAACCAAAGATGTTCTTTCAGCTTTTTTTATTTTTCTGAGATAGGGTTTCTTTGTTTAGTCCTATCTGTCCTGGAACTCACTCGGCAGAACAGGCTGGACTCAAACTCAGAGATCCACTTGCCTGTTCCCCAAGTGCTGTGATTAAAAGGCAAATGCCACCACCACTGACAGTTCAAATATTTTTTAAATATTCAATTTAACTGTCTATACCTGTCTATCATGTGCTCAGAGTGTATACAATTATATTAAACTCATGCCAATGGAGATCAGTTAAGCTAGCAAGTAGTGCCAGAAAATGAACTCCATTCTTCTCTAAGAACAATTAAGTTCTTTCTCTTCTCAGTTAAGTCATCTTTCTAAGTCCTTATCTTGAAAATCTCACCTTCCTGTTTCATCCTCTCAGGTTTCAGCATTATAGACTTGCATCACTCACTTTATGCAGTGCTAGGCATTAAACTAAAAATTTAATGCCTGTTAAGCAAGTGATCTTACATCTGTCACACACTTTTTTAAAATTTATGCTCTCCAAGAGCATGAAACTAAAAAATGTCCTGAGTTTTGAAGTAATTTTTAATGTAAACCTTTAGTAAAATTGTAAACAAGGAGGTAGTCCTGTACTTCCAAGCCTTTAATTTCAGCACTTGAAAGCAGGTAAAAATCTGCGTTCAAGGGACTGGTGAGATGGCTCAGTGGTTAAGAGCATTGACTGCTCCTCCAGAGGACCTGGGTTCAATTCCCAGCACCCACATGGCAGCTCGAAGCTGTCTGTAGCTCCAGTTCAAGAGAATCTGACATCATTATACCAATGAGCATTAAATAAAGCTAAATAAAGTTTTATAAAAAAAAGAAGAAAATCTGAGTTGAAGGTCAATTTGTTCTACATAGCAAATTACAGGGCAGCCTGAGCTACATAGAAGACCTATCTTGAAAAACAATGAAAGGGAAGAAAGGGGTTGGTGAGATGGCTCAGCACTGAAGGATATTTGCTGACCTTGCGTTGGTAGTTCACAACTCCAGTTCTACATTATACAATAAACACTCATAACCTCTAAAGACCACCAATCACATAATTCACATAACACATACATGCAGGAAAACAAGAAATTAACTTCTAAATATTAAAAAATAAACTTTTCATTAGTTGTCACGGTTTCCAGGTACAGTTTTAATACACGCTATGTACACAAATGTCCACAAAATTTCAAAATGTCTTTTTCCAATTGACCAAATAATCTCTCTCATCTCTGTATGGATAATATTAGAACATCAAAGAATAGTTCTTAAATTATTAAAGTGGTCATCTCTCAACATTATACAGCTGATCAGACATCTGTCAGATATCCTTTAACCCCAGCAGTCCATTATGCAGATGCAGGCGGATCTGAGTTCCAGGCCAGCCTGGTCTACAAACCAAGTTTCAATACATAGAGAAACTCTTTGTCAAAAAACAAAGAAGGAAATTACCTAAACAAATATGAAATGAGATTTAGCAGATTCATTTGACAAAAAAATTAAAATTATAACACTTTGAGCTTAACAGATATGAAAAAAATATTCAAATAAGGGAATAGTAAAATAAAACAAATATAACTTTCATTATCTTATTTTTTTTCCCCCTCATATTTTCAAGACAGGGTTTCTCTTTGTAAGCTTTGATGCCTGTCCTGGAACTCACTCTGTATATCAGGCTAGCCTCAAACTCTGACTCCAAGTACTGGAATTAAAGGCATGTATGTATCACTGCAACATGGAGTAGGTTTTTTTTTTAAATATTTATTTTATTATGTATACAATATTCTTTCTGTGTGTATGCCTGAAGGCCAGAAGAGGGCACCAGACCTCATCATAGATGGTTGTGAGCCACCATGTGGTTGCTGGGAATTGAACTCAGGATCTTTGGAAGAGCAGGCAATGTTTTCAACCATTGAGCCATCTCTCCAGCCCCAATGGAGCAGGTTTTGTCTTGTTTTTCCTTACTGGTTTTCTTCTTGTGACCGAATTTAACCATACAAACCGTCATGACTGAGTAGTGCCTTTGTCAAGCAGCTTGGTATGGAACTTATAGGTATCTTTATTCCTCAACCTTGGAAGTACTACAATTAAAGGTATTAGTTATTGTGCTAAAGAACTTTTTAAAAATATGCTGCTTCACAGAAAAGTCTGTCAGATATGTTAGGCCTGTAGGTCGAAGATGGATGTCCCAACATTGCACAGGAACCTTAGATTCCATGCAGCCAGTTGTTTTTGACATATCACACACTTTTTGGTAGTCATGTGCTCGTACTTCCTGCTTACTGAGTTAAATTAGTTCCTGCTCAGGTCTCTGATGGAGTGGAAGACTTTATATTTATAGTTTTCCTCATAGATTCAAGAAATTCAATAAAGAGATGTAAAGTATATAAGGCTAAGAAACATTAAAACACAGTTTTGGGGAGCAGGAGAGATGGCTCAGTGGTTAAGAGCATTGCCTGCTCTTCCAAAGGTCTTGAGTTCAATTCCCAGCAACCACATGGTGGCTCACAACCATCTGTAATGAGATCTGGTGCCCTCTCTGGTTGCAGGCACACGTGTAGGCAGATATTGAATGCATAATAAATGAATAAATATTAAAAAAAAACAGTTTTGGTAATTGAAGTTAGAAAAGAAAGAGACAGTGGTTAAGAGCCACATGGGAGCTCACAACTATAACTCCAGTTCCAGGGGACCTGATACACACAACAAAAAGAAAATGAATGAATGATGAATGAATGGAAGTGAATTAGGTATAATCTTTTATAGTATTTTTTTCTGAATATGTCATTTGCTAATGGACTAAACATTGCTGATTTATTTATTGCATAGTTATTATATACTTATTGTATATAGTTTCTTTTTATTAGTTATAACTATTTTTTGTCTTAGACAAAAAAAGGGAAATGTGCTATTTTGTGCTCTAACAAAGCTTGCCTCAAGAAGCAGAGACAGGCAGGATCACTGAATTTGAGGACAGACTGGCATACACAGAAAAATCCTATCTTGAAAAACAAAACAAAATCAGAATTCCCAAAGAGCTAACTCTCTTGCTCTTAAAGGCCTAATTTTGGTTCCCAGCATCATGCTGGATGGCTCACACCACCTATAACTTCAGTTTTCAGATCTTAATTCTGAAACCTTTTACCTCTTAGGGACAGTCATATTCACACACAAATAAACAATTTAAAAATCTATTTTAAAATAAATATATATAACATAAACATGTTCTTATTCATTCAGTACACTACTAGATAGCACTAATAATCAAAAAGACTTGAATTTCATCTCTGAGATATCAGTGAAGAATTTTGTTTGTAAAATTGTAGATGGAATCCTGCTATTCAAGTACTCTACTGGGGCTGGAGAAATGGCTCAGAGGTTAAGAGCACTGACTGCTCTTCCAGAGGACCCGGGTTCAATTCCCAGCACCCACATGGCAGCTTACAGATGTCTGAAAATCCAGTTCCAGGGGATCTGACACCTTCACACCAATGCACATAAAAATAAATAAATAAATAAATAAAGTGCTCTACAATTGTTCTACACTTCCAGTTCAACACGTAATTTCAAACACGTAAGGGTCAAAAATGTCTAAGATTCAAAGAATAACAAGTTTTTCTTACAAGTAAACTTATTAAGAATACCACAATATTAACTGGACAATGGTTATGCATGCATGCATTTAGGAGTCAGAGACAGACGGCTATCTGTTGAGTTCCAGGTCAGCCTGGTCTACAGAGTGAGTTCCAGGACAGTCAGGACTGTTAAACACAGAAACCCAGTCTCAAAAAAACAAGGGGGGGCTGGAGATATGGCTCAGAGGTTAAGAGCACTGATTGTTCTTCCAGAGTTCCTGAGTTCAATTCCCAGCAACCACATGGTGGCTCACAACCATCTATAATGAGATCTGGCGCCCTCTTCTGGCATGCAGGCATACATGGAAGAAATGTTATATACATAATAAATAAAATCTTTAAAAAAAAACAACAAGGGTGCTGGAGAGATGCCTCAGAGGTTAAGAGCATTGGTTGTTCTTCTAGAGGGCTGTTCTTCTAGAGGAGTTCAATTCCGAGTAACATAGTGGTTATAACTATCTACAATGAGATCTGGTGCCCTCTTCTGGTCTGCAGGCAAAATACTATATACATAATAAATAAATATTTTAAAAAACAAACAAACAAAAAGCTGAGAGGAAAAAAATAATGCACCAGTATCGTGATGGGAGGGGGGACACAGGTACAGAGTTCAGGTCAACCTGATCTACAGACAAGTTCCAAGACAATCAAACCTAGCACAGAAAGTCTATCTCAAAAATAAAAACACAGCAAAACAAGAATACCACAATATTTATTAAAAAAGGAATTTCACTAATAAGTATATCTCAAACCCAAGGATTTTATGCTGAGAATACATAAGGAAACAAGAATAAACTTTAGTTTAGGAAATGTTTCCAACAATGGAGATTGCTCAGGACTGGCTACCCTTGCTGAAAACCATGGTTTTTTTGTTGTTGGAAATCTAATACCTCAACAGCATCAGGCATGATATACTGTATATACATGCCTGTAAACACTCAAATACATGAAATAAAAGCTTTTGTAAGTAACAAAATAAGTTGGGCATAGTGGCACATACATAGGAAGTTCCAAGTGTGCAAGGTTACAAAGGAATATCTTTCCTTAAAAAAAAAAATAAATCGGGGGCTGGAGAGATGGCTCAGTGGTTAAGAGCATTGCCTGCTCTTCCAAAGTTCCTGAGTTCAATTCCCAGCAAACACATGGTGGCTCACAACCATCTGTAATGAGGTCTGGTGCCCTCTTCTGGTCTGCAGACATACACACAGAATATTGTCTTCATAATAAATAAATTTAAAAAAAATAAATAAATCAATGAAGCTAAATTTAAAATGTTCCTCATATAAAGTCAGCCAGAGGTTAATGAAGCACCTACCACATGGCAAAATGTGCCCTGAAGCAAAATAATAAACTCATCAAGGAAGGAATTCAAAAACCCTTCATTAACAGATATACCCATTCAATTGTGTAAGACAGGTAGGATGAAATGCACTTTCTCTCTCTCACTCTCTGTTTTACGAGACAGGGTTTCTTGGTGTAACAGCTCTGGCTGGCATCGATGGGAGGCAGAGATTCACCTGCACCTGCCTCCCAAGTGCTGGGATTAAAAGCATGTGCTACCAACGTGGCCAAAACGCACTTTTTCAAAATTTTCAAAAAAAATACTTGGTTTTAAGTAGTAAAACTTGAGACTGTTGTGTTGTTTTTACTATAACTTAAAAGGATTAGCATAAATGCTATTAAAACTTGTTCCAAATGATATTTTGTTCTTAAGACTTTGAAATGGAAGCTAGGTATGAATCCCTGCATTTGGAGACAGAGGCAGGTGAATTTTGTGTAGGTCAGCCTGGCAGCCAGATCTCTGTGAGTTGGAGATCAGGCTGGTCTACCAGAGCTAGTTACAGGACAGGTTCCAACATCAGTAAACCCTGTCTCAAAAAACAAACAAACAAAGATGGGGTTTTGTTGTAGTTTTAGAGACCTCCTGCCTCAACCTCCCCAGTGCTGGCATTAAAGGAAAGCACCATCAGCGCCGCCCAGCCAGAGAAACTGTCTTAAACACACATACATATATGCATGTATAAAACGCATGCATACATACAAGGCTGAAATCAGAGCAACAGTTCATAAGGTTTTTAACATCATCAAAATTATCACGTAAGTTTAAAAGATGGGGTTTCTGGTTGTTTACAAAACATTACAACAAATTAAGAAGGAGAAAAAAGGCCAATAGTTACCTCACAGGGCTCTTGTCTTTTCTGAATGGACTTTTGCTTCGGGAACGTCTTCTGCTGCAAGGTTAAAAAGTTTCACAAGTTACCCAAACAAGTAATATCTATTAGTTCCTTAAAAAACAATTTAAGCAATTCAGAAGTATGTTTAAAAACCTTAATTTGATGCTATGAGGCAACCCAATCTTTCCTCGGATGGCACTGTTAAATTTTGGTCCGGAGCTAAAAAGAAAACACAAAATTACACTAGTTACAGGTTTAGGGTCTTGCTATGATCAAGTTTATGGGCTCTCCAGCAAGTCTAACAATGATTAGGCAGCGTCTTTTCTACCTCAATTATAAAGAGGAAACAATTAGAAAAATCTGTAACTTTATCCCAGACCTGTAGCCCTTATATATATTTATCCTGGACCAGTTAGAGGTGCCAAGAACATAAGTTACAGCCTCAAAAATTTTTCATTCGAAAAAATTCATCACATCTACTTTTAGTTTTTGAACTATATAATCATGAATACAAGATTGAGTCTTTAAAATATAGAAATAAGAGTAAAAAACGCCTCTGAACTCTCATTGTAGCATCCGTTTACTATGCAGTTCTTTAAAAAAAAAAAATACACACTATGTAGAGAATCACTCCTGCTCCTCCTGGCTCAACTTCTGGTAATGATCAGATTAGTGTTGAATTACTGAGCCATTGTAGCCATAAAAGAATTGTTTTGTTTTTGTTTTTTGAGACAGGGTTTCTGTGTTAATAGTCCTGGCTTGGCTGGACCTCGCTGGCCTCAAACTCACTGAGGTCAGCCTGTCTCTTCCTCCCAACTGCCGGGATTAAAGGCATGTGCGCCACTACCACCCAGCTCATGTAAATCATTCTTAAAGAGATTATCAGCACATTCAATGTACTACATTCTTTTTATTCTAAAAAATAATTAAGATATAGATATTCTTTTTATTTAATTTTTACTTTCCTGGAGCTCATTCTATACACCAGACTGGCCTCAAACTTAATAGAAATTTTGAGAATTGTACTTATTCAAAGACAACTAAAAGTACCAAAACATATCTGCCTCTCTTAACCTGATACTAATATTGTAAAACACTGTAATGAGAGGATCTCTTAGAAAGTCATTGAAATGACAATTTTTTTATATCTTTATAAAGGTAGAGATTACTCAAGGGTTCATAAGGTAGGCACATGTTCCTTAGTGTGCAATTACAATCCTCAAAGGAATATCACAGGTTGGGTAAAATAAAGAAATGAAAGGGCCTGTCATCAATACTTGGATAGTTTTAATAAAAACTGTCAACCTATAACTAAGCAGTTTCGTGTAAAATTGATCTGGCTCTTCTAAACTTAAAAAAAATTTCTTTTAAAAATAGGGTACATACTTGGCTTTGAGCGTCCTCCTCTGCCTCACTAAACCCTAATAGTAAGACAGTTACTGGAATGACTAATGATCATTTAAGTATATAAATTTAATTTTTATAATTTATTTTTATCTCATGTTCATTAGTGTTCTGTCTGGTAGTATATTCTTTTGACTGTGTCAGATCGTGGAGTTACAGAGTGGTGAGCTGCCATATGGTGCTGGGAATCGAACCCATTTCCTGGAAGAATAGTCAGTGTTTTTATCCACTCCACCATCTCTCCAGCCCCATAAAAACTATAATTTAACAAGCTATTTTCTCTCTTCTACTATAACTAATACAAAAAAGTATTTTGTACTTGGGGTATCACTATGCACTCTTGGCTGGCCTAGAAATGCAGTATGTAAACCATGTTGGCCTCGAATTCACAAAAATCTGCTTCTGTACATCCTGACTAGGTTTCTCCCTTAGTTATAAATAAAATAGTCCAGTTATAGATTCAACAGTTCAACTGGAACCCAACACAAGAGAAGTTTAAATAGTCAGACCAGGGTAGTGTCAGGCACAGACACAGACCACATCCACCCACTCATACTCTACAACAGTATTCTACTTTTTAAAGGTAGCTGGTCCCATTTAGTTCATCCTCATAAGACAATTAACAATCTTACTTAAAGGATGTGGAGTAAATCATGAGAAAATAACAGTAATATTTCTGATCTATTATCCATAATTAAAATAACACCATAGCTCCATTATCACCATGCAACGTCTATAAAATAACTAGGAGGAATCTAGAAACATGGGAAGCATCCACAGAAACACACACTATATTCATAAATGAAAGTCAGAACCTAAACTACTCAAAGATCTTAAAAGTTAATACCAATATCTCACAAAATTCAGTATTCTGAATATGTTGTTGACAACTATGACTAGTTTATGGCCAAGTTTATTTCTTAACAAAAGCTTAGGGACTGACCTACTTAAATTTTTAAAATTAAATGTTTTGGTTAAGGGCAATACTGCTTTCATAGAGGTCCTGAGTTCAGTTTCCAGCCATCAGGAAGCTCACAAATACCTCTAACTCCAGCTTCAGATGTGGGGTGGTTCAATGTTTGTGGCCTACACTGACACTTAAATTCACTTGCATTTGGCACCTTATACAAGCATAAATACTTAAAAGTAGTTTACAAAGGTGTGCTTAGAGAAAACTTTAAGACTTAGGTAACTATTAAGGAAGGACTGTAATTGTTTCAATTTTGCTTATAAATGAAATCTCCCCCAAATATATGTGAATTTCATCCTTATGTGCATTGGTGCTTTTCCTGCCAGTTACCTTGTTATTTTTGGTCTTTTTTATGATTTTCCTTCCCCAACCCTGTGAAGGTGAGAACCAAACCCAAGGCCTTGTGCTTAGTGCTCTACCACTGAGCCAAATCCTCAACCCTGGTGCTTTGCCTGCAGTTATGTCTATGTGAGGGTGTCACAAGCCCTAGAACTGGTGGAGCTGTAAACCGCCATGTGGCTGTGTGCTGGGAATTGAATCTGGGTCCTCTGGAAGAGCAATCATTGCTCTTAACTAGCTAGTCATCTCTTTTTGCCCAAGGTGAATTTTTAACAGTTATAATGAAATTATTTTAAATTTTCTTAAACAAGGCATACAAATTTCTGTAACTTAGTCTACAAAGCTTATATACAAATAATAATTAACAGTAATGAGCCTAAAAATTGAGAATACAAATTGATGAAGGATTTTAGCTTCCCACAGTCACAATTTTCTTCATTAACCGTATTTTGATACATATTTTGTGTTCTAAAAGCTCACACACTTTAGGTTTTCCTCTACCACGCACTCAAATGCTTTCTTTTAATTTGGACTGGCAAGCAAATTATTGCTAGTTGGTCAGAAAGAATTGGTAAGTTTTGAAGTTTACAATCAGTCCCCATATTGTATTTTTCCTTACTAATCTTCAATGTCAATATCCTTCATTTTAAATGTTACTGAAAAACAGAATCTTACAATTCGTATTCTTCCAGTTAACTTGCTATCTAACCAGAGGTAACAAAAGTCCTAATTACAGTTACATACTAGGGACTTCTGTAGCGGCCTCGGAATCTTCTATCTCGACTTCGTGAGCGGCTTCGTCTCCTTTCTTTGCTTCTACTTCGTTTACGTTCCCGGCTTTTGCTCTTTTTCCTTTCTCTATCTCTACTTCGCTTCCGTTCCTTACTTTTGCTTCTCTTTCGCTCATGACTACGACTTCGGCTCTTGCTTTTTTTTCTCCTGAGGGGGGGAAAAGTACCATTATCATGCTGATTTAAATACTAATATATACTTCCTTTAATGGTCAAAATGTTTATCCTTTTGTAAATGTATTTTTACCACACTGTACGATGGCACAAAAATCATACTTTAGGAAAAACAATTCCTAGGTATGGGACATAAGACCCCAACCTTTGCTTCATGTTAAATGAAGACAGCCATAGAATCGAGAACCAGGTTTAAGAGGAAGAATTTGCAATCATCTCCTGAGGCAGCTACAGCTTGAAACAAGAGACAGGACTTGCTGGTAAGAAAACCAAGCCTGAACTTCAGAAACGATTGATATGTCATTCCTATAACAAACCACCAAGCATATCTGTAAGTTATAGTAATAAAAGTTACAGTATGTTCACATTTAAGAAATAGTGAATGTCATGCAAAATTTTCCATACAACAATTTAGTTCAAGTCAACATACACAATGTACATGTAAGCATATTTTGAACTTACAAAACATATACATAGCATTTTAGTTTTCATGGGCAAAACTACGATGACAAAGGATACTAAGAATGCAATAAAACTCACTTAGAACCCCAGAGTACTGTGACAACAGTAGCTTTCTACTTAAAACTATAATGAAAATGGAAAATGCCCTTTTTTAAGCTAGTTTCTACAAGCCTGTGGGACGAAAATTAAAACAACGTGACCTTCCTTGGAAAGTAAAAGTTCATGAGTTATCTTTCAACTCATTTCAGTGTTCCTCATATTACTTCACACACTGGTTTAATAATTAAACCTTGAAATCTGTATCTCTGTCATCACCCAAATTAGAGGTGCCTTCAGATATTTCAATATAAATGAGACATTTTGAAATAATATAATTTTAAGTGGTTTGAAGTCTGAACATTTTGACAACTCTACATGATTAGGAAAATTAATGAGCTATTGAATCTGTATCAAAGCAAAGTTAGCAGAAGAACAACTGAGGTATGCCTCAGAGAACCTGTAAGCGGGTCATCTTAGAGTGCATTGAAAATAGAAAATGAAGACACCCACCTTCTGGAATCTTGAAACCCACACTCCAATCACAAGGAGATGTAGAGCTTTCCAAGGAGGCAGAAACTTTGTCTAAAATTTCAAGATAATCCACCTGACTGTCAGAAATATGCTAGGTAGCACATGACAGAAAATTAGGCTACACTCATTATTTATATAGAAGTCAAACCAACTCCAATGCTCAGAAGGGCAACAATTAACATTCCAACTTTGATGTTTCAATTCTGACACTATTTCTTATGAGTAGAGAATTCTGGAATGGCTAAAACCTAAGTCCTACCTATAGGGGACAAAGTAAAAATTCAATTCCCCTGAAAAAACAAAAGGACAGTAAGTTTTTGCTCTGACAGACCACAGCAGAGTCAATCTGCCTATTCACCTCTCATATGCCCCCAATCTTATTCTGCCAAAGGAGCTTAAAATATAAATACATAAATCAGCGAGCTAATTTTAACTCAATGTCTTGCTAATCCCCAACCACATCTGAAGGCAACCCCAGATAGGCAAATAGAAAACATACTAAGATAGCAGAAAATACCATCTTCTATATAAAAGCACAGACAAAAGACTAGTATTACAAGAAACCAAGATACTTCTATAGAACATTTATCAACTAAAGAAATGGTTATAAAAATCCATCCTAATAGTCAAATCCTGTTACAACTTAAATGAGACTTTCCCAAGTCTTTAGTGGCAGTGGAAATTGTACTGAACATCATTGAAGTAAATGGTCCACTGGGCCTTTGGACTTTTTGGTTATATGGCCTCTGCTGTAAAGGTGTTTTGCTATAACTGGATTTGACCTCTTCCATGTAAGAAGATCTAAATTTTAAATGCAAAGTATTCTGGAAAATAAGAAAAAAAATAGAAAAGTCATTTATTCCAAAATTTGATAATCCACACCACAGTAGCCAATATATTTTAACTGTGCCATTTTGTTATTATCCCTTTCTAAATGATTCTTTAAAAATGTTAACAAAATGAAGTTTAAGACTGCAAAACTGGTTATAGCAAAAAATACTTCTATGAGGAGCAACCTCAAGTACCTAAAGAATTTACTGGAGACCTTGACAAACTCGGTGTTATATTCTTCAGAAAATAGGCAAACCGTTTGTTATTTCCAACTTTTATCCCTTCACTACTGGAATATGATACAGTGAGTGTTACAAGTCAGCTACAATTGTTTAAACAGAAGTTTATATACTTAGCTAACTTTGTCAGAATGTGCAGTTTCTTATTCTACATTATCAGCATCAGTTATCTCCAATTCAATAAGGTTTTAGCATGAAACATACAAAAATGACATCTACCTTAGGTTAACACAAATTATCTTAAAATGAGTAAATATTTGTTTTGCATTTCACCCAGTGTTAAGTTTTCTTCTACATTATGTTCAATTAGTTTAAATGGCACATTCCTTCAAATCACCATATAAAAACTTTGTGACTAAATTAGGCAATCGCCTAATTTAATTCAACTGTAACTAAAGAAGCCTTGAAAAATCTGAAGATATTACTAATTGAAATGTTTAGGAAAGTCTTTAAAACATTGTTATGTTAAATTGTCCAACTGACTGTACATACAACAGATAAAAAACAACAAAAACCCATTATCTCTTATAGAGGGCATAATGCTTAAATTCCTCATAAAAGCTTGGTGATCTTAATGAGTTTAGTTACAGGATTAAAAGAGTACAATCTGAAGACATTAGTGGGAGGAAGTGACAATAAAGAACAGTGAAAAGATTTGCATTCAAGCTTATCATCATCCTTTGCACAATTACAATAAAAATCTTTACTAAGTCCCTAAGCCTGACATCTAAAGTGATTTTTGTAAACTGGTAGAGTCCTGTTCCAGTATTTTCTTTTCAACATTAAAATTATAAAACCAAGACTTTAGGGAATTGTTTCTTTCGCAAAGGTTAAAAATGCATGCAATGAGCCCTGTCAACTTGCTCTCTATATTCACTTTTGACTAGAAGGGAAACATTACTGAGTCCACCTAATCTTGTACAAGAAAAAAAGATTTCCACAAATTAGACCTGTTTTCCCTTAGCATTAATTTATTTTTGCATTTTCTACAGGGTCTCACTATGAAATCCAGGCTGGCACTGAATTTATGATCAGCCAGGCTCACCTTAAAGAGGGACTTGTAAGCCAGAATCATCACACCCAACCAACATATTAAAATCAATCCCTTAATACCATACTAAGATTATAAAACTTTGGCTTAGCAAAACCTAAGTGATCCACACTGAACCATCTTCTCATCTATTTTATGAAATTATATCAACCTACCCTAACAAAGTTGTAAGGATGATTGTGGTAGATATTATGAAGCACTCTGAGCTCACAGGAGGAAAATAGCCAGAGAGTCAATAAGTGGCTATTTTACCATCATTTTCATTATGTATTATGGGTTATGATATAACAAAATATTTTAGTATGGCATCATAAACATGGCTAGAACAACTTAATGTACATAACATGACCATATGATAATAAGAATCACTAATCTTGGAGCTAAATGGTAATTTTCACAACAGCTGACAGGCTCCAACCTTATAAATTGGATCCTGTTTAAACTGTTAATATATCTTTTTATGTACTATATTCTGTGCTGTCTGTAGTATAAAGTTTATTTCAGGTTACTCACCTAACCCAAATAAACTACATATTCTTAACGATCTCCTTAGATACACTAGAGATAAAAAGGCCCAAAACAATGAAGAAAAAAAATCTTAAGAATTACTAAGTATGCCCCTTTATTACTACCAAAAGGGCCTTTAAGCAGCAAGGAGCAGAAATAGTTCATAGCCAATTCCTTTAGTGAATGAAGGTAAACAGTATTTTCCATGGTCTTGGTATTATCTTTGTTCTAATGTAACTCTTTTATTCAATGATTATCACATCTCCAAAAATTAAGCCAAAGTTACCAAATTTAAAACATTATAAAACAAGAGAATCATGGGATCCTTGGAGGGCAAAGTGTCCAGAAGGTCTCTGAAACCATATCCTGAAGTCTACATCGCAAAGTCCATAGTTTTATGTCCTGAAGGACTTTCTCGTCCCAAAAAGTATGACCAGTACTCTAAGCGAAGAAAACCATAGTTTGATGCTTTAGGCAAAAGAACACAAGATTTCCACCACATGAAGTTTAGAAACCCACCCTCCCAGGTTCCTTGTTCAAACTTACTTTTTGCTACGTTCTTCATGGCCGTTAGCACTGCTCAACTTGTTCTCATCCTAAGCAAGGTTGATAGAAGAACATCATGAGGACGAAGTGGTAACATTTCAAGTTGTCAAAGGGTAAAGGGAATAGGAATAAGAAAATACAAGACAATTTTAAAACTAATTACTTATTTAGTTTAACATGGAAGGCTATAAAAAAAATTTAGATGGTATACGTTTAACCACTTTGTTGCTAATAATTAAGTCATCAAGAAACAAAAATTAAAATCTTTCACATTAACATGTTATATTTTACTTTCTTACATTGTTTAGATATTAAATAAGTTATCCAGAGTTACAATGTTGAAGTGGTTAAATATGATTTCTATGAAACATGAAGTCATTGAGCTTTATTCCGTGTGCTATTGTCCCTTTTGTCGGTACCATGGCTCTATTTCTGCCTAAGCCCCAAGTGGCCATGCTAGCAGCCAGCCACTATCGATTTCCTGTGACCGATGCCATTCCTGAGATCTTCGCCCATTTCCGTTGGAGGGTTGGGACTGTAAGAGCTTGATGCCACCTCTGTCACACATCTCGCCCTGAAGCAAACAGGGATTCACACTGCTTTAGTAATGTTGACTCCCAAGAACCCAAGAAAAGTTAATTAATAATTCACCAGTCCAGCCTAAACATTTCCTACTTCCATACCTGTTTACATGGAATTACATCCATGTTAAACTAAGACAAGAAACATTAAAATCAGAAAATACATCTTCAAGAGTCTAGCATTACAAAATTACACTATTTAAATTAAAACTATCAGAATTCATCCAAAAGGAACCACATGGTCGTGCTACACTCGAAAACAAATGTATTATTTTTAAACGGTTTATGCGCAATGTTTATTTCAAAGTTTGAACACATCAGCTATAGTAGTATATCTGCTGAGTTACAAAGCTTAAGGTTTGTGATACCAGTGATAATGCATGCATACTGCTATTTTCACCACCAACTGGTGAAAGAATGAAGGGCGTTTACTTTTACTGTGATACTGAAACGGGTCATATTGCACTACTAACCAAAATAATTCCTTGGTAGTTTTTAGTGTGAAATACTATGGTAGGGCCTAATTAAAAACAAAATACTATGGAGAACAGTAAAACAGTCATCAAGTGACTCTAATATGTGACACTGCCTCTTGCCTTTTGCTGTTTGTTTTTGTTTTTGTGCTAATTTCTATTCAGGGATCCAAGAATTTTAGTAATTATTAATGAAAAGCAGATCAACACCTGCCTGGTTTTAAGTTTTACTATCACCAGCCTTATATCTATTATTATAAAATAAATTTTTAATCTCACCCATTTCTTGTTTAAAGACTTATAAGATGATTTACTTGTCATGGACTGGTTATAATTTATTCTTGGACCCCTGCTATTTTCCCAAACCACTACATTCACCTTTTTTGCTATACCAAACTGGAGCTGGTAATTCTTAGTTGAGTCATTTTACCTAGGGGACCACGGTACAGCGATAAGTCACTCAATTACTACCTTATGATTGACAGTTCACACTGGAATCAAAGGTGAATTCATGGGAGTAGAGGTGAGATATCGTTAGGCAAGTCTACAAAGAGAGATAGATGGGCATTTATTCATCACGCTGAAGTGAAACTACTGCACAATATTATTACATCAATAGCATATATTTACTTTTGTAAGTTACATGTAATGCATCTCTGATAAGATAATCAAGAGGGCTCCGGGAAGGTTAGTTTACATTTCAGCAGTAGTTTCGTGAATAATGCTAAATTAAGAAATATATTAAAGCTTAATGGCATGTTTTTCTCACCTTCTTGTAAGGGGCCTCAAGCATTGCTTCAATATCAATATCGTCTGCCATTTTCTCTACACGCCTAGGGAAGAACAAGACAGTCCTGTAAGTAAACAACTTCCAGTTCTTAAAAAAAATTTCCTCGGCCTACAAAATTCAAATTTTAAGGAAAGTCCTTAAAAAGCCCTACAATAACTAAAATAGTGCGATATGCATTAACACAGTTTTGATTCGGCTGAACAAGCGTGAAACGCTTCTTACATCAAGCACACGACCAGAACCCAATGTCTGATCTCAAAAAGCCGCCTATGAACTCCCGAAACCGAACCCGAGAGTATGAGCTTGACTGAGAGCTTCCTTCCGCACAAAACCCGCGCTGCCATTTTAGCGGCAGAGGGAAACTCCCTCTGTTGGGAGGGGTTGTGTACCAAGGTAGCATTCGACAGGCGCCATGTTGGGAGGTCGCGACCAGCCCCGGCCTCGAAAGGACAGATCTTTATCTGCCCGAGGTCCCCAAGGAGGGCCTTGCCACCACCAAAATAGCCACGGTGCGCTTGCCAGAAATGGAAGGCACAGCTACGGATCTGAGACCGACCTTGTCGAGAAGCCCCCCACCCCCGCGCGCGGCTCAAAGCCACCGCAAGCTGCCCTCGGTACCTCGGCCCACTCGACCCCGGGAGGACCACGGCAGTCCGCCACGCCGCGTACCTGTGCGGGCTTTCGCGCGCCTGTGCTCGGCTCGGGAAGTCAGCCGCCGCCGCCGCCGCCGCCGCCGCCGGTGCTACTGTTAAGCCCCTAGGCCCAGGCCGCGGTACCGCCCAACCCGAATATCGGGCCCCGAGGGCGTCTAGGCCCAAGCGAATCTAAAAGAAACAATGGGATTAAAGGAGCCCGCGCGGGAGAGCAGGGCAGCGGCTTTGGCAGCTCAGGATCCACCCCTGCGACAGCGTCTGCTCGCTCCCTGAAATGGCGGCCGCTGCTCCTCCGTACTCATTCACCAACACACATACACACACACAAACACCCGGGGTCTCCCGGAGCCTCAGCACGGGCTCTCGCGAGAAACTGCCCAGCGTTCCAGAGTGGAAAAAACGAAATATCGCGAGATCTCAGGACGGCTTCGGCGACCGTAGCCCAATCTCGTGCAATGATTGCGCCACAGAGGAGCCCATCCCCCTTTCCCCTCCTCCCCCACAAGAGGTGCATCTAAATCTCGCGATGCTACGCCGTCTCTAGGGCAAAGACAGTTGGTGCACTGTCTGTCAATCTTTAGAAGAATGCTTTGCTGAGTGGAGCTTTGCGGTCTACCCCGGCTGGCGTTGTCTCCTCGCGGGGTGTGAACGTCCCCTCCTCCAACCCCTCACAATCGACCTCCCCCTACACCCGCCTCCCACCCAGATGGCTGTCAAGGTCGCCATAAGGCAACCTCTTTTATAGTACATAAGGGTAAAACGTTAGTTTCCTAATTCACTGATGGTGAAAACGCATGCAGACGAGAATAAGCAGGGGAAGTGGGAGAAGAATAAAAAGTACGATTGCCTTTTCTTTTCATTCGGTGTCACTGTTTAGATGCTTCCTCGATGGTGAAGCTTCGGAACACCCTCAGAAACTGAAGGTGGGCGAGGTTATAGAAGAAACTATTTCCCTCACCACTGTGTTGCTCTTTACTCCCTGCGTGTAGTCAAGCCATGTGTCACTATTTGCTTGTTACTTTAAAAGTATTCCTTCTTTTCCTTAGAATTTTGGCTATCCACGTGTTAATTTATTGCTTTTGTTGTTTATTAGGCTTTTATTTTGTTTGGGTTTTTTCCGATTTGGGGGTGGGGTGGGGTGGGTGATACTGTCGCAGAGGAAAAACTGCGAGGTCATTGTAAGATTTTTTTTTCCCTTTCATAGAAAAGAAAATGTTTAAAATAAAATTAAGTATCAAACCAGTCCTGAAACCTACCGACAGTTTGAGGATATAAAAGATTCAAAATGTGACACCTTGATTGGTGTAGTTGACCTTGGGCAAGTAAATTCAGCTCTCAGAGTATATATCCCATTTCCTCCTCATAAGGAAGGAGAACATAATTAGTAGCAAGGGGAAGCATGACAGTGATCAAGGCTGCAAATGTTTATATTTGAATTCCAGGTTTAGCGGGGAATGTCTATCCAGGTGATCTCTCCATGAAATGAATGAAGGCTCAGTGGGATGAAGAATAAATGATATGATGATTGAAATGCTAGAAAAACATTTTAATCATTGAAAACTTCTAGGAGGGTACTGGAGAGATGGCTCAGAGGTTAAGAGCACTGGCACTTCCAGAGGTCCTGAGTTCAATTCTCAGCAATCAAGGGTGGCTCACAACCATCTATAATGAGATCTGGTGCCGTCTTCTAGCTTGCAGGCAGAACACTGTATACATAGTGGAAAGAAAAGAAAAGAAAACTTCTCGGGGCTGGCAATGTAGCTCAGTTGTCATATTGCTTGCCTAGCATGCCTGATGGAGCATGTCTATAATTCCAGCACTTGAGAAAACAGAGACAAATCAGGCGATGGTGGTGCCTGCCTTTAATCCCAGCACTTGAGAAGCAGAGGCTGGCAGATCTCTGTGAGTTTGAAGCCAGCCTGGTCTACAAGAGCTAGTTCCAGGATAGTCAGAGTTGTTAAACAGAGAAACCATGTCTTGAAAAAAGAAAAGAAAACAGAGGCAGGGGGATCTTTGTGAGCAAGAGGTCAGCCTAGTCTATATTGGGAGATCCAGGCCAGTCAGAGTTGCATAGTAAGGCCCTATCTCAAACAAGACCTAGAGGACATGTAACCATAAAGAGGCCCAGCACTTGGGAGGCAGAGGCAGGAGAATATCTGTGAGTTCGGGGCCAGCCTGGTCTACAGAGCAAGCTCCACAACAGTCAGGACTACACAGAGAAACCTTATCTTATAGAGAGAGAGGGGGAGAGAGAGGCTTTCTCTCTCAGATATGGTAGAATACTGAGATTCCCATAGCTCCTACTGAAAGACTACACTTCCCAGCTTCCTACCCTATAAAGGTCCCTAATCCCATCTTCCTCTGTAGGCATTTTGACCATAGGGTGGGGGAGACAGAAATGGCCCCTCATATTGTGTAAACGTGGTCATGGCCTCGTCTTAGGTCAGTCTGTCTCTTTACAGCTTCCCTTAATTAACAATCCTGTCCTGGGCTGACAGTCAAGGCCAACTGTGACACTTAGTGAAAGCCTATGAAAAGGATAAACGATGCTGGAGAGAAAGCAGTTAAGGGCACTGACAACGACACAGCTACAGGGCAGGGTGACCTGATGCCCTCTCCTGACCTCCACAAGCATCACACACGCATTTGGTACACAAACTACACACAAGCAAAGCACATGTACATTAAGCATAAAAATACAATGATTTGTTCTTTAAAAGTTGAGGCTGGGATGGAGTGGTTAGAAAATTCCAGAAACTCAGCATACCAGTGGGAGTGGCAGGAAGATTAAGACTTCCAGGTGTCTGGTCAGTGGTGGAGGGCATCATTGACCCCAGCACTCCACTCTGGAGGTAGAGGCAGATGTAGAGGAGTTAGAGGCCAGCATGATCTACAGGGTGAGGTCGAAGACAGCCAGGGCTACACAGAGAAACACAGACTCAAAAGAAACAAAGAAGTCAGAGTTCCAGGTGGCTGGGCTATAGGGATATACACACGTAATTGCAGATTTGGGGTTTGAAAGCAGGAGGATAAGCAATTCCATGACAACCTCAGACGCTTGGTAAGTACACGGCCAGTTAGTATTACATGAAGAATACCCTCTCTAAAAACATAACAGGCATTTTGGTCCTGCCAAAAGGCTTCGTTCTACAATAAAGGACAGTTAAAGGATGCTTGGCCATGCCTGTAATCCCTGCCCTTAGGAGGCAGAAGCAAGAAGACCACCACAAGTTCAAGACTGACTTGCTCTACATAGCAGGATTCGGTATCCCCCCCTTCCCAAAAGAAGCACAGTTAAAATTTGTCTTTTAGAGATTAACAGATATTCACAATTGTAGGCCCATATTTTTACATGGTGTGACAGCCAGGCTCTCAGGCCATAGTTAGTATCTGGAGCAGTCACATACCCTTCCAAACAGGCTGCGGCTACCCTAACAAAAAGCTCATATGTTGCTCCTTGCTTTGTAATTATGTAGATCACCTGAGAAGAGGTGTCAATTCCAAGCTAGTGACAGAGCTACAGACATGACTTTAGTCCTGCTACCTGGAAAATAGAATGTTAATGAACTTCCACCTCAGCTTACCTTGGGGGATAAAAGGTGTTTGGATAATAAATGCGGGTAATCTTCAGGATTTGAATGAACCCTGAGACTTCCTTCTGATACTGCTGTGTGAACTGTGTCTCAATTATTCCCGTGCCTCCAAGCCTGTCCAGAAAGGGGAAAATCATTTATGTTGGGGTTTTGGACCCCAACACACAATAAGTAGTAATATTCCTTTAATCCTTTTCCTGAAATTCTATATTCTTCCATTTTATGTGTGTCACTTTGGAAAGAACACATAGCTTTACCAGTGCTAGGCATGATTTTGCCACTGCTGTAACCCCCCAACCTCATTCTCTTTATTTTACTTAGGGTCCCACATGCTAGGAATGCTCTACTACTAAATGTATGTCACCAGGCTCTCTTTTAACTTTACATTTTATATACTTTTTAAAAAGTGTATTTGCCACCTGGTGGTGGTGACACACGCCTTTGATCCCAGCACTCGGGAGGCAGAAGCAGGCCTGGTCTACAAGAGCTAGTTCCAGGGCAGACTCCAAAGCTACAGAGAAACCCTGTCTTGAAAAACCAAAAAAAAAAAAAAAAAAGAAGTGTATTTGCCCCAGGCAATGGTGGCACACACCTTTGATCCCAGCACTCCGGAGGCAGAGGCAGGTGTATCTCTGTGAGTTCGAGGCCAGCCTGGTCTACAAGCACTAGTTCCACGACAGGCCCCAAAGCCACAGAGAAACCCTGTCTCGAAAAAAACCAAAAAAAAAAAAAATTTAAAAGACTGTTATACAGAGAACTTCTATATCAAAAAACAAACAAATTTAATAAGTCATATATATATTTGAGACAGTGTCTCTCTATGTATTCTTGGCTGACCTAGAACTCAATATGTACAACAGGTTGGCCTCCAACTCACAGAGATCCACCTGTCTCTACTTCTGGGTGCTGGGACTAAAGGAGTCTCACTACCACAATCTACATGTCTGTTCCATAGAGAGCTTTCCTAAGAAGGATTTTGGGTGAATGGGTGAAATCTCCTATAGTAACTCAAGCTACCCACAGCAGAAGAGACTCAGGAGACCCAACAATAACCCACAGAGCAAAGAGACGGTCTGTTAGAGGTTGGTTGTCCTGGAACTCATTCTGTAGACCAGTATATGGCCTCAAACTCAGAGATCTGACATTACCCAATATAACTTTCTCTCCCTCCCTCATTTTATTTTTGTTTGTTTGTATGGTTGGTTTTTGTTTTGTTTTTTTTTTAAAGCAAAATTTCTCTGTAGAGCCCTGGATGTCCTAGAATTCACTCTGTAAACATGATTGGTCTGGAACTCACAGAGGCAAGCCTGCCTTTGCCTCCTGAATGCTGGAATTAAAGGTGTGCACCTCCACCACAATGCATAACTCTTAATTTTATTGGTTTGGAAATAATTTTACCTTAACCTGTAGATTTCTTACTTGCAAAGAAGAGATATTTAGGTTCTGGGAGTTTAACTCTGTTGGTTGGATGTATCCCAGTCTTACACAAAGTTCTATGTTTAATCCCTACACCAAGTAAAACCAGACTCCACGATGAAAGCCTGGATCCCAGTGTTCTGGAGATGGATGCGGGGAAGATCAAGAGTTCAAGGTCATCCTGATGCCAGCCTGGGTTGAGCTAGGTGAGACCCTGTTTCAAAAAGAGAGAAAAGAAAAGGGTGTGGTTAGAGTAGAATTTAAGGGCTGAGTCACAAAATAGCTTCAAGTCCCTTAAGTTGTTTTCTGAAGTTCAAAATAATGGTCATGAATTTAGCTCCAATGCTTGGGACAGAGAGGCGGACTGATCTCTGTGAATTCCAGGCCAACCTGGTGTAAATTGCAAGTTTCAGTCCAGACTGAGCTACAATGAGATCCTGCCTCAAAACAAACAAACAAGCAAACAAACAAACAAAAAAAACCCCTAGTGGTGGTGGCACATGCCTTTCATCCCAGCACTCCAGAGGCAGAGGCAGGTAGATCTCTGTGAGTGCGAGGCCAGCCTGGTTTACAAGAGTTAGTTCCAGGAGAGCTAGGGCTGTTACACAGAGAAACCCTGTCTCAAACCTCCCCCCCAAAAGACAAAATAATCATACTCAAAGCTGGAGAGAGGGCTCAGCAGTTAAGAGCACTTGCAGCTCTTCTAAAGGACCGAGGTTCAATTCCCAGCACCCACATAGCAGTTCACAACTGTTTGTAACTCCTGTTTCAGGGGATCTGACACCCTCATACAGACACAAACATACAGGCAAAATGCCAATGCATATAAAATAGGAACACGTTTTTAAATAAATAAATAAATAAATGAAATAGTCATTCACCATTCAGCAAACAAGACCTAGAGGGAAAACTAAGTCTCTGAGGGAAAAACATATAGAAAATATCAAAAACATCTCATCATGTGATTTTGCTTTTACACTGACAGTTTCTTTTTTATTTATTTTTTATTTCTTATTTTTGTTGTTATTATTTTGTATTTGAAGCACTAGCTTGCTTATTTGTGACAGGGTCTTAGTGTGCAGATCAGACTTCGCTCAAATGCTTGGCAATCTGCCTGTCTCAGCCTCTCTAGTGCAGGGAGTATAAACACAAGCTACCAGGTATCATCCCCTAAAGTCATTTGCTGTAAATACTCATTGGTCACCATGATAAACATCACTCTGAGTGACAGGTAAGTCTACTAGCCGAGCACTTGGGGAAGCAAGGGCAATGATCTGAGAGTTGAAGGCCTGCCTACGGTGAGTTCCAGGCTGCCTTAGCCTTGTTGGAGAGATGGCAGGGAACAGACACCTAGCAGGGTCTGTAGCACACCATCATAATCAGCACTTGGAGTTCATCAACTACATGAGGAGATTTTAGCTATACAGTTAAACTCTTTTTTATGATTTATTTATCTTTTATGTGCATTGGTGTGAAGGTGTCAGATCCCCTGGAACTGGATTTTCAGACAGTTGTGAGCTGCCATGTAGGTGCTGGGAATTGAACCTGGGTTCTCTGGAAGAGCAGTCAGTGCTCTTCACCGTTGAGCCATTTCTCCAGCCTAGTTAAACTCTTATAGTTAAACTATATAGTGAGACTTTTTATAGCCCCAAGGCGATGGACACGGCTCAGCAGTTAGGATTGCTTGGTGTTCTTGCAGAGGATTCAGGTGTTCTAGTCCCACCTCCCAAAAGGCTCACATCACAACCATGGGTAGGCATACATGTGGTACATACATTTCGTACATACAGACATGTACGAAAAATACTCTTGCACATAAATTTTTTTAAAAAAAGAATCCTGGAGAAATAGCTAGGAACATATGTTACTCTTTCAGAGAACCCCAGGATCAATTCCCAGCACTCACATGCTAGCTAACTACCATTTGTAACTCCAGTTCTGAGGGAATCAATCCAACACTCTCTTCTGGCTAACATGGACATTACACATATATGGTACAGAGACTAACATGCAGAAAATATACCCATGCACAGAAAAAAAAAAGTTAAAAACCAAAACTGAAGGTGAGTGATAGTGGCACACGCACCTTTAATCCCAGCACTCAGGAAGCAGAGGCAGGTGGATCTCTGTGAGTTTGAAGCCAGCCTGGTCTACAGAGTGAGTTTGAGCCCAGCCTGGTCTATAAGAGCTAGTTTCAGGACAGGACCCAAAGTTACTGAGTAACTGTCTCAAGAAAACATTAAAGAGCTGGGCGGTGGTAGCACACACCTTTAATCCCAGCGCTCAAGAGGCAGAGGCAGGCAGATCTCTGTGAGTTTGAGGCCAGCTTGGTCCACAAGAGCTAGTTCCAGGATAGCTAGGGCTGTTACACAGAGAAACCCTGTGTCTCGACAAACAAGCAAACAAACAAACAAAAATTTAAAATATTAACCCCCTCAAAGGAAAAGCCAAAACAAACACCTAAACTAAAACACACAAATAAACATAAAACTGGAAGTTAACATCACAGGAGAGTTTATTTTTAAAATTATTATTACTTTATATTTTTGAGTATTTTTCCTGAATGGATGGTTGTGTGTTGCATAATTCTAAAGTCTGTATATGCTGTGGTCCAATTTAGAATACACTTTGAAGGGGGCTGGAGAGATGGCTCAGTGGTTAAGAGCATTGCCTGCTCTTCCAAAGGGCCTGAGTTCAATTTCCAGTAACCACATTGTGGCTTGCAACCATCTATAAAGAGGTCTGGTGCCCTTTTCTAGCCTGCAGGCATACACACAGATAGAATACTGTATACATAATAAATAAATATTTTAAAAAAAAGAATACACTCTAAATACTTTTCTACTTTCAGCTTTCAGGCAAAAGTATGGGATTTTTTGTTGTTGTTGTTCTTTGTTTTTGTTTGTTTTTTGAGACAAGGTCTCTATGTAGCTTTGGAGCCTATCCTGGAACTTGCTCTGTAGACCAGGTTGGCCTCAAACTAACAGACATCCACCTACCTCTGCCCTCCAAGTGCTGGAATTAAAGGTGGATGCCACCACCACCTGGCTTTATATTTTATTTTTTGTAACTGGGTCTTCCTATGTAGATCTGCACTGGCCAGGAATTCTATGTAGACCAGCCTGGCTTAAATTCACAGAAATCCAACTACCTCTTCCAAGTGCTGGTTTTAAAGGGGTGAGCCACTCCCACGGCCCAGGAGACTGTAGATAGGAGCTCGGGAAACTAAAGCTGTTATTGTACAGACTGCAATTTTATTAATTTTATTTATTTTGTGCGGTGCATAGGTGGGCACTTAAATGTCAGTTCCAGGGCAACTTGTGCCAGTTTCTCCTTCCACCACATGGGTCCTAGGGAAGGGAGTCAGGTTCTTTATCCTGTGGTTTTTGAGTTTTGGTATTTTGTTTGTTTTCTAGACAGTGTTTCTCAGTGTAGCATTGGCTTTTCTGGAACTACCTTTGATGATCAGGCTGTCCTCGAACTGAGATTTGCCTACCTCTGCCTTCTAGTTCTGGGTTTAAAGGGGTGTGCCACCAGACCCAGGGACCAGTTTTTTTTTTTGACCTGGTGGGATCTCTTGTGGTTACATGGTCTAGATGTTAGAGAAACAAGTCTTCAGAAGTCAGCGGGCATAATAAACCTTTAAAATTTTCTCTTGTCTTTGGTTAATGTCTCTTGCCAGCAGATAATCAAGAATACCAGGACAGTTAACAACATTTGAAGGCTGCTTACATGGAAACAATATTACTTCTTTTTAAAGTTTTATTTAATGTACATTGGTGTGAAGGTGTCAGATCCCCTGCAACTGGATCTTCAGACAGTTGTGAGCTGCCATGTGGGTGTCGGGAATGAATCCAGGTCCTTTGTAAGAGCAGTGAGTGCTCTTAACCACTGAGCCATCTGTCCAGCCCCAACAATATTACTTTTACATATGATTTTCAATAATAGTAAAATAGCCGTGAACCATGTTTAAGGCCTGAGCATATATGCCTTGATGTGTGGCCGTATTACTTTCTCAGATACTTTCAAAGAATCTTACAAAGTAGATTAAACATGTGTTTATAGTTAATAAAAATAAAAAAATAAAGAAGCACTGCTCTTGCTCCCCTAGTCAGCCAGGGCTTCACCTCATCAGATGCAACTTATCCAGTGCACATTAGTGACTACCTATGATCTTATTTTCCCCCAAAAGAAAAGGTTCTTTTTAAAAATTATTTCTTGCAGCTGGGTGGTGGTGACGCATGCCTTTAATCCCAGCATTTGGGAGGCAGAGGCAGGAGGATCTCTGTGAGTTTAAGGCCAGCCTGATCTAGAAGAACTAGCTACAGGACAGGCTCCAAAGCTACAGAGAAACCCTGTATTGAAAAACAAACAAACAAACAAAAAAAACAAAAAAATATTTCTTGCTTTTTTTTTTTTTTTTTTTTTTGGAGGAAGGGTTTCTCAGTGCAGTTCTGATTGTCCCAGAACTTGTTTTATGGACCAAATCAGGCTAGCCTAGAACTCACAGAGATCAGTCTGCCTTTACTTCCTGAGTGCAGGGTTAAAGGAGTGTGCCACCATGCCATTCTCAAAAAAAAGAAAAGGTCATTTTGAAACCCCTTGAGAAATAATTTCAAAAGCCACAAAACACTATGGCTACCTTAACTATACTGAAAAGCTGTTCCCTATCACCTTTTAAAAACTTGTTTGTTTGTTTGTTTGTTTGTTTGAAGCCAGTGTCTCTGTGTAACTTGGAAGTCACTTGCAGACCAGATTGACCTCCGATGCAGAGATCCCCTGTCTCTGGCTCCCAAGTGCTGGGATTAAAAGTGTGCACCACTACTGCAGACTCACACATGCTCACCTGTGCTGTCTGTCTTTTCCTAAAGACCATCCCCCCCTTTTTATGAACTTGGATATGCTGATAATTTATCAATTTCAAATCTTATTTTTATTTTATCCATATGAATGTTTTGATAACATGTATATCTGTATACCATGTGTATGCCTGGTACTGTCGGAGGCCTGATCAGATCCCTTAAAAAGGAATCACAGCTGTGAGGGGCCATGTGGGTGCTGGAAGGTATCTAGGTCCTCTGTGAGAGGGGCCAGTGCCCTTAACTGCTGAGCCATCTCTCCAGAATACCCTACAAAAAGATTATTTCTCAAGTGTTCAACATCCTTAGTCCTTAAGGAAATGCAGGATGGTGCTTGCCTTTAATCCCAGCAGGTAGGTGGATCTCTGTTTCTGCGTGTGTCAGGCCCAGAGCTTCATAGTGAAAAACCTGTCTTTTTTGTTTGTTTGTTTGTTTGTTTGTTTTTTGAGATAGGATTTCTCTGTGTAGCTTTGGAACCTGTCCTGGCACTTGCTTTGTAGACCAGAATGGCTTCGAACTCACAGAGATTTGCCTGCCTTTGCCTATCAAATGTTGGGATTAAAGGTGTGTGCCACCATCGCCTGGCAGAAAACCTGTCTTTAAATAAAATGTATTCATCAAGCTTTTTTTAGAGAGAGAATAGAACTGATAGAATTATATACATATATACATACATACATACATATATATGGGATTTGTTATTCAATTAACTTATAAATTTAATTTGTAACAAATTCATAATTTAATTTATAATTTATTTAATATTCATATATGTATATGAGATTTATTAGCGTGTCTTACAGGCTATGTTTTGAGTAGTCCAACAGTGACTGTCTTCTTACAGTCTTTTTTTTTTAAATTTTATTATGTATACAATATTCTGTCTGTGTGTATGCCTGCAGGCCAGAAGAGGGCACCAGACCCCATTACAGATGGTTGTGAGCCACCATGTGGTTGCTGGGAATTGAACTCAGGACCTTTGGACGAGCTGGCAATGCTCTTAACCTCTGAGCCATCTCTCCAGCCCCCTCTTCTTACAGTCTTAAAGGTCAAGGACCTTCTAGTTGTTCAGTCCAGGAGACTGGCTGTCTCAGCAGTTCCAGTCCAATGCTGGGCTCCTAGGGGAGTCCCTGAGAGCTGCCAGGGTTTAGTCTTCCCTGGAACCCCGAAGAAGTAGTTCTAATACCACTGAGGAAACACCTTAGGAACTGGATAGATGGATTTGGCAGCGTGAGTGAGGGCAAGCAGGAACAAAGCAAAAACTTCCTTCTTCTAAGTCCAACAGAAGGTGTGGCCCAGATTCAAGATGGATCTTCTACCTCAGATAATCCAACCAAGACAAAACCCTGACAGACATGCCCAGTTACTTGGGTTTTAGTTACTATTAGGTGTAGCTGATGGTGTAATTAGCTATCAGAAAAAGAGAATAATCAAAGAAGACGTCTGAAGTTGACCCCCTGCCTTTACATGCTTGGGGACAATATGTGTGTGCACACACCCAGAGATACACCACACATTCTTGTACACAAATTGGTAGGTAAATAACTATAAAATCAAGAAGTCGGGCAGTGGTGGCACATGCTTTTAATCCCAGCAGTCGGGAGGCAGAGGCTGGTTGGTCTTTTTGTTGAAAACCAGTTTGAGCCAGGCAGTGGCAGGCAGAGCTCTGTGAGTTCAAGGTCAGGGTGGTCTACAGAGTGAGTTCTGGGACAGGCACCAAGGCTACACAGAGAAACCCTGTCTCAAAAATCCAAGCAAAACAAAACAAAACAAAACAGCTTATTCTAAACAGCAAGGTCCAGCCCATCACAGGACTACAACATAGTGAGACCCTATCACAGAAAACAAAAAACAACTTAACCTTATAGGGTGTTCTAATCTGCTCCCTTATTAGGGATCTAACCTAGTCTCAGAAAACCTGAGCAATAAACAAAGCAGAGACCCCCCCCTTTTTTTTTAGGACGTTGTATCCTAGGGGCATAAAACATGCCTTTGAGACAGATTGCTATACAACTTAGGAAAATTAAAGCTATAGGGAATGTGGACACTGAAAAATCAGAGCCTTTACCCTCAGGCATGTGGTGGGAGGATGAAAAACTCAGATCAAGGAGTGTTTCAAAAGGCCAAGTGGGCTGGGATCCACCTCCTCTGCCTCCCAAGTACTGGAATTAAAAATTTGTATAATCACAGAGGGCTTACTTACCCCATCTGTCTGTCTGTCTGTCTGTCTGTCTGTCTGTCTATCTATCTATCTATCTATCTATCTATCTATCTATCTATTCTTTTTTGTTTGTTTGTTTGTTTGTTTTCAAGACAGGGTTTCTCTGTAGCTTTGGAACCTGCCCTGGAACTAGCTCACAGAGATCTCTCCTTCCCAGTGCTGGGATTAAAGGCCCGTGCCACCACTAACTGGCCATTCATTGTTTTTCAACACAGGGTTTCTCTGATCCCAGCACTCAGGAGGCAGAGGCATGTAGAGCTCTGTAAGTTTGAGGCCAGCCTGGTTTCAGAGCAAGTTCCAGGACAGGCTCCAAAAACCACACAGAGAAACCCTGTCTTGAAAAACTAAAAATAGAAAAAAAAAAAAAAGAATAATCATTGTAGCTGGGCAGTGGTGCACGCCTTTAATCCCAGCACTTAGAAGGCAGAAGCAAGTGGATCTCTGAGTTGGAGGCCAGCCTGGCCTACAGAGTGAGTTCCAGGACAGCCAGGGCTACCCAGGGAAACCCTGTCTTGAAAAACAAACAAAAGAATAATCATCATTAGAGGAATTGTTTATTGCAGCATTGTTAAACATTTGAAATAAAATAAATGGCCCTTCTTTGCTACTTTTTCTTTTAATACTCTTTTTGTATGTTGATACTTGGTCTCTCTACATAGGACTGGCTATCCTGAAACTCACCCTGTAGACCAGGCTGGCCCTGAACTTACAGAGACTCACCTGTCTCCTAAGTGCTAAGATTAATAAGCATCACACCTAGCTTTAATGTCTTTTAAAAAATATTTAATTTGTATTTTATGTGTATGAATGTTTGCCTGCATGTATGTGCATCCTAGTGATGAAGGATCCCCTGGAACTAGAGTTTAGATGGTTGTGATCATCATGTAGGTGCTGGGAACTGGACCCTGGGTCCTCTGCAAGAGCAGCAGGTGTTTTTAAGCACTGAAGCACTGAGCCATCCCTCCATTCCCTTTGTTTTTTTTTTTTAGCCTGAGTTTTTTTTTTTTTTTTTTAGCCTGAGTGTTCTTTGTCTCATTGTACCATCAAGCTGGGCCTCGCTGGGTGGTGGCAGCGCAGCCACCAGTCTGGCAGGCGAGACCAGTCTGGTCTACTAGAGCTAGTTCCAGGACAGGCTCCAAAGCCACAGAGAAACCCTGTCTCAAAAAAAAAAAAAAACCAAACAAAAAAAAACCCCAAAAACAAAACAAACAACAACAACAACAAACAAAACAAAACAAAACAAAAGCTGGGCCTCAAAGTTGGTTAGTTTATTGTATTGTTTCATTTTGCTTCCTTTTTTCTTTTTATGACTTGCATATATGTCTGTACATCACAGATATTCTTGGTACCTTCTGAGGGCAAAATAGGACATTAGATTCCCAGGGGCTGGCAATACAGTTTTGAAACTTCATATGAGTTCTAGAAATAGAACCCAGGTCCTTTGGAAGAACAATCAAGGCTTTCAATCACTAAGCTGTTTCTCCAGGCCCATGACTTTTTGTTTTGCTTTGTTTTGTTTTTAAGACAGGGTCTCATTTTGTAGCTCTGGCTGCCGTGGAACTCACTACATAGAACAGGCAGGCTTTGAATGCTCTGCTTGCCTCTCTCTCCCTGGTGCCGGGATCAGAGACCTTAGAGCATAGTTTGTGCTCTTGGAGTGGAATGGGTAGATTTTCTCTTCTCAGCGGCTAGGAGAAGAATGTTTTCTTCCTCCTTTAGCACCCCTCCTTAGAATATTGCCAAATGCTA
The DNA here is from genome assembly GCF_982192425.1 of Myodes glareolus. Lineage (NCBI taxonomy): Eukaryota > Metazoa > Chordata > Mammalia > Rodentia > Cricetidae > Myodes > Myodes glareolus. The sequence goes on along the minus strand of NC_142035.1, from coordinate 22,945,067 downwards.
GAAATATAATGACATTCCATTTAGTTCTCCTCATCCTTAACTGGAGAATAGTTAAGGCTTGAAGAACTTTCCATCAACAAAGCCAAACTGGAAAGACCTCAGGGTCAGGTGAGACTCAGGTTGCCTGGGGCCAGGCACTGTGGAGCTGAAGCCCTAGGGGCTCTAGTCAGCTGCTTTTGTGGTTCTAGCTTCCTGAGTTCTCACGCTGTCTGATTGCAGAGCTGTCTTCCTGGGTCTGTTGTTGGGTGTTGGGCTGACATGATGAGTTCTGTATCTCCTACCTCTGAGAGCTAAGGAGCTTGCTTTTTTTGTTTTGATTTTTCCATCATTTTCATGACATAGTTAGTAGTCCTGAGGCTATGTACTAAAATTTGCCCAACTAAGTTTGAGAAAGATTAGTTTCCTAATTTTTGTTTGTTTCAAGACAGAGTTCTCTGTATATCCCTGGCTGTCCTGGAACTCACTCTGTAGACCAAGCTGGCCTCAAATTCCAGAGATCTGCCTGCCTTTGCCTCCAGAGTGCTAGGATTAAAGGCATGCACCACCGCTGGTTGGTAAAGTTTCTAATTTAGTATTTTGTGTTTGGTCGTTATTTGATGATTTTATTTATTTATTTAATTTTTTTCTTTTCCTTTTTTGAGACAGTTTCATTGTATAGCTCTACCTGGCCTGGAACACACTATGCCGATCAGGCTGGCCTGACTGTCTCCTGAGTTCTAGGATTAAATGTGTGGCTTACGTTTCCTAGAGATAACTTAAATAGGCTATACTCAAAATCAAGCAGGAAAACAAAAGCTCATTTGGGGCTGGGGAGATGGTTCAGTAGTTAGGAGCACTTGGTCTCTTCCGGAGGACCTGAGTTCAGTGCTCAGCATCTACAGGGGTCCAATAGCCATGGTAACTCTAGTTCCATGGGATCTGACGCCCTCTTCTGGCCTCACTGACACAGCATGCATGAAGTGCACAGACATACATGCAAGCAAGACACCAATATACATGAAATAAAAAAGAAATTTTTTTTTACAGTTTTTTTTTTTTTCGAGACAGGGTTTCTCTGTAGCTTTGGAGCCTGTCCTGGAACTAGCCCTTGTAGACCAGGTTTGGCCTCGAATTCACAGAGATCTTCCTGCCTCTGTCTCCCGAGTGCTGGGATTAAAAGTGTGCACCACCACCACCTGGCTCTTTTTTTACAATTTTAAGAATTTACAATTTGGTTTTTTCCTGTTATTAGTTGGGAGAGGTTAGTGATTATTAGTGAGTGTGTGATTGCTGGTGTCAGAACCTATAGTTGGAGTTTCTCTGGGTCTTGGTAACCAGTCTCAAATAACCATTCAGAGACTTATTATTAATTATAAATGCTCAGGCTGGTTACTAGCTAACTTTTCCATATTAAATTAATGCGTATTTCTTATCTACCCTCTGCCATATGGCTGTACCTTCTTTCAATACAGAACCTTCATCTTGCTTCTCTCTTTGCATCTCTTCTTTTTTTTTTTTTTTTGATTTTTCGAGACAGGGTTTCTCTGTAGTTTTTGGTGCCTGTCCTGGAACTAGCTCTTGTAGACCCGGCTGGCCTCAAACTCACAGGGATTCGCCTGCCTCTGCCTCCCGAGTGCTGGGATTAAAGGCGTGTGCCACCACCGCCCGGCTTCTCTTTGCATCTCTTGAGACTCCGGAGACAATGGCATTCTTCATCCCAGTATCCTCTGTCTGGCTGTCCCGCCTATATCTCCTGTCTAGCTATGGGCCAGTCAGCTCTTTTATTAAACCAATCAGAAGGTGCCTTGGCAAAGGTGCATCTTCACAGTGTACAAAAAGATTATTTCATAACAAGGGCCTGTCTATGGAAATCAGGGGAAAATTTTCCAAAGTTTGTTCTCTTCTTCCACTCAGGGTTCTGGGATCAAACTCGAGTCACCAGGCTCTCAAGATAAGCCCTGCTACCCATTGAACCACCGTGCCTTTACTTGTTCTGTTGAGAGAGTCTCATTATATAGCTGAGGTTGGTCTGGAACTCACCGACATGGCCAGGATGGATTATCTCCAGCCGCCCAACCTCCCAAAAGTAAGATAAATCAAAGTTTAGCTCTGAGGACACTTTGTTCATATCACTATCAGGATTTCTGCTGGTCAGTGTCTTTCTTCTTTTTCTTTTTCTTTTTTTAAATTTATTTAACTTTAATTTATTTGCCTTGGTGTGAATGTGTCAGAACTTCCCTGGAACTGGAGTTATAGACAGTTGTGCTTCCATGTGGGTGCTGAGAATTGAACGCAGGTCCTCTGGAAGAACAGCTAGTGCTATTAGCCACTGAGCCATCTCTCCAGCCCAACCTCCCTCTTTTGTATTTGGAAGAACTTCTATAGAGGCTGATCATTCCTCTTTCCTTGTGGCCCGCTCCCTCCACATGACCTGAAACTGCCTGCTCAACAGTGGCTCCTGGTCAAGACTTTGCTCAAAGATCGAAATCCTGTGCTGCCAAGGGCACCAGCTGCTGCCTCTGACTTGAGTCACTCGGGCTTCCTCGTTTCCCAAGCCTGCTAGCCTGTTGCTGTTCAGGACTCCCGCTATCCTTCCTACAGTCCTCATATTTGCTTATAATTACAGTAGTGTCAATGTTTGTACTTACAAAAAAATATTGTTTTTTTAAAGTTTTTCAAGACAGGGTTTCTCTGTGTAGCTCTGGTTGTCCTGGAACTTGCTTAAACTCAGAGATTCACCTACTTCTCTTTCCTGAGTCCTGGGATTAAAGGTATATACCACCACTGTCTGACAGATGAAAATAATTTTAATTTATAAATTTACATGCCGGGTGGTGGTGGCGCATGCCTTTAATCCCAGCACTCGGGAGGCAGAGGCAGGCAAATCACTGTGAGTTCGAGACCAGCCTGGTCTACAAGAGCTAGTTCCAGGACAGGCTCCAAAGCTACAGAGAAACCCTGTCTCAAAAAACCAAAAATAAATAAATAAATAAATAAATAAATAAAAAATAAAAGACTAAAAAAAAAACAAGAAAAAAAGCTTACAATTTCTCTACCAAGGTATGAAAATTCTTTAAAGTTATTATTATTATTATTATTATTATTATTATTATTATTATTGTGTGTGTGTGTGTGTGTGTTTGAATGATGTGTGAGTGCAGGCTAATTTACAGAGGTCAGAGGACAACTTTCAGGGATTGGTTCTCACCTTTCACAGTGGAATCTGAGAGTCAAATTACTATATTTTGGTTCATTAGCATCTGAGAAATTTCATTTTCCAGGCAGATGTAGTGGCTTATATATGGGAAGCTGAGGTAGGAGGATTGCCAAGAGTTCCAAATCACACCTGGTCTCTACTAATGCAGTTTAAAAAAAAGTATTCGTTTATAGCATTCTATGTTCTGTTGCTATAAAAGTCCATGAAACTACTTCCATGAAGTAGGTAATTTAAATTTGTGTTTTTCCAGGGCATGATCATTCACACTTTGGCCCCCAAAACAATCTCTTAACTTCCTTGGGCTTGAAAGCTGTGTTTTTACATGGACGATGGGCTTTAATCTCAGTACTCCAGGGGCAGAGAGATGTGGATGATTAAGGCTAACCTTGTCTATGTACTGAATTCCAGACTCGCTGCGGCTATACACTGAGACTGTTTCAAACAAACAGGAAAAACAGAGCAACAGAAAATGTGGTCTGATGAGCAAAGGCACAGGATACAGAAGGATAGATTGATAGGTTAAGGAGCATAGAGGAGTGATGTGATTAGACTTATAATTTAAGAAGCGCAAGTTTGATTGCTTCCAGTGTTAAATCAAGTCATGAGCGCCCTGTAAATAGCAATTTTAGCACTGCTTGTTGGCACTTGCTGAGTCCCACTGGGAAAACCTCTCTTTTGTTGTGTCTGCAGCTTGGACCTTGGTCCCTAGAGACAAAATACAGCTTTTTTCCCCTCCCTCAGCAGCCGGTGGAATCCTTTTGTAGGGGTGAGAGCAAAGCAAAGACAGAGGTGAGAAAGCTCAGCTGAGGACTTGAAAGAGGCAGAGCACGCAGGGCAGACTTGGATGTGTGAGACTGAGAAGGCCTGGTGACAATCGAGCTTGAAGACTTAGCTGTTCATCTGGAGAAGGGAACAAGGCGTTTTGAAAAGCCCTCGTGTGTGAAGGACGGACTGAAAAGATCACGATCTTCGTGGAGAGTGGTGACGGGAGCCTGAGGAAAGTGGGTGATTTCCAGACGCATTAAAGAGACGAATTAAGACGGCAGATGGGCAGCACCCAGGCCCCGGCTTCTAGTGACCTCAGCGGTCACGGGTGAGTGCGAACTTGGTGTTCCCGCGTCAGGGCGGTGGGCGTGGCCTGCTCGCGCTGTCGTCCCGGTGACCGGGTGGGGCGGGGCCCGGGGCGGGGCTGACGGGCCGCTGCGTCACTTGGTGGTGGCGATGGTGCGTGTGTGTAGGGGGCGGGGGATACGCTGGGCGCGTCCCCGGGGTCACGTGGTGCGCAGCGCGCACAGTCCTTCTGTCGGTTGATCCTGGAGCGGCGCAGCAGGAGCGGGGCCGTGAGGTGAGCTCGTGGTGAGGCGCGGCGACGCGAAGCCAGCTGGTTGGGGCCATGGCGGGGGCAGGCCCCGTGCCGCGCGCGCGCCGTGCGGGCGGGACCGGGGACGGAGGCCCCCGCTATTGCGGGACCCTGGCTCAGTCCCGCTCCCCGTCTGGCCCCCGATTACCCAGCCCCGGAGGGAGGCCCGGGGACCTCTGCTGCGAGCGTGGCGGGCGTGCGAGCGCCGCCCAATCACTGCGGCTGCCCGCGGGAGTGACGGCCATCACGGCCAATCAACGCGGCCCGAGGGGGCTGGGCTGCGAGGTGCGGGCCCGGGGCGCGGAACGGGGCTGTGGGGGTGGGGAGGGGTGCCGGAGCTGCACCCCCAGCTTGACCAGTGAGATTGGGGTGCATCCTAAACTGCTGCCTCTTCCGTGGGAACGCGTTTTTGTGTAGTGCCTTTCTTATCCTGCTATGGGAAGCACACCCTGTCCTCAAGACCCTGTACATGGGAGTGTCCCCTTTCTCTATAGTTTGTAAAATCTGGGCGTCGCTCCCCTTCTTTAAACGCTAGTCCTGGGTTTTTTTTTCTCAGTTTCTAACCATCCCTGAGAACGGGCTGAAGACATCCTCGCTTTTCTTTGCTCCCCTATTCTGAGGCGACACTCCCATATTCAAACCTAATTAACAGTACTCCCTTTTCAGTCTACTGATAGGTCTCTCAGAAGTCAGGTCAGTAACCAGAGTTTTGGAATACTTTTTTATATCCCACAACTCTGAGGAAAAGAATCCTTCTTTCCAAGCCCCAAAGCTGGTATGCTTTCAGAAGTTAGTAAATTTGAGGGCCAGTTTTTTTTTTTTTTTTTTTCCCGTCCTACAGTCTGAGGTGAGCATCCCTTTCCGGTTCTAGTCCAAATCCTGATGCTATGGCCCATAGTTTTCCCAGTTTCACCTATAAGGGGTTTCACTGACTTGTCCTTAAGTCTGTCCTTGGGGTTGTGATTTTTCATGTGTTCTCCAACCTAACTTGTTTCTTGGGGGAGACCCGCTTTCTTGTCTGAGAGTATGTTTACTTTCTGGACTTCAAGGTTTGAGATGCACCTCTTTTAGCAGGAAACATCATCCTGGGGGTGCAGCAAGTGACCTTTCTCTTGGATCCTTTCACTAGTAGATGGGGTCATTCTTGAGCACTCCTCCCCCATTTTCCCACCTAGTCCTTTTTTGTTGTTGTTTGGTGTGTGCCATGACATGCATGTGGCGACCACAGGACAACTTGAAGGATGTTATTTCTCTGCTTCCCCTTCGTGGGTTCTAGGAATCAACCTCAGGTGGTCATTCTTGGCTGCAATTGTCAAGCGGCCAGCTAGCCAACCCTCCTGTTTTGAGGCCAGGTCTTGCTGTGCAGCTCTCCTGGAACTCACTGTGCCACTGTGCCGTGCGGGCTGCCTTCCAATTCATGGTCCTGCTGCTGTGGCCCGGACTGAGATTACAGGTGCTTCTTCCGAGCCCCTCTTTTTTCTCTCTTTCTTTTAAGCTTTTCTGCCATTCAAGATAGTTTCACTCTTGCGTTTCCTTCCCTTTTTAGTACTTCATTCCTCTTCATGTGCTCTCCCAAGCTCTTTAGTGTGTCTCTTTGGTCTGTCTTCCTCTGTTGAGTGCATAGCTACAGAACGCTTTCTGTGCCCTCCCCGGGGCCGTTCTTTTAGTCACCCCTCCCAATCCTTTCTTCCCTGACAGGATCCCTTCCAGGCTTGCAGCTTTCATTGTTGTGAGGCCCTGTCTCACGAAGTCCAGGTTATCCCCGAATTTACTGAGTAGTCCAGGTTATCACTTATTGAGTAGTAGTTCAGTTTGACCTTGAACCCATGGGATCCCCTGCCTCAGCCTCACAAGTGTTGGGGTTCTGCAAGAATGCCTGGCTCACATGACTTTTTTTTATGTCGTTTATCTTTCTGCAAATAGAAATCCCTTTTGGTTCACTGCCTATCCAGGCATTTTTTTGGCTTCTAGTTCCTGTTGGACACTGTTTTGCTTATCTGGTGATGATAATGATTCTCCCCTCTCTTCCTCTTTGTTGGAGGTGGCCACAAGACCAGCACTTCCTGACCTGTTGCTGCAGTCAAATTATAAAGGAATCCCCTTGTAATTTTTTGGTTATTTGTAGTACTCTTTAATCTTCTGATGCTTTACTTTCTGTACGTTTCTGGTGAAGTTCTCAATAGTTTTTGTGGGTCTGACTCCTGCAATCGAGGCAGGAAATCTTGTTGCAAATTTGAGGGCTGCCTTGGCCATTTGATGAGTTCCAGACCAGCTAGGGATACATAGCCAGACCTTGTATCAAGCAAACAGATCTGAATAGGTAGGTTCTATTTTTCCTCCCTCCCCTCACAGGGTTTCTCTGTGTAGCTCTGGCTATCCTGGAACTCCTTCTGTAGACCAGGCTGACTCACACTCACAGAGATTGCTTGCCTGAGGGCTGGGATTAAAGGCATGCACCACTGCTGCTCAGTCTTCTTCCTTCCTTCCTTCCTTCCTTCCTTCCTTCCTTCCTTCCTTCCTTCCTTCCTTTCTGAGACAGGGTTTCTCTGTAGCTTTCAAGTTTGCCCTGGAACTCACTTTGTAGACCAGGCTAGCCTCGAACTCACAGAGATCCTCCTGTCTTTGCCTCTCAAGTGCTGGAATTAAAGGTATGTGCCACCACTGCCCAACTCCTCTTTTTTTTTTTTTTTTTTTTTTAACCTCCCTGTTCTGGATGAAGGCTTTAAAGATTTTTCTAGTAATGTATGCCTTGTAGCCTATAAACTACCTTCCATTAGTTCTCTATCAAGAAAAGAAGTCATAAGGGCTGACGGATATAGCTCAGTGGTGGGATACTTGCCTACCATGTGTGGAGGGCCTGGATTTGATTCTCTGCTTGAAAAACAGTATATAGCAGCCTGATGTGGTGGTGGTGGCGCCTTTAATCCCAGCACTTGGAGGCAGAGACAGGCAGATCTCTGTTAGTTTGAGGCCACCCTGGTCTACAGAGCGAGTTCCAGGGCAGCCAGAGCTGTATAGAGACTCTACCTCAAAAATGAATGAATGAATGAATGAATAGAAAGAAAAGAAAAACTGTATTTCTCTCTCTCATTCTTCTTGAATATCTGCCTGTCTTTTCTCCCAACCCCCACTTTAAAAATCTACAAACATCTGGGACATCTTGTCTCAATAGGTCCGCATCCCTAGTATTTCTTTTTTCCCCTCCAGATTTTTGCTTTTCATCCTTGAACCCCTGATTCATTTCTCCACAGCTGGAGTTTCACATGCTTAGGGGATAATGACTCCTCTGACCTTTCTTCCTTTTGGTAAGTACTTTACAGTGCAGCTGCAGGAGGCGAGGCTGGGGGAGGGCTTTGGGGTCTGAGAAGCTATACCAGTAGGACAGGGCAGGAATACAGCATTTCAAGACCCAAGTTCTGAATCTCATTTGGAAACTGGACATTTGCCAGGCACCTGCTTCCTAGGGATGCTGGGGGATTTAATGGTACCCCTGGGAACCTGTAGGAATTAATGGAGCTTGTGGGGAAGTGCCCCGAACTCGGTGTGAGAACTTGAATAAAATTGACCATTATTGTGTTTTGGAACAGCTAAGCTGCTTCAAATTTTTTGTTCATTAAAACCCTAGAACTAAGTTGTGTTATTTCAGAAAGGGAAATAAATCCTGTGTTCAGTATATTTCTTAAAAAAAAAAAAATTGGAGGTCTGTCTGAGTAGGTCGTAATAAAATATGATTGCTTACGTGAACAGGTAGTTTGTCTCTTTATTTGGCTGTTGCAGCTCTCTGTATAATGCTTTAAGTATACCCTTGAAGGGTCCTACATTCCTGCTTCTCATCTTGAATGTGCAAAGAATGGTCTACCTGTCCAAGCAGTTAAAATGCTTCTTGGATTTAGTAGGTGGGGGTGGGGTCTGAATATATGCCATTCTAGTTTTTGGATGGTGTTAAGATTAGGGAAGAACACCTTGAGTAGCTAGATCCCTATACAGCTGGAGTGCTCAATGAAAACAGAAATCCGATTGTTAACCAAATGCTAGGGTATTGCTTTCACTTTTCCCTTTGTCCAGACACCTTCTCAAAGTTGAGTCCATTGTTCTCAGACAGGATCTCGTCTTGAATTGTCTGTGCTGGGGTTGGAGATTTATACCAGTGTGTCCAATTTCTTAGTTCATGCTGGCCTTGAACTCACAGAGACCTCACCTCTGCTTCTGAAGTGCTGGGATTAGGGAGTGTGTGCCACCATGACTTGGTTTGCCCAATTTCTTTAATTTTTTTTCCCTCCGTTTTTTTCAGTTAAAAAAAAAAAAGGTTATTTTGTTTTATGTATTTGCCTGCATGTTTATATCTGTACCACATGCATGCCTAGTGCCCACAGAGGTCAAAGAGGGAATTAGATCACCTGGAACTGAAGTTACAGTCAGTTGTGAGTTGCTGTGTGACTGTTAGGAATTGAATTGGTGTCCTCTGAAAGAGCAGCCAGTACTCTTAATCCGTGAGTCATCTCTCTAGCCTCCAACCCTTCCTCCCACTTTTTGAGATAGTCTTGCTGTGTGTAGCCCAAGGCTGTCTTACCTCAAAGTCTGGTACTGTAGATAGTAGCACTGTTCCTGGCTAACCTTTAGCTTTTTAAACTGTCTACAAAATTACTGGTTTCTCTGTATATTGCCAGATTTAAGTGTGTAAATATATGTTGTTTAAAGGTGAACTTTTAAAAAATTTTTTTGGTCTTGGGTGCTGAGGTTTGAACCATGGTATTGTACATTCAAGACAAGTGTTCTTCTTCTGAGATCTCGTACCCCAAGTCTGATGGGTAATTTTTGACATGGAATCATTCTAGTAAGTACTGCATAGTCAGCTTGTTCCTGATTCCTCTCTTGTTACCGTGAGAAGGGAGTCAGGATTCCCCAGAGTCTCTGCAGTTCTCTTTGATTTTCTTTTTTTTCTTTTCTTTTTCTTTCTTTTTTTTTTTAAAGATAGGATTCCCCAGAGTCTCTGCAGTTTTCTTTTCTTTTTCTTTTTCTTTTTTTTTTAAAAGATAGGATTCCCCAGAGTTTCTGCAGTTCTCTTTGGTTTTCTTTTTTTTCTTTTCTTTTTCTTTTTTTTTAAAGATAGGATTCCCCAGAGTCTCTGCAGTTCTCTTTGGTTTTCTTTTTTTTCTTTTCTTTTTCTTTTTTTTTTTTTTTTAAAGATAGGATTCCCCAGAGTCTCTGCAGTTCTCTTTGGTTTTCTTTTTTTTCTTTTCTTTTTCTTTTTTTTTTTTTTTTTAAAGATAGGATTCCCCAGAGTCTCTGCAGTTCTCTTTGGTTTTCTTTTTTTTCTTTTCTTTTTCTTTTTTTTTTTTTAAAGATATAGTGTTTTTTTTTTTAATTTATTATGTATACAACATTCCTTCCATGTGTGCCTGCAGGCCAGAAGAGGGCGCCAGATCTCATTATAGATGGCTGTGAGCCACCATGTGGTTGCTGGGAATTGAACTCAGGACCTCTGAAAGAACAGTCAGTTCTCTTAACCTCTGAGCCATCTCTCCAGCCCCGATTTTCTGATTCTTCAAATGGACCTGAGAAAGGCCAAGCTGAAACTAGGTGCTTGGCCCTGAATGGAAGCTGCTGGTTCATCTGTAAATGCTCCAGAAGGCAGTCCTGGCGATCTGGTGACATTCTTGGATGAGCTCTTAGTTTGTGACACTCTCTCCTTGTGTTTTGGGGACATTTCTTCCCTTTAGATTTTTAAGCTAGGTTCTCTTATGTAGCCTAGACTGACTTTGAACTCCTGGTCCTTCTGCCTCTACCTCCCAGGTGCTGGAATTCTAGGCATCTGCTGCTTATGCCCAGCTCTCAGTGGGTTTTTCCGTTCTGAATCTCTTGATTCATTCGTAACTGTTTGCCTGTTAGCCTTCATGGCCCTTTTCCAGCCTGATCCTATTCCAGGCCCTAATCAGGACGAACCTGAATGACGAGACTGTTTTGTGTCCCTCATCTCCCTGTAAGCCCTCCATTCCTCACACCAATGTCAGATTATCTTCAGTGACAGATTTGATCTGGATCTGGCACTGGTCCCAGCTCTTACACTCACATGTGACCTCAGACCAATCACTTTGTGCTCTTAGGTCTAGGCTTCATTCTCCCCAACTGGACGCTGGGCAGTTGCTGATCTGTAGGGACCTTGTTTAGAAGCCCAGTTGCCTGCAGGAGCACTTAATAGCAGGTCTGATTTCCTGTACGTGCTTCTGTGGGCAGACTGCTAATGCTTTCCTTGTCTCAAGTCACTTTTGCTGGTACTGTCTTCTTTCTAGCCGAACAGCCAGCTTGTCTTAATGCCCAGTGTCAACATTCTTCTGCCTCTGTGTTTTCTTGTCAGTTGTAGGATGTATTTCATTCAGAACTACCCGATGTTCTCAAAGAAGTCTGACTTGTGTTCTCCATTCAATGATAGCTACCTGTCTGCATCACCAAGAGAGAGGCTAGGCTGATTGTTTTTCAGGCTGTAGTTTGTATTTATCCACATTTACTTGTAAATGCTTTTAAATAATGCTTATTTTAAGTGTACGCACATGTGTGTGCGTGTGCGCGTGCGTGTGCGAGTGTATGAAGTATGTGTATGTATGTGTGCATTTTTGGAATCAAGGTGGTTCTTCTATCACTTAGCACCTTTATTGTCCATTTATTTTTTTGAGGCAAGGTCTTACTATATAGACCAGGCTGGCCTCCAACTCAAGAGATTTGCCTCATCTTGCCTGGTACACACCCCTCCCCTTTTTAAAATTTTTTTTGAGACAGGGTCTTACCACATACATCTGGCTATCCTGGAACTCACAGAGATCCACCTACCTCTGCCTCCTGAGAGGTGGGATTAAAGACAAATACTTAATTTTTTCTTTTTCCCACCTCATTTATTCATTATTTTTCCATCTTAATTAAAGACATTTTTTGTGTGTGTGTTTTGCTTTCATGTATGTCTGTGTACTTTGTGTGTGCCCTCTGAGGCCAGAAGAGAGTGCGGGCTCTCCTGGAACTAGAGTTAGAGACAGTTGTGAGCTTCCGTTTGGGTGCTGGGGATTGAACCTGGGTCCTCTGGAAGAGCAGCCAGTTCTATTAACCAATGAACCATAGTTCCAGCCCTTATTTATTTTTTTGAGATGAGATCTCCCTGTGTAAGTCTGGCTTGGCCTTGAATTTGAGAGAATCTACCTATCTTTGCCTCTTAAATGCTGGGATTACAGGCATGTATCATCCTGCCTGTCTCCCTCTCCAGTCCCCCCCCCCCCCCCCAACGCGCCTTTTCCCCTTTTAATTAGCAGGGCAAGTAGCATGAAATTTTAAGGGTGAAAGGGCAATTAGCAACCAGATGGAGTGGATTGTGTTTAGAATTCCAGCACTTGGGAGGTGGAACCCAAGGGAATCAAGAATTCAAAGACGGTCTCTTGGCTGCATAACGAGGTCTGCCTAGGTAGGTTACAGGAGAATCCCAAACAACAACACAAGAAATAGTTAGTCTTTGCTTTAAGACTTGGAGGGAGTGGGTGGTAGCGCATGCCTTTTATTCCAGCAATCAGGAGATCGAGGCAAATGGATATCTGAATTCAGGTCAGTCTGGTCTACAAAGTTCCAGAACAGCTGGGCTAGACAGTAAAACCCTGTCTTGAAAAAACAAAACAAATAAAAATTAGTTCAAAACTGAATTGTAGTGCTTTTAGCTCCCCTGTTCAAAAATCAGTTACCTGATAATTTCTTCCTAGATTCTATTTATTTGTTTGTTTGTTTATTTTTAAGGCAGGGTCTCACCTTCTAGCTTTGACTGTCCTGGACCAAGCTGTCCTCCAAGGCATAGAGATCTACCAGTTCCGCCTCCTAAGTGCAGGGACTAATGAATCACCATTTTTCTGAATTTTAAAAGTGCTTAATATTGTGCTTCTGAATTTTGAAAACATACTAAGTGCAGACACCACAAACTATTCCAGAGGGCCTGGAGAGATGGCTCAGCTATTAAGAACACTGGTTGCTTTTCCAGAAGTCCTGAGTTCAATTCCCAGCAACCCTATGGTGACTCACAACCATCTAATATAGGATCTGATGCCCTCTTCTGTCATGTAGGCTTCTTGCAAACAGAACATTCATATACATAAAATACATAAATAAATAAATCTTAGAAAAAAAATGTTAAACCCTATCCCAGAACTGACACATTTACCTGAAATCCCATTGCTCCAAAGAGTGAGGCGGGGAGCTTGAGATGCAGAATGTTTAACCTTTTGACATTGCAATATGACTGACATAGTCATCTGCAAATGTATTGGGCCATATTCATAGCTATCCTGGGTTGCATCTGCCCTGTAGATATAAATTATATGTGTCTGATAGAGTTTGAGGCTCTTCTGGTGTATATATCAAGACTTTCCCTCTAAAAGAAGACAAACGGGCTGGTAAGATTGTTCAGTAAGTAAGAGTGCTTGCTGATGACCTGCGTTTGATTCCTGGAATCCATGTAAATGTGAAGGAAATTTATTCGTGCAGTCACAGATATCATATACACATGTACATAATAAAAATCCTTTCAAAAATTAGAGGAGCTGGGGGCTGGAGAGATGGCTCAGAGGTTAAGAGCACTGATTGCTCTTACTGAGGTCCTGAGTTCTATTCCCAGCAACCACATGGTGGCTCACAACCATCTACAATAAGATCTGGTACCCTCTTTGGGCCAGCAAACATACAGACAGACAGAACACTGTATTCATAATAAATAAATAAATCTTAAAAAAATAAAAAAATAAAAAAATTAGAGGAGCTGTGGGTGAAGCTTGGTGGTGTGTGCCTTTGATTCCAGCACTCCAGTGGCAAAATTAGAGTGAAGCTTGCTGTTCCGGGTATCTGTTCTACATAGGGAGTTCCAGGCCAGCCAGGGCTCCGTAGCGAGACCCTGTTTCAAAAAGAGACAGAATAACACGGCTCAGGTGGGTGGTTAATGTAGCTTGATGATAGATTACTTACTTGGGATATGGGGGTTCCTGGATGGATTCCCAGTAACACAAACAAAACTACTAGATTTCCAATGAGTCCCTTGAGAATGTCTTGATAACCATTGCTTATGGGGTCTGGAAATCAGTACTTGAAGGTGCATTTTTTTTTCTTGTTTTTTTTGTTTTTCAAGACAGGGTTTCTCTGTAGCTTTGGAGCCTGTCCTGGAACTAACTCTTATAGACCAGGCTGGCCTTGAACTCACAAAGATCTGCTTGTCTCTGCCTCCTGAGTGCTGGGATTAAAGGCATGCACCACTACCACCCGGCTTTCAAGGTGCATTTGATCTACTGATTTAGTGCCCTCACTTTTTAGGGAGGTGTATGGGGAAGATATCTGTATCTGTATATAATAATTGATGGTCCTGGGGCTGAACCCTGGAATCCTCTCATTCTTGGTAAGTGTTCTGTTACTTAAAAAGTTTTTTAAATTAGAAATAATTTTACTTATGTGTTAATTATTTATTTGTTTTTCTGAGACAAGGGATCACTATATAGCTCTGCCTATACTGGAACTTACTATATAGACTGGCCTTAAATTTACAGAGATTTTCCTGTCTGTCTTGGTTTTCAAGTATAGGGATTAGTGTGGTGTGTGCCAACATGTTCAGTGCCCCCACCTCCTTATATTAAAAAAAAATAATTTATTTGGTTTTGGGTTTTTTTTTTTGTTTTTTTGTTTTTGTTTTTGTTTTTTTTTTTTTTTTGAGACAGGGTTTCTCTGTGTAGCTTTGGAGCCTGTCCTGGAACTAGCTCCTGTAGACCAGGCTGGTCTCGAACTCAGAGATCCACCTGCCTCCTGAGTGCTGGGATTAAAGGTGTTCACTACTGCCTGGATTGGTTTTTGTTTTTTGTATGTGGGTGTTTTGCCTGCATCTATATATATGTGTGTCATGTACACACAGTGGTCGTGGAGGCCAAAAGAGGGTGTTAGATTCCCCTGGAACTGAAGTTACAGATGGCTGTGAGTTGTCATGTGGGTGTTGGGAGTTGAACCGGGGTCCTCTGGAGGAACACTGGGAAGAATACTGGCTGCTAGCACTCCCCAGTGCTATCTGTCTCTCCAGCTCCTAGCCTTTTTTTTTTGTTTGAGATGGGTTTTGTTGTGTAACTCTGACTGTGTAGTCCTCCTGCTTCAGCCTTCAGAGTACTGGGATTACACGCGTGTGTTTTATTTAGCTAGCCACTCAATTTTGATAGGTTACAAGCTTAGAGAAAGGAGGGGTGCTGCCTTTGGGCTGCTTTCTCAGGGACTGCCCCTATTTTGTCTGTTCTCAACTAACAGGGAGGTAAACTCATCAAAATCAAAACCTTTACTTGGAATAACGTTAATAGCTTTGTTGAATCTTTGCCTGGGTCTCTTCAGTTGGACCTTGGTTATTTGGCCAAATGGAACTACCAAGCTTTCAGAAGTCTTGTAAAATGTAAGAGTCTGGTGTTAGTCCCCAAGTGTAAATAGGAGGGTGTGGGAAAGGGAGGTGGTGCTTGAGTCAGTGGTCTTTGGGAAAGGACTCAGAAGTTCTGTTGGGGGAAGACTTTAAACCGAGGCCTTTGTTCCATGAGGGAACATAATCCTAGGAATTCAGGCCAACTCCTAGGTGTCTGCGGGGAGTGCATGTGAATGTCTTTTCTAGGAGAAGCATGTGATTTTGGAGGTCTCTTTCCTACATGAAAAAGGTCTAATCTTTAATTCTACTACACCTTTAATAATAGTCCTCAGGAGGCAGGCTCTGAATTTGAGGCCAGTCTGGTCTCCCTCCATAGGGAGTCCAGGCCAGCCAGGGCTGCATAGTGAGACCCTGTCTTAAAAAGACAGTGTGGTGATGTGTGTGTGTCTACAGTTGGGTGGATTAAGTTACCTTTCTTGCTTCTGTAGGTACACAGATAATTGAAATACCTAGGTGTAGTGATATTTCATTGATATTTTAATAAATAAAGCTTGCCTGAAGTTCAGAGCGTAAAACAGCCACACTGATCAGCCTTACAGATCAGACAGTGGTGACATATCTTTAATCCCAGTAGCCACACTAATTTGCCATAGAAACCGGGCAGTATTGGTGCAGTATTGGACCAGTGGGTTCCTGTTTAGAGAGTTTGAATGTAAGGAATATTTTGAAGTTATGCCAAAGTCTTGATTGACAGTAGAATCCTACAGATTGCATCAGGCATTTTTCCCCTTGGGAAATTCCCTGTGTCTTTATAGAAAGAACATTTCCATATTGAGCATACACTCTTTTCCTCTTTGTAAATTGAAGAATGGATGAATTAAGATTATTTTTATTTGTTAACTAAATGTAGCCGGGTGGTGATGGCATATGCCAATTACAGCACTTGGGATCTCTGAAGTCGAGGCTAGCCTGATTGATCTACAGAGAGTTCTAGGACAGCCATGGCTACACAGAGAAACCTCTTGAAAAACCTAAAGATAGATAGATAGACAGACAGACAGATAGCCAGGGCAACACAGAGAAACCGTATTGAAAAACCCAAAGATAATTATTCATATATATATATATATATATATATATATATGATAAAAAACCCTGAATAAAAAATATATTTTAAAATAATACTGCTTTGTTTTTTGGAGATAAGGTCTCTGTAGTCTAGGCTGGCTTGAATCTCTATGTAGCCTTGAACTGGGATCCTCCTGCTTCTGCTTCCCAAAGGCCTGTCTTAAAAAAAAAAAAAAAGTAAAGTCTCACTATGTAGTCCTGGCTTGCCTAGTACTCACCATATAGATTAGACTGGCCTTGCCTCCCAGGTGCTGCAATTAAAGACATGCCCCACCATATTTGTCTCTCCCCACCCCCCAACAAGGTTTCTCTGTAGCTTTGGAACCTGTTCCGGAATTCACTCTATAGACCAGGGCGATCTCAAATTCACAGAGTTCATCCAACCTCTGCCTCCTCCCTCCTCCTGAGTGCTGGGATTAAAGGCTTGCACCCCCTCACCACTGCTTGTCTCATATATACCTTCTTAAAAATTCCCATTTCTATGCTGATCTGATTGCAAATATTGTTATTAGTGGTAGAAAGATATTAATATTTTAAAATTCTTATTTTCTGTTCCAAAATTTGTTTTGATTTTTTCGAGACAGGGTTTCTCTGTGTAGCTTTGGAGCCTGTCATTGCACTCTCTGTAGGCCAGACTGGCCTTGAACTCAGAGAGATCCACCTGCCTCTGCCTCCCTTGTGTACTACCATTGCCTGGCTACAAATTTTTTTACATTTAATTGTTTTTGCGTTTTCTATGTGTTTGTGTTTGTGTTTGTACGTGGCACAGCACAGATGAAATGTCTTTTCTCTTCTCACCATCTGGGTTCCAGGGATCGAACTCAGATCCTTAGGCTTGACAGTAAGTGCTTTTATTCACTGAGCCATCTCACCATCTCATGTGAGACTTTTTTTTTTTTGAAAGATTTATTTATTTATTTTGTACACAGTATTTTGCCTGCATGTATGCCTGCAGGCCAGAAGAGGGCACCAGATCTCATTACAGATAGTTGGGAGCCACTATGTGGTTGCTGGGAATTGAACTCAGGACCTCTGGAAGAGCAACCAGTGCTCTTAACCATTGAACCATCTCTCCAGTCCCTCATGTGAGACCTTTTTAAAGATTAAAATTTAATTTAGTATTGTTTGAGCTAGGACCTTAACTCCGTAGCCCTGACTGACCTGGAACTTGATATGTATGTCGACCATGTGGGCCTGAAACTCACAGAGATTCCTTGGCTCTGCCTCTCCAGTGCTGGGATTACAGATATTTACCATCATACCTGGCCCTCAACTGTTCAACACCATGGAGACTTTTCAGGAGCTCCTGGAAATAATTTGATCATCTTCATTCATCAGTTTCTGCTTTATGCCTATATTATTATTTATTTTTCTCTGAAACAGGGCTTCGCAATGTAGTCTTGGTTGGTATTGAACTTTCAGTGATGCTCCTGCCTCTGCCTTCCTTTGATTTCACGCATGTGTCAAAACATCAGACTTGATGGCCTACTCTCTTTCTTTTGCTGTGCTGGGAATTGAATACAGGTCCTTGTGCACTACAGAATTCATTGAATCAAGTCTGGTCTAGAACTGAAACTTGAAATGTAGCTGAGCATAACCTTGAGCTCCTTTATTTATTTACACTTTTTGAGATATAATAAATCAGTTTCTGTAGCTCTGACTGTCTTGAAATTCACAGATATTAGCCTGCCTCTGCCTCTGGAGTGCTGGGATTAAAGTTTAGTTAAACGACTCATGAGATAGATCAAGCTGGCATTATATTCTTTGTGTTCCTTCTAGCTCAGCTTCTTTAGAACTCGGATTTTGATGGGTGCCAGAATGCCTGGCTTGCCTTTTTTTTAAGGATTAATTTTTATGTATGTGTATGTGTGCATGTTGGTGCCTGTGGAAGCTAGAAGAGGGCATTGATCTGGAGCTGGGGATACAGGTGGTTGTGATCTGTCTGATGCTGGGAACTGAACTTTGGTCCTCTAAAAAAACAGCATGTTAGTCAGGCCCCCCCCCCTTTTATTTATTTATTTAGTTTTTGTTGTTGTTTGGTTTTTCAAGACGTGGTTTCTTTGTGTAATAGCCCTGACTGTTATACAAAATTCACTCTATAGATCAGGTTGGCTTTGAACTCACAGTTTGGTCTGCTTCTGCCTCCCAAGTACTGGAATTAAAGGCATGTGCCACCATTGTCCTGCTTTATTTAGATGGTTTGTGAGACAGGGTTCTCTGTGTAGACCTGGCTGTTCTAGAACTCACTCTGTGGATTAGACTGGTCTTGAGTCCAGAGATCCACCTGCTCTGGAGTGCTGGGATTAAAGGCATATACCAACTGTATGCCGAAGTTTCTGTCTCAGGCCACTCCCAGATAGCCAACATGGAGGCTTAATATTAATTATAAATGCTTAGCCTATTGCTCATGCCTTCTCTCAGTATGGCATGTCCATCTTGCTTCTCTCTGCATCTGCTGGTGACTCCAGAGTCCTTCATCTCAGAATTCTCCTAGTCTGACTCTCCTGCCCAGCTATTGGCCAGTCAGCGTCTTTATTAAAGCAATCATAGCCACATATATCCACACAGTGTAAAGGAATATTCCACAGTATACCACCATGCTCAGCTTTATTTAGTTCCTTGAGATCACTTTATTTATATTTATTTGACGCTCACTGTGTAGTAGTGACTGCCCTGGAACTCACAGAGACCTACCTGCCTCTTCTTCTAGAGTGTTGGATTAAAGGTGTGCACCACCCTGACATACCCCCCTTCTTTCTTTAGTGCTGGAATGGGGCTCAGGATCTTGTGTAGCAAATACAAGGCAAGTGCTCTACTACTTGCTGAGGTGTGCATGCAGCTCTAGAATTCTCTGTTTCTTTTTCCTTGTTCTTTTTATGGTAAGGTCTCTGGCTACAAACTCCCTAGGTAAGAGGATGACCAGGAACTTTTTTTTTTGAGCAAGAAAAAGAGATTATTTTATATGTATCAGTGTTTTGAATGTATGTCTGTGTACTGTGTATGTGCTTGGTTCTTGCAGAAGCCAGAAGAGGGTGTTGGGGGGGGGTCTCTGAAACCTGAGTTACAGAAGGATGTGAGCTGCCATGTGGGTGCTGGAAATTGAACCCAGGTCCCCTGAAAGAGCAGCCATTGGCCTTGACCACTGTGGCATCTTTCCAGCCCTGGAAAGGAACAGATTTATTTATTTATTTATTTTTAAAAAGATTTATTTATTATGTATACTGTGTTTTGCCTGCATGTATGAATGTGTGCTACAAGAGGGTACCAGATCTCCTTATAGAGGGTTCTGAGCCACCATGTGGTTGCTGGGAATTGAACTCAGGACCTCTGCTCTTAATCTCTGAGCCATCTCTCCAGCCCAGAAACAGATTTATTAAAGAAAAGTAAGAAAATCGCCTGAGAGTGACAGATTGACAAGGGAGGAATACTAGCCCTCTGCCTTTCCTTGGTTTGAGTATAGGTGGGCCTGCATGCCTGGCTTTATTGAGTGCTGGGAATCCGACATAGGGCCTTATGTGTGCTAGGTAAGCACTCTACCAGCTGAGCTATGTTCTCAGCCCTGCAACTTGTTGTCTACTTTTCCAAAAGTAGGGTCGGGTGCCAGCAGTGTGTCTTTTTTTCATTCTTGTTTTGTTGTTCAGGGTTGGCATCAGGGGTCCTCTTTCAGCTTCCAGGGAGCCAGCACTCCAGGCTCAAGCCGCTGTTATTGACTCATGTCTCAGCTTACATTTGCTTCCTTTCTAGCACTTCACTTTTTATAGCAATTGCAGCTTTTGAACTGACTTCTCTTTATTGGCTACATTTTATTTTGAAGACTCCTTGAGGGTAAGAACTGTTCGCCTTTAGGTCTTAACTAAATCTCTGAATATATATTTGTTGAATGTGTCATTGAGTAGTTGAACTCGATCACGAGAGCAGTTATTTTTTTGGATTCTCAGGGGTGTACATCAGAGGTGAGCCTTAGAATCCTCGCTGAGAGAGTCTTCCGAGTTTTCAGAGCTCACAGGCTGCCCACGGTGGAGGAGTGCTGCTAGTGGAGGAACCCAATAGGAGGGGAGGCGCCAGAGAGGGCGCTGACAGGGTCATGGAGCTTGGTGTTTTGAATAATGCCTGCTTTTTTTTTTTTTTTTTTTTTTTTTAATGTGTGGTGATGATGCTACACGCTGGGCAGACTTTCCCAAGTTTCATCAATATTTAATTGGCTTTTTCAGGAGAATAAAAGCAGCCCTGTTGATGACTGAAAATGACAAAGCATCCACCTAACAGACGAGGAATCAGCTTTGAAGTGGGAGCCCAGTTGGAAGCTCGGGACCGTTTAAAGAACTGGTACTTTTATGTTTTTTTTTCCTGCTAATTAAAGCATTTGAGGGAGGGAGTGTCACTAGCACCGATAGAGTGGTGCCTGTGGTGTGTTCTCCGGCTTCTTCAGTCTCTGGAAGATGCAGGGAAACTTAAGTTTAGAAGACAGGTCCGTTCTTTCTCTTTCATAAGGGGGATCCCTGGGTCACACTTGTTCCCCCACCTTTTCTGTTTGATGAAGAGTTACAGGAAAGTGGAGCAGGGATTGCCCCGGGGAGAAAAGCTTTCTCACTCCTGGCTGCTTGTCTGAAAGAGGAACAGAAGCCAGATGGAGATGAGGGATGAATCTGGACAGCACCCATGTCATCACAGCCCCTCCTGTTTCCTAGGTGTGGTGTGGGTCTCCCTTCAGGATTATTAGATTGAGATGCTGAGGGTTTTGACTGCATTGCTGACTTTTGTTTGTTTTGTGTAACAAGGTGTCTGGCAACAAAGGCTGACCTTGAACTGATAGAGTAGCCTCCTAAATGCTGGAATTATAGGTCCCGGCAGCTGTGACTGACTTGCTTTAATTGCATTTTGTCCTCTGGCTGTCAGATACTTTGAATGTTCATGTCATCTATAAATGTGGTCACTGGTAATGTTGGCATCTGGTGATTATTTTAAGAGTCATATATTGAATATTTGGAGAGCATATACCTGTAGTCTCAGTAGCTGGGAGGCTAAGGTAGAAAGGTTACTGAGAACTGGAATAGAGCTAGGCATAAAGAGTTCCAGGTCAACATAAACTACAGAGTGAAATCCTGACTCCCCAAATCCAAACTAACCAGCTAAGATTCAGGTTCAGTTGGTAGAGTTGTCTAACATGCACAAAGTCCTGAGTTTGATTCCCATCACTGAATAAATAGAGGTGGAGAAGTAGAGGCGGGGGTATCAGAGGTTCAAGGTTATTTTACCTGCTGCATAGTGAATTTGAGGCAAGCTATGATTATGTGAAACCCTGCCTGAAAAGAAGAAAAAGAAAAACAGGACCGCTACAAAGATAGTTGTAGTAAGGACATCCTAGAATTTGGTTATTTCTTAGTGCTCCAAAGCACAGAAGTTTCAGAACACAAACCTTTTGAGTGTTTATAACGAGGAGCTTTAGCCCTTGTGATAGTTACCTCAGAATAGACTGACTGACTTCTGTGGTGTAGGAGGGTCAAAGGAAAAAGACTTGGCCAGAAACTGTCCATGCTGTTAGGATCAAAGACTCTAGGACTGGAGAGTGAGTTTGGTGAGAGAATGCTTGTCTAATATAGGTAAGGCCCTGGGTTCAGTCCCCAGCACCTCAGAAATAAAAGAAAATGTAGTTTGGTTGCATTTATACTGGTTGTGAACAGAATTACTGATTCTATAATTTTTTTAAATATTGGTTTCAGCTACTTATGTATTTTTTGTGTGGGGGTAGTATATGCATGTATGTGCATGTTTTCAAGTGCATTTGCTTATGTGTGCCTGTATGGTGGTCATTTGCCTGTGTATGCATGTGAAAGGAAGATTAAATGGATTCTTCTAACACTGCCCACCTTATTTTTGAGACAGTTACTCACTGCACCTGGAACTTGTTATTTTGACTCAACTGATTGGCCAGGGAGGCACCATGATCTGCCTGTCTCTTTCCCCTCCCCAAGTAATGGGTGCCGTGCCTAGTGCTGGGGATTCAAACTCAGCTCTCATGTTTGTATAGCAAGCTCTTTCTCACTGAACGATTTTCTCAGCCTTTCTGGCCACTAAGGGTAAATGGAGATTGAACCCAGGGCTTTATGTTCCAAGCCTGTGTTTCTGGTTTTGTTTGCTTTCTGCTGCTGTGATAAACACCTTGACCAGAAACAACTCAGAAAGGAAAGGCTTTCATGTCTGGATCATAGTTCATCCCTGAGAGAACCCAAGGCAGGAACTCAAGCAAGGCAGGAACCTGGAATCAGAAACTGGATGAAGCAGAGATCACAGAGGAACTCCGCTTACTGGCTTGCTCCTAGAGGCTACTTAGTTTGTTTTCTTACACACCCTGCCCAGGGATGGCATGGCCTAAGTGGGTAGGAGTGTCCTACATAAATTGTTAATCAAGAAACGTCCTCACATACTTGCCTCACAGGCCAGTCTGATGGAGGAATATTTTTGACTGAGGTTTGTTTTTCCAGATGTTGACAAAAAACTAACCAGTACAATTTTTTAAATTTGTTTTTTCTTTATTATTCTTGTGTGTGTGTGTCTAAGCTCAGGTCTGTGTACATCTGTGCATTTGCAGAAGTCAGAGGACAACTTGTGGGAGTCACTTATTTTACTGCAAGATCAGAGAAGCGCAGGTCATGGGGGATGCAGCAAGTGCTTTTATGAACTAAACCATCTTGCTGACTCTGGTTTTCACATTTTTGTTCATTTGTTTGTTTGAGACAGAGTTTCTCTAGAACTCAGAGATCTGGCTTCCTCTGTCTCCCCAGTATTGGAATTAAAGATGTTCACTACCATTTCTGGCTTTGGTTTGGCTTTTTTTTTTTTTTTTTTTTTTTTAATGAGCACATAGGTATTTTTCTGGCATGTATGTATAAATGACTGTGAGGCTGTTTGATCCCCTGGAATAGGAGTTACAGTTGTAAACTGCCATGTGGGTGCCGGGAATTGAACCCAGGTCCTCTGGAAGAGCAGCCTGTGCTTTTAACCACTGTTACCCCAGTTTTGACATTTGTTTAAGATCTGCTTTTACTGGATGTGATGATGTATGCCCATGTTTCTAATACTTAAGCAAAGACAAGAGGATCTATCAGTGGTTAAAAGCTAACCTGAGCTATCTGAGATCTTGTCTTAATAAACTATTAACCCAAAAATAAAAATGTTACTGTTAGTATTAGAGATCAAGGGATCAAGGGAAGCCTTTTTTTTTTTTTTTAAAAATTATTTATTTATTATGTATACAATATTCTGTCTGTGTGTATGCCTGCAGGCCAGAAGAGGGCACCAGACCCCATTACAGATGGTTGTGAGCCACCATGTGGTTGCTGGGAATTGAACTCAGGACCTTTGGAAGAGCAGGCAATGCTCTTAACCTCTGAGCCATCTTTCCAGCCTCCCCCCCTCCTTTTTTTTTAAAAGGGTCTGACTATTCAGGCCAGACTGGTCTTCAACTCACAGAGATCTTCCTGTCTCTGCCTCCTGAGTGCTGGGATTAAAGATATATGCCACCCTCACACCCCGGCAACATTTTAATTTTTAATTTGTAAAAAAAATCAAGATACAGATAAAACTAATTATAATTTACTTATATATCAGAATCAGTAAATGCATTTTTGTTTAATTTGCTTAAAAGTTTTTTTTTTTTTTTGAAATCAAGGTCTTATCCTCCTGCTTCAGCCTTCTGAATTCTGGAATTCATTGCTTTAAAAATATATTTATTTATCTTTAAAATTTTTAAAGTATTATTTTAAGTGTATGAGTTTTTTGGCTGCGTATCTGTCTATGTTCCACATATGTGCCTGGTGCTCAAGGAGGTCGGAAGAGAGTGGGGTCCCTTGGAACAGAGTTACAGAGAGTTGTGAGCCACTCGGTGGGTGCTGGGAATCCACGGGTCCTCTGCAGGAGCAGCCAGTTCTCTTAACTGCTGAATCAGCTCGGTTTTATTTGTGTATGTGTGTACTTGAGTGTATATGTGCAACACATGTGTGCAGGAACCTGTGGAGATCACAGAGGTGTTGTAAGTCCAGTGGTGGTGGTGTACATCTTTAATCCCAGCACTCGGGAGGCAGAGGCAGGTGAATCTCTGAGTTCAAGGCCAGCCTGGTCTACATTGTGAGTTCCAGGACAGGCACCAAAACTACACAGAGAAACCATGTCTCAAAAAACAAACAAACAAAAAGAATCAATTCCTTTTATTTGTTTGTTTGTTGTGTGTATAAGTCAAAGGACAACTTGAAGGAGTACTTTCTTTCTACTGTGTGGACGGAACTCAGTCATCATGCTTGGTGGCAGCACCTTTAATCTGTTGAGCCATCCTGTTGGCCTTTTTTAATTTTTAATTTTATTATTATTATTATTATTGTTATTATTATTATTATTATTAAATTTCTCAGCAAGGTCTTAATGTGTAATTCTGGCTGTCCTGAACTTGTGATTCTCATGTGCCATCTCCTAGGTGTTGGTATTATAAACGTGACCATTCTGTCTGGTTTATGCTGAGTGGAAGATCTAACCTAGAGTTCTGTGCATTCTAGGCAAGCACTCTACCAGCTGAGCTAATTCCCAGGCCCAGTTATTTGCTTTTAATATAGCAACCTTTATATCAGGCAGTGAATAGAATGTTCTCTTGCTTACTTTGGGTCTTAGTTAGGAGACCATTGAAGACTAAGGGGCCACTGGTGCCTAGAGTGGGCTTTTAGTGGAGTCTATTCTGTGTCAAGAGACAGCATAGGGTCTCAGGAAAAGGCAGACTGGAGCCAGGAGTAAAGCTTAATTGAATATTTGGGCACAAGCAGAATCTAAGGAAGTGGGGCGGGCGTTGTACCTGGTGTCAGTTGGTTGACTAGGTCGCTTGGGTGCAGGTGACTACTTAAAGTAAGTCCTTGCATCATGCCAGATAAGTTTACTGTCTTGTTTGCCCTTCCAAATGTCCACAGCAAGTCAGTAGAACAGCCTGTGAGCTTCAGATTATGGTTTATCACACTGTTTAAAATCCTGGTAGCTGGGTGTACACCTTTAGTTCCAGCACTCCACAGGCAGAGGCAGGTGAATAGCCGTTAGTTCCAGGATAGCTAGGCTACACAGAGAAACCCTGTCTTGAAAAACAAAAGCAAACATCTGTGTCAGGTACAATAAGAAATGGCTGTTTAGAGCAAGGTGCTCTTTATTCAGGTCTAAAATTAGCTCCCATTACTAGCTTAGTTTCCTTGGTGAAATTACTTTATTTCCCTAGTCTCAAGTTTCCATATAGGCAGAATGAGGAAATCCAGTTGATTGTTCCGTGGATTAGGTAGGATCATGCCCTAGTATCTGATTTTTTTTTTACTATTAGCAAGGAAACACAACCATAATCATCATTATTGTTTTGAGATAGGGTCTTGTACTATATAGTCCAAGCTACCTTCCAACTCACTGTGGAGATCCTCCTGCCTTTGGTGTGGTAGTGTTGTTTTTGAGATAAAATCTCACTGTAGCTCTGTTTGGCCTGGAACTCACAGAGATCTGCCTGCCTCTCCCTCCCAAGGGCTGGGGTTAAAGGTGTGTATCACCACACACAGTTTTTATTATCATCATTATTTTATTATATCGTAAGGATTTATTTATTTGTTATTTTTTATTTATTTATGTATATCGGGGTTTTGCCTGTATGTATGTGTGTTTGTGTGAGAATGCCAGATCCCCTGGAACTGGATTTTCAAACACTTGTGAATTGCCATGTGGGTGCTGGGAATAGAACCTTGGTCCTTTGGAAGAGCCACCAACCACTGAGCCATCTTAACTGCTGAGCCATCTGTTCATCCCCTATTTTGTTACCTTTTTTTATCTTGTGAGTGTGCACATGTATAGGGGGGTCAGAGGACAGTTTGTAGGAGTCATTTCTCGCCTTTTACACTGTGGGTTCTTGGCATTATGATTTTCATTGCAGGTTGGATTTCCACTTTTTAACATCTGCAAGATGCATTCTGACAGTGTTCCTTGGCCCAACATTTAAGTAGATCATTGCCTTTCAATGCTTTGGTGTAGATGGAAGTGGTTGTGCTGTGAGCTTCACGGCAGGGTCTCTGCCGGGTGGAGTGTGTGTCTTTTAAATAAGTTTAGTTGTTGTTTCTTCTCTTTCTTCCTATTCTGCCCGGGCTGGCCTAGGCTAGTCACCTTCCTGACTCAGTTTTCTGTGTGCTAGGGTTACAGTTGTGAACTATCTACTATACTTCAATAACCTATTAATTTTGACACATAGATTCTTGACAGCACTCCCCCCGCCTCCCCTGAAGAATACACATAACCCTAAAGCTTCTCACCCAGAAGGCTGAGGTGGGAAGTTGGATGTTCAATGCCGTCCTAGGCTACAGAGGAAGCTCAAGGTAGCCTGGGCTGCATAGGATTCCTTTCTCAGAAAACAGCAATAATCACCAAACCAAACCCAAAGAAGACAGAAGAGGGCTCAGCGGTTGAGCTCTTGGTTTAATCCCCAGTACAGAAAGAAAGAAATAAAGCAAGAGTGTAATTGGACAAAATTACAAATTTGCTTTAAACTTTTATGCTTGTTTTTGAGACAGGGATTCACTCTGTAGCCCTGGCTAGCCTAGAACTCATAGAGGTCCACCTGCCTCTGCCTTTGCCTCAAGTGCAGGAATTAATTAAAGGTGTGCATGGGCGTGTCTTGGTTCATTTCATAAGCCAGCCAGGGAGACATGACAGCAGAATAGCTGGTTCATGTAATGTGCTTCGTCTTAAGATCTCTGTTTTAGGATTAAGGCTTGTAGAGCTTCATTATTGTGCCAGTTGAAACTGGTCTGTGTGGGAAATCTGACTATTATAATTCCAATCTTGATTTCTTAGATCCATCTTGGTGACCTGGGACTTTACTGTGAGTGACTCCATTTTGATGTTAAGGTCAGGCTATTGGAGCCTCCTCCTGCAGTGGCTTAGTCTAAAACAATGGCCTTTTGTAACTTTGTGTAACAGATGGTGTTGACAGAGTAGAGAGAGAGTTCTCAAGACAAAGTTACCACCAGAAGAGCCTCCCCTTCCAGAAGTCTTGCTTATTATCTCTGCTCCTTGGTCCCTGCCTGCCAGCAGCCAGGGAGTTGTGCTGGCTCAGAGGCACCCACCCACAGCTGTGGTACTGGAGTCAGTTACTAGCAGAAGATGAGAATTTGATAGATGTGTTTTCAAGTCATCCGAAGGTAAACTATCTGCTTTGTTCTCTGATATCTCAGAGCTAAGGGCCTTGTATCCTGACTGCTGTGTCTGTGCCCTTAGAGAGAAAAAATTTTTTCCTCAGTACTAGAGATTAAATGCAGGGTCTCATACATGTTAGAAAATACTATACTATTGAGCTGTCCTCCATTCATCCTGTTTCTAATGTTGTAGAATTAGATAACTTATTTATAATAATTTTTCTCAGTAATCTAAGTGGTTGTTTATGGTTTTGATTTTTTTTACATTTATTTATGTGTGCGTATGTATGTGTCCATGTGTTTCACATGTGTGCGCCTTTGTGAAGGTGTGCCACAGTACACATGTGGAGTTAAGAGGACAATTTCCAGGAGTTATTCCTCTCCTACCATATGTGTCCTAGGGACCCAGCTCAGATCTCAAGTTTGGCAGCAAGTGCTCTTAACCAATTGTGCCACCTCAGTAACTCTAGAAATGAGGTAAGGGGGTTGGAGAGGTGGCTCAGTGGGTACTAGTACTGGCCGCTTTCCCCAAGGATCTAAGTTTGGTTCCCAGCAAATACTTTGAGTGGCTCACAACTGCTTGTAACTCAGTCCAAGGGGATCCTACACCCTTCTAGCCTCTGTAGGTACTGCACCTAAGTGACATATACATGTACATACACATAAACATACACATAAATAAAGACAAACCTTTTAAAAATAAATGAGGGACTAAACAAGAATCACAGAGGCAAAAAAAATTCTTCCCCAAATAACAGAGTGAGTAAGTGGTAGAGCTGGGACTTGAACCTCTGTTGATCTGACTCCAAAGGCACACTATACTTCCCAGGTGCATTCCTCTGCCTAGTTTCTGAATTTGCTTCTACTTTGCATAGGAATAAAAAGGTGGGAGGCATAAAAAATAAAAAAGTTAATTATAGTTTTCTTTCTTTTTTTTCTTTTTCTTTTATTTGGGAGGGGGGGAGGTGTTCCAAACATGGTTTCTCTGTGTAGCCCTGGCTGACCTGGAACTCCCTTTTAGACCAGACTGGCCTCAAACTGTGAGATCTTCCTGCCTCCTGAGTTCTGGAACTTAAGTTTGAGCCACCGCCACCCAGTTTAGTTATATTTTTCAATCTGTGTGACAGTAGAGCACGTGGTGAACACACAGAGGGGAACACACGCAACACATGTGGTTGGATGCTTCATGTATTAGTCTTCAGTTTAGTTTGTCTGTGTTGCTTATGCAGAGGCCTGAGTCTACCTCATCTTAGTGTGCTGTGTTAGACAGACAGCAGTGACAACGAGCGTGCTTGCAGGTTTGCTCTTGACAGGTCTGAGGCTTATTGACCCCAGTGGTTCTCCATGGGCTGTCTCATTTAGTTCTCCACAGAAATGCTAACTGTGTACTGGAGGTATTAGAGCTCACTGGTAGAGCGCGCATTTAGACTATCCAGGCCCAGGTTTCAATCTCTAGGTCTAAAATAAAGACATAAATAAAATAAAGGATTATTTGGAATTGAGGTTCAGAGGTAAAATGACTTTAGACACAAACTTCTTCTTCTTTTTTCTTTTTTTAAAAAGATTTATTTATTACATATACAGTGTTCTGCTTGCATGTATAATTGCAGGCCAGAAGAGGGAACCAGATCTCATTACAGATAGTTGTGAGCCACCATGGGGGTTACTGGGAATTGAACTCAGGACCTCTGGAAGAGCAGTCAGTGCTCTTAACCTCTGAGCCATCTCTCCAGCCCACAAACTTATTTTTTTTATACATTTTTTAAAATTGATTTTTATTGAGCTCTACATTTTTCTTTGCTTCCCTCCCTGCTTCTCCCCTTCTCCCTTCAAACCTCCCCCAAGGCCTTCATGCTCCCAGTTTACTCAGGAGATCTTGTCTTTTTCTACTTTCTACTTCCCATGTAGATTAGATCTATGTTAAGTCTCTTTTAGTGTCCTCGTTGTTGTCTAAATTCTCTGGGATTGTGGTTTGTAGGCTGGCTTTCTTTGTTTTATGTTTAAAAACCACTTATGAGTGAGAGTACATGTGATAATTGTCTTTCTGTGTCTGTGGTACTTCACTCAAAATAATGTTTTCTGGCTCCATTCATTTCCCTGCAAAATTC
Organism: Myodes glareolus; assembly: GCF_982192425.1. Classification (NCBI taxonomy): domain Eukaryota; kingdom Metazoa; phylum Chordata; class Mammalia; order Rodentia; family Cricetidae; genus Myodes; species Myodes glareolus. Next base: position 22,915,687 of record NC_142035.1, on the reverse strand, counting down.
AAGCTGTCGTAATTTTTTCTGCTGTGTAGTACTCCATTGTGTAAATGTACCACATTTTCCTTATCCATTCTTCGGTCGAGGGGCATTTAGGTTGTTTCCAGGTTCTGACTATGACAAACAAAGCTGCTATGAACATAGTTGAGCACATGTCCTTGCGGCACGATTGAACTTCCTTTGGATATATACCCAAAAGTGGTATTATTGGGTCTTGAGGAAGGTTGTTTCCTAATTTTCTGAGAAATCACCACACTGACATCCAAAGGGCCTGTACCAGCTTGCATCCCCACCAGCAATGCAGAAGTGTTCTCTTTACCCCACAACCTCTCCAGCATAGGTTGTCATCAGTGTTTTTGATCTTGGCCATTCTTACAGGTGTAAGATGGAATCTCAGAGTTGTTTTGATTTGCATTTCTCTGATGACTAAGGATGTTGAACATTTCCTTAAGTTTCTTTCAGCCATTTTAGATTCCTTTGTTGAGAGTTCTCTGTTCAGGTCTGTACTTCATTTTTTTTATTGGATTATGTTTTTTATTGGATTATGATTATCTTTTAGTGTCCAGTTTCTTGAGTTCTTTGTATATTTTGGAAACCAGACCTCTGTCTGATGTGGGGTTAGTGACGATCTTTTCTCATTCTGTAGGCTGTCGTTTTGTCTTGTTGACCATGTCCTTTGCTTTACAGAAGCTTTTCTGTTTCAGGAGGTCCCATTTATTGTTTCTCTCAGTGTCTGTGCTGCTGGGGTTATATTTATGATGTGGTCTCCTGTGCCAATGCGTTTAAGTGTACTTCCCACTTTCCCTTCTATAAGGTTCAGTGTGGCTGGCTTTATGTTGAGGTCTTTGAACTATTTGGACTTGAGTTTTGTGCATGGTGATAGATATGGGTCTATTTTCATTTTTCTACATGTTGATATCCAGTTATGCCAGCACCACTTGTTAAATATGCTTTTTTCCATTTGATATTTTTATATTTTTTGCTTCTTTATAAAAAATCAGGTGTTCAGAGATATGTGGATTGATATCTGGGTCTTCTATTTGGTTCTATTGATCCTCCTATATCTGTTTTTATATTAATACCATGCTGTTTTAAGTACTGTAGCTCTGTAGTAGAGTTTGAAGTCAGGGATTGTGATGCCCCAGAAGTTCTTTTATTGTACAGGATTGTTTTGGCTATCCTGTGTTTTTTGCTTTTCCAAATGAAGTTGAGTACTGTTCTTTTGAGGTCTTTGAAGAATTTTGCTGGGATTTTGCTGGGCATTGCATTGAATTTAAATACAAGCTTCTTACTGTTGAGTCTAGGACTCACTTAGCTCTGTTTGACCGCAATGCTCTGGGGGCCTCATGAATTTGTTTGTAAATCACCCATGAAAGATTTTTTTTCATAATTTGGGGTCCCAAAGAAATAAAACAATTGATATTTTTACTTTTTTTGGGTCAGGAGGGGAACTGACCTCATATTTAATGAGATCCTTCTGCCTCTGCCTTCCAAGTGCTGGAATTGAAGGGATGTACCACAGCATCTGACTTGGAGTTAGTCAAACAAAACAGTTGGTGGGCAGAGGTGTAGCTTAGTGACAAGACACTTATCTGGCATGCGGGAAGCCTGGGTTTAGAGGTCTGCAGTGGGAAAAAGCAGCACACATACTAAGCTGGATGGAGTGGGTCACTCCTGAGGCAGGAGGATTGTCACAAATTCAAGACCATGTTTGGGTTATATAGTAATTTTCAGGCTAGCTTACAAGACTCTTTCTCAAGAAGTAAAATTCAATCCAAAAGAGATTCTAATTTTGGAGCTGCTGCTTCTGGGCAAATGTCTCTGTGTAGAGAGTAATTCTGCCTACCCTGCTCAGTCCCAGACTTGTGCAGATAAACTGGCTAAGTTGACAGGCTTCGATTTCTTAGTCAAGATGCTGGGTAGATGGAATAGAAAGTGCTTGCTTTGCTTGATGCTTCCCCCTGCTTCCTGTCATCTGTCAGCAGTGCACCATCTGTCCCCGCAGCAGGCTGGCCTTCCCTGTTCTCACAGTGAGGTAGCAACTCTGTCTGATGCCTTCCTGGTCCTTCTGCCACATTTTTCTCTACTGTATTTCTAGTTAAGTGCTCATAGTTTGTTTAATGTACAAAGAATTAAAAAAAAATCTGATTTTGCAATCTTTGTTTTCCTTTTTTAATTTGGTGTGTGTGTGCGCGCGTGTGCACGAGTGTGTGCACGTGCTCGCTCTCGCATGTACACAGTATCACAGCATGCATATGGAAGTCAGATTGAGTATCAGTTCTTTCCTTCCACCATGTTGGAATAGGGGCTCTCTTGTTTCTGACATTCTGCATGCTCCAGGCTAGCTAGCCTAAGAGCTTGTGAACTGTTCTTTCTCAACCTCCCACCTTACCACAGAAGTGCTGGACTTACAGATATGTCCTACCACATCTGGCATTTTTATACAGGTTCCAGGGCTCAAACTCAAATGTTCAGGTTTGTTTTAGCATTGAGCTATCTTGTCTACCATTTAGTTTCCTTTTTTCTTTAATTTTTGTTTATTAATTTTTAAAAGTTTTATGTGTATGTGTATTTTTCCCCTACATGTGAGTCTTTGCCTGCCACCCACAGAAGTAGGAAGTAGCTATCAGATCTCTTGGAAATGGAGGTACAGAAAGTTATAAGCTTTGTGTGGGTTCTGGAACTCAAACCTGGGTCCTCTAAGAGAGCATCTAATGCTCTTAACCATTTAGCCATCTCTCCAACCCCTGCTATCTCTTTTTATTAGAATTCTTTCCACTGGTCATGTTTTGGTGTGTGGTTTCTACCTCTTTTGAGAGGCAGGGTCTTACTATGTGATCAGGGTTGGTCTTGAAATAAAATTGCAATTGTCATCAGGTGGTGGTGGTGGCACATGCCCTTAATCTCATCATTCAGGAGGCAGAGGCAGGAGGATCTCTGTGAGTTCAAAGCCAATCTTGTCTGCAGAGCAAATTCCAGGACAGCCAGAGCTACAGAGAGAGACTGTCTTAAAAAACAAAAACCAAACAAAACATTGCAGTCCTCTTAGTATTCCAAGGCCTGTTATTACAGATGTGTGCTATCATGCCTGGCTTCTCTTCACTTGTTTTCTTTCTTTCTTTCTTTCTTTCTTTCTTTCTTTCTTTCTTTCTTTCTTTCTTTCTTTCTTTCTTTTTTTCTTAATATTTATTTTTATTATGTATACAATATTCTGTCTGTGTGTATGCCTGCAGGCCAGAAGAGGGCACCAGGCCTCATTACAGATGGTTGTGAGCCACCATGTGGTTGCTGGGAATTGAACTCAGATCCTTTGGAAGAGCAGGCGATGCTCTTAACCACTGAGCCATCTCTCCAGCCCTCTTTCTTTCTTTCTTTCTTTTTTTTAAATATGTGAATATGTGTGCCTGTTAAGTATAGGTGCCTGAGGAGGCCAGAAACATCAGATCCCCTGGAGCTGAAGTCGTATACAAATGGTTATGAGCTGCCCAACATGGCTCCAGCTCTCTGTAAGAACAGTATGTGCTCCTTGCTACTCAGCCATCCTTTCATCTTCCCCCACCTTTCTTTTCTTTCTTTTGTTTTTTTAGAGGTGAACCAATGTTTTCATTTGTTCATTGCTTGCCTTTGAGGTATTCTTCAGCGACATCTTTCTCTTGATTTTATGTCATGGTACTTAACCACAGCATAGCTGCAGCCAGTTCCTTCACACGGCTTCCTATCTGGGTCAGTTTTGCTCAGGCTTGCCCATTCCTCTAGGTTCTTTTTTCTTCAGTCCTAATTAGGTTATTTGGTGTTTAGAACAAAGGCTCTCCACACCATTCCATAATGTAGGCTTATCACAGATGGGTGCAAGCACACAAAGATAAACTGGGCGCTTGTCCAAGAGTTGGCAGCTTTCTGAATTCACACATCCAGTAGCAATGTCCCCTCTTTAGCCCGGTGGTGGGTTAGGGGAGAAGCCGAATCTTGAAAACGCCTAAGCTTATGCTTCTGTATGACTTGGCGATGACAGACTTCATTTCTTATGCTGTTTCATATATTTATTCTTTTAAAACAATCTTTCTTTTCTAAGAATTTTGTGTATGTTTGTGTATTTAAGTGTGCTTGTCTTGTTGTATATGAGAGCAGAGTGAATGTAGATTTATTATGGCAAAGTGAGGAGGATCTCCCGAGTGGGAGGGGCTACAAAGAAGGATTACCTTCTGTTCTGAGTTTTCCACAAACATATATCAAATGGCATTACACGATGGCTGTGGAGAGAACAGAACATACAGATCCCTGATGAAGTTGAGAGATACTCAAGGATCTGGTATTGGCCTTATTGGCCAACTGTTGTTAATCTTTGCATGCAACACTGTACAGTACTCTGAGTTGCCTACTTTTTTTTTCTTTTGATTTTTTTGAGACAGGGTTTCATTGCGTAGTTCTGGCTATCCTGGAACTTGCTTTGTAGACCAGGCTGGCCTTGAACTCAGAGAGATCCTCCTGCCTTTGCTTCCTGGGTGCTGGGGATTGAAGGTGTGCCCCAGAACCAGCTAAGTTACCTACTTTTTTATGCACATTTTATGTATGAGGCAACAGGCCCAAAGCATGTGACTTAAGGTACATGAGTTACAATTAGTTCAGTGCTAAGTGTGGGATCCATTTCTTTTTCCTTCCTTCCTCCTTTCCTCCTTTCCTTCTTTTATTCCTTCCTTCCTTCTTTTTTTTTTTTTTTTTTTTTTTTTTTTTGAGACAGGGTTTCTTTGTATAACAGTTGTGGCTGTCCTCGGCTCACTTTGTAGATCTGATGGCCTCTGCCTCCCAAGTGCTGAGGTTAAAGATGTGTGCTACTACTGCCCAGTGATCTATTTCTTATTTATTTGTATTGAGGGTCTCATGTAACCCAGGCTGGCCTTGAATTTACCATATAGCAAAGGATGCCTCCTTACCTTCCTGCCTCTATGTTTCCCAAGTGTTGGGATTGTAGGTATAAGTCTTCATGCCCTGCTTGAATTTGGGATTTGAGTATAGATAGTTTCAACTGGCCACAATGGTGCACAGTGGTCCTAGTATTCGGGAGGCTGAGGTAGGAGGGTTGCTGGATGTTTGAAGACAGCTAGTGCTACAAAATAAGACTTTGAGAAGTAAAAAAAGGCTGGAGCTTTAGCTCTCTGAGGATTGGACATAGAAAACAACATTAACAGTAATAGGTAGTCTGGCTTCTGACTACGTACCCGTGCCATGACTACTTTTATTATTATTATTATTTAAAAATATTTTATTTTTTATCAGTATATATGTGTGCTTGAGTGGGTTTGTCCACCTGAGTTTAGTACTCTAGAAAGATGTTGGAGCTCCTGGAAAAGGAGTTACAGGTAGTTGTGAGCCCCTTGATTGTGGGTTCTGGGAACCAAACTCCAGTCTTCTGCAAGAGCAGGGAGCGCACTTTACAATGACTGCTATTGCTCTAACTTTGGCCTTTTTTGTTTTTGTTGTTGTTGTTGTTGTTTTTTGTTTTTTTTTTTTGTTTGTTTTTTTGATTGCTAGGTAGGTCTGGTACTTCTTGTAGCTCAGTCTAGTTCAAACTCACAGTAATCCTCTTGCCCTCCTGAGTGCTGGGATTAGATATACATCTGACTCATTTTTGTGTGTGTTTGGTCCTTTGTTTGAACCCAGCATTGAATGTGCTAGACTGGACTCTGTCAATGTGCTGTGCCTCCAGCCCCTAGGTATGGCTTTGAGCCCATGTTGTACCTGGAACAGAGAGCAAAGTCCCTGCAATTAGTTATCATGGGAAGACATTTACTTTGTACAAAGTTCATGTAAAAACCCCTGTGAAAAAACAGGGAATTTCATAGGGGGCATGTCAGAAGTTCACAGAGATGACATGTGAAGTCAGTTGTTCAGATACTGCCAGTTGAGGTGGCTTGGTGGGGATTGGACATGCATATTCATCCAGTCTTTGGGAGTTGCCATTCCAGTGGAGGGAGCAGACCACAGAAAAAAGAATGCATGGAATGACTTCAGTTGGGATCAACTGATGCTTTTTTCATGGTAGGTTAGCATTTACTGGAGGAAGCCCTCAAAGATGAAGTGCCATTGTCATCACATCAACATGTTTCCCTCCCTCTGCTGATGTTTACCCTGGGCATCTGTAGGGTTTCTCCAGTATAAAGTTTCCTAGTTCCTTCACAGCTTGTAAAGAACTTACTTTCTTTGGCACACAATTAAAGAGTGGAAAGTTTTGGTCCATTCCATTATCCATCCATCCAAGAAAGTGGGGGCGGGCAGAGCATGCATGGCTGTGGTGCATTTGTGGAGGTGAGAAGCTAATTATTTAGTCACTTCTTTTCTTCCACTTTTATGTCAGTTCCAGAATTGAACTCAGGTCACCAGGCCTCAGAGCAAGTGCTTTTATGCCTCTGAGCCATCTTTCCCTCCCTGGTTCGCTATTTGAGAGAGGAATACCTACAAAAATTATTTGCTTGATTGCTCGATTAAGGGTCTCACTCAGTGCCAGGCTCACCTTAAACTATCTTCCTACTTCAGCTGAAACTATAGGCACATGTCACTGTACCCAGCCTCCTTTTATTTCGTTCTGTCAGTATGACTGATGTTTTTATTATATATCTTGTGTTGTAATCCAGCAGTACTTTATTTTCTTGTTCACATTGTTTCCCGGCAGCTTTCAGTTGACTTCTGTATCCTTTTGATGTAGTTCATCATTTTTTGTGTCTGTTTTGTGTGTGTTTAAGAGTTTCTTTTTTTCAAAGCTGTAGAATAGCTCAGTGGTTAAGTGCACTGACTGTTCTTCTAGAGGACCCAGGTTCAATTCCCAGCACCCACGTGACAGCTCACAACGGTCTCTAATTCCAGTTCCAGGGAACCTAAGATCCATGACAAAACACTGGTGCACATAAAATAAAAATAAATAAACTTTATTTGTTTATTTTTTAAAAAGTTTCTTTTTTCTGGCCCTGAAAGTTATGATAAGCTCGTCTTGGATATTTTCTGCCCCAGTCATTATCCATTTCTTCAAGTCAGACAGGAAGATCTGATTTGTTTGTTTATTTTTGAGGCAGGCTTTCACTGTATAGCCTCCCTGTTGTCCTGGAACTGGGTCTGTAGACCAGTGCTGGGATTACAGATCTGCATCATACTTGTCTTTTTTGTGAGTTCTGGGAATCAGAACTTAGGTCATTGTTTGCATGGGAAGCAGTTTACTATTTGAACTGACTCCTAGCCTGGTAAACTTGTTTTTGATATTAAATTTTGTATCATTTTCTAGATGGAAGACATTGAATAAGAAAGTAAAAGTAATTTTTCTTGTTAATTTGAGTTAGGGCCTTCCTCTTTAGCCTGTGCTTGCCTTGAACTCACGTTGCTCCTTCCACTCAGCCACTTGAGTGTTGGGATTGCAATTGTGATCCTCCACATCTGTTCAAATAGACTGTTTATATTTTTATTTTGTGTGAACTACTCTCCATTTGTCTTTTGATAGTTTTGTGAAACCTAGGCTAGCCTTGAATAGGTTTGGTAGCAGAGGATGGCCTTAAATTCCCAATCTCCTGTCTTCACCTCCCAAATCATAGAGTTGCAAGCATGTACCACTATTCTTGGCTCTTGTGTTTGCATGGAGGTCAGAAGACAACTTGCAGGAAGCAGTTCTCTCTTTCTACTGTATAGGTATGTGAGAACTGAACTCAAGTCCTTAAGTTTGGCAGCAAATATTTTTGCTCCCTTGAGCAATCTTGCTGTTTCATACGTTTATAAATGGAGACTGCTCTTTAGTTCCAACTGCCCAGACCCGAATAATCACACAGTAACTATATTAATTGCAACACTGTTTGGCCTATTAGCTCAGGCTTCTTATTAACTAACTCTTATATCTTAAATTAACCCATTTCTATTAATCTATGTATCTGTAGCCTATCAGTTAGGTTCAGTATTCTCCTTTGGCAGCTATATGATGTCTCCCTGACTCCACCTATTCTCTCTCTGTATCTCTGTTCAGATTTCCCACCTGGCTTTACTTTGCTGAGCCATTGGCCAAAATAGCTTTACTGATCAACCAGTAAAAGCAACACATATACAGAAGGACCTCCCATATCAACGAGTGGCTCTTTTTATTTTATTTTAAAAGTCTTATTGAGCTAGGTATCCCTCTGTAATCACAGTGTTTACGAGGCCAAAGAAGGAGGGTTATGAATTCAAGGGTAGCCTGGGCTATATATAGCAAGGCTGTCAGGGGAATTATTTAGAAAGGACTTTATCAGAGTACACACATCTTAAGCTGAGGCTGGAAGACCTTTTACACACAGACATGTACCATGCTTGAGATGATATTGGATCCCTCAGAAGACTGCTTGCCGCCTCACTGAGTTGCATAGCTCCTGCGTCCCCAGAAGGAAGCTTTTTTGTAGCCCTCCTTTTCAAGTGAGTCCTGGAGGCATCAACAGCTTATTAAGTGTAGTTTTTTTTTGTTTGTTTTGTTTTGTTTTTTTGGGGTGTGTGTGTGTGTGTGTGCCTGTGATTGCAGGAGTTGAGGACATGGAGGGTCTGACATAACCAGGGTCACAAGGCAGTTATGACAGAGGGAGAAGGGCCAGGAAGTTGAAGGGTATTTTTAAGGAAGTGAACAAGAGGATGAGATGGTTTCAGGATATGAGAGTGAGAGCTGGAGGAGGCTGAAGGACATCAGCAGTATTCTAAGCTTGAAAACCCCGTATGTTAGGAGAGTATAGAAAGAGAACTAAGCAGGAGTGGTGGGAGAAGGGGCTGGCAGGGGAGGTTTGAATTGAAGAGAGATGTATTCAGATCCCTGGTAGGAGTAGGAAAATGATACTGTTTTTTTGGTCTCTTTTTGTTTTGTTTTTGTTTTGCTTTTTTAAGACAGGATTTCTCTGTGCAGCCCTGACTGTCCTGGAACTCACTCTGTAGTCCAGGATGGCCTCAAATTTAAGAGCTCTATCTACCTGCCTGCCTCTGCATGTGCCATCATTGTCTGGCTCTCTGCTAATTCAGGCCTGTGCTGGTACTAATGGGAGGATCTCAGGGCTTGCTGTACTATACTGAGCATTGCTGATGAGTGAACTAGGATAGAGTGGAAAGATGGATTCAGGATCAAGACCCTTCCTGAATTGAAGCTATCAGGTATTGATTAGCAGAGCTGGGAAAGGGGTAAGGAAGGCTTACCCCAAGACCAGTAGAGTTTTCCCAAAGCTGGCCCTTTCTTTTTGCCAAATGTATTTCCCATCCCCATCCTCTCTCCAGCAAAGGTTGCTGATGGCTTGGAGTGTTGCTTTTGTGCATAGAAATGCCTGGCTTCTGCTGTGTGTTCTGAGCCAGGAATAGAGGCATGCTTGGATTTCTGAAGCACGAGGAGTTGCTATATGTTTGCAGAAAGACTATTTATGTAAGGAACAGTCTGGAAGCAGCCTGGATACCCAAACCCAGGACAAAAAAAAAATGAGGCCAATTCTGGGGTAGCCACTAGATAGACTACTAGGTAGCTATGAGGAGAGGCCCTTTGTGGATATGTCTGTCACTACTGGATAGCTGAAAGGACAGACTGGTTATGTATGTGCCACTACTCAGTTATATACATGTGAGTTCATAACACGAGTATCCTTGATGGGTTCAGCTGTTTCAGGAGTTAGATGCTGCTCTTGGTGTACTCCTGCTAATCACTGAGTTTTCTTTTCCTCAGATGTAAAATGGATGTAGTGATGGTAATGACTGCTAAGTCCTCATGGGACTGTGGTAAAGTCATGTGAGATTCCTTACATAAGGGTCCTTTGTGAACTCTGTAGCAAGCCATGCACATGAGTGTTTTTGTTTTTGCTTTTGTGTTTTAGAGATCTCACTATATAGTGTTGGCTGGCCTGGAACTCAGTCTGATGACCAGGCTTGCCTCGAACTCTGCCTCCCAAGTGCTGGAATTAAAGGCATTCACCACCATGTCCTGTATTATTATTATTATTGTTGTTATTAAATTAAAAAGATTGTTCTTTAAACCTAGCAATTGGGAGGCAGAGGGAAATGGATCTCTCTGAGATGGAGGCCAGCCTGTCAAAGAGTTTCAGGACAGTCAAGACTGCTAACACAGGGAAACCCTGTCTCAAAAAATAAAAACAACAATAACAACAACAAAACTAGTTTGTGTGTTTGGAGAGAACAACTTGCAGGTGTCATTTTTCTCCTATTACTGTGTGGGTCCCAGGAATGTAACTCAGGTGTCATGCTTAGTCTCCTAAGTCATAGTCATCTTGAGGGCCCTTGTTTGTTTTTGAGATAGAATTTTACTTGCTCTGTAGTCCTGTCTAGCCTCAAAATCTGGGCAGTCTTTTTGTCTCAGACTCTTCCAATGCTAGGATTTTAAGTATGAGCCACTACATCCAGTTTACACATGTGTTATTCATAGTTCATGATTCCTGTTTACTCCAGGAATTATAAACTAGTGACTGTTGTCACTTGGAGCAGGTCCCAATGTTTTTGTTTTTTATCTTTGCAGCACTGGGGATGGTGCCCAAGGGATTGCACGGGCTAATTAATGCCTGCTAACTGGGCCACATCCCTGGAGTAGGCATTCCAAAGGAAATCTTCACCCAATACCCCCTTTAGGTCCTTCCTTCATTCTCCACCTTGCTGCTTTTTTTGCAAGTTCATGGGTGTGGGCGGGACCAGACCCCCACCCAGCATTGCCAGTTGTTCTTCTGTGAGCAAACCTGAGCATCAAGCCAGCCTTCTTGAGATTGGGAGCCTACAGTATGAACTAGTCAGCATTGTATCCCTGAACTAGACCTGTCTGCTTCTGTCCGGCTGGAGATGCCTGTGGAGTCAGCTTTTCCCAGTACTTGGCAGGAGCTTTGGGTGTCGTCCTCCCTCCCCCCACCAGCCCTCTCCTTTTCTTGGTGAGTTTGTCTGGTAACTTTCAGAAGTGTTTCTCAAACTGGAAAACCCCAGGTCTGGAGCCTCCGACTTGCAGTCTCTAATTTTAGAAAACCACAGAGTCCTGCAAATGCTACGTTGTTAGTTCTTAATTGTATTCTAACAAGTCTTCTTAGAATTTAGTGGTTTGAGGTTTGAAACAAGGTTAAACATTTATTTTTCTCCAAGTTTCTGTGGGTCAGAATTCAGTTAACTGGGAGGTTTTGGTTCAGCCTTGCAGTTGAAAGTGGCTTGTTCATAGAGTCGGGACTTTGGTGTGATTCTTGAGGGGACACCTTGATTCCCCACCATATAGGCCTTTCCATAGGAATTTATACTGTTTTCACAATGTATTACCTGGTTGTTTTTACCCTTCCCCAATGGGAACCCAAGAAAGACTATATAGGCAAAAACAACAGTACTGTGTGTACTAAAATACATATAATTTGCTGGGTGTGGTGGCACATGCCTGTAATCTCAGCCCTCAGGGGGCAGAGGCAGGAGGCCAGCTAGATCAGTTCTCGGCCAGTTAGGGCTACACAACAAGACCCCTCCAAATAACACCCCCCCCAAAAAAAAACCTCAAGTAAATAAGTTGATTATGTTCTCTCCAATATTTAAGTTTTAGGGATTAACTCAGGTTTTTGGGCTTGGTAGCAAGTGCCTTTACTGACTGACCCATCTCATCAGCCCCAGGTTACTTTTTGACCATTTTAAATTTGTAGTTCTATAATCATTTATTTTATGGTGAAGATGTTTAGAATTAGGCAGTGTAAGGCACCTAGATGGTGAGATGAAAATTATCTCAACTATAAATCAACATACAGCAAACATGCAGGACCTATTATTTACTTTATAATGTGTGGGTGTTTTAACTGCATGTGTATTTGTACACCATGCCACTTGTGTGCCTGGGGCCCACAGAGACCACCAGATCCCCTGGAGCTGGAGTTACAGATGGTTGTGAGCTGCTGAGTGAGTGCTGGAATTAAACCATTGTCCTCTGGAAAAGCACGAATGTTTATCCAGCACCAACAGGAACTTTTATGTGACCCAACTTTGAAAGTCCCATACCATTCCTTCTGCCATATTCAAACAGTGGATAATGAGACCTCATGTTTTGAAGGCAGGGGTGTGCACCTTTTGTCATAGGTTCTGTTTTCCTCTGGTGTGAGAGCTTAGGTAGTGAAAATGTTGCGTGTTCAGAGGACTCCTGTGCTTTAGTGTCCATTTACAGTCTTGATGATTCATCTCTAGTCTGTTCTGAATTAAGGTCTGATTAGAAGAATTTGTGGTCACCCTGGCTTTAGGGCCTGGCTGTTCTGTTCTGCCTGACATTGAGTTCAGCTGCCTCTGGAGCATCAGGAAACAGGATCTCTCAAAGTCCATGTGCATGTATTTTAATATCAGAGGATGTCTTACCATGATTTTTTTGAAGAAAGCTTATATTCCCTCTCTCACACTCATACATACAGGAGACCGAGAGAGGTATAGTTGTACATGTAGGGAGACAATTTAAAGACCTTTGGGAAGGAAAGCCAACTTTATATGAAGAGGGTTTGGGGACTGGCAATCCTGCTGGGAAAGGTAGCTGAGTTGTTAGATTAATTTTTCTGCTTTGGTCCTAAGTAGAGGAATTAAGCTATAAACAAATGTGGAATTGTACTAAGCTTGACTCCTGCTGCCCAAAGATTACAGTATGTTTTAGAAGGGGCTAATGCCTGCAGCTGTTTTCACCTTTGTAGTGTTCTTTAAGATGAGTCTGTTCTGCCGTGCATGTTCGCCGAGTTTTGAGTTTCATGGAATGGAGCTTCTTCATGCGTTAAAAATTGCAATGAAAGTAGTGGTTACAAGCAAAGTTTTGCCTATCTTAAGCTCACAGACGTTTTGAAACCATTGCAGTGGCTGTTGGCAAGAGGTCACACGTGCAGGTTGATTGAAGACAGTTGCTTCAGTTGTTCTTGATTACGTGCTGGTGATATGGCTTCTTGAACTTTTTTTTATGTTTTCTTTTTTTATAGATATTTATTGAGCTCTACATTTTTCTCTGCTCCTCTCCCTGCCTCTCCCCTTCTCCCTTCAGCCCTCCCCCAAAGTCCCCATGCTCCCAATTTACTCAGATCTTGTCTTTTTCTACTTTCTGCTTCCCATGTAGATTAGATCTATGTAAGTCTCTTTTAGTGTCCTCGTTGTTGTCTAAGTTCTCTGGGATTGTGATTTGTAGGCTGGCTTTCTTTGCTTTATGTTTAAAAACCACTTATGAGTGAGTACATGTGGTAATTGTCTTTCTGTGTCTGGTACTTCACTCAGAATAATGTTTTGTGGCTCCATTCATTTCCCTGCAAAATTCAAGCTGTCATTATTTTTTTCTGCTGTGTAGTTCTCCATTGTGTAAATGTACCACATTTTCCTTATCCATTCTTCGATCGAGGGGCATTTAGGTTGTTTCCAGGTTCTGGCTGTGACAAACAAAGCTGCTATGAACATAGTTGAGCACATGTCCTTGTGGCACGATTGAGCATCCTTTGGATATATACCCAAAAGTGGTATTATTGGGTCTTGAGGAAGGTTGTTTCCTAATTTTCTGAGAAATCACCACACTGACATCCAAAGGGGTTGTACCAGCTTGCATCCCAACCAACAATGCAGAAGTGTGGGGTTACAAAGGCAGTTCAGTGACTCGTAGTTACATTTTGAAGCTGGACATTCCATCTTCCTTTTCCTGTCTGTGAATGGAACACTCACAACTCACCTGCTAATTCCTGGCCCCTCTAACCTCCTTGTGGTTGTCCAAATGTTGAGGCTAAGCCTGATGAAATTATTTGGTGAAAGCAGTTATTATCACTAATCTGGAGTTTAACCTGATATGTGAAGCTTAGTCAGCTACTGAGTCTAGTTTGCCTTGAGGGTGGGGGGTGTGCTTGGGTATGGGTGTGTGTCAAAGCACGCATGTGTATGTTCTCTTTGGGGGCCTGTAGTTGACTGACTATATCAAAGGCACTTAATAAAGCCCTGTGAACTAAGCTGTGAAAAGGTAGGTAGCAACTGTGATCTTCCAAGTTCTACTGGATCAGTCTCTAATATTAAGTCCTACTGGATCGATGTTCAACATGGCCACTTCCTGTTTTCTTGATACACAGATAGGTCCCCTCACCCAGAAATGACTTTCATCTTGTCACTTATTTTTAATTTTTATTTTAAAAATATTTATTTATTTAATGTTTTGTTTTCCAAGACAAGGTTTCTTTGTGTGTCCCTGGCTGTCTTTGAACTAACTCTGTAAACCAGACTACCCTTGAACTCAGAGATCCACCTGCCTCTGTTTCCCTGCTGGAATTAAAGGTGTGCACCCCTACTTCCTATCTTTATTTTATTTTTTATGGGTATGTGTGCACCTGAGTGTGTTTTAAGCCAATGGAGGAGTCTCTAAGGTCAGAAGAGGTGCACTGGATCCCCTGGAACTGCAGTTCTAAGTTGCTATGTGGTCTTCTACAAGAGCAGTAGGTGCTTTTATCTGTGGGACAGTTTTTCTAGCACCAGTTCTGTCACAGAAGACAGAAGCACTTTCAGGAAAGTGTCCCTTGACTACTGTTGAGTTTCCTGGAGAGTTGTCTATAGGGCTGCAAACAGTTGGAATACCCCAGCACAATACACTTTTCTTGTAATTCCAACACTTGAAAGGTAGACTGCAAATTCAAGGCAGCCTGGCAATAGTATAAAACAACAGAAACATTTTTTCTATGAATTTGAGGTCAGCTTGGATCTTTCCAGGCCAGTTTAGTCTGCATAGTGATCTCTGTCTCAAAAAACAAAAATTTTAATTATGGTTGGAGAGATGGCTCAGTAGTCAAGAGACTGGCTGCTCTTCTGCAGGACCTGGGTTCAATCCTAGCATCGATATTGCAGCTAACGACTATAATCCCAGTTCAGGGGATCTAGTACTAGTACTCTCTTCCGACATTCATGGGTACCAAGTGCATATGGTGCACACAGACAGATATGTGTGGGCAAAACACCCATACACATAAAATAAAAAGAAATACATTTATTTAATTACTTAAAAATTATGTATATATGCATGTGTCTGTGTCGTTATGTGCACATGTGAATGAGTGCAGGTGCTCTCAGAGTTCAGAAGGTATTGGATCCTTTAGAGCTAGAGCTAGAGTTTCTGGTAGTGATGAGCCACCCAGTGTTGGTGCTGGGAACCAAAGTTGGGTCTTCTGCAAGAGCAGTATGAGCTTTTAACTGCTAAACCAGGTCTCCAGGGCCAGCAGAGTCCGATATAGCCCAGGCTGGTTTCCAATTTGCTATGTGTGTGGTTGAAAGGGACCTTGAATATTCTTATGTATCTCCAGAGTACTGGATTACAGACTCATGCTATCACATCCAGCTTTGTTTTGTTTAGAGACAGTATTTTGCTTTAAAACACTTTATTAAATTATTTATGAAAAAAAGATATTGCCAGGTGGTGGTGGTGCACACCTTTAATCCCATTACTCGGGAGGCAGAGGCAGGTGGATTTCTGTGAGTTAAAGGCCAATCTGGTCTACACGAACTAGTTTCAAGGATAGGCACCAAAACTACACAGTGAGATTCGGGCGGTAGTGGCACACGCCTTTAATCCCAGCACTCGGGAGGCAGAGGCAGGAGGATCTTTGTGAGTTTGAGGCCAACCTGGTCTACAAGAGCTAGTTCTAGGACAGGCACCAAAGCTACAGAGAAACCCTGCCTCAAAAAAAAAAATATATATATATAAAGATAAAAACAAACAAAAATTATTTATGTTTCTGTGTACATATACACAATGGTATACATGTGGAGGTCAGAGAACAACTTGCTGGAGTTGGCTCTCCTTCCATCATGTAGGTCTCAGGGATTGAATTCGGGGCATCAGGCTTCTTGGTGGCAGGCACCGTTACCTGTTCAGCCATCTCTCCAGACCAAGTCTTGCTTTGTATTTCATGCTGGCCTTGAACTTGCAGTGGACCTCCTGCTGTAATTCTTTAGTGCTTGGAATACAGGTATATGCTACAGTACTAGCTTTTTCGGGTTGGGGTGGAGGTTGGGGTGTAGGCAGTATTTGAGTGCTAGGGTTACAGGAGAGTGTCACTATGCTCAGCTTCTTTGAGCATTTAAGCCCCAGAAAGATTGAACACAGGGAAAACAGGCACTTACAAAACAGAAAGGATTGAAGTTGTGAGACTCAAGGAGGCTGTCCTTAGGGTCCCGATTTGAGGGTCTATCACTGGAGCCTCGACAGCTAGGAAGCCATTATTGTCATTGCCACCCACCCTACTGCCCTTTAACACTGAAGTAGCAACTGGTGGCCAGATATTTGCTATTGAAAAGCAGCAATAGTCACATCCAGGAACTCCTTAGTGTTCTGGGATCAAAAGCCATGTTAAAATGTAGTCAGGAGCTACATTTTAACAAACTCTCCAATGATTTACTTATGTGTGGTTGGTCTGCTCACAAAACTATGGGTCATCTTGATTGCTTTTTGGAAGGGAATGAAGGACTATTGTTTGTTTTCCCAACTCAATCAGGAAAGGTGGAATGGGGCCTCAAAGAGCACATAGACTGAGCGGGCTACACTTCTGCACCTCCAGATATGATGTAAATATTCACCTTTTTTATCTGTTTTTCTTTTTTTCTCTTTTTTATTTTTGATTCATAGTCACCTTTTTTTTTTTTTTTTTTTTTAAAAAAAAGCAAGTAATAGCATGTGTGATGGCACATGCCGTGGATCCCAGCACACCGGAGGCATGGGTAGGTAGATCTCTGTGAGTTCAGGTCCAAGTCAGGGCTACTATGTAGTCCTGTTTCAGAAAAACAAATGAACAAAAAATATACAAGTAATAGAACCTGTGAGATGATTCAGCAGCTCAAGATACTTGCCATCAAGTTTGACATCCTGAGTTCTGTTCCTGGGACCTACACACTGGAAGGAGAGAACTGATTTCCAAAAGTTGTCCTTTGACATCCCCTTGTGTACTGTGGCATACATGAATATACACAATTAATACAATGTAATAACACATTCAACACTTCATATAGCAGTACATCACGGGAGCATTCTGCATCAGGGTCTGCAGAGTCATCTTATTCTTTCCAGTATCTGTGTAGAACTTCACTATGTGGCTTTAAAATCTCAGGAACAGCTTGACATGCAGATACTCACATAATCCTTGCACTTGGAAAGCAGAGGCAGGAGGATCAGGAGTTTGAGGTAATTTTTAGTGTTTGAAGCTAATGTGGGCCATATGAGACCCTGTCTCAGAAAATCAACCAAAACAAGCAAACAAAACTAAACAAAAACGAACCTGATGAGGCTGTTGTTATAGTCTATGGGCACATCCTAATAGAACTAGGAGTTCACGTTTGCTTCTTGCCTCCTTCGTGCGCAGGCCCTGTATATATGTCATCTCTGGTACTATACCCAACTTCACATGAGTGAACTCAGGCTCTGAAAGGTTAATAGTCCATCAACTAAGAAAGTGCCCTGTTGAGATATTTTTAAAGGTCTAAGTGTGTGCCCGTAGCAGCATGCACATGGAGGTCAGAGGTGAACATTTGGAGTTTCTTCTCTTTCTAGTGTGGGTTCTGGGGGTGGAATTCATCAGCCTGTGTGGCAAGTGCTTTTACCATCTTGTTTGCTTCAGATTAAGACTTTTATTATTTATTGTTTATTTATTTCTGAGACGGGTCTCTGGTTCAGGTTTCATGGGACTTCCTGGGACTCATGCCACTTCCTCGTCCTCCCCCTGTGAGGAACCATAATTGCAGGTGTGCCTCAGCCTTGCCCCATGAGACTTGAATCCAAGTCTGCTATCTTCTGCTATCTTCTGTAATTTATTTGACATAGCATTTCAAAGTGTTAGGAGTGTTGTTTTTGTTTTTGTTTTGTGTCTTTTTGAGACGGGTCTTCAAGAAGCCCTGGCCTCAGATTTGCAGTAATCCCTTTGCCTTAGTCCCCGAGTGCTGATACTACAGGCTAGTACCCATGCCTGACTTCAAAATGGTGAGACTTTGGTGCTGGAGAGATGGCTCAGTAGTTAAGAACTCTTGCTGCTTTTCCAGAGAACCTGTGCTTGATTCTTTAGTACTTGTATGGTGGCTTAGACCCATCTGTAACTCCAGTTCCAGAAAATCCCACTTCCTTTTTATTTTCATGGGCTCCACCAGGCACCCAAGTGACACACAAACATACATACAGGCAAAAATAAGTAAGTAAATCAATCTTTAAAAGCAAATATCAAAATTAAAAAAGAACAGCAAAATGGGCAGCCTTAAATACTTTGTCTTACGCTCTGTGAAAAGAGACTTGGTTGTTTTGGTAAGCATTTAGGTAATTTTCCTTTTTTCTCACTCAGGTATCCAGCTCACATTGAAGACATTGACTACGAAGAAGGGAAAGTTCTTATCCATTTCAAGCGCTGGAACCATCGTTATGATGAGTGGTTTTGCTGGGACAGTCCTTACCTCCGCCCTTTAGAGAAGATCCAGCTGAGGAAAGAGGGCTTACACGAGGAGGATGGCTCTTCTGTGAGTAGCAAATTCGTGGAGTTCTGTAGTGTAGACTGCTGAATCTCAGGAAGTGTGTGTGTCTGGTCTTTGCTCTATAATGAACCCACTGGTGAGCAATCCTTGACTTGGCTTGTGATGGTAACCATGTGCAGTCTAGTTTTTACTTGTTTGATGCAGTTGATGTGATAGAAGCTCACTTATATTGGGTTCCATCCATATGAATAAGGTTTTATGTCTCTTTCAGAGAACACTGTTTTCCTAGTGTCCGAAGTACTATCGGGTTCATAGTAAGTCTTCAGGAAATATTTCTGTAATAAACCAGGTACTCCTAGTACTTAGGAGGCCAGGGTTCATGGATTGCTGTGTGTTTGAGGCCAGCATGGTCTACAAAGTAAGACCTTGTCTTAAACACTCCCACACCTCCTCTGCCAGGAATGATGATACATGCTTCTGATCCCAACCCTGAGGATGTGGAGGCAGAGGGGTATCAAGAGGTCAAGGACTCTGTCCAAAGAACTAAATCAAACCAAACCAGTGGCACTCATATCTCAGAGGCAGGACACTTCCATAGCTAATGAGACCCATCTTAAAACCAGCAATAGATAAAAATATCCCTCCACCAGACTGTGATATAATGAATGGATGATTGAAATCTAGAATATTGTATACTAGATAAGGTAGCCATGAAGATCCTTTGCTGTGCTAATCTCTAGTTAAGTAGCCATTTTATATGTGGATCCTGAGCTTGTTATACAGTCTTTTATTAGCCCTGGAGAACTTAGATTTGATTGGACTGTTTTGGCTTTTCTAAATTTCCTTACTGCTCCTGAAACTTTGACTGCCTTCAGAATGACACACAAACCTTTACTTTTGTTTAAAACAGACGTTGAGACATTTGTGGTAGCCCTTGCTTTAGGATCTGACTCAGCCTGGATTCTGGTTTCCATTTTAACCTCAATGAGGAACTTGAACTCTGGCTGGCCTTTTCGTTTTGCTTTTTTTCCCCTTTGAAATTAGGATTGTTGAATATTGTTCCATTTGATCATTATGAATGCAAACTGTGTACTGAGAAAACAGCACAAAATATGAAAGTTGCATGAGCGCCTCCCTTGGTCTGGGGCCTGGCAGTAGTGTGGGTAGCATGAAATGCCGTGAATGCTGCTTCCTTGAAGAGGAAGTAGCCTCATTCCTCCCAGCTCCTAAACTAGGTATGTTCTCTGGTAGCACTCACTGGTCTCTCAGATTCCCTTTCATTATGAATACCAGATAGGGGAAGATTATCTCAGTGCTGCCCTGTACTTGCCCAGTCCTTCCTGACTTAGATACTCTTATGCTTCAGCCTTCTTATATAATTTGTTTGTTTACTTTTTTATTTATTTACTTAGTTTGTTGTTTGAGACAGGGTCTCACTATGTAGTCCTACCTATTCTGGAACTCACTATGTAGATCAGGCTGGACATGAACTCACAGAGATCTGTCTGCTTCTGTTTTCCAAGTGCTGGAAATAAAGGTGTGTGTAACAATGCCCAGCTATTTTATTTTTTAAGATATATTTATTTTAATTTACGTGTATGGGGTTTGTATGTGTGTATGTATTTGATGCTTTTGGAGGTCAGAAAAAGGCATCAGATCTCTTGGAACTATAGTTTTTTTTTCCCCTTTTGGTTTTTTGAGACAGGGTTTCTCTGTATAGTTTTGGAGCTTGTCCTGGGACTAGCTTTTATAATCCAGGCTGGCCTTGAACTCACAGAGATCTGCCTGCCTCTGCCTCCAGAGTGCTGGGATTAAAGGTGTGTGCCACCACCTAGTGCTTGGAACTATAGTTATAAATATGGTTGTGAACCACCATGTGGGTATTGGGAACCAAACTCAGGTCCTCTGCAAGAGAAGCAAGTACTTTTTTGGGGGGGTCGGATGGACAGGGTTTTTCTATGTAGCTCTGTCTGTCCTAGAACTCACTCTGTAGACCAGGCTCACAGAGATCTATCTGCTTCTGCCTCTAAAGTGTTTAGATTAAAGGTGTGCCACCACTGCCTGGCTGAAGCAAGTGCTCTTAACCCCTGAGACGTCTCTCCAGCTTCCACCTTCTCGTTTTTGGCTCTCTGCTCACCGTCATGTATCTCAATAGTCCATCCCAGGCCACTCTTGTTTGTCTGTGTATGTGTGTGTGTGTGTACACTCATATATATATTCTCATATGAGTGTTATATGTACTGTGTGTGTGCTTTGTGCCTGAAGAGGCTAAAAGAGAGTGTTGGATCCCCTCCAAATGGAGTTAAGACAGTTTTGAGCTTCTGTGTGGATGCTCAGGTCCACATTCCAGTCCGTTGCAAGAACAGCAAGTACTCATAACTGCTGAGCCATTTATCCAGCCCCAATTGTTATTATTTTTTAATTAAAAATGATATTTGTTTGTGTATGTATGATACACGTGCAGAAAAACTTTCAGGAGTTGATTCTTTCCACATGTGGGTTCTGGGAATTGAATTTAGATTGCTGGGTTTGGGGGTAAGTGCCTTGACCTGCTGAGTATTTTGACTAGCCCATTTTTTTCATAATTTGTTGCTATTTTATTTATTTATTAAAATTTTTAAATGATTTATTTAACTTTATTTTATGTGCGTTGGTATAAAGGTGTCAGATCCCCTGGAACTAGATTTACAGAGAATTGTGAGCTGCCATTTGGGTGCTGGGAATTGAACCCAGGTCCTCTACAAACCATTGAGCCATCTCTCCAGTCCCCCCTTGTTGCTATTTTATTAAAATTATTTATTTGTTTATTGGTTGATTGATTGTATGTGTGCACTTATGCCACAGTATAGGTTTTAGATGTCAGAGGACGACTTGCAGGAGTTGTCCCTTGTTCCAGCATGTATATTCCAAGGATAGAACTCAGGCTATCAGGTCTGGTAGCACTTGCCTCGTCCATTGAGCCATCTTGCCAGCCCTTTGTTTGTTTTTGAGAATTAATCTTTCTGTGTGGCCAAGGCTGACTTCACAGTCCTGATCCTTCTGCCTTAGTGTTCCCAGTGCTAAGATTGCTGGCTCTCATCACCATACCAGCCCTCCCTTACCACTCACACGCATCCAGCTGCTTTTATATATTGGGCTATAATGTGCACCTATAGAATTGAGTTGGTAACTGGATATTTCCTTTTTTTTTTTTTAATAGGAATTTCAAATAAACGAGCAAGTGCTTGCTTGCTGGTCTGATTGTCGATTTTATCCAGCCAAAGTCACTGCTGTGAACAAGGATGGTAAGGTGTTACAGTTGCAGTTTTTTAACTTCTGCTGTAGGGGAATTTTACAATATGAGTATTTGATAGTTGTTAGTATTTATTGCCTAGGAATAATTATTTCATGTTAATCTGCCTGACAGTAGAGCGAGATTATAAATGGAAAGAAAGCTGGATACGAAGGATAGATTTGCCCTAGGTTCAATCCCCAGCATCAGAAATAAAAGAGAGGGAGGGGATTAATTCTTTGCTACTAAATTCCAGACATTATTTCGTCAACCAGTCACATTGGACTCTGGTGAGAAGTCTGTGGGTCTATTCTGTCTAGAACTTCTTGATATTTTGGTGAAATAAGCACCATTGTTTACTTTATTTATTAGTTAAAAGCTTGCAAATTAAATGGACACCAACAAATATTTGAAAATATGCTGTGTGAATGCAAGGTGATTTAGGGTGCTGGGATACAGAATCTCGAGTGTGGTGGTTACTTTGCCAGAGTTTTGCACATGTGGGAATCCAGGGCAGGGACTTTGATCCAAAAACTTGCATTTTTTTGAGTGCAAGGAAGTGGTATGGGGAATAGTTTGCATGATCAGAAGCGACTTTGGGTCCATGTGGTTTCTCTTCCTTAGCATAGTCCAGCAGGGTGTCTGTGCTGTGACCGTGATCTCTGGAGTGAATGTTTTGAGCAATCAGGGCCCTTCTATATCAGGTCAAGAGGCTGAAGATGTAGCTCACTAAGAGAACCCTGGCCTAGCACACATGGGACCCTGGACCAATCCAAAACACTGAAAAGGAAAGGAATAGCAAATTAAAACAGAACAGAAAACCAACAACAGCCCACGTTACTTTTTTGTTGTTGCTGTTTTTGAGATCTCACTATGAAGCCTCGGCTGGCCTGAATCACTATGTCGACCAGCCTGGCCTAGAATTCATAGAGATTCCTGTTTACTTCTACCTTCTGTGCTGGGATTAAAGTCATGCACACCATGCCTGGCCCATACTGGTTTTTCATTCCATGAAGTTATTTAGCTGTTTATTTAGTACTCTGCCAAGTGTTGGATGATAAAGTTTTGTCTGAAAGAGGTTGACATTGTCTAAAGAAACCTCCAAAGTGAGCTTCCATCTTTTGAGCTATCTAAGTAGCAATTGATTTTTCCAGTTCACATCAAGTCCATTTGGATAATTCCATCTTTTCCTGGGTTATGTTTTTTATTTATAAGCCCATGTTCAAAATAACATCTCTGATTAGTGGTTTTCCTCTATATCTTATCAACAGACAGCTTGTTTGGGGAAAAACTCACATATTAAACCACTGCAAGTCCTCTTAATGACAGACATAGTTAGGTCAAGATGTATTCTGTCTCTCCAGATTCTTGTTTTCAAAATTTTCTTTCTTTCTTTACTAGCTTTTGTAATCATGCATTCTTTAAGTTCATAAATGACTGGAAAAACTATACGGTGATTAGTGCTGGTCAAGAAATGTTCTCCCCTCCAGTAAGATAAATGCACTGGAGATACTTCCTTGGGGAACATCAGTCCTTCAGCTGGGATGAAAATTAGAGGGGTGTTCCAGGAGTCACTCCTTAGATAACAGCAACCGTTAGCAGGAGCATCTTTAATTCCCAAGATGGCCGAGTCCATGGGGATAGAATTGGAATAGAGTGACCGGGATCAGATACACAACAAGGAAAGGACAGATGGAGGAAGGGGATTTTAGGAGCTTTGTGGTGATAATGGGGGGATGATCTCTTAGAAAAGTAGAGGATGGTTTCATAGAGGTCACAGAAGTCTTAGAACTTACAGTTTGTGTCTAGTGTTTACAGAGCCCTGAACTTGGCATATGACAACAACCAAAAGACCTAGTAAGGCAGAGCAAAGCCCATGTACATAGGGGCTGGAGGACAGTGCAGTTGCAGGGTGGTGCCGATGATCCTAATAAGGATGAAAAGGGTGTGGGTATGTGGGGTGGCTGTGAAAACTTTTTGTAGTAATTATTTAAGGAATAAACATCATTGACTACATTATTGGCTATAGCTAATTAGTTTTAGAAGACTCTTAAACTAGGCGACTACAGTTGGGCATGGTGGCACGTGCCTGTAATTCAACATAGGCTAGAGGATCTCCCAAGTTTGCAGTCAGTTTTGGGCTACATACTGAGTTAGAGGCCAGCCTGGGCTACATAGTAAGACTCAGCCTCAGGAAAAAACACAACCAATCAAATCAAACAGTATTAACAAGATAAATGGGGTAACTAAAGTATTGCAAATTTAAAAAGTCTTTCCTGTTGTTTCCTTATGAGTTCATATTATAGGAAGGAGAGTTGTCAGACCGTGGGCTCCTGAAGTGGTCATGGCCACTTTGGTGGATTGGTTCTGTAGCTCTGAATTAATTCCACCTGCTTCATTTACTCAGTTGCAGGAAATGTTGACTGAGTGCAGATTTCTTTCTGCCAAGGCCTGTTTATGTTGTACTGCCAGTCTTGCTCGTTCTTGAGGCTCACTGGAAGAGGGCAAGAGGATATAAAGTGGACTAAATCCTGTAGTGGGAAGTTATCAAGGCATGCTGGGGAAGCTGGTCTTGTGGGCACTCAGACCTGTGCCTAGTTAGGAAGTAAAGACACTGATTTCTTTTCTGTGAGCTGTGCCCCCCAGTCCACTGATTCTTAGGTGCTGTCTCCAGACTTAGCCTTTATTCTTGGGTCTGGCAGAATAAGTAGGTGATTCCTACTTCATACTGCTTCATTCTAGGCCTTGTGGGCTTATTTGTCTTGTTTTGTTTTGAGAGCAGGTCTAGTTCTGGAACCTGTAGTACTTATTTCTCCAGCCTCAGCCTCCCAAATACAGGCATGTGTCATCTTGCCCCACACCTTCTGTCCTTCTCCCCGTTTGTCCATCTTTCTCTTTGTTTGTTTGGGGGGCTGGGATTAAATAAACCCAAGGCTTCATGCATGCCAGGACAGTGCTTTACCACTGAGCTGTATTCCAAGCCCTTGACTTTCTTTTCACTCCTACCTTGGATTTTTCTATCTGCCTCAGTTGCTTTTCTCAGGCCCTGTAAGGAGGGGGCTCTCTACTGCCATGGTGCCCTTTGATTTCCTCTAAGCTACTCTGTCTAGCCTGTGCTGATAAGGGGAAGCTTATGCATTCATCTTTGATTTAACTTTTTTCCCTTTTACTTACTTTCTTCCTTCCTTTTCTTCCTCCTCCTCCTCCTCTTCTTCTTTTTCTTTTTCTTCTTCCTTTTTTTTTTTTTTTTTTTTTGAGAGACAGAGTTTCTCTGTGTAACAGCCCTGGCTGTCCTGGAACTAGCTCTGTAGACCAGGCTGGCCTTGAACTCATAGTGATCTGCCTATCTCTGCCTTCCTAGTGCTGGGATTAAAGGCTGCACCTTTACTGCTCAGCTGGTTTACCTTCTCGTTGCTCTTAGTTTCCTCTGAGGTTTTCCTGAAGCTGAGCACTGACTGAGCAGGTTGTGGGGACTCTGGGCAGAGTAGGGAACTGCAGCTGTTGTCAAGAGGAGTCTGGCATGATTTATAATCGCTAAGTAACAACTAAAGAGTTTCTTAGGGAAATTGACTAACACTTGGAGAAGAGGGAGAATAGTACTTGTACTTTTTTTTTAATTTTTTTTTTTAAGGAAGATTTCTGTATCTCAAGCCAGCTTTGAATTTACTGTGTAGCTGAGGATGCCCTTGACTTGGATCCTTTGCCTCTATCCTCAGAGTGCTAAGACTGTAAAATCCTTTGACCACACCTGGTTGTTGTTTTGGTTTTGAATTAAGATCTTACTCCATACTCTTGGCTGTCCTGTTCTTACTCTGTAGCCAGTGCTGGCCTCAAGCTCATAGCAACCCTCCTATATCAGTTTCCCAAGTGCTGAGATTACAAGTGGGGTCACCATGCCCAGCTTTTTTGTTTTGTTTTGTTTAAAAGATTTATTTATGTACACAGTGTTCTGTCTGCATGTATGCCTGCAGGCCAGAAGAGGGCACCAGACCTCATTACAGATGATTGTGAGCCACCATGTGGTTGTTGGGAATTGAACTCAGGACCTTTGGATCAGCAACCAGTGCTCTTAACCTCTGAGCCATCTCTCCAGCCCATGCTCAGCTTTTTATTGGTTCTTTGGCATTGGAAAAATAACCTCATGTAGTGTGAAACAGCCTTAGTTGGTAACTATGTTAGGCCCCCCCCATCCCTCAGTGTAGGAGTGAAAGACAGGATTTTGGTTTCAGTGTGTGTGTTTGTGTGTGGGTAGCCTTCTTTGGTGAGCTGACTTGGCTCTTATCCAGGGTTCTTGACTCGTCTTTCAAATATTTTTTTTTTTTCTCCTTAAGACAGAGTCTGGTTACGCTGTGGAGGCTGACCTTGAATTTTTGAACTTAAGTGCTCCTTCTCCCTCAGACTCCCTAGGAGTATATATTGCCATGCCCACTATCTCCATTTTTATTTGGGGAAATCAGAGCCACGTGACTGCTAGGGCTCTGTGCCTCAGTGGAACACCATTGCTCCTAAGGGTTTCTCACTGAGGAAACTGCAAGTGGTTAGCATTCACAACAAGATGGGTGGTTCTTCCTCATATTGACCTTTTGTTACCCAGGCTGATCTGGGACTTGCTATTTAGACCAGGCTGGCCTAAATTTGAAGTAGTCCTTGTGTCACTGCTTCATAAATGCTGGGCTTAAGGATGAGTGAGTGTACTAAGCTAGTCTCTTCCTAATTAGATGCATATTTCTAGGTCACATGCTCCCCTTTCCTTCAGCTCAGTCTATTTTGGACCAGTGCCTGGAGCTTGTATTTATAGCTGGAAATGGTCTCAGGTTTCTGGAGAGCAGTTCTTTTCTGTATTTTCTTTATGCTAGCATGGAACCTACATTTTGAGTATGGGGAGTTTGGTACCTTGTGAGCAGCTTTGCAGAGAGGATAACAAAAGGAAGACTTAGGTACACATGTGCAGGATCTGACTTTGTTCTCATTCTATTGTCTGTGGAGGGCTCTTTTTACAGCGTGAATTGGTGGTGGTGATAATTAGAGCTACTTTTTGATCTTTTCTCTGTGACAGTCTCTGGGCTAAATTATTTCCATACTTTGTTGCTTTTAAGACAGGGTCTTACTATGTAGCCTGAGTTGGCCTAGAACTCATGACTTTCTTGCTTTGCCTCCCAAGTGCTGGGTCTGTACCACTCTATCCAGTGGAATTTGCATGTTTATCTCTTTAGTCTCTCACAGATGTGGAAAGGTCATTAGCATCAAAGTCGTCCTTATTTTATAGGTGAGAAATTAAGCTCACAGTAGAAAATGAACATAAATGAACACAAAGAACATAAATAGAGCTGAGGTTTGAGGTCTGTGAGGCTCTAGAGTTTCTGAACTGCATCTTTGTAGTTCGAGCCTGCGTCTGCAGAGCATGCCAGCAGGATTTTCCTGAAAGGGCACAAGCTGTCCAATGTCTTAGTTAAGTTTCTGTTGCGGTGAAGAGACACCATGACCACGACAACTCTTATGAAGAAAACATTTAGTTGAGGGGCTCACTTACAATTTCAGAGGTTTAGTCCATTATCATCATGGCAGGGAGTATGGTGGTGAGCAGGCAGTGCTGGAGTAACTGAGAGCCTTACATCTTGCAGAAACAGGAAGTCTACTGGTACAGTGGGTGGTGGTATCCTGAGCCTAGGAAACCTTAAAGCCTGACCCCCAGTGACACACTTCCTCCAACACAGCCATACCCACTCCAACAAAGCCACACTTTGTATAGTGCTACTTCCTATGAGATTATGGGGCCAATTACATTCAAACTACCACATTCAGTATGCCTAGGTGTTCACCGATCACCGATGCCAGGGAGAGGGTGTCAAGTGGTGTCAAGTGTGCCTAATCTCTCTCTCTCTCTCTCTCTCTCTCTCTCTCAAGACAGGCTCTTATTGCCAGGCGTGGTGGCACATACCTTTAATCCCAGCACTCAGGAAGCAGAGGCAGGTGGATCTCTGTGAATTCCAGGCCAGCCTGGTCTAAAGAGCAAGTTCCAGGACAGCCAGGGCTGTTACACAGAGAAACCCTATCTTGAAAAACAAAACAAGACTAGTGAAAACAAAGTACTTTTTAACATATAATTAAAGAGACATCAGCATAGAGAAAAGGCAAAAATGAACAGCATGCTGATTTCACGCAAAAGACAGTGGTTTCCAAAGTCCCCAATTGCTTGAAATTCTAATCTTTTCTCCTAGGCTAGAACCCCTTCCCCAATTAACTGTCTTACTGGTATAGGTCACAAGCCTTGTTTATTGACTGATTTGGGGTTCGAGAGTGCCCCATGTTCTGATCGTGGGCTCAGTTATATAGCACCAAACATGTAGCTTTCTACCTCTAAATTTTTTCTTTTAATTTTTTTATGATTTATTTATCTTTATTTTAATGTGCATTGGTGTGAAGGTGTCAGATCCCCTGGAACTGGATTTTCAGACAGTTGTGAGCTGCCATGTGGGTGCTGGGAATTGAACCCAGGTCCTCTGTAAGAACAGCCAGTGCTCCCAACTGCTGAACCATTTCTCCAGCCCCTCTATGTCTTAAATTTTTTTAAAAAATATTTATTTATTTATTATGTATACAATATTCTGTCTGTGTGTATATGCCTTCAGGCCAGAAGAGGGCACCAGACCCCATTACAGATGGTTGTGAGCCACCATATGGTTGCTGGGAATTGAATTCAGGACCTTTGGAAGAGCAGGCAATGCTCTTAACCTCTGAGCCATCTTTCCAGCCCCTCTACCTCTTAAATTTTGAGACAGGGAGGACCTAGTGCCTCCTGCCTTATCCTTAACCAATGAACTCTAAGCATGCCTCATACTGAAATGGACCGTAACAATTTTTATTTCTTACACTGGGCATCTTAGTGAGACCCTGTCTTAAAAAGTAAAAAGGCTGGGTGAGTGGCTTGGGAAATTTCCTGTGGCAGAAAGCAAGTCCAGCATGTAAAATAGCTCAGAAGAAAAGGTTTGGGGAAGGAAAGCCCTCATGTCATATGCATGTCTTGTGCTTAGATGCTGAAGCACTTCTCTGGGTGCTTTCCAATGGGCTGGCCTTGTTCCCACCTCCTGAGTTCATGGGCCACCATACCTGGTGGGAAAACATGTGTTTTTTGCTTGTTTTCACTTCTGTTTTTTTTGAGTGAGTCCCACTGTATAACTAGCTCTGGCTGCTCTGGAACTGGCTATATAGGCCTTAGAGGAGAAAAGCTTGCAGAGCAGCAGTAACTGGGTTCTCACACCCCTTCAGCATTCTGACTGCTTCCAAGATCATCTGATTGCTGAGTTCTTAGCCCCAGAGAGCAAGGCTTTCCTTTGTTTGACCTGGCACTGATAAAGGGCTGCTTAAACTCACCAAGGTACTAGAGAAGATAGGACAGGCTACAGTTTTGTTGTTACTGGAGTGAAACTCAGCCTTCTGAGTGCTTTGCATGTGCTGTATCACTGAGCTGTATCCTCAGGCAGCTATATCCTCAGGCAAGGATGTATTTATTTTTTTACTTCTCTCACATATTTACATGTTATTTATTAGATGTGATTTGTGGCCAGCACAATACTCTATTTTCAGCCACCCATGGAGGAGTTCCTTGGGGAAATGTTCTTTAAATTTTTTTTCAATTGTGTGCATATGCCTGCAGAATCCAGAAAAGGGCGTCAGATTCCCTGGAGCTGGAGTTCCAGGCAGTTGTGAGCCACCTGATGTGGATGCTAGGAATCTGACACTGACCTTCTAGAACAGCAGTGCCTGCTCTTAACCACTCTCTATCCCTTGGGAAAATGTTTAAGTTCTATACAATCATCATGAAAGTAGATTTGGGGCCTTGCTTCAGACGTGGGACTAGGCCGTTGTCATGCCTTCTTTCCTCTGATGTATTCTTTAGGCTGTTGAGTGTGAGCCTGGAGAAAGTTTCAAGGTGATAGCTCTTTCCTGGATGTTGAAAGGGTCAGGAGTGGGTGGGATATGGCTTCGTAACAGTGGGGCCTCCAAATCTTTGGCCAGAGTTTGGGTCATTTCATAGTGGCCAGCTAGTGTTCTGGATCTGTGGTTTGGACTTAGGCATCAGTGCCTTGGCAATGGACAAAAGGAAAAGAACTGGTCAGAGGTCAGTAGGCAGGTGTGTGTTTTAATTCTAGCTCGTTGTTGTTTGTTTTTGAGACAAATTGTTACTTGGTATCCCAGACTGGGCTTGACAGCCTACTGGATGCCTACTGATTGCAGGCATGAGGTGTTCTCCCTAGCTTTAAGTCCTGTCTTAGACTTAATGTGCAACTTGGGTTCCCTCTCATGTAAGGCTTCTACCAATGGGGAGAGTTAACTTCAAAGTGAACCCCAAACAGCTGAAAATGTGGTCCATTCTTCTACTACTTTTACAGCTTGAAAATATCTCTAAAAATGGAAGGCCTCCTCTCCCGCTACTTTCTTTTTTGAGTCAGTCTATCACACTATATCTCAGACTGATCTAGAACTCAAGGCAGTCGTCCTGTCTCAGTCTTCCAGGTATAGGTACATAGGTACCTACATGTCACCGTATTTGACAACTGTTTCTCTCTCACTCCCTCTCTCCCTCTCCTTCTTCCCCTCTCCCTCTCTCCCTGAGATGACAGGGTTTCTCTGTGTAACTCTGGCTGTCCTGGGACTTGCTCTGTAGACCAGGCTAGCCTTGAACTCAGAGTTATATCTACCTATCTCTCTGCCTCTGAAGTGCTTGAATTAAAGGTTTACACCCCCACCGCCTGACTGACTGTTTTCTTTTTAAATGTACTGTATTTTCTTTGTTAACTGTATTGTCCAGCGTGGCTTGCCAGCACACTGAGTATTTAAGATTAAAGGGGAGGGCTGGAGAGATGGCCCAGTAGTTGAGAGCACTGGCTGCTTTTCCAGGAGACTTGGGTTTGATTCCCAGTATCTATATGTTGGCTCACAACTGTTTATAAAACCAGGATATCCAGTACCCTCTTTGGTCTCTGTGAATAACAGACACACAGTAGTACACAGACATACATACAAACACCGATACACATAAAATAAAATTAAATTGAATTTAAAAATACTGAAGGAGAGCTTAATCTTGATGTTGCCATTTCTCAGCTTTATCCCTACATAGCCAGAGATACAGTGTACCGTGTTGCTTGAGAAGTCTTTATTTACTTGTTTGTTTAGTATATATGTATCTGTACATATGTCTCCCCACCCCCTCTCTGCTCACTACCTTATCTTTTCAGATAATGTTTCTTACTAAACCTAGAACTTGATGATTTGGCTACAGTAGCTGGCCAGTAGAAGCATCTCCTTGTGTCTGCCTCCTAAGTGCTAGGATTATAGGCCTCGGAGTTAGTCTTTTTCATATCAGTACTGGGGCCCTAAACTGAGCCATCTCCCTAGCCCTTGAGAAGTCTTCAAAGGTTGGATATAGTGTCACTGTTTGTCCATAATTCCAACATTGGTGAGGCAGGAGACTACAATGAATTTGAGGTCAGCCTCAGCTACCTGTTAAATTCAAGGCCAGCTTGGTCTACAGAATAAGACCCTATCTCATACAACAATAAGCAAACAAGAAAACCCCACCCACCCCCACAAAAATATAACACAAAAAATCAGGAGTGCCGGAGAGATGGTTCAGTGGTTAGCAAACTGCCTGTTCTTTCCAAAGGCCCAGTTTTGATTTCCAGCAACCACACGGTGGCTCACAACCATCTGTAACTCCAGTTCCAGGGGATCTGACACCCTCTACTGACCTCTCAGACACTGCAAACATATGGCACACAGATATATATGCAGGCAAAATACCCATATACATAAAGTATAAATAAAAGAAAATAATTAAAAATAAGTCAGTCTTAAAAACCCAAAGAAACAGCTCTGTTTAGCACTCTTTAGCAGTTGCTCTTCTGTTAGATATCACCCACACTGAGTGGGCAGGGGAAGAAAGACAGGAGCTTAAACATTTGCTGTCATGGCCTAAGAATGACATTGCTGAGCCGCCTGTGTAGAGAATAGTTATTTTGTACTATTCTGTGTCTAACTGCTGCGCGCTGCTCTTTTACTTGGCCAAGCCTGTCTGTGTTCTGAGAGGTTCCTAGTCAGTTTCCTTCTGTGTTGGTGATATCTGTTTGATAATGGTCTACAGTAAAGGTCTAGAGGTAGCTGCCAATTGCCTTCAGAGGGGTTTCTCAGCTTTATGTCATTTGAACCACCTGGAGGACTTGCTAAAAGCCCCCATGTGCCCAGCTCCTAGCACTTCTCATTCCGTCTCTCCAAGGTAGGGCTGGTGAGCTACACTTCTCAGGAGGTTGCCAGTGTCACTGGTGTGGTAGCTTTGAGCACCGGACTGTTGTGTGCTGTGTACTGTATGAGGAAGAAGTTGAGACGTTCTCTGATTTTGAAGTTTCCGCAGGTGGCAAATGAGGATTTCAGAGTAAACTGTAACTGGAAAGCCAGAAAACCTTTACCGATGTTACATGGTCGCTCTTTGAGCTGGCTGCCTGAGGCTCACTGAGTGTTACTTTCTAGTTAGGAAGATACTTCTGTTGCACTGTGTGGAGATAAAACTGGCCATGGTGGCTGATGCTTATAATCCCAGCACTTGGGAGGTTGAGTAGGATAATAGCTGTGAAATCAAGCCAAACCCTGCTACACAGTGTGTTTCAGGCTGATTTGAATTACATTATGAGACCCTGTCTCAGAAAAACAAAACAGCTTGTGAGTTGGTAAGAGCCAGCATCAGCATGCAACTGCTATTTTCAACTACATAATTAAAAAAAATTACTTTATTAAAAAATAAGAGGAGATGGAAATGTTACAGTGTTTCAGTGGGTAAGTAGTGAGTCACTCTGCTCTGGTGGAGATTTGATTGATTGAGAGGTTAACATGTACAAGGCCCTGGGTTCAATTGCCAGCACCAAAAAATCCACAAACAAACATACCCCGATGTATGGGTTTCTATTTTTAATATTTCACAGGATTCCTATTGAACAACTGCTGGACAGCATTTAGCATTTTGGCCAAGATAGGTTCACAGATTTTAAGGTTCACACAACCTCTAAAAGACTTGATTACTGGCCTTCAAGACAGAAAATCAAGTAAAGATTAAATTGCAAATGCCACTCACCAAGGAATTAGTAAGTCTGTATTTTTTTATTTTTAATTGTTTTACTGTTCTTTTTTCCCCTTGACTTAAATTCAGTGTACATACTTCTTATTTTAATCAAACAGCATAAAATTTTTAAAGTGAATTTTGAGTTGCTTAGATTTAAAAAAAAAAAACCAAACCAATCTGACAAATTAAATAGGAAGCTAAATTTGCCTTTGTGTGTGTGCGTGCGTGCTAGGAATCGAACTTAAGGTCTTGGGCATGCTAAGTAGGTACTTTGCCACTGTGAATCTGCCCTCAGTGTGATTCTTCAACTTTTTTTAAACACATTTATTGTATTTGGAGCTCCTTTGTGTATATTCTTTAAAAATTGCTGCTTTCATGAAACAGCAAGTTAAAATCATATCTTCTTGAATTTTAGGTACTTACACTGTGAAATTTTATGATGGAGTAGTTCAAACTGTCAAACATATTCATGTCAAAGCTTTTTCCAAAGATCAGGTGAGAAATGTGGTTTGTGCTTTGTGTTCTGAACTATGCTAACATTGTACTTTTGTTTCTCAAATAAAGACATTACATGTGTTTATGATGACAAGTCTTTATTTCCTCCATCTGACAGTTTGACCAGAAAGTAATAACACAAGTTTTCAAAAGTTGTAATATTTGTATTTCTTTATCTTTTCCTTTTAACACAGATTTTCTTCTTTGAAAATGCTAAGTATATTCCCCATTGTTTAATTTTTGTTTTCTCATCTCTTTTCAATTGTTCTGACTGTATCCTCTTCCTGTACCCTCACCCAACACAGGAAGTTTGAACTCTTGAGCGCTGTAACAGACTTTCTCTCCAGAGCTCTGAGACCTCTTGAAATACTTTCCTTATGATTTCTCCCTCTTTAGTGTCTTTCTTCCTCATGTTTAATCGAACCAAAGTTTGTATATTGGTGTTTTTTGGGCTGCTTATAATCCTGATAGTTACTGATGAAACAGCTAAAGCAAGTTAGCCAAAGGTTTTTGGTTCTGAGACATCCTCACTGGTTCCTCTGCTTGGGTGGAAGTGGGACTGCGGGTGCTGTAACCTGCAGGTTCTCTTCTTGTGATGATCAAGTGCTTCCACTTGGCACAGATTTCAGCAGATTTTCTATAAATATTGAGGGCTGAAGAACTTTCAAGGAGCCTCAGGAACGTTTTTGCCTTTGCTGGTTTTCATATAGAGAGCATTGAGAAAATGCTGACACTTTGCCCAGATGACTGATGCTTTCTTTTTCTTTGCTTGCCTCTCAGGCATCTAAAAAGTGGCCCTTGTGTTTGACTGTGCCATTTTGTCCTTAACTTTGCCATTTTTGTGGTGAAGTTTTGTGGAATGAGTTGATATAGGCAGAGGAACTGAAATACAGGCTTGAATGGAACAGGTAGATAGAGAGGTCCTGAGACTCTGCAGCTAGGGAAGGTTCAACTTTTTAAAGAAAATAGTATTTTGGAACAGATTCTTACTCTGACCCAGGCTATCCTCTAACTCATAGTGATCCCTTACCTCACCTCCCAGGTGCTGGGGAATATATGCACGAACCATGAACCCCATAGAGTTTAACTGTTTATTCAGTAAGTTGACTATGGCCTGGAGGTGGGCCTTGCTGAGGGAAGATTTGCAAGCAGTTCCCTTCTCAGTTCCAACTCCCTCTGAATGTCTCACCTTTTCTCAGTCCCAGCAGGCCACCAAGACAGACCGGGCAGCTCCAAGATGTACGTGTGTAGATGAGATGGACAGACAGACAGACACACAAACAGAGACAGACAGACACCCTACACCTACCTGCCAAGAGGCTGTAGTCCTTTGACTCAAGATGACTAAAAATTTTTTATAAAGTATTGGAATAGGTGAATTTTTACTGTAGAATCTTGTTACTCTAAATGTTTTGATAATTTACTCTTGAGTCACATTTATTTTTCTGAGTTTATAAAATGAATATTTACTTGTAGGAAATCTGGAAAGTGCTGGAAAGCAGAAGGAAAGCAAAACTACCCAATTCAGATGAAGGGCTTGTTTTGTGTTTGACACTTTGTGTCTGTCCTGCTGGTTTGTTGTTGTTAGAAATGTGTGTGCTAGTCCCAAAATTAGTGTCAAGTGCATGTTACTGTCTATAGCTTGTTCTTTTAACAATTTAACATTCCCCAGAGTTCCTTTGTCTGAAGTTCCAGCTGTTTGGTAACTCTACAGTGTTCTGTAATATGCATGTAGCTATCCCTGAAATGACTCGTTTTCAGGTGCGCATCAGGGTGTTTGTACCCACTGTGAAGTCTGATTATTCTGTTAGCAAAGTCTGTTTTAGGAAATTCGTTTCTGTTCAGAAGTAGGAACTTTCAAATCTTTGACCTGAACTGATATTTACCCCCTTCTAGAAGGGGGTACAACTGCATATGTCTGTTAATTGTTACTCTCAGTGTCTGGCTTTTTTCAGAATAGTATAAGAACTAAAAAAGAAAAAAAAAAGGAAAGAAAAGAGTCCCACTGTTTATAACTTTTCCCTGTGGGACAAATTTATCTTTGGTTGCTGAGCATTTGAGGATTCCGTTCCTGCTTCTGGAGAAATCAGTGCGCCTAGAATGTGTGTGCTAGGGATCCCTGTGATGTTAGGACTGTAGAAGAGGGATTTATGCATAAACAAACGTAATTGTAATCTTAGAAATTCTAACGTTTAGAGTCAACTTTATTAGGAGACAGTCACACTAGGACACAAGATTTTAGGATGAATTTTAAAGTAATTTAGTAACAAATTAGAAACAATACTACTTTTCAGTGGAGAAAACACCCAACAGCTCAGGAACCCAGTAAGTGGCTTGCTTAACTGTTAGCAGGAAGGGAGTTGAGACCTGAGTCCTTGGTCTGTCTTGGGCATTCTGAACAGTGTTCTTATTAAGCCTCCAGTTACCAGTTGGTTTTCTTCTTCATAAAACTGGGCAGCACATACACTGGGCCCCTGAAAAGCCCTGAATAAGAAAGTGAGAACACTTCTGTTAGAAACACTGCCTCTAGTCAAGAGTCCCACTAGTTGACGTCCCTTTAACTCATCTCATGTGCTCCTTGTCATAAGGGAGATTGTAGAGTCTCAGAAGGAAGCTTAAATACAGGGTTGGTTCTCAAAGCTCAGATACTTTCCTGGTGCTTTGCATCGTGTGACCCGGCCTGTGTCCTCTTAGTGTCTTCATTGTCTGCATAAGTGTGCACGCAACCTCCTGATTGTGTATTTGCAAGTAATCACAAAGTGTTTCATCGCTATTTTGCTCATTTTAGAATATTGTGGGTAATGCTAGGCCTAAAGAAACAGATCACAAAAGTCTTTCATCATCTTCTGAGAAACGAGAGAAATTTAAAGAGCAGAGAAAAGCCACGGTCAACGTCAAGAAAGACAAAGCGGAAAAAGCCTTAAAGACAGAAAAACGACCCAAACAGCCTGACAAAGAAGGAAAGCTGACCTGCTCAGACAAGGGCAAAGTGTCAGAGAAAAGCCTTCCCAAGAACGAGAAGGAAGACAAGGAGAACATCTCGGAGAATGACAGGGAGTACTCTGGCGATGTCCAGGTGGAAAAGAAGCCTGAAAATGACCTTGTGAAGAGTCCACAAGAGAACCTGAAGGAGCCAAAAAGAAAACGAGGCAGACCCCCTTCCATAGCTCCTACTGGTGAGTTTCCCACGCGGGCTCTGCAATGGGTGATGCCAGTGTTCTCCTGTGGCCTTTGTGGTTCTTTATACCTCTGTACTTCAGTCCTTCGTGTTTGTGACTTACTTGTAGCCTGAAAATGAATCATGCCTGTGGAGCTGAATTTCAGTGAGGTGTGTGTCCAGGTGAACATGTTGGGAGTGTGGCCGTTGCTGAGCTTCTGGGTAGACAGCCTATCTTCCCTGAAAGAGCCAAGGGAACTGAGGCCTTCTCCTTGTGCCTGCTCACATGACGTCAGTCTAAGGAAATAACATCCTAGTGGGCAAACATGACAGGGGAGAAGAATGGGAGCTGAGGCAACAGAGGCTGGAGGTACAAGTAGCAGTAGGGCACACTCAGAGCCTGCATGACACCCTGGGTCCAGGCCTTAGTACCAGAATGAAGCACACATAACCATGAGCCTCTGAGGGAGGCAGCCCCCCCCCCCAAAAAAAAGAGTTACAGCTGGAGTCAAGGGCTCTTTGTGGCTCACACCTGTAACACTAACAATTGGGAAGCAGAAGCAGGAGGATGATTAGTTCAAGACTAGCTGGGGCTTTGTGATGATGAGACCCTGTCTCAAAAAAAGACATTGAGCTTTTAAAAGATATTTATGGAAGGGGACATTTCAGTCTAAATAGAAAGATAATTTGGAAATTAAATTGGAAAGAATTAAGTATTCAATATAGATTTAAGGAATAGTATCCAATTATTTAAAGGAAGTATAAACTCTGAACTGGGGGATTGCCATGAATTCAAGGCTAGCCTGGGCTACATAGTGAGTTCCATGGTAGTTCATGTTAGAATGAAACATTGCCTCAAAAAGAAAAAAAAAAAAGAGGAAGTATAAAAAAAAGAGGAAGTATAAGTTTGGAATTCTTCTAGAATAACCAAGAATGAAACAAGTTTTGAGTTCTTGCCAAACCAGACACGCATTCTTCAAGTGGTTTGGTAGCAGGAAGAGCAGTCCCCGGATGTCTAGATGGAACTCACCCATGACTGAGTGCATTTGTGCTCTTTAGACTTTCTTCTTTGCACATTCTCTGCATGAACATTGAAAAACTGTAACTTGATCACATTTTCAAGCAATGCCTATATATTTTGGCCTGGGAGCCCATAGCTTTGCACATAATAAACGCATGCTTCACCACTGAGCTACATCCCTAGCCCACAGTATCTCTTTTTTCAGTACAAGTTTAAGCAGCTTCAGTATATAATTTAAAATGTAAAATTTGACATGAAATGTATTTTGTCAAAACTGGAGTAATAGCCCATTCATTGATACCTAGTGGAAAAGTCTACCTTAAGTTACTTATGTAGTAGTATATCCTCCTCAAATCTGAGTTCTAATTTTATAGGAGTCTAATTTTATCAGGAAATAACAGCCTGATTTGTCTTCAGGTGAAATACATGATTCACCTTTTAAAACACCGGGTAAAGCCCTTGTTGCATATGACTGCTAACTTGAGTTCGACTTTTCGGACCCCACATAAGGGCAGATACTTTAGTGCATGTCTATAATTCTAGATTGCCCATCCCAGGAGATTCACTGGGAGTTTGTGGTCCAGCAGCCTTGTCACATACAGCAAGGGATGGGAAGAGAGACTTTATCTCAAGATATAAGACAAGGACCGATCCCCTGAATTGTCATCTGATCTCCACACTTGCTCTGTGATATGCAGGACTTGTATTCACACACACACACACACACACACACACACACACACACACACACAAATCAAACAATGTAAAAAGTCTTTTTTCCTTTGGTTTTTTGATTGTTTGTTTTTTGAGACAGGATTTCTTTGTTTAGCCCTGGCTGTCCTGGAACTCACTCTCTCTGTGTACTAGGGTGGCCTCAAACTCAGAAATCTTCCTGCCTCTACCTGTTGGAATTAAAGGTCTGCACCACCACCAACCCCTCTCCCCTTGTTTTTAAATTGGCCATGCTGGGGATCAAACCCAGGGCCTTCTGCATGATAAACAAGTGCTGTGTCTGCTATTAAGCTACACCCATAGCCCTCTCTCATTTTTATTTTTCATATTGACTACATGTTGAAATATTTTTTTTAATATTTATTTATTTGTTTATTATGTATACAGTATTCTGTCTGCAGGCCAGAAGAGGATACCAGGCTTTATTACAGATGGTTGTGAGCCACCATGTGGTTGCCGGGAATTGAACTCAGGACCTTTGGAAGAGCAGGCAATGCTCTTAACCACTGAACCATCTCTCCAGTCCCCGATGTTGAAATATTTTATAGATGGATTGGTTTGAATAAAATAAATATATATATATATTTAAATATTTATTTATTTATTATGTTTACAATATTCTTTCAGCGTGTATGCCTGCAGGCCAGAAGAGGGCACCAGACCTCATTACAGATGGTTGTGAGCCACCATGTGGTTGTTGGGAATTGAACTCAGGACCTTTGGAAGAGCAGGCAATGCTCTTAACCGCTGAGCCATCTCTCCAGCTTCCAATAAAATATATTTTTAAAGTTAGTTTTTAATTTCTTAAAATTGCTTAAAATTTCTTAAAATTGCTTAAAAATTTGGTCACATGTGGGCTTACGCTTGTTGCTTTCATTGTATTTCTATTGGACAGCATTGTCCTTAAGTTTAGTTGCTGTCTTGATTGCCTTTCGAGAAAGAATTAAGCACTAATACCAAGGCCTGCGTGACTCCTGATGAACTGAGCTCTCTCTGCATTGAGAGTGGTACTAGTTGTATACTGTCCTTAGGAAGATTGAGACGGTATCCCGTGTGTCTGTGTTCAAGGATGAAGAGTGAGTTGGAACCGTCTAGAGGTTTGAACCATCCCGGGTTCAGATAGGGAGTGAGAGGCAAGCTCTCCTCCCCTCTTTAGGAATTGAGCCCAATGTTTGCTCACACAAATGCTTCATACCATGCTACATCTTGAGACCCCAAAGCAGACATTCTCTTGCAAGTTGGAGAAGAGCAGATATGCAGGGAGAAAGAAGAGATGGAAAATGGGACTTGTCTGCAGCTCAGTTTAGTTCTTCTTGCTGCAGTTTGGAGTCTTTGGAGTATGTACTGACATATCTGTGTCCCAGGTCACATGGAGCCATCCAAGGCTTCAGTCTGCCCTACATTCATTTATTGCTTTTGTAAGTATGTGGTTGCATACCAGCTAGAACACATTTTAGAGAGGGGCATTCCCAAGTTTTCCCATTACTGGACTGAGGCATTTGTAAGAACAGGACGCACTTGTGCCCAAGTACTCCCTGGTCAGTATCTGTGGAGACCTTGGGCTCATGGCTGTTAACAAGCTTCCTAGATGAAGTGTTCTGGGGAGAGTTAGGGGAACACTTGGGTTCTGTATAGGTCCGTGTTTGTATGTGTTATCAAAAGGAAGAAGGCTTCTCTGATGCTGTGTATAGTTCAGGCACCCTTAAGAAATCAAGTAGCCTGGGTTCATTGACATGGTGGAGTCCTGAGCTCCCTAGATTACACAGATCTGATGGGGAGCAGATTCTGAGCTGTGTAGAATGGACTGGTTTGTGTTGATGTTTAGCTTAGATTCAACCTTGGAGCCAAGATTCCGCCACTTGGAATAGAATAATGTTGATGTGTTGGGAAGATTGAATATAACAAGAGCCAAGAATGGGGGTTGCCTCCTCAGAGCTGGGCTTTGCCTCTCTTCTTCTGCCACACTGAAGCTGCTGATCGTACCTGGGTCTTTTCTCTTTTTCCTCTCATTTGCTTTCTATCCTCCTTTTCCTGTCCATAGTTCTCTTCTATCTTCTTTTGCCCCTCCTCAGATTCTTTAGTCCTGCTTTCTTGCCAGGATCCCTAATCTTTCTTGACTCTTTTTGGATTTTCATCTTTCAGATTTGAGGAGAGTGTCTTATGCTTTAAGCTTAAAAATAGAAAATGAAGCACCTCCAGGACTTAGTGTCTACCCTGCTGGGTTAGTGATCTACAGCCATGTCTGAGGCACTGAGATTTGTGTTGGTTTTTATTTAGATCTTCAAAACAATACAAAACAGAACAAAAACACCGAGTAGCAGGTAAACAGTGAAAACAGTAATCAAGCCCTAACCCTGACACAGATTTTAAGAGTGAGCCTGCATGGGTGGGTTTTCTAAGTACTGGGTAGGTCAGGATTTGTTTAGTTTTAGTTCTTTTCTGTCTTTGGATTGGGCAGCAGGTTTTGAAAAGATTTGATGCTCAAAATGCCTGTGAGTCAGGCACTGGTGGTACAAGCCTGTAATCCCAGCACTTGAGAAGTGGGGGTCATTTTTAGCTACACACGGAGTTCAAGGCCACTGGTTCTCAACCTTCCTAATGCTGTGATCACCACCAACCATAAAGTTATTTTCATTACTACTTTATAACTATAATTTTGTTACTGTTATAATTGTAATGTAAATATTTTTGGAGATAAAGGTTTGTCAAAGGGATTTCAACCCATGGGTTGAGAACCACCGATCTAGACTTTGTGAGCTCCTGTTTTCCTACAGTACCCTTTCACAATACTGCAGGAGCCCTATATGATAGTGACTGTCTGTAACCCCAGGAGGTAGAGGCAGGAGGATCAGGAGTTTCAAGTCATCCTCTGC
The DNA here is from genome assembly GCF_982192425.1 of Myodes glareolus. Lineage (NCBI taxonomy): Eukaryota > Metazoa > Chordata > Mammalia > Rodentia > Cricetidae > Myodes > Myodes glareolus. Next base: position 22,874,617 of record NC_142035.1, on the reverse strand, counting down.
TATATATCTAGTTTGAGACCAGCCTCTGAGGTACTACACTGTCTAAATTTTTTCTTTCCTCCAATTAAAACAAGACGACAGGAGCATGTATAGTAGTGCATGCTTGCAATCCCATCTACTCCAGAGACTGAGGCAGGAGGCTTACAAATTCCAGGCTACCCTCAGCAATTTAGCAAGACACCATACCTCTCCTGTCCTCTGCCAAGACTTTTATATTGCCTACAAACCTTTGTATTATTTATTTATTTGGTTTTTCTCTGTGTTGCTTTGTTACCTTCCCTGAACTAGCTTGTAGACCAGGTTGGCCTCAAACTCACAGAGATCCTCCTGCCTCTGCCTCCCGAGTGCTGGGATTAAAAGCGTGCGCCACCACCGCCCAGCGAACCTTTGTGTTTTTAAGAGGTCATGTTGGAATGTGGTGTTTTAAAGAGGTTTTAAAAGTGCTAGAGCCTAGGCAAGACCACAAAAAGAAATTGAGGAAGTCAGTCTGCAGAGTGTGTCAAATCTTCCCAAGGAAACAGTTTGTCACTCAATTGTCTTGTCTTTTTCCTTAAAGTATGAATATTCATTTTCAGAGTTTAATAATGTATCTTTTTTTAAAGTTTTGAGGCATGGTCTTGCTGTATCTTAATATCTATAAGGATATCTTTCTCCTCTCTCTTTCTCTCTCTCTATAAATTTGTTTTACTTGTAAAAAGATGTAGTTAGGCACTAGAGTTAAATATTTTTGTGTGCTTTGTATATATTACAGCTGTAGATTCAAACTCTCAGACTTTGCAACCAATAACATTGGAATTGAGAAGGCGGAAAATATCTAAAGGAAGTGACATTCCATTAAAACGTCCCCGACTTGACAAAAATTCATGTGAGTCTCCAATTTATGTATATGTGCCTAGAATTTGATAAGTTATTTGGATCAACCTCTGTATCTGTCTGTCTGTCCAGTTTCTTATGAGTGCTAATGACTGTCCTTGAGCTAATGTGAGTGGAATGTGCTTGTGTCAGTAGGTTTTTGCTGGAAGCATCGTGATCTTTATTTGTGTTGGGCTCACTGATAGCATATCTACCTCCTTAAAGTGTATTTGATTGGGATTCCTTCTGAGATATTATATGACCTAGTAAGGATGGACTTCATGTGGTAAGAAAACTTTTAGCCATTAGCCAGGCATGGTGGCACGTGCCTTCAACTCTAGCACTAGGAAGGCAGAGGGAGGCTGATCTCTGTGAGTATGAGGAGAGCTGAGGCTACGTAGAGAGTCTCGATCTGAAAAACAAGCAGAACAGTAGAAATTATATATATATATATATATATATATATATATATATATATATATACTAGAAATACTATATGTATGCATATATATGTTTACTAGAAAGCAAACATGTTGTCTTCAAAAAGGATTGTGATGGCTTTTTTAAAAAATATTCATTTATTTATTATGTATAGAATATTCTTTCTGCGTATATGCCTGAAGGCCAGAAGAGGGCACCAGACCTCATTACAGATGGTTGTGAGCCACCATGTGGTTGCTGGGAATTGAACTCAGAACCTTTGGGAGAGCAGGCAATGCTCTTAACCGCTGAGCCATCTCTCCAGCCTGTGATGGCTTTTAAATACGGTTCTCGCAGCCCTTACTTTGGGGGTCAGCATACAGTCTTTTACACTGGAAGCTCCAAAATAGAGCCATGGTCAAGATTAGGACGTGCCTCTGCATATCTCTTCAGTCTGAATTCTTGACTTTTGGCTGTAAGCTCTCTAGCTCAGATTAGGAATTCTTTTTTTTTTTTTTTAAAGATTTATTTATTTATTTCTTATGTATACAACATTCTGCCTCCATGTATGCCCGTACGCCAGAAGAGGGCGCCAGATCTCATTACAGATGGTTGTGAGCCACCATGTGGTTGCTGGGAATTGAACTCAGAACCTCTGGAAGAGCAGCCAGTGCTCTTAACCACTGGGCCATCTCTCCAGCCCCCAGATTAGGAATTCTTAAAAAAGTAAAGTAACTTCCTAGCAGAGGTTTTAGTTTTGCTATAAGCTAGGAAAGGCTATCAGTCTAGCATTCCAGAAGTCTCTGTAGAAAAGCTCTTGTAGAATTGAGCAGCTCAGAATCTGCCTTAGTGGAAGTCTTTCTTCCTGTTGGTTTCTGAGTACAACTTTCTGAATGGTTTACAGCCCAGGAACAGTCCAAAAACCGCTCTGAAAACAGTGACAAAGACTTGTCCAGGAGACGGTCCTCCAGGCTGTCTACTAATGGGACCCATGAGACCCTAGATTCCGACTTGGTTGTACCTGATCTGGTTCATACGGTTGATACGAATCCCCTACAAGACAAGGCATCCAGTGCGAAGGAATCTGCTGAAGGTAAGTCAGTGTCTGTTTAGTGTTTAGCCTGCCTGGTGCCTATCTACTAAAAACCAGTCTAGATTTTTCTGTATAAGTTTCTCCTTTCCTTTCCTTTCCTTTCCTTTCCTTTCCTTTCCTTTCCTTTCCTTTCCTTTCCTTTCCTTTCCTTTCTTTTCCTTTTTTTTTTTTAAGTTTTATTTATTTATTATGTATACAATGTTCTGCCTGCATGTATGCCTGCAGGCCAGAAGAGGACACCAGATCTCATTACAGATGGTTGTGAGCCACCATGTGGTTGCTGGGAATTGAGCTCAGGTTAAGCAGCCAGGGCTCTTAACCTCTGAGCCACTGTATAGGTTTCTGTGTTAGACTGTATTGAAGTTTTTTTTGTTTTGTTTTTAATTTATGTGTATAGGGCTGGAGGTATGGCTCAGTGATGCTGCTCTTGCAGAAGAACCACGTTAAATTCCTAACACCCAAGTTTTGCGATGCATAACCACCTGTAACTTCTGTTCTGATGTGGCCTCTGCAGACACTGCATGCATGTAGTGCACAGATATACTTACAGGCAAAACACACATACACAGCTGGGCATGGTTGTATATACTTTTAATCTCAACTTTGGGGAGGCAGAGGCAAATAGATCTTTATGAATTCCATGCCAGCCAAGGCTCCAAACATACAAACCCCCACCAAAACCCATAAATAAAAAATAAAATGGAATCTAATAATAATAACTCTTTTTAAAAAAATGTTTGTGTGTGTGCATACCTATGTGTGCCACAGCAGTATGAGCCATCTCTCCAGTCCCAGGTTAGATTGTGATAAAATCCAAATGTTGAAGGTGCTGCAGTGCTTGATGGTGTATTGTTCTTCCCAGATGGTTCAGATGCTTTTGTGGTTGTTTTTGCTTGTTATTCTGTACTGCATGTCAGACTGGAGGCACATGGCTTGGGGAGCCCTGTTTCTATGCCTTTTTTGATACTGCCTTGCTCTGTGTGCATTTTTGCCGACTTTCTTTCACTTTAACCAAATTCTTTTAAGTACTTATAGCCCTGGCTGTATGGGTAGAAGACCTTTTCTTTTTTTAAATTTTTTTTTAAAAATTACATTTTACTTATTTATTTGTGTGTGTATGTATGCACATATGCCACAGTATGTGTGATAAAAAGATAACTTGTGGAACTCTGTTCTCTTTGTCGTGTGGGTACTGGGGACTGGCTGCAGATTATCTGGCTTGGAAGCATCTTGTTGGCCCTCCTTTTTTTGTTTTGAGATGGGATTTCTATGTAGCATTTTGGCTTGGAACCCTATATAGATCAGGTAAGCCTCAGACTCTTTATTTCTTGATTATATACATACGTATTTCCTAAGCACTCTTTATTTCTTCCTCTAGGTCAATTGAAATCTCCATTGGAGGCTGGCCAGGTCTCATCTGTATTAACTTGCCACTCCTTTGGGGATGGACTAGGGGCTGCAGACTTGGAGTTGAACTGCAAGTCAATGGGAGAAAACACTATGAAAACAGAACCACTCTCTCCTCTTGCTGAGGCCCAGGAGGTTTCGACTGTTGAAGGTATGTGTTTAGAATTAAGGTAACCATGCTTTTATGTGTATACTTGCACTTTTACTTCAACTATAAGGTGTTTGTTTGTTGAGACAGGGTTTCTTTGTGTAACAGCTATAGCTGTCCTGGAACTTGCTCTGTAGACCAGGCTGACCTTGAATTCACAGAGATCTGCCTCCAGAATGCTTGTACTAGAGGTGTGCGCCACTACACCTATAAGTTGTTTTTTTTTTTTTTTTAAAAAAAAAACCCTTATTCTAAATTGTCTTATTTGTGAATGTTATGCATGTAACATAGAGCAAAGAACAGATTCATGTGGTTTCTAGATCAGTAGCTGTAACCCATGTAGTCTTGGGTTATAAAGTGAAGAGAGGCTGGAGAGATGGCTCAGCTGTTAAAGCTAGGCTCATATCCAAAAATATAAAGTGAACATATTTGTCAGTGGAGTATTAGAAGCTAACAAATGTTGTGCTTTTAAGTTAAGTAGGTTTTTATGCTTTTTGTTTGTTTGAGGCATGGCCTCTGTAGCCCAAGTTGGCTTAGAAGTCACTGTGTAGCCCAGGCTATCCCCAAATTCATGGCAGTTCTTCTGTCTCAGCCTCTGAGTGCTGGAATTGCAGGCATAAACCACCTGGTTCTGTTTTCTTGAGTAGAAAGTCTTAGATCTATAATCATTTTACTTTGGGAAGTGATCTCTACAGCCCACTGTATCACCAAGTGGGCTTATTTGTTTTATGCTCTCTTTAGGTCTTTCTATCTAACAGAATGGCTAATCAAAATGTGGACTCCAGAAACCCTTAAAGTATTGAGAATAGACTGCAGCCTGTGTAGAGGAGCTGAACTCAGCCCCTCTCTGGCCCTCCCTGTGTGCTGGAGTTCTAGCTGTTGGTTCTGCACACATGAAGGGCACACTGGTCTTAGTGTTCTTAACGCCTCTGACAGGGAGGTGGCGTTTAGTTAGGGTTGGAGGAAGGGTCTTAGAAGGTGGGCAACAGGTAGCCATTTGAGGATGGGGGCCCATGAAACTATCATGTGTGTGCCTTTTGACTTCCTAAAGTAGGTTAAGACCTAACAAGGAAGTTGCTGTCAGTCTGAGGCCATTTGCATTGAGGAATTTGATGGTGTTCTTTACTTTCAAGTTAAGTCTAACTTTACAGTAGACAGAGGAGCCTGATAAGTTGTAAGAAGATGCAGCTCATCCATAGCTGTGCCTATGGATTTCCAGTGTGGGCCCAAATCCTGCCCTCCTGACATGGCCCAGTCCCATCTGATGTGTTGCTGGGTGCTGTGGGCACAATAAGAAGAGAGCAAAATTACTGCCTGGAGGGACTTTGTACAGTGTGAGGTGTGGGCCCATCTGTTTCCCAGGTCCTTGTCCCATTCTGGTGTCTGCTCTGAATGAGGGGCAGCTTGCAGTAGATGATTAGGACTTGGGGATGGGTAGCCTTTGGAATTCTGTAGCTAAAGTGGAGAAATACTTGTCCTAGAAGCAAAGAGATGTTCCTGGGGTTTGTTTTGGAACAAGGACTCTGTGGGAAATACAGATGATACAGAAAGATTGCCGGGAAATAGGCTGCTAAAGACTCATACACCAGGAATGTGTTATATAAGTGGGCAGGAAACAGGCTGAGTTGACAGCAAAACAGCCACAGGGAGCAGGGGTGACTAGAGGCAACACAGTTACTGGGTAGTGACTGTTCTCCAGGCTGCTGCCACAGATTTGGTCTTCCTAATCCTAGATGGAGAGTCATGACTGTGTGACTCCTAGGCAGCAGTTGAAGCTGGCATAAACAACATATCGGGTTCAGAGAAGGATGGCAGCTGGGGCAACACTGCCACCGTATGGAATAGATGTTGAGTGTGTATTTGTGTAGAAATTTATATTCTGTGGGAAAGCCAGGAACAGGAATGTTCACTGGGATCAGATGAATGAAGGTCTGGGGCCAACTTTGTGGGCCACTTCTCTTTTCTTTTATGTGGGTTTGGGAAGCAGAATCACATGGCAGGTGTATGCAGCAAGCACCTTTACTCCCTGAACCCCTGTTGACCCTAGATATTTTTCCTGAGCACACACATGCATATGTCTTTTTTCTTAGTGCTAAGGACTGAACCACAGATTCACCCCTATTGAGAGTACACTCTGCTACTGAGCTACTCACTTAGTCGTGCCTTCTTTTCTTCTATGGTATTAGATTGAACCCAGGGCTTTGTACAAGTCAAGCCAGGGTTATACCACTGAGTACACCCTCAGCCCTGTGTATATTTTTAAGTAAGTCTAATTTGTACTTATCTCAGGCCCACAAAAATTTTGTAAATACAGTACAAGAAAGAGGAGCATGATGGCTCACACATGTAATCTCAGCATTTGGGAGACTGAGGCTGGTGGGCTACACTGGGCTACCCAGTGAGTTCAAGGTCATCCTGGGCTACAGAGTTTGTTCAAGGCCAGTTTGGTACACGGAGTGAAATCCTATCTCAACAATAGTTACAATTTCCGTAACTGTCTTTTACAAAGCAACACCTGGTAGGATAGGAGGTGGTTCAGACCCTAAAGGAGCACTGCTATAGTTTCTGAACAGGTGTGTTCTTCTCTGCTTGTGTGTGTGTGTGTGTGTGTGTGTGTGTGTGTGTGTGTGTGTGTGTGTGTGTGTGTGTGTGTGTGTTCAAGCTTCCCTGTGTAGCCCTAACCAGTTGCAAACTCACTATCCCCCAGCTTCCTTCTGTATGTCGGGTACTGGGATTACAAACAGCTGCCACCACACCCAAATCAGTGTTTTATCTACTTTTCATTTTTCCTGTGTCCATGGTTTTAAAGTTGATACAAAAAGGACAGGATCCCTTTATAATTTTGTTGTGGTTGGTTTTTAGTTTTTGGAGACAGGGTTTCTCTGTGTAACACTTCTAGCTCTACTGGAACTCTGTAGTCCATACTAACCTCCAACTCACAGAGGTCTGCCTGCCTCTTCCTCCTGAGATTAAAGACATGTTCACCCCACCCGACCCTAATTAATTGATTCTGAGACAGAGTCCCTTGTATCCTAGATTGGCCTGGAACTTGCTGTGAGGATATCTTTAGCCCCGATCCTTCTATCTCCACTTGCACTAAGCTCAGTGTGTTCAGTGGTGGGGGCAAAACAGGCATTCTGTCGGCTGAGTCAGATCTTCTCCACCCTTTATAAATTTATTTTAGGCAGGGTTTTACTCTACAGTCCAGGTTGCCCTTAAACTCAAAACAGTCCTCCTGCCTCAGCTTCTAAGTGCCGGGATTATAGACTTGACCCATCATACCTTGCTTTTTCACTGTATTATTATTTTTGTTGTTGTTGTTTTCAATTGTAAACATGAATGGGGTCATTCCACATGTGTGTAGTAATAGCTTGTCATTTTCACCTAACAGTGTGTCTTGAGATTAACCAGGTTAGTAAATGCAGATCTACTTCATTCTTTGCTATTTTTCTATTTTTGGGTGGGTCTTGCATGGCCCAGCCTGCCAGCCTGACTTCGAGCTCACTATGTACATGAGGATGGACTCCCAGTCCTACTACCTCTAACTCCGAGTGCTAGCATTACAGGCCTGTACCACCATTGAGCCTAGGGCACGCACACACTCCCCCCCCTTCATACTGTTGGGAATGGAACTACTGCTTCTCTGAGTGTCCCCCCCCCCCCCCCCCCCCCCGTTCACTCCTTTAATACCCAGTGCTTTAGAGGCAGAGATAGGAGGATATCTATGAATTGCAAGCCAGCTAAAGTTACTTAGTGAGACACTGTCTTTAAAAAAAGAAAAGAGGGGCTGAAGAGATGGCTCAGAGGTTAAGAACACTGACCACTCTTCCAGTGGTCCTGAGTTCAATTCCCAGCAACCACATGGTGGCTCACAAATGAGATCTGGTGCCCTCTTCTGGCATGCAGGTAGAACACTGTATACATAATAAATAAATCTTAAAAAGATAAAAAAAAAAAGATAGATAATGCAGACTTGTTTAACAGAAGGAGCGGGCTGCTTGTTGTCCTGGACGTCTGGCTATCTTATACCCAAAATAATCACACAGAAACTGTATTCATTTAAACATTGCCTGGGCCATTAGCTCTAACTTCTTATTGGCTAATTCTTACTTCTTAATTTAATCCATTTCTATTAATCTGTGTACTGCCACATGACTCCGGCTTACCGGCAAGATTCTAACCAGCGTCCGTCTCAGGCAGGAGATCCATGGCATCTGCCACTCTGTCCTTCTTCCTGGCATTCAGTTATGTCTCCTCCGCATACCTAAGTTCTGCCCTATCAACTAGGTCAAGGCAGTTTATTCAGTACCCAATGAAAGCAACACAAACAGAAGGAACTCCTACACCAGACTTGCCATAATTTAGCTGATAAATTCTCGAACATTTAAATTTATTATTTTGACTGGGATTGTGAATTGAAATCTTTTGGGTCTCTTTTAGATTGTTTTTCATTACTTCAGAGCGGAGAAAGTTATTCTTTCACAGACCTGTAAAATACTTTATTATGGCATTATTGCACAATACATGTTGAAAAATACGAATGCACAAGGGCCATATGGTTTCATTGCCAACAAAGAGTTCCAGCTGTATTAACAGATCTTGGTGCTGAGGCAACACCAGCCAATGAGAAGTGGCTCCTTTGCTAGAGAAGTAACAGGTAACAGGATCCAGCAGCAGATGCTGAGTGCCAGTGATTAGGTGTAGCATGTAATCAATCATTGGGCCAGCAGTGGATGACATGTGCTCCCTGCCAGAGGAGGTCATCTGGATCCCTTCTTACATGCTGAGTGAGCTGGGTCTGGATAGAAATGAAGACTTGAGTGAACTAGAGATGAATGGCAGGGAGGGAAGGCACAGGATGAGAGCCCTAAGTGGTCACTGGGGCCAGGTGGTATTGGCTGAGGTAGGAACTGAGGCTTGCTGAAGAACAATGACTTTAGAAGACAAGATAGTGCTAAGGACCCAGAATTAGGCCAGTCTGAGTGTCATCCACCTAGCTTTTGAGATATTGGCAATGGGCATACCAAAAGGGATTAAAGTATGTCTAGCATTTTTATTAATTTTGTGTGTGTGTGTGTGTGGGGTATTTGCCTGTATCTGTCTGTGCTTTACAATTGTTCCTTATGTCTGTGGTGGCCAGAAGAGAGCTTCAGAGTTCCTGGAAAAGGAGTTACAGACTGTCATGAGCTACCACCTGGGTGCTGAGAATCAAATCCAGATCCTATGGAAGAAAGCAACCAGAGCTCTTAACTGCTGAACCTTTGCTCCAGCCCCTAAAATTGACTTTTACAGTGAATAGAGTTTGAGGACTGGAGTGGTGTACGGTTCTATCTTGCATGAACCTTGGGATTCAACCCTGTAGCCCTGCAGCAGTAAAATAAAACAATAAAAATGCTAACCTAGTTTAAAAGCTTTTTCAGAAGTATGAGATATGTTTGTTATAATAGGAAAAGTATAAATCATTGCCCAGGTAAGTGTGATTTATAGCAATACTAGCCTCCAAGGAGCTGAATGCTGCCAATAGCCAGAAAGCCCTGTCTCTCTCCCCAGAGGACACAGATGAAAACAAAACCTGGCCAAACCATTGATTGCTCTGCATACAGGACGGAGTCCAGATGGCCCTGGCTCTTGAGGACCACATGCATGCATATGTCTATATACATATACATATACATATACCAATTTCTCTGTTACAGGTCTATAGGAATAAGAAGGCCACTGATCCCACTCTGTATTCTCTATTACAGTGTGATAGGATTACTCCAAATGCAGAGACTTGAAACATTTTTATTTTCTCTTAGTTGATGTGGGTGACTCAGCTGGGGGTTGTCCAGGACTGAGCTCTCATCTGAAAACTTTCAGGGGAGGAGCCCAGTCTTCAGCTCCTTGAAGATGGTGACTGAAGAGCCTTAACATTTTGCTGGTACTTCCGGGTCCTCTGTGCAATGGCCTCTGGGAAGTGGCTCAGAACATGGCCTGTGTTTTTAAGCCAACAGAGAAGTCTGTCTGCCAGGAAGCTCGTGTTACAACCTCACTAGCAGGAGATGGTACTGCCTTTGCCATATTCTGTTAGAGATGATTCACGGGTGCTGCTCAATTTGAGGGGTGGGATGGAGGAGTACACAGGGGCATGAAGACCACTAGGCTTGTTGGAAGCCCAACTGCCTGAACGCCAGTGACTGAAGATTTCTAGTGTTCATATCAACCATCTTTTGATGTAGTGCGTACTCTGCCCTGTTAGCGTCACCATCCTTGAAAAGAGCTCTTAGTTTGGCTGGCTGGGGGCTTTGTCCTAGTGATACCTGGCAGTGTCTTTTCCATACAGAGTTTCCTTGCCTACCTAAGCCTATGTGATTTTGGCACTGCCATCCCTCAGAGGCACCTAGGTGCTAGGCTTGCTTCTCCTGGCAGTGTAGCTGTCCCACCTTCTACTCAAATAGAGAGAAGAATCAAATAGAGAGGGATTTTGATTTGAGGGAATTTTTTTCCTTCTGAATTGACTTTGTTGTCTATTGAGAGAGGCCGCTTGTAGGTTCCCAGATACTCAGCCCTGAAATAGTCACACAGAAACTATATTATTTAAATCACTGCTTGGCCTATTAGCTCTAGCTTCTTATTGGCTAACTCTTACATCTTACTTTAACCCATTTCTAGTAATCTGTGTGTTGCCACACGGCTGTGGCTTACCGGGGTCAAGTTCTGGTGGTATCTGTCTCCTGTGGGGTGACATGGCTTCTCTCTGACTCTGCCTCCTTTCTCCCAGCATTCGATTTAGTTTTCCCCACCTACCATTATTCCCTGTGCAGGCCCTAGACAGTTTCTTTATTAACCAATGGTATTCACAGCATAGAGAGGGGAATCCCACATCAGTTGTCTTTTCAAAAGCTTGCTGTAGTGGCAGGCTGTCAGGTCCCATGTGTCCCTAGTTAGCCTATAGTCAGACCACACCTTTCTTGGAATCTGTTCATAAATAAGGAGATAGTAATTAGGACATTGGTAGGCTCTAAAGATGAAATTGAGTTGTCTCAGGAAATATTGCATGTAGAATGATTGGTTAATGTTGGCCTAAAGGCAGTTGGGAGAGTTTCCCGTAGCTACTGGACTATTCTTTCATTGACTTGGGTATAGACCCAAGAATATATGAGTTTGCACATTGAGAATTACAAAGTTCTTGCTGATCATATTGCTGCAGGCCTGTAATCCCAACATTTACAATGTGGAGGCAGGAAGTCTAGAGTTTATACGTAGCCTCGCCTACATAGCAAGAACTTATCCCCCCCCCAAACAACCAAAATTGACGAAAAAAAAATGTTATTAAGGATTTAGACTAAAACAATCAGATGGGGTTCACTAAGAGTAATTATAATTTATCATATAGTTTTTTTTTTCCTGGCTGGTTTTATATCAGTTTGATACAAGCTAGAGTTATATGAAAGGAGGAAACCTCAAAAAATGCCTCTATAACATCAGGCTGTATGTAAGCCTGTTGGGCATTTTATTAATTAGTGATTGAAGAGGAAGCATTCATCCCATTGTGGTTTGTGCCATCCCTAGGCTGGTGGTCTGGGTTCTATAAGTAAATAAGCTAAGCAGCCATAGTGGGCAAACTAATAAGCCCCACTCCTCCATGACCTCTACATCAGCTCCTTTCTCCAGGTTCCTGCCTTATTTGAGTTCCTGCCCTGACTTCCTTTGATGATGAACAGTGATATGGAAGTGTAATCCAAATAACCCTTTCCTCCCCAAGTTGCTTTTTGGTCATAGTGTTTTATCGTAGCAGTAGATACCCTATATAAGACAAGTTTAATAAAACTGGGGAAAGTTGGGGTGTACTTTGACTTATGGTTTTATGTTTTGATGTTTTAAAAAAGATAGTTTATTGGAAGTCAAATACTGGGGACACAGAGGTTGTTGCACCCGCAGATCACTAGGGAAACCAGGAATATTAAACACCCAGGGACCTCTCCCTAATAGAGGAAATCAAACACCCATTTTCCAGCTCAGAAGGCTGAGAGTGGATATTGTTAAGGACCTGGTGACCTTTTAGCTATCCTCACCCACCTTTTGCTTTAGAGGCAGACCTCACCTAAATCCCCCAGAATGTTTATCCCAGACTCTCCCTCCCGAGACCTTTATATTTAATGGAAGCCCATCCTTACAGGAGGTGTAACATGTTTTATAGCATGCTGACCTCTTTGCTATCCATCAAAGACCACACTGAATTCTAGGCCTTTTACATGTAGACCTCACCCTCATGGTCACATTTACTCTGTAAAAGAGTTTATAAGTATTCCCTTAAGCTTTATTGTGTACCAGGGATGGGAATGATTGTTGCCTGGAAACCTTTTCCCAAATTATATTGTGTTTTAAATATGCTGACAACAAACCACCTGGTATTAGTCTCCCCAAAGTCTGATCCAGGTTGACGGAGTCAGTCTGAACTTAGTTCTCATTCTCATCTCTCTGTGGATAACTATCTGCATGGATACCTTGCAGGGTCCCCCTCAGTCAAATCCAGTGTTTCATGTATGCTAATCAGGCATTCTACCACTGAGGTACATCCTCAGCCCTAATCTGCATTAAAAAGATAAAATGTGCCAGACAGTGGTGGTGCACGCCTTTATTCCCAGCACTTGGGAGGCAGAGACAGGGGGATCTCTATGAGTTTAAGGCCAGCCTGGCCTACAAGAGCTAGTTCCAGGACAGCTAGGGTTGTTACACAGAGACACTGTCTCAAAAAAACAAAAACAAAAAAAGATGAAATGGAGCTGGAGAGATGGCTTAACAGTTAAGAACACTCATTGCTCTTATGAAAGCCCAGGCTCCATTCTCAGTGTCAACGTGACAGTTCACAAACACCTGGAACTCCATTTCTGGAGGATCCAACAATCTCTTCTGGATTCTATGGGTACTGGATAAGAACATGGTACACATGGTACATCATGCAGACAGACCACTCACACATACATAAGATAAGATAAGATGCATACATACACACACACATTTTAAAATTAGGCATGGTGGCATATGCTTTTAATCCCTGTACTCAGAAGGTGAGTTTCAGGACAGTCTGGGCTACATAGAGATTTCTCCACTCCTCCCCAAAACTTTTCACTGTCCTAGTAAAAGATGCTGCTCATGTGGGGGTAAGGATTCTGCTGGATGGGCACACTAGGAGCTTTGTGGTTTATTTTGGATTTCACTTTTTTAGGAGTATGTAGACAAAATTGAGGGCTTTACAAAGTGATCTGTCCCCCCGCCAGGATGTGTGAGAGGTGATTGGGGAAACATTTTACATTTTGTTGATAATTACAATAACTGTCTCTGTCTGAATTTTAGAGACCCATGAGTGTGCTTATGGAGATGTTTTACACTGAAAAAACATCTTCCATTTATTGATCCCTGTACATAGGTTATCTTTAACTCTCCAGCTCCTTGGAATTGATAGTATTTGTCATTTTCATGGCAAGAAACTGAGAAACCAGACTGACTTAGGCGGCTTAGGCATGTAGCTAAAAGGGCTACATATAAAGGGCTGCCCTGGTGTGACTATGCAGTGAGGGCGCAGAGCTGCGCTGGTGTGCCTATGCAGAGTGGGGGTGCAGAGCGGCGCTGGTGTGACTATGCAGTGGGTGTGCCTATGCAGTGGGGGTGCACTAGCCAGTGCTGCCCAAGGTCTGTGAAACCCTGAAGACATAAGGCTGTTTCAGATAAATGTGTCAGTCTCCTCTTTCTAAACTGAGTCAAGGTTGTTTCCTGGATGTTGGATCTCCTCTCCACACAGTGCTTTGGGAGGTAGCAGTGTATTGATGTCCTGTGCAGGAATTGCTTGCCAGTGCCACGTTTTCTGACTGTGCTGATGCACACTCCATAACAGATAGCACAATTCATGGCTCTTCACTTTTTTTTTTTTTTTACAGTTCCAAATACTTTGAGGAAAACAGATGACTTTGTGACATTGAATGTGCCAGCTGTGGACCTAGACCACAAGTTTCGATGCAAGGTTGTGGACTGTTTGAAATTTTTCCGCAAGGCTAAGCTGCTGCACTATCATATGAAGTATTTCCATGGGATGGAGAAATCACCAGAGCCAGAGGAGAGCCCGGGGAAGAGGCATGTACAAACTCGGGGTTCTGCAGGGCCTGACAAGGCCAGCCAGGAGAGCCTGACCAGGAAACGGGGCTCTGCTAGCTCCCCAAGTGAGTATCTTGCTTTTGTGGTGTGTCCTGGAAGGACTCTGACATTTCTTAGATGAAAAAGTGACGTAGGTTGATTGGTCCCCTTGAGGAGATGGTTCTTGGGACTGAACCCATCATAGAACTGAAGCCCTCCTGGAGGAAGCAGGAAACTCTGCTTCTCTGTGTTCGTGTGACATTGAGGGAGTTACTGTGAAGGCTGTGGTGCTCCCAGGATGAGTGGGGACCATCAAGCAAAGGAGCTCTGAGATCAGCAGAGGATGGATGCTGCCCTGGTACCCCACAGACTCATGTCCTGTTCCTGCCAGGACAAATGTTGAAAAGATATAAAAGTGAGTTTGAGCCTGTCTGTTCATGGGTGCAGATGTGAACCCTCTAACCCTCGCACCTCAAGACACTTTCTAAAAGCTGCTCAGTACAGAAATCACGATGCACAAGTCTCCCTTCCTACCTCAGCAGAGAACCCCCCGCCTTGAGATTTCTTCTAAAACTTAAAAAAAATTGAAAATTATACTTCCAAGGGTATTTCTGCTTTGCTTTTTAGATAGAGTCTTATTTATGCCAGGCAAACCTAAGTATTGAGAATGACCCCCCCCCCCCCCGAGACAGGGGTTCTCTGTAGCTTTAGAACCTGTCCTGGAACTAGCTCTTGTAGATCTGGTTGATCTCGAACTCACAGAGATTCGCCTGCCTCTGCCTCCCGAGTGCTGGGATTAAAGGTGTGTGCCACTACCGCCCACTTACTATTTTTTATACTTTATTTTTACTTTATGTGCATTGGTGTTTTGCCTGCATGTTAATCTGTATGAGGGTCTTGGGTCCTCTGGAACTAGAGTTGGAGAGAGTTGTGAGCTGCCATGTAGGTGCTGGGAATTCAACCTGGGCCCTTTGGAAGACCATCTGAGCCATCTTTCCAACCCATAGTTTATTATTTTTGAATAGGCACATTTTTAAAAATATGAAAAGAAACAGTGCTTTTAATAGTATATTTAGTATATCCAAAATAGTCTTGTGGCACCATGTGGTAATTTGGTCAGTGACAAATCATGTATATAACCACAGTGTCATAAAATTATGTTGTCTGTGATATAGCAGCTGTTGGAGTTTGGACAGCGAAATTAGCTAAGGATGAATTTCTCAGAACATGTCCTGTGTAGTGGACATATGACAACCATCATAGTATGTGAGCAACATGAAAACCGTGACTTATATATTTTACCTAGAAGTCAATCTTTAAAAATTGTCCTGTGTTTTCTTTTTCTTTTTCTTTTTTCTTTCTTTTTTTTTTTTTTTTTTTTTTTTGATGGGGGGCGTTCAAGACAGGGTTTCTCTGTAGTTTTGGAGCTAGTCCTGGAACTAGCTCATGTAGACCAGACTGGCCTTGAACTCACAGAGAACCACCTGCCTCTGCCTCCCGAGTGCTGGGATTAAAGGTATGTGCCACCACTGCCCGGGTGTCCTGTGTTTTCTACCTAAAACACAGATCAATACAAACTAGCCTTACCTGTGAGGTGACCAGTGCTGTGAATGGGTGGCCAATGGTATTCCATTTGTTGGCCTGTGTAGCTCTCTTTCCTTCAGCTGCTATATTTGCTGAGACTAAAGGCTCAGTTAGAATGAACTGCCCAAGAAGACCAGTTGTCAACAGACCGCTGGAAAGAGAGTAGCTGTATGAGGTACAGCACAGGCACACCCCATCCTAGTGGCTTTACTTTAGTCTTGTCCAAGCCTCAGCAGGGGATGGCTGTTTTTCAGAGTGGGCTTGTATGAGCTGGACTGTGTCTAGATTGAACACCAAAGTCCATGCCCTACTTTATAAAAACAGAGATCACCTACCTCAGGGCAAGTTGCTTATTGAGCAGGGGCTCCAAATGCTGGAGTCAGAATTGCTCCAGGCTAAACTAGATCAGCCTGTCCACTTTGCTAGGATTTATTGCCATGCTCTGGCCTGGGCCCTGCTAAAGAGACCTAAGTCTTCTGGGAAGTGCTTCTGGTTGTGGGTGCTCTGGAACAAAGAAACAAAGGTCTGGTTCATTTCTTTTATCTAAGCAATACTTGATACATTTAGGGTCAAACACTGGCTTTTTTTGAGACTGTGTGGTGCTGACTGGCCTGGAACTTTATATATACTGTGTTGATCTATAGAGATTTACAGAGATCTACCTGCCATTGCTGGGCATTGTACCTAGCCAAACACTGAGTCTTTAGGGATATTAATACTCTTCAAGGGGAGAAAGGAAGCGTCCTTGCCACCAAATTTTCTAGCACCACAATAATGTGGATGGCAGCAGAAACTAACACTCTAGTGCCCCAAGGTTCAGTTTAGTCTAAAGCCAAAGTTTTCCCAGGGTAAGAAAATGGCCCAGGTGGGAATGGCAATAGATAGTAAGCAGGAGCGGATTTCTTTCTCTTCCATTCCATGGTGTTCTTCCTAGGTTAAACCTCTGTGTGGTAAGCTCAGTGGAAAAGGCACTTACTGCCGAGCCTGATGGCAGGTGTTTAGTCCTGGGGACTTATGTAGTAGAGAATGGCTACCTCTACATGTATGCCAGCATTTCTCTCCTATGATTCTAGGGGCTGGGGATTCCTAGATTAAAGCATCACTAGTGTGGCTCCTGGTGAAGAATCTTTCTTCTGCATCCTCACATGCATCTCTAGTTAGTTCTAGAAAGACACTACTCCCATCAGGAAGACCCCATCCTCATGATAGGTGCCTCCCAGAGTTTCCTTTTCCATATAACATCACATTGCAGGTGGAAACATAACAGAAATTTTAGGATTGGGGCAGAGTTGCTTGTCAAGCATGCAGAAAGCCCTGTGTTCAATCCCCAACACTGCCAGAAAAATACCAATTTTAGGGATGAGGGATCAAGAGAGCACATAATTTAGGTATATTAATGTAGCTTAACTGTCACTTTCTTTTATGCAGTGGAAAAGGGGCATGACAAACCCTTTGAGTTCAAGCGTGTCCACCTTTGTGATACTGAAGCCTGTCATTGCTCTCTGCAGACATGCTGGCCTCATTCATAGCTGCCCTGTGATGCCTGTGACTAAGGGCACCATAACAGGTTGGACACCTGCTAGATACTGCGAAGTAGTGGAAGTTTACAGAGATACTGGGGACACAGTGTCTACTTATGTAGCAAGGACAAATTGAAGGGAGAAGTCTGTGATACTGGGAAGGTGGGGGTAATGTTGAGAATTAAATCTGTGTCCATTTGCATTTCCCATTTTGGTACCAGTTCATGTCCCAGGACTTCCAGTAGATTGTAGTTACACACACACACACACACACACACACACACACACACACAAGTTTTGTTTTGTTTTTTTCCTATTCCTGACAAAGTTTCACAATGTAGCCTTGGCTGGCCTTGAACTTTATTATTATTATTTTTTTATTTTTATTGTTAATTGAGAGACATTCTCACTCACCCTGGCTTGCCTGGAACTTGCTCTGTAGACCAGTTGGTTTGAACTCATGAACTCCATCTACCTCTGCCTCCTGAGCATCAGCAAGCTTTCCTATCAAGGACCAGATAATCTTTGAGGGCCCTAAAGTCTCTGTCCTCATGACTCAGCTTGGCAGATGAAGCAGGAAAGCAGCTGCAGACGCACAGTAAATAAGTGCTACACATTTCACCCAGACCCAGAGGCTGAATGAAGGAGGTGTGGTCTCACCAGCTCCCCTCTGTGTCTCCCAGGGGCAGAAAGGGACCTTCCCAGAGAGGACCAGGTCAGAGACTGTGTTATTTTTTTGTCTTGCGCATACTTGATTACTAAGAAAAGAACAAGATCTCAGAACTGAAGTAAAATATATTAAAGTAACAACTCTTGAACATGTGTTAATTCTAGCTGCAAAAGAGAAGGACAAGAATAAAGAGAAGAAATTCAAAGAGCTTGTGAGAGTGAAACCAAAGAAGAAAAAGAAAAAGAAAAAGAAAACCAAGCCTGGTAATTTTCCTTGGATGGCTTCCCTGCTTAGGAATAACCAGTAGGCCTTTCCTAGGGCTTGTGGGCTCGGCATGGGCCCTGGAAGAGGGTGCGGGTTGATGCTGAACACTAAGCCAACTCAACTCACTCACTAACATAGCTCAGGTTGTTCTCAGACTGAATTCTTCAGCTCCAGCCTCCCAGGCACTGAGATTACTGCTGGGCATGATCTCCGTAATTTGCTTCATAACTGTTAAACATCCAACTCTCAAGAAAAGCTTCAGTTCTTGAAAAGGGTGTTTCAATTCCAACAACAGTGTTTGAAAAAAAGTCTCTGTTCAACCTTGGGAGCTAAAGAGGTGCCTTGTTTTATTCTCAGTGCCCCTTTTGGCTTACAAAAGCTATTTTACCAGAAAAGAAGGAAGGGCAGGATGAGGAGGAAGTGAGTGCCCTTCACCCCTTTCTGTGGTGTACTTCCCCAGGCTCGTGAGCTCTTTGAACTGCAGGCTGCTATTGGGTTGTCTGGGATGCAGGTGGTGTCTGGGGTTTGCTCATTTGTACTTGATGCTGTTCTTGTAGAATGTCCCTGCAGTGAAGACATCAGTGACACCTCCCAGGAACCTTCTCCACCCAAAGCATTTGCTGTCACCAGGTGTGGGTCCTCACACAAGCCTGGGGTCCATATGAGCCCACAAACTCATGGTTCAGATAATGGAAACAATAAAGGGAAACTGAAAGCATGTGGTAAGAGCCCATTCTCACCTGAACACCTGTTAGAAAGTGTGTGGTACATAACCAGTGGGTGTGGTATGGAGGAAGGACTCAGTGACCATAAGTAGTCAGGCACCGAGGTCTAACCTTATCCCTGCAGTTGGTCCTGCCTCCTTCCCTGTGGTGTGCAAAACTCTAAAGGTGGCTGTGGATAGAGATGGCTATGTGCCAGGTCTTGGCTGCCTAGGGGCAGCTAGGGAGCATTTTAGAGTCTTTACAACAATGGTGTGTGTGGTTCACAAGAAGTCACTCTTCTGATAGTGAGCTCGGGGATTCTGGGAGCCCCTTCGTGGTCCTTTAGTGAAATGAGGATATGTAGTTCAGCCCTTGGCAAGCAGCATGTTCCAGTAATAAGCCCTGCATGAGAGCAATGTCCTCTTGCCAGACTGTGGAAGTCCCTGGAGGAGGGGGCGGAGACAGTGTGGTGTACAGAAGCATTATCTGTGAGTTTAGAGCATTGACTATTGACCTCCCTTTCCTTCCAGAGGAGGATAATTTGAGTGAGTCCTCTTCTGAGAGCTTTCTTTGGACTGATGAGGAATATGGTCAAGATGTTGATGTCACCACCAACCCTGATGAGGAGCTTGATGGGGACGACCGCTATGATTTTGAGGTGGTTCGTTGCATCTGTGAAGTCCAGGAGGAAAATGACTTCATGATTCAGGCAAGTAGAGCTTCCAGAACACAGGACAGAGGAAGATAAACTGATCTCCCGAGAGGATGTAAGGCCAGCAGCGATAGTGAGGCATGTCAGCAGCCTCCAGTGTGCACTGCTCACAGCAGCAGACCAAGTTTGCCTTTTGATTCAGCTTTCTGAGAATTCTAGGCTGCTGTAGAATAGAATGAGAGAGGAGTCAGAGGCTAAAGGGGACGGCCTGGCCTGTAGTCCCACAGTGAGGAGTGACAATTCAGTCTTCTTTATGGACTCCTCTTCTCTTTGACATAAATCTCCCTTGTGGCCTGAAGAAGTGGAGTCTGGGTTTATAAAATGTCTGTTTCTGTCTGCTACTTGGTGTTATGAGGGAGAGGGTGGTATCTGTCTGTCTGTGTTGGTGGCAGTAGGTGTTCCCAACAAAAGGACTGGCAGCTCACCATGCATTAATACTCTGCATTGGCTGATGTCCATTGAGAGCAATAGGTCCAGCCCTTTGCTTTGCTTTTGTTTTTATGTACATGGCATCAAATTTTGAAATTGACTTGATTTAATGTATGAAGTTGAATTTATGTATTTTATCCTTTAGTTGACTTTTTTTTAGGTGGAGTCTCTGTCATAGCTATTTTCTATTGCTATTATAAACTATCCTGACAGTTGCAACTTAAAGGAGAAATTACTGTGGTCCATAGCTCTGGAGGGGTAGATAGGACACAGCATGGCATAGTGCAGGAGCTCACCATAGTGCATCAGCTGTCAGAAGAGTGGAACTAGTTAATACCTGCATGCTGCGTGCTTACTTTCTCTATTCTTAAAAGATTTAGCGGGCTGGAGAGATGGCTCAGTGATTAAGAGCATTGCCTGCTCTTCCAAAAGGTCCTGAGTTCAATTCCTGGCAACCACATGGTGGCTCACAACCATCTGTAATGAGGTCTGGTGCCCTCTTCTGGCCTGCAGACATATACATATACAGGATACTGTAACATATTAAATAAATAAATAAATAAATTTTTTTTTTTTTTTGGAAAAAAAAAGTTTAGCATTCCCTGCTTAAGGAAATGGTGCCACCTACAGTGGGAGGATCTTCCACTCAACCTACTCAAGATAATCCCAAATAAACAGACCCACAAACTAACCTGATCTGGACAATCCCTTGTTGAGAGACTCCTCACAGGTGATTCTAGATTAAAGCAGATGAAATTAACCACAGTCTCATTCTGGTCTCATTTGTCCTTGAACTTTCTTTCTCTGCTTCCTAAATACTGAGTTTACAGTCACATGCCACCACGTATCTCTGCTTCCTAAGTGTAGACTTTTGTGGTTTCTTCTAGAGCTTCAGAGATTTTAAGAACCTCATGCATCTCCGGCATTTGGGAGGCAGAGACAGGCAGATCTCTGTGAGTTTTTGGCCAGCCTGGTCTACAGAGCAAGTTCCAGGACAGACTCCAAAGCTACAGAAAAATTCTGTCTCCAAAAACAGAGAGAGAGAGAGAGAGAGAGAGAGAGAGAGAGAGAGAGAGAGAGAGAGAGAGGGAGAGAGGGGAAACAAACCTTATGCATGTTTAGCTGGGTGGTAATGGCATGTACTTTTAATTCTAGCACTCAGGTTGCAGAGGCAGGTGGATCTCAGTTTGAGGCCAGTCTGGTCTGCAAAGCAAGTTCCAGAACAGCCAGGGCTACACAGAGAAACCCTGTGAAAGAATTCAAAAAACAAAAAAAAAAAACCCTTATGTCTGTTTTATCCTTTTGCAGTTTGTTTAGGTGTGAAATGGGGCTGTGGCTTCCTAGCTGACCTGCAGTAGAAGCTGAGAAGGGAAGTGACAATAGCCTGTCTGGAGTCAGTACTATCCAGTTAATGTAAATTTTGGTTTTGAGACAGATTCTAAAGTATCCAGGCTGGCTTTGGCCTCACAGTGTAACTGAGGCTCGCCTCATGTTCCACCACACCTCACATCTAAATGTTCTTCGTGTGTTGTGGCCTCTACCAGAGCCGATAGCCTCATGAGCACTTCAGATATGGCTCTTGGGACTAAAGAATGCAGAACTCTTTAACCTAATTTGTTCACTTATGTGTAAGCCTCCATGTGGTCAATGGTGGGCAGGAGTCAGTAGGGAGTGCTCCCTGCCGTTTCCTCTCACCCTCATGCTTCTAGGGGGCTTCCTGCCTTCTAAGTTGTGTCTTTACTTTTCCCAGTGTGAAGAATGCCAGTGCTGGCAGCACGGGGTCTGCATGGGATTACTGGAAGAAAATGTGCCTGAGAAATACACCTGCTATGTCTGCCAAGACCCTCCAGGTAGAAACTTCTGGAGCCGGGGTGCTAGCAGTATGTATGTAACTTCCTCTTAGCGTTGGCAGCTAGTGACACTCTGTCCATGTTCTTGGTGAATTTCTTTGCGGATGGCTAGGTGACTCTCGTGAGCATTTTGGAAGCCCTTCTGGTGGCCAGCTCTCCAACCCAGCAGTGAGGGAATGTGTATGAAGGTGTTTACCAAGCAGCAGGCTCGACCTTGATCTAGAACATGTCTTGGAATGTGGTGAAAACCATGCATGATCTTGTGAATGATGAGCACAAAGCGGGACAGCAGTCTAGAACTCCGTAGGTCTGGCTGAGACTGTCCACAGTGTTGTCTGCTCCGTGAATTGGCTCTTGCTCAGGACCTTGCTGGTTTCTTGTTCCAGTTTCAACAGTGAAGCACTTCTTTCCCTGAGAAATCTGAGGATGTTCTAGGCATTTCAGGGATGTTGGAGGGTATACCTGCCCTCTAGTGCATCACGGCCCCTAGAAGGGCCACGGCATGGTGGCATACAGCTTGTCACCATTCCAAGCAGTGTCTTGCTCAGTTCCTCAGCAGTATCAGTTGGTTTTGTGGTTTCCAGGGGTTATCCATGGCTCTTGGCTGTCCTTTCCACCACACCCAGCCTGTTGTGGGGTTTTCTAGTGACTGAACAGTGACTTAGTTTCTTTGTAAAGTGCTGTCTCCTGAGCTTTTGGGGCATGAAGTAGTGCTGAGTCCCTGAGCTGTTTTCTTCCTTTCTAAGGAGGCTTGTAATGAGCAAGACCCCTGGAGCTATCCAAGTCATGTTACAGAGCAGATGGGAAGCATCTGTCTAGTTAGGGGCAGGTACTGTTGGAAAGGGGCTTGGAACCTTTCATTCATTAGATAAGTCCATTTGGAACCCTTTGCCAGGCTCTGGAACGGCAGCCTTCAATGAGATGGTTCCTGGTCTTCTGACTCTTAATAGGATTGGGAAAACCAAAGTTGAAACAAATTAAACACAAGACTGTGTGCACAGGTGAAGCTAGGAGGGGGAAAGTGATGAGGGAGTAACCAGAGACCCTGAAAAGGCCCATTTGAGGAGATGGCGAGGCTCCAGTACTGGAAAGGTCTAGGGGTATAGCGCTTCAGACAGAGACTCATGAGAGGAGAGGTCAACGTGTGTGCGTGTGTTCCCAAAACTCAGGAAAACCATAGGGTGGAAGGAGGAGAACAGGAAGGAATGGTCCTGTGAGCCATAAAGAGTTAGTTAGGGGTTTGGGTTATTCTTCTGTAAGTTGTTGAAAGCTGTGGAAGGTTCTGACCAGAGGAGGGAAGAGTAAGTATCTCTTAAATGTAAGAGATAGTCCAGCCAGCCATTGTGGCGTGCATCTGATCCCAGGTTTTTTCTTTTGGGCCACCAACCAGCTCCCAAACACAATGCAGAAACTTATTATTAGTTTTGAATGTTCAGACTAGCTTATGCTCGTTTATGGTTAGCTCTTTTACCTTAAATTAATCTGTTTCTCTTTATCTGCTTTTTGCCTCAGGGTATTTTACTGTTCTTTTTTTTCTGTATAACTTACTTTCACTATTTCTCAAGTCTAGCTGGCTGGTGACTGCTTGGCCCTGTGCATCTCCCCTGTTCCTCCTCAATCCTAGATTTCTCCTCTGATTTATTTTCTCTCCATGCCAACCCTGCCTGTCCTTTTCCTGCCTTGCTTTTTATTAGACCAGTCAGGTGCCTTAGGCAGGCAAAGTGAAACAAATGCAACATAAACAAAAGTAATACACCTTTACACAGTTCAAGTAATATTCTGAACATAAACAAATGTAACACATCTTTACATAGTTAAAGTAATGTTCCACAGTACTAGAACTCTCTGAATGAAAACAGGAAAAACAGGAGTTCAAAGCCAGGATAAGTTATATAATCGGTTTGTGGATAGTCTGAGCCACATGAGACCCTGTCTAGAAAAACAGAGGGAGAGAGGGTAAAGAGAGAAGGGACAAGAGTGGAGATAAGGAAAGAGGGAAGAAAATATATCAGAACTGTGCTTTGGTTACCCCTGGGCCAGTGGAAAGGACCATACTGTAGTCCTACCTCATCTCCAACACCTAGTAGAGACCAAGCATAGAGCAGGTGCCAAGTAAATGTGAACAAAAGGAGCACAGTAATCAGTCCATCGTGGAAACATGGTGATTGGACCAATGATGGGGCAGCCTGGGTTTCCCTCAGGCCATGCTTGATCCTCTTTTAATGTTACTACTTTAGGTCAGAGGCCTGGCTTCAAGTACTGGTATGATAAGGAGTGGTTGAGCCGGGGACATATGCATGGCCTGGCATTTCTAGAAGAGAACTACTCCCATCAGAATGCCAAGAAGATCGTGGCCACCCATCAGCTTCTTGGTGATGTGCAGAGAGTGATTGAGGTGCTTCACGGCTTGCAGCTCAAGATGAGCATCTTGCAGTAAGTGTGGCGCCTGCAGCTTTGGTAATAATCTGCTTTGGCTCTCAGTTCTCTTAGGTTTGGGGAGAAAGTGAAACGCCTCAAAGACAGCCCTAAAACTGATAAGTTCAGATCTGTACCAAAAATTCTGTTGCTATGCTGAGCATGTGGCTCAGGGGTAGAGTGTTTGCCTAGCATGTGTGTGTCTCTGAGTGTGATTGCCAGTACCCTTGCTCCATCCCCCCTCCAAAAAAGATCAGTTACATAATAAGCATTCCTTTGTAAAACAGTTGACTTTATTGAGGAATATTTTACATATAATTAAGTTCATTTATTTTAAAGACTGAATTTGATAATTGTATAAAAATCCATGTAACCAACACCACAACCAGAATATGGTGTGTGCATCTAGATATCTAGGTTCTCTCTTTTTTTTGTTTGTTTTGTTTTGTTTTTAAGGCATATTGTTACTCTGTAGTCCAGGCCAACCTCGAATTAAGTGTATAACCCTTAATTTGACTCATAGTGTTCCTCCTGTTCTCAGCCTTTTGAGAACTGGGGTTACAGGTGTGGGCCACTGTGGTACGGTATACACATTTATAGTTTGCTTTGTGCTATCTTTGGGTGTACAATTTTGAGGAATTTTAAAATTGTGATAAAATATACATAATGCAAATTTAATTTAAACTTTACCATCTACATCTATTTATTTGTTTATTTATTTTCCCTTCTTGTGACAGGGTCTCTCTATTTAGTCCTGGCTATCTTGGAACTAGATATGTAGACCTGGCTGGTTTTGAGCTCACAGAGATCCACCTGCCTCTACCTTTCTACGTGTAGCTCTTTTATTTTGTCTTTGCCTGTTCTGATTTTGAATTTCTGAGCTCAAGCAGTGTCAGTCTCCAGAACTTGTCATCCTGCAAGATTGATTTCTCCATTCATTAATTAATCTCCAGTGTACCCGTCCTCCCAGTTCCCCCAACCACCATTCTGCTTTCTGTCCCTATGAATTCAGTTCTCTAGATACCTCACAGGAGAAGTCATGCAGTATTTACCTGTTGTTTATTTCACACGGCACATCTTCAAGCTTTATCTATATTGTATCAGAATTTCCTTACTTTTAAAAGGCAAAATGTATATGTATATCACATTTTGTTTATCCTTTCATCCTAAACACCCATGATTTATAGACATCTTTTTTTATTTTTTTCAAGACAGGGATTATCTGTTTAGCTTTGGAGCCTGTTCTGAAACTTACTATCTAGACTAAACTGGCCTCGAACTCAAAGAAATCCACCTGCCTCTGCCTCCCAAGTGCTAGGATTAAGGGCATGTGCCACCACCGCCCAGCATAGATAAAGAATTTTAAATCTGCTGTCAGAGGGACTGGAGAAATGGCTCAGCAGTTAAGACCTCTGCTGCTTTTCCAGAGGACCTGAGTTCAGTTCCCAGCACCAGCATTGGCAGCTCAGAACCACCTGTAACCCCAGGTGTAAGAGATCAGTACTCTCTCTGGCCTCAGAGAACATCTGTGTGCTTTTGTGTATATATACACAAAAGGTTCCATTCCTAGGATGTGCACATGTACACGCATACCACCACCACCTCAAAACATTAAAAACAAATACACAAAATCTCAGCATACTTGTTCCTGCTGAGAACAGTAAACTGTGATGTTTTTCTCCTCTGTTCTTTTCCCTCTTTTCCAATTAATTATGGTTTGACAAATGAATGTAATGACCATCTGTAGGATTAGAAATCCAGAAGGAGTGGTTCCAGGGAACAGTGACGTCCTTTACAGAGTTCTGCATATACTTGCAATCACCCCTTGCATCAGATGCAGAGGACACTGTGCTGTGTGATCAAACTGTGCTCTTTACTTACCCCAGCTACTTTTTTCTTTGGAAGGATGAAAATAGAAAACTGTAAAAATTGTGCTCGGCAGTGGTGGCACACACCTTTAATCCCAGCACTTAGGAGGCAGAGGCAGGCGATCTCAGTGAATTGGAGGCCCTCCGTGTCTACAAAGCAAGTTCCAGGACAGCCAGAACTGTTTCACAGAGAAACCCTGTTTTGAAAAGCAAAATAAACAAACAAACCTGTAAAAGCCTCTTGTTACACATACATACTTAGCCATCTGCAGCACTGAGTGTTTTTGCATGTCACGGTTATTGTGCCAATTGATTGAGTGTATTTTTAGGAAGCTACATTTGTTTTATTGCATTTTATTTATTTATGTGTGTGTGCACCACAGCATATGTGTGCCAGTTAGAAGAACAACTTTTGGTAGTTGGTTCTCTCCTACCATGTGGTTCTGGGTATCAGATTTAGGTTGTCAGGTTTTGGCTTCAAGGATTATTACCTGCTGAGCCATCTTCCTGGCCCTTGGAAGCCACTTTTGAAGAATACCTTCACATCAACAGAATACCTCCATTCTAATGTCTTTACTTTCTCTTAAAAGTCAGAGCTGGTAGCTGACAGATGATAGCACTAGTTTCCAAAGGAGGAAGCCAGAAGAAGCCTGAACTCGCTCACTGTTGCTCAGCAACCCAAGCCCAGTTCTACCCACTGTGACTGTGGTGAAAGACTAGGGATATGGCTTCCTAAAAAACTGAGGCTCTATACCTCAGTGTGCCACGTGGGTAGATATCCCAGGTAGAAGCCTTTCTCCCTTGTGGGAGAGAGTTTGTAAATCAAGAAGCTTTGCAGTGATCCTTGCTGCCCTCAAAACTGCTTCTCTGTTTACCACTCCACAGAAGCAGGGAGCATCCTGATCTGCAGCTGTGGTGCCAGCCTTGGAAACAGCACTCTGTGGAAGGAAGAGTGCATTCCAGACACATCCACATCACAGACTCTAGGAGCAAGGAGGAGTCCCCGAGCTATAGAACTTTGAATGGGGCAGTGGAGAAGCCGCTACCCCTGCCCCGGTCTGTGGAGGAGTCCTATATCACCAGTGAGCACTGCTACCAGAAGCCCCGCACCTATTACCCAGCTGTGGAGCAGAAGCTGGTAGTAGAAACAAGAGGCTCTGCCCTTGATGATACAGTCAACCCCCTCTGTGAGAATGGAGACGATCCCCTCTCCCCTCGCCTAGGCTGGAGCAGAGGGGACAGTGATCCTAAACCCAGCTCCCCAAAGGTATGTGGCTTGCCTTCTCTTACTCTTTACTTAGTAGCTGACTGCTTCTAAGTCCTCTTCCTGGGCAGTCCTGTGGAAGACAGAGTAGAACTCTGTTTAAATTTGCTCATCAGAGAGTTTCTGGGGTTTTTCTTGTTTGTTTGTTTTTTCTTTTTTCTCCTGTTAAGATGGATACAAAGACAGGGCACCCACTATAGTCAAAGATCGTCAAAATGGCACAATGTGAAAATCAGGGACAGAAAGAGGAGGTTAGCAGGCAGAGAAGCTGATTCTAACTTGGAAAAAATAGAATGAAGATTAATTAGGTTTTTCTTTAGTATCATTTATATCACAGTTGCTCCTGGGTGCTAATTATTAATATGAGCATAGTCAAGCACATTATGTTTCAATAAAACTACATATTGTTGTTTTCTTTTTTTATTTTTTTTAAACTTTATGATTTATTTATCTTTTATTTTATGTGTATTGGTGTGAAGGTGTCAGGTCCCCTGGAACTGGATTTTCAGACAGTTGTGAGCTGCCATGTGGGTTCTGGGAATTGAACCCGAGTCCTCTGGAAGAGCAGTCAGTGCTCTTAACCGTTGAGCTATTTCTCCAGTCCCTATGTTGTTGTTTTCTAACCCTGTCATAGGAAGGGTTAATTTCATTAAAGTATTTGCCACTTAGAGCCAGCCTTTTGTTTGTTATTCGGTTTTTGTGATTTTTATGTTACTCTGTTCTGAGTCTCCAGTGTCATACCAGTGTCTTCCTCTTTAATTCTCTGTGTCTATCTTCTGTGAGTGAGGCCTTGTGTGGTTTCAGAGCTCTGCCCTGGTCCCTGGACATCCTTATTTTCCCAGACTATGGGGCGGCATCAGCAGCATAATTGCACTGCTGTGTGTTGCCATGAGGGAGGGAACGTCCCCACCATGCTTCCAGAGTGGGGATTGTACCTTCAGCCTATATACCTGCCAATATCTCGGCAAGTCTGGTCAAGGTGGGAAGGGTAGCTTTTTTTGTGGCAGTTCATTTCCTAGCCTAGGTTTAGCCACTTTGCTTCTGGCTTTCCTCATCAGACCCGTGGAAGCTTTCAGGACATTGCTTTGTACTTGAAGGCCCTAAATGTTACCTTGAAATGTTAGCATCTCAAGGCTAACAGTCTTGTGTTCTGTGGATTAAGCAGACTTCTAAAGTAAACATGTGTGAAATCTAGAAGTTCTTTTCCTCGTCGAGGCAGCTCCTGGTGAGCTGTATACTGGCACCATATTTACCCTTATGAAGCTTCAGAATACTACATCCACGCTGCTCACAAGGGAAATAACTTGTCAGGGCCACATGTTCACCCAGAGACAGCCAGGACTTGCTAAACACGACTATAAATACCCTAATCATCCTCTACAGTAGCCTTGCTCTAGGCAGTCCTCAGGGTTCTGAAAGGCCTACTTCATGTTGGGGTACTGGGGCAGGGCCTGCTGAGCCCGTGGGTGCCATCCTAAGGCAGTAGATGGGGATTGAGGACATTCAGGTAGGGCAATGCTTTTTCCTGGGGTTGTAAATACTGGCCAGTTGGAGAAAGCTGGCTGTCTCTGCTTGGTGACTTAAACATCATTGCATGTCCAGGTGAAGGAGTACATTTCCAAGGTCCTGCCGGAAGAAGCCCCTACTCGGAAGCTGCTGGACAGAGGCGGAGAAGGCCTGGTGAGCTCGCAGCACCAGTGGCAGTTTAACCTGCTGACGCATGTGGAATCTCTTCAGGATGAAGTAACACATCGGATGGACTCCATTGAGAAGGAGCTGGATGGTAGGATTCCTTTCTGGGCATTGCTCTTGAGCTTCCCTTCCTGTGTTGCCTTCTGAAGCCCACAGTCTGACTGTCCAGGGTCTTCTAGCCTCCTTTCACTTAGCTCTCCCCTCAGTGAGGACAAGCCTAACTGTTTGCTTGCTTTTCAAGATAGAGTTTCTCTGTGTAGCTGTGGCTGTCCTGGAATTTACTCTGTAGACCAGACTGGCCTCAAACTCATAGAGGTCCACCTACCTCTGCCTCCCTAGTGCTGGGATTAAAGGCGTGCACCACTACCATCTGGCTAATAAAGTTCTTATCTGTTACATATCAACTGGGGTTCTTGGGTTTTGGAGTTTGGTTTGCCTTGAATGCTGAGATTAAAGGCGTGTGCCACCACTGCCCAGCCGGCTGACAAGTCTAACTCTAACACATATTAGGCATTATGAAATCTGGGGCTATCAGGGGTCTTGCCCCACTTGTCCAGTCTTCTCTGCAGTGCTGACTGTGAAGGGCTAAGAGTAGGTAGCTCAGGGGCAGAGTGTGTGCTCAGCAGGAGGGCGCTCTGTTCAGTCTTCAGGCAAAGATGAGGGAAGGCATCGCCATAGGAGAACAACTGGAGTCAGCTGTTGGGAACATCTGAGCACGTTTTTATTGAGTTCTATGGGGAATTAAGACTTTTTTCTAGGGCTGGAGAGAGATGGCTCAGTGGTTAAAGAGTACTGGTCCAGCTGGTTCTGGTGGCTCACACTGGGAGGATTTGCTGAAGGAGGCAGGAGGATCACAAGTTCGAGGCCAGCCTTAAGAAAAAAAAAGAGAGAGAGAGAGAGAGTACTGGTCTAGAGGGACCTGGGTTCAATTCCCAGCACCCACATGGCAGCTCACAACTGTCTGTAAGTCCAGTTCCAGGGAATCTTGCACTTTCACACAGACATACATGCAGACAGAACACCAGAGCACATAAAATAGAAATAAGTAAATCTTTTTTGTTGTTGTTTCGTTTTCTGAGACTGGGGTTTCTCTGTGTAGCTTTGGAGCCTGTCCTGTAACTGGCTCTTATAGACCAGGCTGGCCTTGAACTCATGGAGATCCACCTGCCTCTGCTTCCCAAGTGCTAGGATTAAAGGTGTGTGCCACCACCACCTGGCCAAAAATAAATCTTAAAAAAAGGTTTTTTTTTTTCAGATGTGCATTTAGTGTGTCTGTGTGTGTTGGTGTGTGAGCCAGCTCTGTGTCACAGCTGTGGAGGTCAGAGGGCAACCTTGGGTGTCAGTCCGCATCTTCTGTCTCGTGACAGGGTCTCTCGCTCATCACTATGTAAGCCAGGCTAACTAGCTGGCAAGCCTCTGGGGACTCTTGTCTCCCACTTCTGCCTCTCATTCCTCTGTGGATTCTTTTGTGCTGCCACATCTGGCTTTATATAAATTCTGGTTGTCTAAACTGTGGTCTTAAGCTTGTGTGGCAAGTTTGTTATCTCCTGAGCCATCTCCCCAGCCTAGGAAACTACTTTGTGCTTTAAAGAAAAAGAAAAAAGGAAAAAGAAGAAGGTGTTTGTTTTTTGTTTTTGTTTTTTTGTTTTTTGTTTTTTGAGATAGGATCTCAGTATGTAGTCCTAGTTGTCCAGGAACTCGCTTTGTAGACCAGGCTGTCTTCAAACTCTCAGAGATCTGCCTACCTCTGCCTCCCCAGTGCTGGGTTTAAAGGTGTATGCTACCATCGCCTGTCCGGATTAGTTTTTTGTTTTGTTTTGATTTTTCGAAATAGCATTTCTCTGTGTAACATCCCCAGCTGTCCTAAAACTAGTTCTTGTAGACCAGGCTGGCCTCAAACTCAAGGAGATCTGCTTGCCTCTGCCTCCTGAGTGCTGAGATTAAAGATGTCCACCACCACTGCCAGGCTAGATTAGTTTTTGAGACAGAGTCTCTCTGTATGGACTAGGCTTTTCTCATCTCTGCCTCCTGATTGCTGGAATTAAAGTTGTCCCCATCACACCAGGCTTACACTAACTTCTTAAAGGGCGAAAAAAGTATTTTTTGTGCTGCTAATTATGTATCACATACTAATATGAAGCAAATCAGAATTGACGGATTTAAAAAAAACCAAACTTAAAAGTCCCTGTAGACGCTTAATTTTTCTAGCAGCCCCGCCCGCCCTATTTATATGGAAAAGCTTTAGAAAGACTGGTCATGACTCGGGTTGGTCTTCAGGGCCTCTGGACTCTGCTCTGGCACAGTAGCAGCTAGATTGTGTGACTAGTTAACATAATTAAAAGTGAATACAACTCAGATGCATTCTTTAGGTGCACTGGCACCTCTTTAAGAGCTCAGCAGCTGTGTCTGATTTGGCTGGTGGCCACTGTATTGGGGAGCATAGATGTAGATCATTCTTTCCACCACTAACTAGGACTTGGTGCCCGTACTGTCAGAAGCATTTATATTGTCATTGCTGTCACCAAATACCTGACAAACCACTTGAAGGAAAATTTGCTTAAGTAGCGTATGATTTCAGAGAGTCCAGTTCATGGTTACTTGGTCTTATCATGGCACCTGTCTATGTCTTGGCATGAGAGAGGATGGAATCCAGGCACACCCCTAGTGGCCTACTTCCTCCCCAGATAGCATCGCCAGCTGGGGACCAAGCATTCAACACATAAGTCTATGGGGATAGTTCACTTGCTAGTCTAAACATTAGAGCTTTGTGCCCTGGCTCAGTACTTTGTGGGGTGCTAATACTGAGGGCAGCATGGGTTGAAATGGCCTTGTGATGAGGTTTTTCTAAGCCAAGTTCTAAGCCTTCACTGGATCTTCTCTCTCTCTTCCACCTGCAGTACTGGAGAGCTGGCTGGACTACACTGGGGAACTAGAACCCCCAGAGCCATTGGCCAGGCTTCCACAGCTCAAGCATTGCATCAAGCAGCTGCTGACTGACCTGGGCAAGGTGCAGCAGATTGCCCTCTGCTGCTCGACATGAAATTGGGCACCCAAGACAATTGGAGCACAATCCTGGCCATCTGCCAGGGGAGCTTCGCATATTTAAGTAAATAAACTTAGCATGCTGAATGCACGTGATACTGACTGACTTCAGGGATTTGGCCAGGAGTGTGATGGACACTGGGACAGAGACCATTATGAGTGCTGGAGGACAGGAGGACAGGGCACTCTTGATCTGGAAGCCGACTACGAAGGCAGTGCAGTCTTAGCACCCCTTTCTGTCTTTCTGTGCACATTGTTGAACGAAGCAAGTCTTTGCACATCTTCCTTGGAATCGTGCCACTGATGATAAATGGAGTGAGAGCCAAAAAAAAATCTAGTTGGAAACAGTTGTAAATTCAATTCACGGTTTATTTAACTGACTTTTGTGTCAGGTTGAGGCATGTGCCAACCCCTCTGGTTTCTCTGCCTGACATGGTGTTTGGGCAGCAGGCAGGCACCATTTTCATCCTTCAGCCTCACTGGAATGTTGGGACCTCACTGTGCTGCACAGTTTGGAAAGGAGGAACAGGGGCCTCGACAGCACTGCTCCTAAGACTTCACTTTCTTGCCACGGCTCTTGCAGGATTTCACGGTACAGGGGACAAGGTTTTATGTTTATTACCCCAGAGTTGACTGGGCTATGGCTATGGCAGCGAAGCCAAAACGTCTGAAGGAAGAGGTAGAATCTTGTTGCAATGAGAATTGACAAGGAATTCCAGAAGGAAGCAGACAGGGTCTGGAACCCAAAGGACAGCATTTTCTATACACTTGTTAATTTCAACATCTTCCCGCTTTTATTTAAAGTTAAAAATGTTTCCCAAGATTTTGAACTTTTACTGTAAAGATTTGTTACAAAGAATGTGGGAATTACCTTTATTTTCTATTACCATCAGCAGTGGAGATTCTGTGTGCCACTTTCCTCCTGGAGGCCAGCGTGGCCGCCGGCATCTGCAGGGTTGCTGATGCACTCTTAACACTTTCAGTGTCCTGGTTGTATTACTTGTAAAATCAAGGTGATTATGCTGCTTAAGGTCCAGGTACAACCTGTTTGTACCTTCGGAAAGAATATTTGTGTTATTTTGCAGGTCTGGTTCCATGTGTAATTGCTGTATTGTTTTGTTTTACCTTACTAGACAATGTTTAAAAGGTTCCATGCTTTGAGGACTTCATTTTACCAGTTTTTGCATCACTAAAGGCAAATATCAAAGTACATTTATCCATCAACACCCACAGGTTCATCATGAGTTTTGGAATCTGTAACTTTTTAGGTTGCAAATATTTACTATATAAACATCAAGGAGCCAGTCTCAGTAGCTAGTAACAGCATCTCCCTGCCTTGGGAATGAGTAAGCTCTAGGCACAACAGGTCATTGAGGCCTGTGTACAGAGAAGTTTCAGGAAATGAATGCCCTGTCTAGTGACTTGTTCACCATCTGCTCTAAAATGAGCTGCAGGGCAAGCATGAGTTGACCTGGCACAGCTTAAGGAGTGTGTGGCACATAAAGAGTGTAACATAGCCCCTTACAAAAGGCTGCTTCCCGCTGCCAGCACTCATGTTTCTGTTGGGGGAAGAAATGCTCCATATGACATTGATGTTCTGGGTGATTTATTAGATGGCTGCATCTTGAGAACTGGATGGTGATTGTCTGAAGAGCCAAGATAACTATCTATTGCTACAACTGTATGAGGTATGATGATTGTTATATTAGGTACTGATTTGGGGGCCAGAAAGATGGCTCAGTGAGCAAAGGTGTTTACTACCAAGCCTACTGACCTGAGTTCGATCCCCAGGACCCACACAGTAGAGAGAATTGATACCTTGAAGTTGCCCTCTGACACACATTCACACGCTAAACAAATGTAATAAAGGTTTTTAAATTGAGGTGTTTTCTTCTCTGTACTGCCCTAGAAAATTCCATCAGGGACTAACTCTGAAGGCAGCCCATTGCGTCTTGTTCAAACATGGAAGCAGAAGCTGGTGGTCCTGATTCTGCGATGTGGTCGTTGCTGCGTTTATCATTTAGGTTTTGTGAAGGAAATGATCTGGTTTCATTGTGACTTTTGTTCTTAGGGAAACAAAGCAAACTCCCCGTGTTCTAATAACCGCAGTTCTTCCCTAAATTAAAGCCATGTTGAGGGGCTCCACTCCCAGTTCCTGGGTCACAGTGAACTAACTCTTAAGTTGGAGCACTAGAATCTGTTACTTGCAAACAATGCAGATACCATTTAGGAAAACGTGCATGAAGTTCTGTCTGTTTAGAAAGCTGTCCACCTATACAAAGTTGCCTTCACACAACAGTTCTGGTTTGATAGTCATTTAAGTATGTATGCAAGGTGGATCCTGGCTGAGCCAACATTGCACTGTGGATACGTACTGTGTTTACATGCTATTAGACAGAAGGCACTGTACATAGGAGTGTTGCTCTCAAGCAATATTTGCAAACCATGCAAACTTCTGTATCTGGAAAAAATAAAACAGGTTCTTGTTGCTATGTGTCAGTCACATATTACTGGAATATAAAAGGTTGTGATTTTTTTTAGTTTGGAGGCAAGGTCTCAGGATGTAGCTGACTGTTCCAGAACTCCCAGAAATCCCTTGCTTCTGCCTTAAGTGCTAGGATTAAAGTCTTATGGCACATGCCTGGTTGTTTTTTAGACAGTCTTGCTGGTCTCAGGCTGGCCTTGAGCATGTCATCTGACAAGCTTCAAATTTGAAGTCATCTTGCCTTAGTCTCCTGAGTACACCACCATAACCCAGCAAGAATCAAATGTTTCACCCTACTTTTAAGATATATAATCAATGTTTTATAGCATGCCTGCTCTTCTGTGATAATCTTGTACAGGGAGACAGACACAGACTCTGTCAAGAAATTCCAGGAAAGCATAACCAGATGCTTTGAAATCATCCAAAGCTAGACGCTCATATCAGCTTCTACCCAAGTCTGGCTCATGCATTGTGGTGGAAGCTGCAGATTTACCAGTTTTGGTTGCTGGAAGTAATGCAAGGGCCTTGCCTTCTCTACACTGAGATTCACCCACCACTCTAGAATAAACCCAAGCTTTCTATAGACCCAAACTATCCCCTCCCCCAACAAGTCTCAAGAAAACCCGGATGTTTCATTCCTTGAAAAATTTCTTCTCTTGGTAGAGTTGAGGATTAGAGAAAAGTGTTAAAAACAGGAGCTCCCCTGAATACATTAAAATGAGGACTTCCAGTAATGTTAACACGTTCCAAGGTCATTCCATGGAAAACCATTGTACAAATGGAGCATTAGGGGTTGAGAAAGGTTTCTGTTTGTGCTTCACTCCAGGGAGCAGATGCTCTTCATAGTATACAGTATAGGCTCTGGTCATGGTCACCAATCTGCTCTTAACAAAGGTCATGAACCCTCTATTAGTTTTAGTCAAAACATTTCTCTAATGATAATCACCTACACATGCAAAGCCAGTAGACCCTGACCAAAAGGAGACAGGGGCCAAGCCCTTTCATCCGCGTTAGTTACTGGACACCTGTATACTGTGGTGTGTGTGTGTGGACATATATAACATGTAACAGTGTTAAAGACAATGTCCACTGTGTGGATTGCAATCACTGATCTTTAAGCCACCAAACAGAAAGCTTTAAGATTCATTTACAAGGAAGTGAAGCTTTAAGATCCATTTCATTTTCCTTGTTAACATCAGTTGTTGCCTGATCAGTTTTTTGTTTTGTATTTTTAGAGGGTCTCTACATAGCCCTGGTTGGAACTCACTATGTAGACCAGGCTGGGCCTAGCCCCCCTTCCAACCACCTCCCCCCAGTGCTGAGATTAAAAGCAAGAACCACAACACTGAGCTGAGCTTTTAATAGGACCACCCATTTTATTGCTCAAGCTCGATACTAGCTAGTGCAAGGGAGAGGGTGGTATTGAACACTAGGTGACGACAACCATCATTAGCATTCTGCAAGACAACTCAGGTTCAGAAAAACTGCGAACGTGGTAGAGGGATGGCCTAGAGCTAATCAACAGGGTGAGATGAATTTCCTGCCTAAGGGCAAAGTCCTGCGCATCCCCCGCCCCCCACCCAGGGGTCCAGGAATAGTATGTAAAGCTACTCTAACAGGCTCCCGGAATCCTCTTATCAACTGGAAAGATGGGGAACACGCTCGGGAAATGAGCCCAATAGAGGACGAACGACACACCAGATCACAGAAGCTGTCAAAATTCAACTTTCATTAACTCGGGGTAGGGTCCAAGGAGCCCCCGGCTCCGCTGCTCAGCCAGTGATGCGCACGTCTGCGCGGCGCCGCAGCCGCCGGGCCCGGGCCGCCTCGGGCAGGATGGCCTGCAGCTGCTCCTGCACCAGCATCTCCACGATCTGCTCTTTGGTGCGGATGTCGGGCCGCAGCCACTGGCGGGACAGCTCCCGCAGCTGACGGAAGGCCTCCCGGGGACCCGCCGCGTCCTGGTAGCGGAACTGCCGGAAACGCTGGCGAAACGTCTCGGGGCCCGGCCGAGACACGCCGGACCGCGGGGTGACTTCAGCCTGCAGAGCCGCGTCCGAAGCTGCGGGCCTGCCGGGGAGTTCCGGGGCCGCGGAGCTCACAGAGTCGGGCGCGGGGTCCGCACAGTCGCCGGCTCCTTCCTGCTGTTCCGGCGGCGCCACGGGGCTCGGGGCGGCCAGGCCGGGCTCCGGCGCCGCCATGACTACGGCTCTCGGCGTCACCCTCTTTGTCCCGTAGCTACAGGCTGGCTCTGCGTCTGCGCGAAGACGGGAAAGAGAGGGATGGGCAGAAGCAGCGCTGCCCTTGGGGAACGCGGGCTCAGGAGAGGGCGAGGGAGAGCCGAGCTTACCTCCACCTGCAAAGCTCCGTAGCGGCCGGAAATGGGCGACTCCGCGGGCTTCCCTAGGAGCGGACCTAGGCGCACGATCCCGGAAGCCCCGCCCCCTGGCAGTCACGTGAAGTATGACCTGGCCAAGGCCTTTTGGAACGCAGAAGTCAGCTCTTCCGAAAGTTCGGACAGCACCTCCGAGTATCGTCTGTTCCGGGAGGAGCGGCAGAAGAGGGAGGCAGGGAGAGCGGAGACGGAGACTGACCAGGAGTCGGAATCGCAGTCGAAATCTGGGTCTCAAGAGGATTCCAGATTGGAGAGGAAAGAGATAGAAGGAGAGGCGACTCTGCCGACGGGCCACTTAGGCTTGCAGGTGACCTGCGCCTGCTAGGGCGGGTGCTGGACCAGGATCGGGGCGGATCGTCAACAGTCCTGGGTCAGTGTGAGGACTGACCAGGGCCTTGGCGGAGCTTGACGGATCACCCGGGTGGGACAGCGTGATAGGGGCTTCGACTATTTTAAGAAATAACGCTCAGTCAGGCGTGGTCCCAGCACTCAGGAGGCAGAGGCAGGCGGATATATGTGAGTTCGAGGCTAGCCTGCTCTACACAAGAGCATTCCAGGACAGCCAGAGCTACACAGAGAAACCCTGCCTCGGAAAAAAAAGGAAAAAGAAAAAAAGGGGGGACAGAAGGAAGGAAAGTAGAGAGAGAGAGAGCAGGCAGACTCAATCCTGTAAACTTAGAGGCTGCAGAAGTGCACACACACACACACACCCTCCCGCCTGCGTGAGTGCACTAGAACTCACCTTATTTTGAGGATGACAAAATACTTGGGCAAGATTCTTAATATACTTCCTGGCACAATGCAAATGCACGAGGGTTCTTTGTCATTATTTTTGCTTGTCCTCTAAAATCAAGAGACAGGTGGTTCTGTGGGTACTGCTTTTTAATTTTAGGATTAGTGAGTGAACTGTAATTACTGTAATGTGTCCATTAGCCACATGTATTTATGGAACCTTTGAAATGTAAATACCCCGAATTGAAATGTATTATAATGTAGAATACTCGTGCCTCTGTGAAGGTAAAGAAAAAGGTTTTATATTTATTACACGTTGGAACATGTTATATTATTTTGTGTATTTTGAGTCAAATAAACTATATTATTTTAATTTTACCTGTGTCTTTTTTGAAATACAGGTGCTATAAAATTTGTAATTACACATACAGTTTGTGGTATATTTGTGTTGAACAGCTGCTGTTTGGAGAGTTGGAGTCGGGCTGTCTGGTGGCATCCTCTTTGCAGGGTTTCTTTGCTTTAGCACCCCTAGCAGTAAATAATACCTACCGCCCAGTTGTTGGGAGGAGTAAATAAAGCTCTGGGAAAGACTGGGCTTTAAAAAGTGTCTTCAGAGCGAGGGAGGTGACTCGGTAAGGGTGCTTGCTGCAAAATCATGAGGTTCTGGATTCTCCTGCACCCATGTGAGAAAACAAGGTGTGACTGAGCTCACCTATCACCCTAGTGTTGGGGGCCAGAGGGAGGTGAATCTAAGAACTGGTTCCCCAACGTAGCCAAAACCCTATGCGCTTCTAAACTCAGTCGGTGGCCCTATCTCAAGGCAGAGCAACAGTAAGACGCCCTCCTCTGGCCTTCTCACACACCTGTACACTCATGTGCGCATGTCACACACACAGAGACACATTTTCATTAGTCACACTGCCTACAGCCTCTCAGCTACAGTTTTCTTATCGAAAATACGAGATCTAGATGTAAGAGAGCTGACCTCATGGAAGTTTGTGAAAATTCGGAGATGATACCAGCAAAAGTGTAATCTCTGGCAACTTCTGGCAGATGGCGTATTCTGTTTGACAGCTTGCTCACAAATAAGGTTTGTATCTCCATCTTCCAGAAAGGGACAGAGGTTCCATATGATATGTTCCCTGGAGCTAGAGAAATGGCTGGTTAAGAGTGAATGCTGTGGTTGGGTGGTGGCGGCACCTTTTATCCCAGCAAGCCGATCTCTGAGTTCAAGGCCAGCCTGACCTACAGAGTGAGTGCCAGGACAGTCAGAAACCCTGTCCCGAAAGAGACAGGTATAGCAGTGCTCTCCTTTAATCCCAGGAGTTGACAGGGGCAGGCAGATCTCTGTGAGTTTGAGACTAGCGTGGTCTACATAGTGAGTTCTAGGCCAGTCAGAGCTACATGGTAAAACCCTGTCCCCACCCCAGCTCCAAGCTTCCGGTTTTCAGCACCCAGGTAGGTAGGGTAGCTCACACCACCTGTAACTTCAGGTCTAGAGGATTTAATGTCCGGCCTCTGCCAGCATCTGCACTCTGTTTTGCACAGATGAACTCTCCTCTCTCTCACACACACCCACTTAAAATGAAAAAAGTCAGAGGTGGAGCTGGAAGAAGTTACTGGCAGGAATCAATGACTGTTATCAAAAACATTGTATGCGTGTATGAAATTATTGAAAAAATATATTAAAATATAATAGAATCCTTTTTCTATGATTCCCTAAGAGTTTTCTAGAAGGTGTTGTCTGTATAAAGTCCTATGCTAAGTAAAGCCAAAACTTAAATTGCAGGCTAGATTGGGAAGTGGGTAGGATCTGGAGAGAGGCTGAGAAGTGGAATGGGAGAGTTGGCGAGGGTAAGGCACAGAGCACAGGGTTCCGGGTTAGAATTAACCCTTTTCCTCTTGGGAAGGGATGTCTGGGAATCAGCATCTCAATCTCTGTCCCATTTCCATCCACAGTGGAATCATGGGCTGTTAGAGATGGAAGTGGGGACCTTTGAGGTTTATATGAATCATGGAATATTAGAAAGGAGAGGGAATCTGGAATTAAATTGAAAAATAATAAATTCATTTCTAAAGCCTTTATGATTTAGCCAGCATAGGGTCTAGAAAAATTCTCTTCCTAGGAAATGTGCATATACTTATTTCAGGTAATTTATATGTATCTTTGAATACATCCAGAGGCTCAGATTAAATATATAATATATATAACATATAATATGTATATAGTATATATATATTATATATATACACATGCATACATGTATTATTCTATTTTGCAGATTGGGACGTCAGTACCCCAAAGAGTAGAAAGTTGGAAGACTGTCAGACAATTCGTAAGTGATGCCATGAAGGAATTTTTAGAATGCTATGCCAAGGTTGTTATCACATTAGCCCTTTTTATTATAATTTCAGTTTTTCTAGGAGGGGATCTTAAATCATTAATTTCCTAGCTTCCAACACAAGCCTCGGATCTCAGTAAACCTTCTATAAATATTGATTGGTGAAATAATAAATAAGCATTGATTCCATTCCTTTCCTATGAAGGGAAAACTTGACCATAATTCTCTGACTTTGCCAGAGCTTTCCAGGCGTTTGAATTAGTGTCCAGTTAGTATTACTTATCAACTTAACACAGCCTACAATTACGTGAAAAAGGAGCCTTAATTGAATGTCCTGTCAGGTTGGTGTATGGGCATGTCTGTGAGGGACTGTTCAGATTGTTAAAATTCATGGCACAGTACCTAGACCACCACAGGTGGGGCCATTCCCTGGACAGGTGGTTCTGGGCTGTGTGAAAGCATACCCTAAGGGGTTGGAGAGATGACTCAGTAGTCACACACAGGTACTACTACTCTTCCCAAGGACCTAAGTTCACCTACATCAGGTGACCCCCCCAGCCACCTCTAATTCCAGCTCTAGGGTACCCAGTATCTCTGACCTCTGTGGACGCCTGCACTCACATGTCCATACACACATAGATACACACACATGCACATAGTTAAAAATAATAAAAATAACTTAAAAAAAAGTCAGCTAAGTGTGAAGCGGAGATTGAACCAGCAGACAGTATTCCTCCATGCTTCCTGCCTTGACTTCCTGCCCTGACTTCCCTCAGTAATGGGCTGTGACTTGAAAGTGTAAGCCAAATCAACCTTTTCTTCCCCTAAGTTGCTTTCCCCAAGTTGCTTTTGATCACAGTGGGATTGTTTTTGTTTTTTTATGAATTTTAATTCCCTTTTTTTTGTTTTTTAGTTTTTTGAGACAGGATTTCTCTCTGTGTAACCCTGGCTGTCCTGGAACTCACTCTAGACTGGGCTGGCCTCAAACTCACACTCACCGAGATCTGCCTGCCTCAGCCTCTCAAGTGCTGGGATTAAAGGTGTGCACCACCACCACCCGCCTAGTCAGCAGACTGTTTCAATGCAGTAACAGAAAGAAACTAGAGCAGAGAGTGTACTCTTTTTAGGGGCTGTGGAAAGGAAGCCTGTAACTATTTTTTTCTTTAACTTTCTTTTTACTTGCTGGGTGTGGTGACACATCTTTAATCCTGTCACTCACTGGGTATGGTAGCACGTACAATCCTACCACTCTGGAGGCTGAGGGACCAGGTATTAAGAGTTTGAGACCAACCTGAGACCTTGTATATGGAAACAAGTTTAGACCCTGTACATGGAAATAAATATAGATTCATAGATAGTTGCAAAATTAGTAGAGAAATTATGTGTCGGGTGGTGATACACACCTTAAATCCAAGCACTTGCTAAGGCAGAGGCGGCAGATCCCTATGAGCTCAAGGCCAGCCTGTTTTACAGAGTGAGTTCCCAGACAGCCGAGGCTACATAAAGAAACTCTGTCTCAAAAATGAAAAGCAAAAGGAAAAAAGAATAGTAGACAAATTGTATTCTTAATACAGTTCCTCAGTAGTAGCATTGCTGGCTATTGTGTGAATCCTGAAGCTCCCCACAGGGTCACGTGCTAAGATGCTTGTTCCTCAGGCAGCCACGCTGTGAAGGCGGGTCTAGCTGATAGAAGTTTGTGATTAGAGAGGCCAGAACTTGCTCAGGGTTCCTGCCCCACCCTTCCTGCTGCTTCTGGGCTAGAAGCACTAAACCTCATCTCTGTTCTCACTGCCTGCTCTGACCTCCCCATTAGGTTAGATTAAAACTGTTGCAATGATGTGATCATCTTTGAGTGCTAAAGTTTTTCCATATTTAGAGTGCAAATATCTATTTGCTACTTGGTTTGCGAGTTTGGACAATCAGGGACACCATACCGCCTTAAGCCCAAAGAGAATTAAATGGAATTAAACATTTGATTGTTTATCACCACTTTTTCTCTCAGAAGTATCTTCATTGCTTTTGCATCACTGTAACCAAATAGCAAGGACAGCTCGAAGGGAAGGATTTCTTTTGAATCATGATACTCAGGCAGAAAATCACAGTGGCCACAGTTTGCGGCAGGTGGGGTAGGGGTCGGGTGGGCTTCTTCAGTTCCCAATGGCCAGGAAGCAGAAAAAGAAGAAAACAGAAAGAAACCAGGGTAAAACGCACCCCCACTCACCCACAACCCCAGTGACCTTCTCCTCTCAGACACCCCCTTCCACAGCTCTACCATTTAATAGTACTGGGATGTCATGACTCCATCAAAGGATTAACTCATTCATTAGGATTCATTAGGATCAAAGCCCTCAGAACCTAATTGTCCTTAGATAGCCATCTCATAGACAACCATAGCTGAGCTGAGCTTCTAGGTGGTTTTTGTTTTTTCAAATCTTAAAAACAAACAAACGAACAAACAAACAAAAAAGACAGTAAATGGTGGTGCATGCCTTTAATCCCAACAATCAGGAGGCAGAGACAGGTGGATCTCTGTGAGTTTGAGGCCAGCCTGGGCTACAGAGCGAGTTCCAGGATAGGCTCCAAAGCTACAGAGAAACCATCTAAAAAAATTAATTAATTAATTAAAAGATTTATTATTATTTTTATTAATTTTCAAATATTTATGGGGCCAGGTTTAGACCTAGCACTCAGAAAACAGAAGCAGGAGGATCTCTGTGAGTTTGAGGTCATTTTCACCTATGTAGAATGCCACTCTGTCTCAAAAAAAAAAAAAAAAATTGAGTATGGGTTCTTTGCCTGCATGTATGTTGGTGAGCTATGTGCATGCATTGCCTCTGGAGGCCAGGAGAGGGCATCAGATCCTCTGGAACTGGAGCTCGTGATGGCTGAAAACCACCATATGGGTTCTGGGAATCGAACTCACTGAGCTGGAAGAGGAGCCAATCACTTGACTGCTAAACCCTCTCTCCAACCCCTATTTTTATTATTTTTAATTATATGTATGTATGTGTGCACATGTGGATATGTGTGCATGAGTGCAGGTGTCCTCAAAAGCCAGAGGCGTCAGATCCCCAGAGATGGAGTTAAAGACAGTCATGAGCCACCGAACGTGGACAGTGGGAACCGAACTCAGGTCTTCCACAGGACCAGGGAGTCTGTCTAGGTGTTTCTTATTCAATCAACAATGCTTAACCCTCAGAGATGTGCTTGGTTCCTGGACCCCAGGACAGCCTCTTCGCTTCCTAAATGAGAAAGCTACAACTCAGAGAGTAGACAAGCTAGCCAGTGTGGGACCAGGACCTAGGACTGAATGTGTCCTTCCTATTACTTGATACTGTTAAGCTTTGAAAAATATTACTAAATTTGGGCGTAGTGGCACTCACCTTTAAT
This sequence comes from Myodes glareolus, assembly GCF_982192425.1. Taxonomy (NCBI): domain Eukaryota; kingdom Metazoa; phylum Chordata; class Mammalia; order Rodentia; family Cricetidae; genus Myodes; species Myodes glareolus. The sequence goes on along the minus strand of NC_142035.1, from coordinate 22,831,226 downwards.
TCTAACAGAGGCAGATGGATTTCTGAGTTCTAGGCCGGCCAGGGATTTTTTTTTTTTTTAAAAGGTCAGGCTAGTAAGTGTTTAGTATTATCTCGCTGTAGTTTGTCTTGTTTTGTTTAGTTTTTTTGTTAAGACAGGGTTTTTCTGTGTAGCAGTCCTAACTGTCCTGGAACTGGCTCTGTAGATCAGGCTGGCCTTGAGCTAACAGAGGTCCTCCTACTCCCGAGTGCTGGGACTAAAGGCCTTCACCATCACTACACAGCTATGGTTTTATTTTTAATTTCTCCAATAACTAATGATATTGTATATATTTCCATTTGCTATCCCTTTCTCTTTGTGGCAAAATGTTTGTTCAAATCCACTGTACATTTTTACTTTTGGCAGTAGCTTTCATTTTAGTTTATTTAATGCAGTTTTTAAAATTGTGGTAAGATAGTATATACATAAATATTACCATGTTAGTTATTACCCAAGCTGGCCTCAAACTTGCCAGGTTGGTCTTGAATTCATAATCCTCCTGCTTTAGCCTCCCAAGTGCTGGACTTATAGGTATGTGTCACCATTCTGGCACTGTTTTTATTTTTTAGAGATAGGGTCTTCTCTGTGGCCCAGGCTGGCCTCAAGCTTGAGATTCTCCTGTGTCTCTCCTGCCTCCTACTGATCATTTTAGTTCTTGGGTAGGGTTTTTGTTTTGTTTTGTTTTCCCAAGAAAGGCTTTCTCTGTGTAACAGTCCTGGCTGCCCTGGAACTCACTCTGGAGATCTAGCTGACCTCGAACTCACAAAGATCTGACTGCCTCTGCCTCCCAAGTGCTGGGATGAAAGTCGTGTACCACCACAGCCCGGCAGTTGCTGATTATTTTGAGAAAGAGTCCCATGTTTCCCAGGTTGACCTCAAACTTGTTTTGTAGTCAAAAATGACATTGCACTTCTGACCCTTCTTCCCTTATCTTCTGAGTCCTGGGGTTACAGGTGTGTGCCCAGTGTGCCCAAACTTATTAAGTGTCCTCTTCTGTGGCATTCAGTTTATTCACATGACAGGGCAAGAGGTGCTGTCTATCCATCTCCCAAGCTTTCCTCTTTTTCTCATCTAAAGCAAACTCATCCCATTAAAAGAGCAATTCACCATGTATATATTCATAAATGCATATAGAAATAAGTATGTATATATTTGATAATATTCCATTCTCCTGGATTTTGCAGATTAAGGTACCAAGGAAGAAAAAGATGAAGACCTGGCAAGAAATACAAAACCTAGTAAGTGGGTCCATTTTAGTAATTGATTCACATGTCATGAAGATATTGGTCGTTTCTACTCTTTGGCTATTGTGGATAAAATTACTGTGATATTGGTGCTTGAATTTCCATTTTCAGTTGATTTAAGTATGAACCCAGAAGTGGGATTGCACGGTCAAATAGTAATTTTGTGTTTAACTTTGTAAGAATCAACCAAACCAGCTGGGCGGTGGTGGTGCATGTATTTAATCCCAACACTTGGGAAGCAGAGGCAGGCAGATCTCAGTGAGTTCGAGGCCAGCCTGGTCTACAGAGTTCCAGGACAGCCAGAGCTACACAGAGAAACCCTGTCTCAAAAAGAAAGAAAGAAAGAAAGAGAGAGAGAGAGAGAGAGAGAGAGATAGAGAGAGAGAGAGAGAGAGAGAGAGAGGAGAGAGAGAGAGAGAGGAAGAAAGGAAGGAAGGAAGGAAGGAAGGAAGGAAGGAAGGAAGGAAGGAAGGAAGGAAGGAAGGAAGATGTCTCATAAGTCTCATAAGATCAGCCTGTAGGGTATTTTCTTAGTGATTCATGGGGAGGGCCCAGCCCATGTTGGTGGTCATGGGTTTTATAAGAAAGCAGGCTGAGTAAGCCATGTGGAGCAAGCTATCAAGCAGCACTCCTTCATGGCCTCTGACTGCAGTAGCTCCTGCCTCCAGATTCCTGCCTTGTTTGAGTTTTTGTCCTGACTTCCTGAACAGTGCTTTAGAAGTGTAAGTAGAACTTTAACTCTTCCCTCCCCAGCTTGCTTTTGGTCATGGTGTTTCATCACAGAAATAGAAACCCTAAGACAAGTTGGTATAGGATAGAGGGGTATTGCTGTGACAGACCTGATCATATTTGTTTGGGAAGCATTGTGGGAGGATTTTGGAACTTTGGGCTAGAAAAGCCATTGAATGTTGAGAGCTCAGTGGGCTGTTCTGTAGGAGCCTGGAAGGTCAGGATGTTGAGAGCAGGGCAGACAATGGAGGCCTGTGTTTGTGAAATTTCAGAGGGAAATTTAAAGACTCTATTAAAGCTGAGTGGTGGTGGTGGTGCACACCTTTAATCTCAGCACTCGGGAGGCAGAGGCAGGTGGATCTCTGTGAGTTCGAGGCCAGCCAGGTCTACAAGAGCTAGTTCCAGGACAGGTCCCAAAGCCACAGAGAAATCCTTTCTCGAAAAAAAAAAAAACAACCCAAAATAAATAAATAAATAAATAAATAAATAAAGAAATAAAGAAAGAAAGAAAGAAAGAAAGAAAGAAAGAAAGAAAGAAAGAAAGAAAGAAAGACTCTATTGAGGTAATTTGTTATTTTGGATTAAGATTCTGTGGTCCTTGTTCGCTGGGGCTAAAGAATCAGTTTGAATTAACAAGATCCCAGAACTGCTAAAGCGAAACCTTTGCTTTGCTGAGACACCTGATGCTGGTCGGCTGGAGCTGAGAATTTAACAGCGGTTGAGAAGAGACCAGCAGGAGGTGGTGGCACACACCTTTAATCCCAGCACTCGGAAGGCAGGTGGATCTCTGTGAGTTCGAGGCCAGCCTGGTCTATAGAGTTCCAAGACATTTAGGACTACACAGAGAAACCCTGTCTCAAAAAACCAAACAAAAAAGAGATCAGCATCATTGAGGTGAAATCTTCTGGAAGTGTTTCATCAGGGCCAACCTACAGAAGCTATACTGTGTTCTAGAGGTGGCCAAGGCTATACCTCATGCTGGCAGCTCCACTTGGTACTGTGTAAGGGTCTCTCAGGTGGTACTGGTTTTGAAGGCATGAAGGGGTCATGGAGAGCTATTGAATGGAGAGTGGGTCCCTGTTCCATCCCGGCCGCGTGGCTAGTTTACACCCGAAATAACCACACAGAAACTGTATTATTAAATTACTGCTTGGCCCATTAGCTCTAGTTTCTTATTGACTAATTCTTACATCTTAATTTAACCCATTTCTATTAATCTATGTATTGTCACATGATGTGGCTTACCAGCAGGATTCTAACCAGCGTCCATCTCAGGCAGGAGATCCATGGCGTCTGTCATTCTGCACTTCTTCCCAGCATTCAGTTCTGTCTCCTCTGCCTACCTAAGTTCTGCTCTAACAGGCCCAAAGTGGTTTCTTTATTCATTAGCCAATGAAAACAACACATAAACAGAAGAACCTCCTACACCAGAGAGCAGTTGAGGTTTGACAACGTTAGAAGCCAGGACTGTTGGTGAAGGTGCAGACTCAGTACCAGTTGAAGCTCCAGGATTGAAGGTGTCATGAAGAGAAACTGAGGCTTGGCACCATGAAAGAGCCCAGGAGAGGCTATTGGTTAAAGTGCAATCCAGTTGCAGCAGAAGACTCCAGCATTTTGGAGATGCCAGTACCATGGGATGACCCCTTAGGTCAGCAGCAGAGGTGGAGTGGAGCCTGTCTGAGCCTAGAAGACAAGCTGTGTGTGCAGCAGAGGGCAGAGCTGGAGAAGTGACCCAAGCCCAGAAGATAGGGAGGGAACCCAGAGAACTGGTCATTAAGTTATTTAACTGTGGGAGTTTGGTTTTGCTTTGCTCAGATTCTGACTGTGTCCTGGTTCTTCCCTCTTGGAAGAAAGTATTTAACTTAATTTTAATTTTTATAGGAGCCACAACTGAAAGTCTTTGAACTTTGAAAAGAAAATTTAACTCAGTCAATAGTGGTGAATTCCTTAAATCCCAGAACACAGGAGGGAGGCAGATGCAGGCATATCTTTGGTCTACAGAACAAGTTCCAGGACAGCCATGTCTACACAGAGAATCCCTACCTTTGAACAAACAAACAAACAAACAACTGGGTGGTGGCACACACCTTTAATCCCAGCACTTGGGAGGCAGAGACAGGTGGATCTCTGTGAGTTTGAGGTCAGCCTGGTTTACATACTGAGCTCCAGGACAGGCTCCAAAGCTACAGAGAAACCCTGTCTCGAAAAACAAACAAACAAACAAACAAAAAAGAAAAGAAAAGAAAAGAAACCCTAGCTAAGACAATCAGCTTCTGCCTCCAGGTTCCTTCCCTTTTAGAGTTCCTGTCCTGACTTCCTTCAGTGATGAAAGATACAGAAGTGTGAACCAAATAAACCCTTTCCATCTTGCTTTTGGTCATGGTGTTTTATCACAGCAATAGAAATCCTAACCAGGACAGTAACTGTTATTATTATTAACTGAGCTATACTCCCAGCCCTGTTGTTGTTGTTATTGTTATGTGTGAAAGATGTGTTTCTATAGAGGTTGTGATGGTTTGAATGAAAATGGCCCCATAGGCTCGTCATCAATTGGTGGTGAAATTGTTTGGGAAGGATTCAGAGGTGTGGCCTTGTTGGAAGAGGTGTGTTACTGGGGGAGGGGCCTGAGGTTCCAAAAGCCCATGCTGTTTCCAGTGTCTCATTCTCTGTCTCCTACTTGTGGATCAGGATGTGAACTCTCAGCTGTTCCTGCTGCCATGTTGTTACTCTGCCATCATGAACTTTAACCCTCTGAAAGTGTAAGCCCAAATAAACACCTTTAGTAAGTTACCTTCGTCATGATGTCTTATCATAGCAATAGAGAAGTAATTAAAATGGAAGTCAAAGGACAACTCTGTGGAGTTGCTTCTCTCCTTCTACCCTTATTTGTGTGTCAAAGATTGTCAGGAATATTATTTCCAGGTGTATGGTTTTTGTTTACACTGCATTTATTTAACTCTGTGAAGCTGTGTTACTGTGTCTGTCTGAAACACCTGATGGTCCTAATAAAGAGATTAATGGCTAATAGCGAGGCAGGAACATGGATAGGTGGGACTGGCAGGCAGAGAGAATAAATAGGAGAAATGAGAAAGGAGCAACAAGAGAAGGGAGAGGACATCAGGGTCCAGTCACCCAGCCAGTCACAGAGTAAGGAGAGAAAGGTATACAGAAATAGAGAAAGATAAAAACCCAGAGCAAAAAGTAGTCAGGATAATTTAAGAAAAGCTGACAAGAAACAAGCCAAGCTAAGGCCGGGCATTCATAATTAAGAATAAACTTCTGTGTGTGTATTTGGGAGCTGGATGGCGTTCCCCCCAAAAAGCTAAGAGTAAGATACCCTACAACAAAAGGTTGAATTCAGGCTGCCAGAATTACACAACAAGCACTTTCTTAGCCGCTGAGCTATCTGGAAGGCTACCTGTTGTTGTTATTTAATTTTTTTTTGACACAGGGCTTCTCTATAGCCCTGTCTTGGAACTTTCTATGTAGACCAGGATGTCTTTGAACTCACAGAAATCCGCTTACCTCTGCCTCCTGCACGCTGAGATTAAAGGTGTGCATCACCACCACCTGGCTGTTGTTGCTATTATTATTATTGTTATTATCATTATTATTTGAAAGGAGATCTTACTATGTAACCCTGGCTGGCCTAGAACTCACAGAAATCTGCCTGCCTCTGCCTCTCAAGTACAGGGGTTAAGGGCACATGCCATCATGGCCAGTTGGTGTTATGAATATTTTTTGAGACAAGGTCTCTCTATGTAGTCCTTGCTGTCTTGAAACTTGATATGTAGACCAGGCTAGCCTCATAACTCAAATTGATCCTCCTGTCTTTGCCTCCCAAGTGCTGAAATTATTGTCCCACCAAGCCTGGTTGGTATTATTCTTTAGTGTGAAGTAGTAAATAGATTTTTTTTTAGTTTTCATGAACAGGAAATGTATACTAGTATATATTAATTATACAAAGTGGTGAGTTTAGTTGTGACTAAAATAGAAATCTTTATAGCAAAGATTCAGGTTTCCAACAGATTCAGTCCTGTGACTTCATTTGCACATAGATCATTCCAGGGGGCCAGCTGGCATCCAGATGAGGCACAGGTGACTTTAGCTAATAAAAATGCCCTGTGATACTGGGTAGTAGTGGCTCATGCCTTTAATCCCAGCACTAGGAAAGCAGAGGCATGCAGATATCTCTGAGTTTGAGGCCAGCCAGGGCTATACAGAGAAATCCCATCTTGAAAAACAAAAAAGTAAGCAAACAAAATCTCCTGTGAGGTGCTGGAGAGCTGACTCAGTGGCTAAAAGCACTGGCTGGTCTTCCAGAGGATCCAAGTTTGAGTCCCAACACCTATGTGGTGTTTCACCACCATCCATAACTCCAGTTCCAGGGTCTCTAATGTCCTTTTCTTTCCTCCTCTAGCACCAGGCACACCCAAACATACTTGCAGGCATGTGGTGGTGTGAGTGAGAAACCCTATAAGGTTCATGTGTTTGAATGCCTGGTCCTCAGTTAGTGAAACTTTTTGGGAAGGATTAGGAGGTGTGGCCTCTTTGAGGAGGTGTTGCCCTAGGGATGGGCTTTGAAGTTTCAAAAGCCCATGGCAGGCCCAGTGTTCCCTATCTGCCTGTTGCCTGAGGATTACAACATAGCTCTCAGCTACTTCTCCAGCACCATGACTGCCTGCCTGTTACTACATACACTTTCCTCATGAGGACCATGGATTAATTCTCTGAGGCTATAAACAAACTCCTAATTCAATGCTTTACAAGTTGCCTTGGTCATGGTGTCTTTTCATAGCTATAAAACAATAAGACAAATACCCATATGCAAAATTTTAAAAATATTCCCTATGAGATTCCATTTTCTGCTTTCTTCCCCTTGTCAGTGCTGGGGATAGAACCCATACCTTTGTGTGTACTAGGTGAACATTCCACCACTCAGCCACAGTACTTAGCGGATCTTTGTGAGTTTGAGGCCAGCCTGGTCTACAAAGTGAGATCCAGGACATCCAGGACTACACAGAGAAAAACCTACTTAGAAAAAACAACAACAAAAAAGAGTTTGTTTGTTTTTTCAAGACAGAGTTTTTCTGTATAGCTTTGAAGCCTGTCCTGAACTCAGTGAAATCCATCTGCCTCTGCCTCCTGAGTGCTGGGATTAAAGGTGTGCGCCACCACTGCCTGCCTTTTTTTTTTTTTTTGGAACTTTGACTATTTTATGTGTTACGGATAGTTTACCTGCATATATATCTGTGTACAAGTGTGCATTATGCATACAGTATTTTGCTAGGCATGTCAGAAGAGGGCACTAGATCTCATTACAGATGGTTGCAGACCACCACATAGTTGCTGGGAATTGAATTCAGGTCCTCTGGAAGATTAGGCAGTGCTCTTAACCTTTGAGCCACCTCTCCAGCCCCAGAGCATGCACTACCAGTGCAGAGTACCCTAGTTCCGTTCCTAGAACCCACTTCAAGGGCCTAAGAACCACATGGAACTCCAGTTCCATGGACTCCAGTGTCCCCTTCTGGACCCCACAGCACCTGCACTCTAGTGCACTTACCCACCTCCCCACGTACTTACGCATAATTAAAAATAAATCCTTGAAAGATACTTTTGTCTTTCTTTCCTTTCGCTTACTTCCATTTTAGGCAAGTCTCTTGCTTTTTAGTTTTTTTTTTTTTTTTAACTTAAGGGTGTTTTTCCTTCATGTATATCTTTTTTTTTTTTTTTTTTTTTTTTTTTGAGACAGGTTTCTCTGTAGCTTTGGAGCCAGTCCTGGAACTAGCTCTTGTAGGCCAGGCTGGCCTCAAACTCAAGAGATTCGCCTGCCTCTGCCTCCTGAGTGCTGGGATTAAAGGTGTGCGCCAACACCACCTGGCACACATATATTCTTGATACTCTCAGAGGCCAGAACTGGAGTTATATATGGTTGTGAACCACCATGTGGGTGCTGGGCATAGAATGGTATAGAAGACCAGCCATTGCTCTTAACTACTGAGCCGTCTGTCTACCCCTCTTAATGGGGTTGTGCGTGCGCGCGCGCGCGCGTGTGTGTGTGTGTGTGTGTGTGTGTGTGTGTGTGTGTACCCATGTGTGTGCCCATGTGTATACAGGTGCAGGTGTGTGGGGGAACATATGGAGAACCAAGGTTAAGCTTGGGTGTCATTCCTTGGGAGCTATCTATCTTGTTATTGTTGTTTTAAGATTTATTTATTTTTATGAATATGGGTGTTTTGCATGGTATTTCTGAACACCATGCAGAAGTCAGAAGAGACCAGCAAGCCTCAAGAATCCACCGATCTCTGCCTTCCTGCAGGCTTTGGGATGGCTATCATGTGCTACCACCTGGTTTTTTTTATTTTAATGTAGCTTGGTTTTGGTTTTTTTATTTTTTTATTTTTTTAAATCAAGCTCAAGTCTCTGTGCTTGTTGGGCAAGCACTTGACAGTCAGAGCTTCCTTAATGAGCCCTTGGTTTAATCCTAAATACCACAAAAAAGAAAAAAAAATCAAAGAATCCTTAACCTCACATCTCTCTCCTCTCTCTTCACTCCCGTACGTATTGGCTCCTTTAATGTTTTTCTTTTGCAGGTCTGGGAATGGAACCCAGAACCTTGTATGTACGAGGCAGGCTGTCTACAGGATGCTACATCCCAGGATCCTGTCAATCTTTCTAATTTATTTCTAGCTCCTTTGGTTGTTCTTTGCAGTGCTATCTTTTGTTGTCAGCAAGATGAGTGGTTTTGATGTTTCTGAAATGTCTTTCACTTTCATTTACCTCATCTATGGACTATTGTGCCCTTGCTTTGGTCATTGCTTTCTTGTTTTAAAATGTGCCAAGCCTTTTGAGCTCTTTGTTGGTCATGATTAGCATCTGTTTCATGTTAATTGTCTCTCTAGTTTGTGACTTTCGTCTGACATTTACTTTTCGTGTCTCTTACCTCCTCTTTTTTCTTATTTTGTAATGTTTATTTTTTTAACCATAACTGCTCTTTTTGTCTTTCTGTGTATGTGTGATGTGCATATTTGTATGTGCATATATATGTATGTATACACATGCACACACACATATTTACCATGTATGTGCAGAAGCACACAGAGGCTAGAAGAGGGTGTGGGATCACCAGGAACTGGAGTTGCAGATTTTGAGCCACCATGTGGGTGCTGGGAACCAAACTCAGGTCCTCTGCAAGAGTAGTGAGTGCTCTTATCTGCTAAGGCATCTCTCCAATGCCACCATAACTCCTGTAGATAAAACAATTACAGACTCCTAGACAGTGGTAAAAGTGTGCTTAGTTAGGGTTTCATTGCTGTAGAGAAACACCATGACCATGGCAACTTTTTTTTTTGTTGTTTGTTTTTTTTGAGATGGCTTCTCTGTGTTACAGCTCTGGCTGTCCTGGAATTCACTGTGTAGACCAGGCTGGCCTCTAACTCACAGAGATCCACCTGCCTCTGCTTCCCAAGTGCTGGGATTAAAGGTGTGTGCCACCACACCCAGCACACAGAACTTATTCTGATTTTTTAGTTCTCTCTCTCTCTCTCTCTCTCTCTCTCTCTCTCTCTCTCTCTCTCTCCCTCTCTCTCCCTCTCTCTCCTCTCTCCCTCACTGTGTGTGTGTGTTATGAATAAGGTCTACTATGACTCCTTTAGATGCATGCTAGGCATTTGCTCTGCCAGGGGGCACACACAGCCCTGCAGCCTAGGCCTTTATTCTGTCTTCACTGCATTCAGTGCTCTTTATTTTCTCTGTTGGCTGGGGGTGGACTGCAGATGTACCTGGAAAGAAAGGGTGGTATGTCATGTGATGCTTGCAAGTTCAGCTTTTCACTGAAGATCTTAACGCAAAAACAAGTTAAGGCAAGAGCTGTTGTCACTGGGAAGTGTAGCTCCCTAGGAGAGGGTTGGACGGTAACTGCCGTCTTTTTCTTCTCCACCCTCAGGACCACAGAGTCATCTACTTTACCAAGGTCCTTTCAGCATTTGATCTTGAAGTTGTTTGGAGGATTCCCTGCTTGTACTGATTTAACCCAACCTCTGGGACAAAACCATGGGCCCATTCCCTAGTGTCTCTTCAGACACCGGATCGCTGAGTGTTGAATGTCCTTACCTGTAGCTGAAAAGCTTTTACCTTCTTCAAGATGGTTTGATGACTCTGGCAGTCAGTTAGATATTTTGAGCCCCAGGGTCTTCATGAGTAGGGTTGGGTTTAAGGTCCGTCATGGGGGTTGTAAGGGTAATGCCCATGATAGCTCAATAAATACTAGATTCCGTATCATAAGTTGCCTCCTCTTCACTCCAGAATTTTCGCTTGTGACATCAGTAGAGTCACGGAATAAGATTTTTCTCGGAATCAGGCTTCCAGCAGCTCTTGGCAGAATGTACCTTGCTGTTGAAGGGGCTATTTCTTTCTACTTTAACGATTTCGTAGGGGAAGATTTATTGTCCTCCCTGTGAAAGGCAAAGGGCCCAGTTGTGTCCTTTGCCAATTTAGGAACCATGAAGAGAAGTGTGAAGTCTCGTAGCTGGCAGTTCATGAAGGTGAAAGAGGTGAGGCAGGCCACAGGCTCTGGGAGGGGATCCCTGAGTGGAAGATTTGAAGGAGCAGGCCTCGAGGAAGGAAGAAGCAGGTGTGGGTGAGGCCGCTGGTGGATGGTGGCAGGCTGTGCCTCGAAGCATTCACAGCCCCCTGCTGGTGTTCTGTCAAAACACCCGTGTACATAAAATACACAAACAAAATGAATTGTTTGGTTTTCAAGACAGATTTTCTCTGTGTAGCCCTGGCTGTCCTGGAGCTCGCTCTATAGACTAGGCTGACCTTGAACTCAGAGATCCACCTGCTTCTGCCTCCCAAGTGCTGGGATTAAAGGTGTGCACCACCACTTGGCAATAAAATGAATCTTAAAATAAACAAATAAAAATGTAAGAGCCTTAAACATGACTCCTGTGTGTATATGCACATGTATGTGCATGCATGTGCTGTAGAAGGAGAAGGTGCGTGCCATGGGGGGGGGTTGGTCAGAGGACAACTTTGTGAAATTTCATCTCCTTTCCCCTTTATGTGGGTTCTCAGAATTGGACTCAGGCCATCAGACTTGCTGGCAGAGCACCTTTCCCTGCTGATCCAACCCTTGCCCACAAATTGCATATTTTTATGGAATTAAAAACACACTATTCCATATAACTACAGTACCAGTATAATACTAAAAACATGATAAATTGTACTCAGTGAATACAGTGCTTGCGTAGCATGCATGAGACCCTGGATTAGGTCCCAGAACCCCATAGACTAGGGGTGGTGGCACATACTATAATCCAGGCACTCGGGAGACAGAGTTAGGATTGGAAGTTCAAGGTTATCGTTAGCTGCATATCGAGTTTGAAACCAATCTGGACTACATGGTACCCTCCTTGGGAGAAAAAAAAAATAAAGAAAAAAATGCCAAATGTACTGAAGTCATGTACAATATAGTCTTACTTAGTTTCTTTGTTTGCTTCTTAAAAGGTCTTTATAGTTGTTGTTATTATTTTATTTTATTTTTGAAAGAATCTGGCCTGGAATTCATTGTGTAGTAGAGTAACTCCTGGTCCTTCTGTGTCTACTGTCCAAGTGACATATACTGTCATGTCCAGTTTCATATAACACTGGGCGCTGGGGATTAAGCCCAGGCCTAGGTATATGCTGGACAAGCCCAAATAAGTCACATCTGCAGCCCTCAAATGTGTCATTGCTTTAAAAAAAAACTGTGTTTGTGCATGGTATGGAGTTAGTGGGGGAGCAAAATGGCTTGGTAGTTAAGAGCACTGACTGCTCTTCTGGATGACCCCTAGCGTCTACAGACAGCATAACCATTGACAATTCCAGTCCCAGGGATATCCTACACCGTCTCCTAGCTTCTGTGGGCACCACACACACACAGGGCACACAGACACACATTCAGTCAGAATGCCCATACACATTAAACAGAACAAACAAAAACACAAATGTTAAAGTCTGTGTAGGTAGGGTGTGGTATCGTAGGCCTTTAATCTCACGTTTGGGAGGCAGAGGCAGGTGGATCTCTGTAAGTTTGAAGTCAGCCTGATCTACATAGCAAGTTCTAGGACAATTGGGGCTACACAGTGCAACCATTCTTTAAAAAAAAAATGTGTATCAGGGTGGGTGCCTATGTGTGTTCATGTGTGTAGAGGTCAGAGGTCAGTTCTGAAGCACTGTCTACTTTGTTTTTCCTGACATGGTCTCTTATTGGCCTGGAGCGTGCCACGCTGGCTGGCCAGTGAGGCCCAGGATCTGGCCTGTCGACATCTTCTCTGAGCTGGTATCACTAACACGGGCTACCACACTTGACTTTTTGATGTGGACTCTGGAGACTGAGTCTCATACTCACATGGCATACTCACATGGCAAATACTCACTTTTGCTACTGAGTTTCCCTCCCAGGCCCTTTGTAGTTTGTTATCATGGACTCGAAGGCTCAACAAATGTCTCTTTAGAATCGAAAACATCCTCCATTCCTGCATTCCTTGGGAGATTGACTTTCTGAAAGCATGGAATAGTGCTTGACCTCTAGATTGTTCTGCATTCTGGATTTCCCACCCATTCTTCACATTTGCTTGTCTAGTAGATGCTGCCCTGACTCCCCAGTTCAGTTTGGGATGGATGGCCTGTTTGTCCTCAGTTCAATTCCATGTCCTCAGGGAAATGACAGGTGGCTCAGATGAGATAATAGCTTTCTATTGTTGATGTAACAAATCACCACAATTTAATTTTTAAGTTGCATTTATTTATATATGTGTATATTTATTTGTGTGTGCTCCTGTCTGTGTATGCCTCTTTGCCCACGTGGTCAGAGACAGGTCATACCAGTCAGTTCTCCCCTTTCACCCTTTAGGTCTGGATGTCAAATTCAAGGCTGTGGGTTTGTCATCAAGTGCCCTTACCACTGAGCCAGGCATCTCTCTGGCCCCATTACAATTTAATGACTTAAAATAATGCAGATGTATTAGCCTTCAATATAGTAGAGATCGTCTTAGGCTAAAATCATGATGTCAGAAGTTCGGAATATGGCTCAGTGTAGAGTCTTTAACTAGCATATGCAAGGCCCTAGATTTATTCAGCAAATAAGCAGGCAAATGAACAGCACACTAATAAACAAAACAAGAATCAGTGTCGGCAGGCCTGCATTCCTTTTGCAAGGCTCCAAAGACTCGAGGTGTTGATGTCTCTGCTTCTAAGGTCTCTCACCCTTCTTTTGTGATGTTTTTCTCCATGTTTAAAGTTAGCAATTTTTAATCTTATTGATCATTTTCCCTTCAGATCCATCTGACTCCACAGTTTTTTATTCCACCCTTGTCCCAGCACACACACACACACACACACACACACACACACACATACATGCACACACATATACACACATACACGTACACACACACGTGCACGCATACATACACACATGCACACACGCATATACACACATACATACACATGCACACACATACACACACATATGCACACACATGCACACACATACAGTTATATTCTTTATTTTCTCCACAAAAATAAAAGTTAATGCATTGTGACTGTTTAACAATTGGCTCCTGGTAGGGAGGATGCCCTGAGTGTTTACACCCAGCCCGGGACAGTTTAAAGCTACCCACAAAATTTCAACTGGCTTTCAAACTTCCTGAGAGGATGGGGTGGATGCTGAGCAGTAGAACACATGCTCAAGGCCCCAGGCTTAATCCCAGCACCCCAGCCCCACTACCCAAAACAAACCTTCTGACTGTGTAACCACTGTTCCAACATATCCCTGCCTTTCACCTCCTTTGATTCCGCCTTTTGTAGGGCTGACCAGCCCAAGGGCAGATGACTTCATTGCCCTGGTTTGCTCTGTTTCTACAGGGGCTGTACCAGCTCGTCATGGACATAATCATCATGATCCGCGTGTGTAAGATGTTCCGCCAAGGCCTCAGGGGCTTCCGGGAGTATCAGATCATTGAGCCTGTTCACCGGAAACAACCTGTCTTCTCTTTCTGGGATGTAAGTAGCCCCACTAACCAGGGCTGCTGGCATTTGATGAGTACACACCACATCTCCCAGGCCTCAATCCAAGCCAACTATGGGAGAAGACAATAGAAACCTTGGCCTCTGTTCATCCCTGTCTGGCATTGGAGAGGCGACATCACTGAGCAAGTGGGGTACCCAAGGCTGAACCCTGTATTAGATATCCTTTCATGGCCTTGTGGTAGGCAGTGCTGGCTAAGGCAGGCCTTGGGTACAGACAGTAGCAGGGCCCACTGCCCTGAGTTTAGGGCAGAACAGAGAGTAGGGAGAAAAGGGGGACTCCTGTCTAGATTCTCCTTCCAAAGTTTGCGGCTCCTTCTTGTGGAAATAGAAGCCAGTAGTGTTCTGCTCACACATCCCTCAGGTGGAATGAAGCCCCAGGGCTGAGGGAGGCTTGGCATGCTTTCCAGCTGTAACCACTGTTAGCACGAGGGCCAGCTTGTTGGGGTACCTGTCCCCCCTGGTACCCCACAGCCGGCAAGCTCCAAGGAAAATCAATCACACAGAGATCTCTATAAGTTATAAAGCTGATTGGCCCATTAGGTCAGGCTACTTATTAGTTCTTATAACTTGTGTTACCCCATTATCCTTATCTACGTTAGCCACATGGCTCAGTACCTTTCTCAGCTGGGCGAGTTACATGCTGCCTCTTCGGTGGTCTGCGCAGGAGTGGCAAGAGAGCTTCCTGTGTCCCAGAATACTCCCAGTCTCTTTGCTCCACCCCTACTTCCTGTCTAGCTTTCCCGCCTATACTGCCTGCCTGGCCAATCAGCGTTTTATTAAAATATGATTGACAGAATACAGACAATTCTCCCACACCATTTCCCTCTTTTTTTTTTTTAAGATTTATTTATTTTGTATACAGTGTTCTGTCTGCATGTATACCTGCAGGCCAGAAGAGGGCACCAGATTTCATTACAGATGGTTGTGAGCCACCATGTGGTTGCTGGGAATTGAACTCAGGACCTCTGGAAGAACAATCAGTGCTCTTAACCTCTGAGCCATCTCTCCAGCCCCCCCCCTTTTTTTTAACAAAGGAAAATACCCATAGTCCATTTGTTGGGAATGTGGGCGTAGTATTTCAGGCTACTTCCTGCTGGTTGGGGGCGCTGATGATCTTATGAGGACCTAAAGAAAATTTAGAGTTATAATCAAGTCCTGACTGGAGTATCCTGTGAGTCTTGATCATCTCAGGCAGCAGTCTTGAATCTGTTCTGGATGTAGAACTCAGACATCTGGGCCATCTGTTCCTGTTGGAGATTTCTCAGGTGGCCTCCCTTGATCAAAGCTGATTTTTCTTAAGTCAGAATGAATCCACAGCCTCTCATTTTCTGTGGAAACAAAAGCTCTTCTCCAAAGTAACATACCTTTTGACTTCAGTTTTGAAGCCAAGGTATTTTCAAAATACCTATCTTGGGTTAGTTCAGCAGCATTTATAAACAAAAGTCTTTTAGCAGCTGTTGCTCCTTCCTCAGCATTCAAACAATTCAAAGAGAGAATAATAGCATACAGTATCAAGATTCTCTGTTTATTTTCCATCTTTATGCAGCTTTATTTCAACCTCTATTTCTTTTATTTTTACTTTTAACTTTTGGCTTTTTGAGACAGGTTCTCTGTATATATCTTTGTCCTGGATTAACTCTGTAGACCAGGCTGTACTTGAACTCACAGAGATCCTCCTGTCTCTGCCTCCCCATTGCTGGGATTAAAGGTGTATGCTACCACACCTTGAACTCACAGAGATCTGTCTGTCCCTGCCTCCCAGGCATTGGGATTAAAGGTGTGCACTACCACACCTTGAAGTCACAGAGGTCAATCTACCTCTGTCCCTTGAAGTCACAAAGGTCAATATACCTTTGCCTCCCAGGCATTGGGATTAAAGGTGTGTACCACCACACCCTATGTCTCCCTTTTCTTCTTTTTTATTTTTAATGACTTTAACCTTTAGCCTGCATATATTTTTAACATATTGTAAACCAGTTAGAGGTTTTCTTCCTCTTTGAATCTCTCTTTACTGTATATCTCTCTTTTTCTGACTACATAAGCCTTTAATTTACTAAGCAATATGGAGAGCCGTGGCTTTGACGGCTAGATCCAGCCCATTCCTTAGCTTTCCAGCCTCATGGCTGAGATACCAGCCAGAGCTGCAGTTCACTGCCACAACTCTATGGCATTTCAAGGTCCTTGCTAGCAAGCAAGCTGTAGTATTCTGCTCACAGACCACACTCAGTTGAACTGCCTGCCTAAAAGAGTCAGAGTTTGCCCTGGCAGGACAGCCCAGAAAGCCAGCATTTTAAAACAGTGCAGCTTTTTTCCTGCTATGGCTGAAAACCGAAAAGCATGCATTCACCTTTTCATCAACACTGTTTAAGTGTTTCGTGGCAGGACCTCTTAAAAGAGCTGCAGGTTTTGCAGCTAAAGCTGAGTCAGGAAGCTTCTCTTAGATGAGAACATTTGCTTGCCTCTAGCAAGCAGAGCAGACCCGAGAAATTGCTGCTACCAACAAAACATGCTTTACTCTATTCTTTCCCAAACTTTCTCAAGCTTTCTGTGGATTCAGTTATCCACGTCTGGGTGCCATATGTAACATGATGGAGGTCGGCTTGTTGGAGTTTCCGTCCCGCCCGGTACCCCACAACCGGCAAATCCCAAAGAGAAAATCAATCACACAGAGATCTCTATAAGTTATAAAGCTGATTGGCCCATTAGGTCAGGCTACTTATTAGTTCTTATAACTTATGTTACCCCATTATCCTTATCTACGTTAGCCACATGGCTCAGTACCTTTCTCAGCTGGGCGAGTTACATGCTGCCTCTTCGGTGGTCTGCGCAGGAGTGGCAAGAGAGCTTCCTGTGTCCCAGAATACTCCCAGTCTCTTTGCTCCACCCCTACTTCCTGTCTAGCTTTCCCGCCTATACTGCCTGCCTGGCCAATCAGCGTTTTATTAAAATATGATTGACAGAATACAGACAATTCTCCCACACTGCCACTGGGCTGGAGAGATGGCCCAGTAGTTAAGATCACTGACCGTTCTTCCAGGACCCAGGTTTAATTCCCAGCAACCCCATAGCAGCTTACACTATCTGCAATTCCTGTTGCAGGGATCTGCTACTCTCACACAGACATACAGGCAGGAAAAATGTGAATACACGTTAAAAGCAACAACAACAAACAAAACAAAAACTACATTCTGCCAGCAATCACAAGAGCCTGAAGAAATTAGAGGGGTCACAGCAGAACCTGGATTTTTCTGAGTGTTTTAAGGTGCCTATGCTCTCTTTACCAAAGGAAGGAGACATTTTCAGGACCCTGTTTGCTGTGCTGATCCCATTTTCAGGATAAAGAAGGTCCCAGCTTAAAATACCTTATCTCAATAGTAAATCATGAACTCTTTTTTTTTGTTTGTTTTAGAAATAGTGGTTGGTCGGCCACTGTCTTATGTTTGTGTTGCTGTGATAAGACATAATGACCAAAGCAACTTACAGAAGCTCATGGCCATCACGGCAGGGAGCATGGCAGCAGGCAGGCATGGTGCTGCAGCAGGCAGGCAGGCAGGCACCATGCTGCAGCAGGCAAGCAGGCATGATGCTGCAGCAGGCAGGCAGGCAGGCATGGTGCTTGCAGCAGCTGCTGAGAGCTCATATCTGATCCCCAAGTAGGACACAGAGACAGAGCACTGGAAATCGCAGGAGTCCTTTTGAAAACTCAAAATCCCACTCTCAAAGACCCACCTCCTCCAATCCTTCCCAAACAGTTCCACCAACTGAAGCCCTTGTATTCGAACATACAGCTCCACGGCAGCCATTCTCAGTACAGTCACCACAGCCACCATTCTGATAAATTTTCCATTTCCCCAAAGATATCTTCATAGGTATTTGGTGTGTCTCCATTCACTCCAGGTTCAGTATTTTCCCAGCTCAGTATGTAGACCAGCCATGCCCATTTTCCTCTTGAGCCATGACTGACTAGACCTAACCCTCCGCCTTCTGCAGCTAACATTATATTCCAAGAAATGCCCCAGAATGATTTCTGAAGGATGGAGGGCAAGGAGATGGACAGTGAGGGATAGGACTTTCACCTTTTTTTTTTGAGACAGTAATCTAATTAGTAAATTAAGCTATAGTAGGAGCTGGAACCTCTGGACTGGCTGGAGGGGCAGGGCACACTCTCCTAAAGACATTCCAATGTGTTTATCTGGCTGTGCTGGTCAAACCCAGCAGGTCTTCAGGCCTGTCACTGGCCATGAGATAGGGAGAGATAGGATGAAACTCAGCTTTGCTTTCAAGGTTGCCCTACTTCTCAGGGTGACAGCAGGAAAGACTGGGGCTGACACTTGGTCAACGGGAAACAGAAGACTCAGAGCCGGGGCTGATGCCAGGGGAGTATGAGGTCAGACCTCACCACAGTACTCAGACAAGTGGCCTCCAGCAGAGAAGAAACCTTGAGGTGGCCACTAGAGGGGTCACGTAGCTGTCAACCAAAGAGCTGGGCTGGAATACAGGGCCAGGTGAGGAGAGCCAGAGGCTAGTTCTCTGTGGAGTAGGTGATTGTATTTCTGAGCATCTCTCTCTTCCTTCGTGAGCTTCCCTGAGGAGTGCCGCTTGAGTTTAGTAAAGAAAAGGGGACGTGGGGAAGGCTGTGTCACGTAAACTTCTCCTAGAGAGACACAGACAAATGCCTACCTGCTCTAGTTAGGAAACCAACAGCAGAGCAAAGCACCGACCGACCCCACTCAACAGTAGCTTGGTGAACCACTGAGTTTATCTGAGCTTACTTCCAGAAACAAGTGCTAGGATTAAAAGCATGTGCCATCATCACCCGGCTGGCCACTTACTATGTGTTTTTTCAGTATAGGACTTGATAAAAACAATTCTTTCCTATTGACAAAACCAACTTTCACCTGTTGATTAAACGGAGGGATAGATGGAAGATGTACCATGTTTGAGTTACTATAGAAACTTAACAAAGATTGGGGGCTGGAGAGATGAATCAGCAGTTAAGAGCCTTGCCTGCTCTTCCAGAGGTCCTGAGTTCAATTCCCAGCAACCACACGGTGGCTCATAACCATCTGTAATGAGATCTGGCGCCCTCTTCTGGCCTGCAGGAATATATGCAAACAACACTATGCATAAATAAATAAATCTTTGAAAAAAGAAAATAAAATGTAAAAAAGAAACTTACAAAGCTTGACTTCACCTGCCCCAGATTTTGTTCCTTTCTCCCACTTCTGTGCGATCCAGTATGTTTGTTTCTTTCCCCTCTTCCTTTTCTCTTATTCTTGTTTTTCCTACTGCCATTTCCTTCTCTCTACCCCTTCCTTCCCTCAGATGCTGCCTTAGGGCTGAGTAGGGGGTGTGGGGGTTTGGGACAGAGGTGATAAAGGGCCAGCTGGTTGGAGGTTTCCCATAGCTTCCTTCTACCACGGTGACTCACTTAGACAGGGTTTCCCGTGCAGAACTCCAGGGGCAGTTTTACTGTTTCTTCATTCTCTACTTCTTTTCTTTCAGAAAAGGAAGCAATGCCGGATCTCGTTTGATACCTTGGAATTTGCTGCAGAGGAGGTGTGTGGGGCGGGACTTCTCCCTGTGTGGGACTTGGGAGGGTCTGCCCTTCTGTCTGTTTCGGTCCGGAAGAAGCCCCGCACGAAGATGGTTTTAGTCCAGGTTCTGTCAGCACTGGCGGCACTTTGAAGGAGCCATTCCATTTCTGATCACAGCGATCCTGCCCCCCTCTTCCCCAGCCCTGGCATACCAACCGTGTTGCCACTGTTTAACTGGGGAGGGCCAATCTGGGGGAGTTTCTGGGTTTGGACTTACGGGAAATCAGCAGAGAACAGAACAGACTATGTGATAGAGCCAATCAGAGAACAAAACCAGGTGGTGGGCCTGTTGGTGAATTCTGGCTTGGCGCTGAGCTCTCTGAGGGATGCTGACATACATGTCCCCTCTTGTGTTGGATGTCCTTTAAATGGTAGTCCTGCTCTGACAAGAGAAGGCCTGTATATCTGTGTGGGTCTTTGCCTGTGTGATGTGGTCTTCTTCTTCTTCTTCTTCTTCTTCTTCTTCTTCTTCTTCTTCTTCTTCTTCTTCTTCTTCTTCTTCTTCTTCTTCTTCTTCTTCTTCTTCTTCTTCTTCTTCTTCTTCTTCTTCTTCTTCTTCTTCTTCTTCTTCTTCTTCTTCTTCTTCTTCTTCTTCTTCTTCTTCTTCTTCTTCTTCTCCCTCTCCCCCTCCTCCTCCTCCTCCTCCTCCTCCCTCTCCCTCTCATTCTCCCTCTTCTTCCTCCCCTCCTCCTCCTCCCTTCCCCCTCTTCTTCTTCCTCTTTCTCCTCCTCCCCCCCCCTCCTCCTCCTCCTCCTCTTCTTCTTCTTTTTTGGTGCTTTGAGACAGGGTTTCTCTGTGTAGCCCTATCTGTCCTGGAACTCGCTTTGTAGACCAGGCTGGCCTTGAACTCACAGAGTTCTGCCTGCCTCTGCTTCCCAACCCAAGTACTGGAATTAAAGGCATGTGCCACCACACCTGGCACTTTTCTGTCCTCTAACCACCAAATCCTGAATATTAAGTAAAAATTTAGTATCCAATTTTAAATATAAAGGATCCTGTCTATTTATAGGAACCAGTCACATTCTCCCTGGTTCAGATCTGACTTGACCGAGGTCTGTAGCCCATGTGGGCTCTTCTCTGAGAAAAGAGGGAGAATAGAACTTCTTAACTGGTGCTATTGCCACCTATGCCCATCCCATGGCCACACCCCTTGGAGGTGTGGGTTCTGTTCCTTGGCTCTCTTGGACACAGTCTAATTTCTCATGTTCCCTCATTGGTGAAGCATAATAAGGAATCCTAAGTTCTGTGTTTCTTCAGAGGAGCCAATGCCTGACACTAGGCAGGAAAGGGTTACCAAAATTTTGCCCTGATTCACACAGGGGAAACCAGGTACCTCTCTAAACACCACAGAACTCTAGACTTGAGGGACACACTGTGCATAGGAGTCAAGAAAAGGAAGAGGACTTCAGAAGGGATACCCGCAGTGGCTGGCAAGGCCTATAGACAGTGGCAGTCCAATGAGACTTGACTGCATAGAACAACATGGTAGCTGAGACAAGGACAGCTCTGCCCCAGCTGCAGTGTGCTTGTGCTGGGGACGTGACGTCCTGAAGCAAGGACCGCCCCATCCCCTGCCTTGGCAGGTGACAGATCTATCTGGGGGCCATGAGGTCCTGAAGCAAGGACTGCCTCATCCCCTGCCTTGACAGGTGACAGATCTAGCTGGGGACCATGAGGTCCTGATGCAAGGATAGCCCCATCCCCTGCCTTGGCAGGTGGCAGATCTATCTGGGGACCATGAGGTCCTGAAGCAAGGACCGCCCCATCCCCTGTCTTGGCAGGTGGCAGATCTATCTGGGGATCATGAGGTCCTGAAACAAGGACCGCCCCATCCCCTGCCTTGGCAGGTGACAGATCTATCTGGGGACCATGAGTTCCTGTCGCAAGGATAGCCCCATCCCCTGCCTTGGCAGGTGGCAGATCTACTTATTTTCTGAGTTTCTTCA
Organism: Myodes glareolus; assembly: GCF_982192425.1. Lineage (NCBI taxonomy): Eukaryota > Metazoa > Chordata > Mammalia > Rodentia > Cricetidae > Myodes > Myodes glareolus. The sequence goes on along the minus strand of NC_142035.1, from coordinate 22,809,620 downwards.
CCAAATAGGAGCTGGTGATAGGATTCTTGGGCTAGGTGCAGATGCAGTGAGATGGGTGTATAGATGCTCACTCCAACGGTTGGCACATGATTCTCAGTCCATGTTAGGCGTTACTGTGCATAGAACAGGCGAGCATGTAGCAAGATTATGGAGAGTTGCCAACTAAAACCCTCTGGCCATGTCTCCCCAGGGGCACTTCCCTCCAAGGGCCATTTATATCACCCAGAAGAAGCCATCCTGGAGGACAGATGAGGAGATCCAAGCGCTCTGCAATGTTCTTCAGGTTCTAGATTGCTACCGCAACTATACAGAGGCCCTGCAGCTGCTCCTGGCCAAGGTCATGCGCTTTGAAAGGTCGGTGAGAGGCACAGGGCCCCTGGCTCCTAGACTAGGGTGGGACTAGGCAGGAGGACCCCAGGTGGGAAAGGCGTGGCTGGTCACTTGGTGAGGCTCCTTGGTGAGGGCAGCAGAAAAAGCTCAGTCACTTGCTGGGTGTCATGGGATCTGATGATTTGACAGGGGCTTCTGAACCAATCTAGTCCAACTCCAATACTTTTCAGATGCAGAAACGAGGGGCAGGGAGGGAGACAACTCAATCGAGTCACTGGGTCTTAGTCCATTCTCTGTGGCTAATAATGCTACCGTTGGGCTAGTTACAAAGGAGAGAGGCTTTTGGCCTATGGTCTGGGTCAAGGACAAGGAGCCACATTTGGCTGCCAGAGCCCCAAACATCATACGGTGAAAGTCAGGGAGCCTATACATATATCCTTTGGTCTTGCTTCTTAAGAAGCTACCATTATTTGATCATGAGGGCTCACCCTACTGATTTAGTCCAGTCCTTTTTCCCCTTGGCTTTGGAGATTGAATGCAAAGTCTTATGCGTGTCAGGGCAAGCAGGACTGGGTAGGCCCTGTTTATCTTCTAGTCCTGGGGATTGCACTCGGTCCTCACACTCTTGTTCTGAAGAATACCCCCTAGACCTTTTCATACTTTTTGTTTTGAGACAGGGCCTTTGGCTGGCTTTAAACTCACTCTGTAGGCCAGGCAAGCCCTGAACTAGAGATTTTTGCCTCAGCCTCTTGGTAGCTGGGATGACTGGCCCACATCCCCAGGCCCAACCTTCCTCCCCGTGGTGCTAAAATGGTTGCCATGGTCATAGCTCCAATTTGCACTAGGCTTGGGTGTCTGTACCCTAAGTGGGGGGGGGGGAGGTATAGCGCTATTAGAGAGATTCTCTCTCTCTCTCTCTCTCTCTCTCTCTCTCTCTCTCTCTCTCTCTCTTTCTCATTTAGGAAGGGCACACACAGCACCTGTGTGGAGGTCAGGAGACAACTTGAGGGAATGAATTCTCCGTTTCTGCCACATGGGTCCTTGATCATAAGCTTGGGTTGTCAGTCTTGGCATCTAGTGCCTCCTCCTGGGAACAGTCCCCAGCCCTTCGTCTGTTCCTAGGCAGGTAACCTGTAGTTCAGAGACAAGAGAGTCTGAGGTTCAAAGAGGAGATGACCTGCTCAGAGTCACACAGCCAGGTGCAGAACCATGCGACCCTAGAGGCAGCGCCGATCGCTGCTCAGTTTCTCTAGAGTCTGTTGTGTTGGGCAACGCTGGTCTTTCGAGTGCTCACAGATGCAAAGCTTCACCAACAGTGAGGCAAACGGAAGCAGTCGCTGCTTCCAGGAAGCCCCTGCTTCGCAGGAGACTGGCTAGGTGTGAGGGTCGGGTCCAGCGTGACAGACAGGGCTCGGCCATTCTGAAGTCTCCTCTACCCCAAGGTTTGTGTCTTCGTCTCAGAGCACGCAGCCTTGAGTCGGGAGCACTTCTTAATTAGAAGTCAAACCTTTCCCAGGTTTGGTCGCAGGCGTGTGATCGTCAAGAAGGGACAGAGAGGCAATAGTTTTTATTTCATCTATCTGGGCACGGTCGCCGTGACCGAGGATGAAGATGGGAACAGTGCCTTCCTGGACCCTCACCCAACGCTGCTGCACAAGGGTGGATGTTTCGGGGTGAGTCAGGGGAAGGGCCTCACTTCCTGGCCTGGGGTTGGGGAAAAGACAGGGCTTCTGCTCCAACCTCTTATCCAGGCCCTGCCTGCCTTGTCCTCGGTGCAAGTCACTGGCCCTCGGTGCAAGTCACTGGCTCCCGTGCACCCTAGGACCCTTACCTGTGAAATGCTGATGAGTTGGCCTAGGCAATGTGCAAAGCTGACCTCTTTACCTGATACTTACGGAGTATATTCCCTGCTCTGCCCCACAGACACAGGGACGCCACAGACCGCACAGAGAGGCCTTGCCAGGTCCCCCTTTCCTCCGGTCTGTTCAGACCTGGCTGTCGCCTCTTTTCCGCAAACAGATAACGCGTGTAGTGGCGGGGTTGGGGGTGAGTGGGAGTACGGAAGGCGCTGAGGCAGGACTGGGTGTGGCTTCACACTTGTCTTTGGCCCTGTTCACCCACCAGGAAATGGGCCTACTGAGTACTGCAGTAAGGAGGGCCACAGTGGTCTGCATGGAGGAAACTGAGTTCCTGGTTGTCGACCGGGAGGATTTCCTCGCGAATAAGCTGGACGATGAAGTTCAGAAGGAAACTTACTATCGCTACAATTTTTTTAGGTAACTTGCCCGCATTCAGTATCTTTCCTCTTCCTTGTGTTTGGCACTGCCCTTGGGTAGAAATATCCTGGTGGTGGCTGTTAGCCCGAGGTACTCTAAAATACCCATTTCTACCCAACTTCTCTATCTAGCCAAACTCCAAGTACGCCTTCAGGTCTCAGCTCAGATATCCCTTCCTTGTGGAACACTAAAACCCAAGAGAGGAGAACTTAGATCGAGCACTTGCTGGGCCAGGCAGGGTGCTTGTGTTTTGTACTTGTTTCCTATCTCATATCTAGTCTCACATTCAATCCCGTGAGGTTGTTTGGTTTATTTTCTGTTAAGCATTTTTTTGACTGACAAGCCTCTCTGCCGATGCAATAATTCCAATCAGACCAAATTAGACTGAATTAGAAGGTGCCCAGGTTTAATGAACGCCAGCACTCCCAGGTGGCCCCTGGGGAAACAAAGTGGGGAAAGGAGAACCAGAATGACCACCGAAGAGGAAAAAGAGGAGACCATTCTCTGGGGGGGGCAGTTTAATAGCCTGTGGGAGTGGTCTTGACCCTCCCTGGGGAGGGGACACCATTTGGCAGGCTTTCTCGGAGGTAGAGTTTGGACTGAGGCAACTCTCAGGGGAGGGGGCTTGGAATGGAGTTTTCTGCCCAACATTCCAAAATAGATGCCAGGGGCTGGGGTGGAGCCCCCAACTAAACATTCCAGATTCTTTGTATAAAGGGGTGTCAGGGGGCTGGGGTGAAGCCCCTCAACCAAACATTTTCCTCAGTGTGTAGATGAGAGTGTCAGGGCTCAGGATGATGACATGCCGTCTCTGATTTAAAAGTAACAGGGTCTCAACATCCTATTTCACTGATGTACCCCATCTGTCATCACCCAGATAGACAGGGTGCCCTATCCACTGCTGCACCCTGTGTTCCTTAAAATCCCTGTCCATACTGTGACTCTTCATTGTGTACTATTTTTTTTTATAGTTTGCATGCCATATCTGACAGTAGTGTGCTGACAGGGACCAGATTTAGCCACCATCGTAATCTTCCCGTTGTCATGGTGCTAAGCACACATGATGCTCATCAAATAAATGTTGACTGAATGTACTGATGGAGGGCCTAGCCCCTGTGGCTGAGCCTGGGAGGTAGCATCACCGAGGGGATGGAGCCTGGAAAAGGCAGGAGGTCCTGAGAGGTGTGCAAACTGTGGGTAAATGGGTCTGACACTCAACCTCCACTCTTGGGCTTAGAAAAAGGAAAATTCCATGGACTAATTAAATTTAGCAGGGCTTATTTGAACTGAGCAAAGCAAAGCAAAAATAAACAACCTGAGACTCATATAGATCTCAGAACCAAAGCAAATTCTGAGCGTTCCAACTAGCAACATAATCAGATGCAATATGAGACAGAGAAATGGATTACTACAGCCTAGCTAGTAATATGTTATAGCTTAGCTGTTTGTGATTTAGCAGCTCACTGTACAGGAGTGGTTGTATCACTTTGTTCTGAGCCCAGGACATGGGCCCAGCACAAATCTACAACCTTAGCTTCTAAGGTAACTCTGGGTAGACTTCCCATCTTGGGGTTTAGCTTCTTGCTTCACAAAAAGGGGACAGTGCCCAGCTTCTGTCCCAGACTCTAAGGGTGGTGTGGGGTGATGTGACAGAGGAGAGGGTCCAGGGCATGGTACGCAGTCGGTGCTGTGCTCTTCTTGGCATGTTCCTCCTCTTCCTTCTTTCTAGATACCCCTCTGAGGTCAGGCTATGGACCCTGCTCCCATGTGATGCTCAGAATTGAACTCATTGAACTCGGCATGTTTGATGCCTGAGCCACTTGAGTTAGCCAGCTCAGTCAACCTGAGTCTGTTGAGTTTGGAGCCCATCACATGTTAGAACCAAGGGAAGTCTGTCATTGTTAGCAACCCCATGAAGCCACCAAATAGAGAGAAGCAACTTGTGTGACTCATGGTGCCTGAGGTCAGGGAAGAGATGGCCACTTTGGAGTGAGCCTTTAAACACCTCCAAAGGGCTCTAGTCATCTCCCCTCTCCCCAGGCTCTGAGCTAAATGTTTGAAGCTCAGGGGCCAGAGGCAGCTAGAGGTTTGTGTAACCCCTGGGACCTAAAGTTAGGGCAACACTCCTTGACTGGGAACCAAATAGCCAGTGTGCTGAAGTAAAGAATCATCTGAGCTGATGGTCCTTGCTATGGGGAGAGCTCATGAGCCAGAGTTGCAGGGAGTAGCAGAAACGGAGCCAGCAAGAAGGTTCCTGAATGGTGGAACAGAGTGCAAGAAGCCAGGTTCTGGGCAACTCAGGGTTGTCTGGGTGGAGACAGGGAGGGGGCACTCAGTGGAAGAGGGGGGCCTTGAGGAAATGCAGGATGCTGACCACAGTCTGGGGTGAGGCAACATGCGACGTGGTGGAATCTTCCACCCCAGGCATTCTCTCGAGAGTCCAAGAAAAAGGCTCCTTTCTGGACTGTTCTAATATTGGGTGCTAAGGTCTAATAGGCTTCCCTCTCCCCCACCCCCAGGAAGTTGGATCTGTTCCAGTCCTGGTCTGATGAGAAACTCTGGCAGCTGGTGGCCTTGGGGAGGATAGAGAAGTTCTCCCATGGACAACTGGTGTCAAAAGACTTTGTGAGTTCGTCATTTATCGTATTCATCTGCAAGGTGAGAGTCTGAGCAGGCGGCAAAGCTGGGAAGAGAAGGGCCAACTTAAAGCCCTTTGGCCGGGAAGACATGGTTTGGGCCAGGTCTACAACGCGAGCAGCTCATGTCCTTGTCTGACCTTCCATGCTCCAGCTTAAGGTCTACTGCAAAGCATGGCGTGCTTGCCTCAGAGGGTTGCTGTAAACTTCGGGGTGCAGCGTGACCCTGTTGTTGGAGGTAGGGATGGGAATGCATTGCAAATGTGGAAACCATGTGTAGGATCTAACTCTCTGTGGGCTGCCTCTTTCTCTACATACATGCCTATGTTCAGATTTATAAGTTAGGCACAGTAAGAGATTTAAGTTGTCATGAAATAGAACTATTACGTACTGAAATACTCTACCCTCACCCTTTTTGTGATGATGTAAGATGAAATACAAAGAAAACAACTTATAGCCTTTCTTTAGCATATTTGTATCACAAAACCACAGATTTTATGTTTTGGGCCACTGTTAAGTAGAATAAAGTTACTTGACCGTAGTACTTGACATTCCAGCAGTTGAGCTGATAATGGAGAGCTATCAAACACCTCACAGGTAGTAGCATATACAGCATGGATACATTGGCCATGGTTCATGTCCTAGGCAGGACAGAGTAGGCTGGCAAGAAATATACCCATGCTACTCAGAAGGGCACGCAGCTTCAAACTCACAATTTGTGTATTTCTGAGGCTCTCCATTTGATGCTCTTAGTCTTGAAGATTACAGATGACTGTAGCCACAGCTAAGTTCTTGTTTATGATGCACATGCTGCGTCTCATTTTGGTCTCACAGTCACCTCCCAAGTGTTGGTAGGGTCCTCTTCTTTAACAGAAGAGTAAACTGAGGCACAGGGCTATGAAATGTTTGCCCACAGTCACAGAGTTGGGGCAGGGGCAAGCTTCACTTCTGGTCTGTCTGACTCCAAGGCCTTTCTCCAGAACTGGGATTGGAGTTGACCTGCCAGTTCCTTACACTGTAAGTCACCAAAGAGATTTGGTGCAATTTTGTCAAGGTGATGTTGGTCCAGGATGTGAATGGATACAAAGATGGAGAAGACTCATTTTCTCCGTCTGTCTCCTCCACTGGATCTGGAGCATGGTCAAAGTTGTCAGCGCCAAGTGCCGAGGGATAGGTATATGGGAGTGATCTCCAAGGACTAGGGAAGGGGAAACTGCAAGGAATGCACAGGATTGACATGCACCAGAGCTGGCTTGCATGGCCTGGCCTGAGCTGAGTGTCACATTTTCAGGCATTTTATGAGTTTACACATATTATTTTTTATTTAATTGATAACTTTATCAATAATAACAACATTTATAGACATTCTAGAGTACACAATAGGACACACAGGGTAACAGCTGAGCTTTGTTGGATTCACACAGCTCCTGCAAACAACTCCGGAAACCTTTAGTCAAAAGCAGAGCCCCAGCCTGGTCTGGTTCCTGTTGTGGGACTGCAGCACACTGGCTCTTCGTGTCCACGCCCTGATTTTCCTGGTGAAGACACTAACAGGGAGCTGCAGTCCCACGTGTGAGACAAATGCATTTGTCCTTACCCAGGAGGAAACAGAATCTGGTGGGATCACTGCAGAACGGGGGACCAAGGACATGGCCCATCTGTGGGAGGAGCGCTCACCTCAGCTTGTCTTGCAGAGACTTTGGAACAGTCAATGATGGTGATTCTACAGTAGAAGGTCATCTCAGTGGAAAATAGAAAGTCAAGATGGGGCCGGGAGTGGAGGAGCACACCTTTAATCTCAGCACTCAAGTGGCAGAAGCAGGTGGATCTCTGTGAGTTCGAGGCCAGCCTGGTCTACAAAGTGAGTTCCAGGACAGCCAGGACTGTTCCACAGAGAAACCTTGTTTCAAAATACAAATAACAAATAAATAAGTAATGATACAGAAATGAACCTGCTGCTTTCAGACACCAAGAGGAGGACGGAACAGGCAGGTGGAACAAAGCAGTGAATTCCTGAGCAGATGACTTGGAAAGTTCTCTTTATGATGACCTCTGTGCCTAAATCTAAAATGACCAGCACCTTCAATAACCCGGGGCCAGCGTTAAATACAAAAATGACCATAGGGTCAGTGAGAAGGCTTAGTGAGTAAAGGAGCTTGCTACTAAGCCCAAGGACCGGAGTTCAGTCCTTGAATTCACATGGTGGAAGGAGAGAGCCAACCCTCAAAGTTGTCCTCCGACCTCCACATTCGCGCTGTGGCAAGTGCCCCTCTATTGTCTGAGTCATCACAGAACGCGCACCATTGATGAGCAGGTGTGAAAGCTACCAGCGGTCTCAATTTGCTGAGCGCCATTCATGTGAGGGTAAGCATGGGCGAACAATAGATGGCCTAGGAGATTTTGATGAACTCACTGGGGAAATGCTGCCTTCAGCTTTCTTTGTCAAATCAAGGCTGATCTGTGAGACAGCTCCGTCAAAGGTGACTGAGAACCGGAGGGCTGTGTGGGATTTCTAGAGTGTGCGTGTTTTATTTTGTACAAGTGATCTCAACTCCCCTACCTCTGCCGTGCTGAGAACTGAACCCAAGACCCGTCACAGTAGGCAAGGGATTTACCATTGAGATACATCGCCACCCCCTTTAAAAGGTTAGTTTGCAATAATTGTACATTTTCTACATCCACCATTTGTTTTATTCTGGAGACAGGGTCTCCCTGTGTAGCCCAAGGTGGCCTTGAATTCTTCATCCTCCTGTCTCTACCCCTGAAGGTAACATTTACTTACGTGGTGAACATGTACATAAATTTTCCCTGTTGTTAGGCTTAGCAGCACCACTAGGGGGAGTGTTGTTCTTCAGGGGCCAGGCCCAGTCACGGATAATTAAGGCCAATTAACCTTCGGCAAAAGGGATTTATGGAGGGCTGGTAAGTAGGCAGTGGATTTGTGGAGCGATGGAGGGTGTGGAAACCTGCAGAAGCAGATCCTGAGCTGCAAATACCAAACACAGGGCAAAGGGGAAGGCGCTCCCACAGCCAGTGTAGAAGTAATAGGGTAGGTAACTGGCACCTCCCGGAATCGGCCTCATTAAGCGTACCCATCAGAAGGGACCCAAAGAACCCAGGATCTTTGCTGCAAGGAGCTGGAATTAAAGCGACTGGCTTCCAGTCTCAACACATTCAAAGGGACTGGATTAACGGTTCTGTCCTCTGCCCCAGGCTCTGGAGCACTGAGATTACAGACCTGAGATGACAGATTACATCAGTGCCGCTATGGCCAGCTGGCGTGTCTTTTTTTCTATTTGCATCTCCATTTTTTCATCTGTAAAACGGGACCACTGAATTCATAAAGTCTTGCAATAAGAATTAGGTTAATAGCCAGGCGGTGGTGGTGCACGCCTTTAATCCCAGCACTCTGGAAGGCAGAAGCAGGTGGATCTCTGTGAGTTCGACACCAGCCTGTTCTACAGACTGTTCCAGGACAGGCTCCAAACGCTACAGAGAAAGAAACCCTGTCTCTAAAAACAAAAACAAGAACAAACAAACAAACAAAAACAAAAAAAGGGAAAAAGAATTAGTTTAATATTAAAATCTTTTTTTAAAATAGAAGGTGGGCTAGAGAGATGCGTAAGCAGTCAAGAGCATGAACTGCTCTTGTAAAGGACCTGTGTGGGGTCCCAGTGCCCGCGTAGGGTGGCTCACAGCTACCAGTAACTCCAGTTGAATTGGTTTCTTTTTAGTGTTGACTAATATTTCATTGTCAAGATGCACCATAGTTATTTCTCCATATATTTATATAAAATATATGAAAATTCTCAAGCCCCCTGCATCCCCTGAGCTATTAAATCCAAAAGTTCAGGAAGGAGGGCTGGTAGTTGACAAAGCTTGAGTTTTCTGAAGCACACTAAATTACTTTTTTAAAAGGGAAACTCCTCTCTCTCTCTAAAGATTGGTTCACCACACAACCTGCATGGGAGTTAAGTGCCACAGGTAACTCTCCAGGGGAAATAATACACAGGCCAGAGTGTGGCTGCGGGCAGGGCACCCTGGGCCAGCAGTGGAGTTCAGCTTATTCCTTACAGTGTTTCACTAAAATCTAGCCTTTAACAGGAAGGTTTATGTATCAATTCTCAACTGTGGCTTCGAGAATTCAGAAGAGGCACCCGCACACCAGATCCTGTGTGTCCTCTAGCAGGAACTGAGCCGCCCCTGCTTTTCTGACTTTCATTCGCTATGTAGCTGGCTCTTCGCCTGTTCAAACTTCCTCAGCACCCAGACTCCTGTACTTCCTGCCATGAGAGGATGGAGTCATCTGCCAGCCACTGATTTCCTATAAGGGAGGTTCGGGAATACAATTCCCACTGGTATCTCAAACGCAATTAATGCCCACAATCAATCCCTTCTGGGCCACTTGGCACACATGGCTGGACCTCTCTCTGCAAGCATCAGAGGCAATAAAGACTTCTGAGAGACTCTTCTGAGAGGAACCACCGCTTCTCTCTTATCTGCGGTTCTTGGGTGAGACGTATATGGTGAACGAATGTTGGCAAAGCCCTATGGACAGTGTTGGCACACAAGGACTTACTAGATGTCTGTCCCCTTACCAATAGTAGCCTGCCTTTAAGTTCAACCTTTCTGTATTTCTTAGACTTCCTATTAAGAAGCAAAAGATTTCTAAAAGATAGGAAATAAAAGGAATATAGCAGTTTTTTCTGGTGCCGGGATTCAAGTCTGGGACCCCCACATATGTTAGGATTGCTTTGTTCTTGTTTCTTCTTCTTCCTTTTTTAATATTTATTTATTCATTATGTATACAATATTCTGTCTGCATGTATGCCTGCATGTCAGAAGAGACCTCGTTACAGATGGTTGTGAGCCACCATGTGGTTGCTGGGAATTGAACTCAGGACCTTTGGAAGAGCAGACAATGCTCTTAACCACTGAGCCATCTCTCCAGCCCTGTTCTGTTTCTTCTTGAAGCAGGGGGTCTCTGTGTATCCAATGCTGACCTCAAACTTGAAATCCTCCTGCCTCAGCCTTTTTGTGCCGAGACTACAGCCTGTGCCGCCATTCTTGGCCTAGAGACCCATATCTTGATCTAACCTCTCAGAGCAGCAAGGCAGGAGAAGGGGATGTTGGGAATTAAAGACTGGCTTCTAAAGTTCTTACTCTGACCATCACAAGTTCCCTTTCTAGGAAACTGATCCAAGCAAATAAGGAGGTTGTGTCCAATCTAAAACTGAGGAAGTCCCATCCCTCTGCCTGCCCCAGGAGCTGCTTTAGTGACCTCTGTAAGAATTAGAAGATGGTGGTAGCACACGCATTTAATCCCAGCACTAGGAAGACACGGGCAGATGGATCTCCGTGAGTTCGAGGTCAGCCTACTCTACAGAGCAAGTTCTGGGATAGCCAGGACTACACAGAGAAACCCTGTCTCAAAACACAGAAACAAAGAGAACTGAAGATGTATGTTAGTTGCTTGCTGTGCAGGGCATCAACAATCAACAAATATTGCCACTTTTTCTCAGTCATCTGGGAGTAGCATAAGTCTGTAGGTTGAGAACAGAGAAGGCAGGACAGCGCTCCCCTAGTTCTATCCAGCATTTTCTACTGACTGTTAGTTACCTGGAACTGAGTCATCCCCACTTCCAGAACAGAGGACTTGGGAAAGGTGAAGGCTTCCGGGTTAATTTAAATTGGGGCTTTGCTATGCTGAGCAAAATAAAACTTACAGATAATGCTGACAAATTTGAAACAGCCAAATCTGAATCTTTTAGAAAACGTTTTCTGGGGCCTGGAGAGATGGCTCTGTGGTTCAGAGCACTGACTGTTCTTGCAGAGAACCTGAGTTCAAGTTCCCAGCACCAACATCAGGCAGCTCACACCTGCCTACAACTCCAGTTCCATGGGATCAGATGACATCACCTGGTCTTCTAGGACACCTGCATATGCAGATACAGACAAGCAAGCACACTCACATAAAACTAAATAAGCATAAAAATGTCTTCTTGAATTAGAACTTTCCAATCTGAGCTATTTTTCTCTTGAATTCAAAACCTGACAATCATCAACCAAATTGACGTATTGAACATTTCCAACCTCCAGAAGATGTCCTTGTGCCCTTTCTCAGACAAAATTCCCCCAAAGATGCTCCTGTTACAATATCATCACAGGTTGCTTTTGAGATTTATTTTGTGTGATGGATGTTTTGCCTGCATGTATGTCTGTGTACCACCTGTGTACAGTGCCTGTGGAGTCAGAAGAGGGTGTTGGATCCCTGGAACTAGAGTTTTGTAGATAGAGAGTTGTTAGCTACCATGTAGGTGCTGGGAATTGCCCCAGGTCCTCTGGAAAAGCAGGGTTCTTAACCTCTGAGCTCCTTCTCTAGCCGCAAACTGCCTCTCTAGCCCCGAGCTGCCTCTAACCCAACCATAGAGTACTTTTACCAGTTTCTGAACCTCCTAGAGATGGAATAACACTAGTACATACATCTGATTCTTTGTTACTCAGCCTATGTTGAGGAGAGACAAGAAGATGCCTCTGGGCTCCCTGGTCAGGGAGTTGATATAAACACTTTGCATTGGTATGGATCTTGGTCTATTGATACAAATTTAAGGTCAATTTTTTTATACTGTGTATATGTATTTCTGCTCTCATTTAAGGTATCATGTTTGTACAGTTCACTAAAAATGTATAATTAGGAATTACAGATTGATAGTCATTTATAATAGTCAAACTTGTAATCATGTTAGGTTTCCTAGATATACAGAGATATATTTCAGTTTAGATAATCTTCAACACTTCAAAGACCTACAGAATATGGCATTTAAAAGGTTTTAAGAACTTAGACATTTTGTTGCCAATGAGACAAGTCAGTTTTGGGCAGCACCAATCTGCTTCAAGAGGTTGATATACATTGAAGAAACTCGTTATGGAATTTGTCTTCAATGTGACAAGGCTATCCATTTGGGCAAGAAATTGCTCTTGACTGGACTGCTTGATGGTATGTTATATAAACTGGACATGCAGGACCCATAGAAAAGTGACTGCTGAACTTGCCTAAAGAAGGTGAGTCAGTCCTTTTGGGTTCTGCTTCATGAAAGAGTCTGTTAGACATTCTGCAGGACACAGAAGAAAGTGACTGACAAACTGCCAATATAGGCAAAACAACCTTCAGATTTCCTGCTTCATGGAAAAGTCTGCTGGAAACTATGGGCTTGTAGGCTGAAGATGGGTGCTCCAACATTACAGAAGAACTTTGGGTTACTGTCCCAGCACCCAAACTCTGTCAGTTCTAGAGTTTTGGAAGTTGCTTACAATGCATTTCCTGTTTACTTGGATAATATTGTATCCTCCTGGGGTCTTTGATGGAGATGAAGACAGATAGTTATAGTTTTTCTTAGGTATGATAAAAGATAAATTAGATATGAAACTTTAGACTTACAAATATTGTAACTAATTCTTGTTGAAATCTGTTTTGTTATATGTAATTTTACTATGTTAAAGCTGAAACCTTTCTTTTTATTTAGACAGAAAAGGGGAGATAATGTGGGATTCCCCTCTGTATGCTATTAATATGTTTTATTATCATTGGTTAATAAAGAAACTGCTTTGGCCTATGGCAGGGCAGAATAAAGCCAGGTGGGGAATTTGAACAGACATATAGAGAGTAGGCAGATTCAGAGAGATGTCATGTAGCTACAGAAGGAGAAAGACACCAGAACCTTACCGGTAGGTCACAGCCTTGTGGTGCTATACAGATTAATAGAAATGGGTTAATTTAAGATGTAAGAGCTAGTTAGAAATATACCTGAGCCATCGGCCAAATAGTATTGTAATTAATATAGTTTTTTTGTGATTATTTGGGTCTGGCTGGCTGGGAAACACAGGCACAATCTCCGCTTACAGGGAGTCTAATGAATCAGCTCTAAGCTAACTGAGAGACCCATCTTGTAAAAATATGGTAGAGAATGACTGAGGAAGACACCTGATATCGTCTTCTGGCCTCCACATGCTTGAGCATGTGTGTGCAGATGCACACACACATACATATATACACACACAAACATGTACACACATACAAATAAAGAATTAGCATAGACTAATATTCTAAGCAATAGTATAGGATTATATGTTTGGCCAGATGTCTTTTTGTTGGTTGGTCTTTTGAGACAAACTCTCACTGTGTAGCCCTGGATGGCCTGGGATTTGCAATATAGATGAAGCTGGCCTTGAACTCAGAGATCTGACTGCCTCTGCCTCCTAAATTCCTGGATTAAGGGTGTACCACCACACCTTTTCCTCTTCTTCTTTTGTCTTTGCTACAGTTAGCTGAGAGGTGAACATCATCCTTGGGAATCTAGGTGGTTTGTTTTTGTTTGTTTGTTTAGTTTCAAGACAGGGTTTCTTTGTGTAGCTTTTGGCTGTTCTGGAACTCACTCTGTAGACCAGGCTGGCCTTAAACTCACAGAGATCCATCTGCCTCTGCCTCCCAAGTGTTAGAATTAAAGACCACCACCTGGCCTTTTTTGCTTTTTGTTTCTTTAAAAAGAGTTTTTTGTTTTGTTTTGTTTTGTTTTGTTTTAATGTGTATGGGTGTCTTGCCTGCATGTATAGAAGTTCACCATGTGTGAGGCTGGGGTCTGCAGAGGCCAGAAGAGGGCATTAGATCCCTGGGAACTGGAGTTATAGCTGGTTTGAGCTGCTGGGTTTGTGCTGGAGACTGAGCCTGGCTAGTCCGGAAGAGCAGCCAGTGCTCTTAACCACTGAGCCGTCTCTCCAGCTCCACAGGTGATTATTTCAAAGACCAGAAATTAACTGCAGAATAATTATAAAGGTCCCTGGGCAATGGTGGTGCACACCTTTAACCGCTGCACTCCAGAGGCAAAGGCAGGCAGATCTCTGAATACGAGGCCAGCCTGGTCTACAGAGTGAGTTTCAGGATGGCCAGGGCTACACAGAGAAACTTTGCCTTAAAAAGCTAAAGTGTGTGTGTGTGTGTGTGTGTGTGTGTGTGTGTGTGTGACTGTCAGTATCAGCAGGATGTGTAGCCTGTAGTTAGTAGTACCACTGACTGTCTCGTTACATCCTCAGTGATGACTTTCGTCAGTATCAGTACTGTGTGTAATTTCTATGCTTCTTTAGGTGCTTGAATTTGCTATGAGACAATAACAATTTTATTAAGGAAGACACCTGGAACGATATACATTGAGCAAATAAAACAAAATGGGGTTAGGTCAGGTGGATATAAAGCGTCCTTTCAAAGCCTGTCCTGCCTGGAACGTCCAGGTTTAACCCTTGGCTTCTATCTCTTGATGTGCCCAGGGCAGCTGTGAGATCGTGCGGATGATAGACCTGGGAGCCTCCAGTACCTATTATAAGTGGGTCTGGCAGCAGCTGGATCTGTTGGACCACAAACCTCTGGGAGTTCACCGCGAAAGTAAGTCACACGGCCACATCTGTTGATAGCATAGCTGGCAGGGGAGAGGTGTGTCCCCTGGGCCCTGTTCGGGTTCCAGGCCCCAGTCCTTAGACTCATGGATGTCTGAGCTCAAAGGGGGGGGGGCAGGAGATCTGCTTTGACTCTCCTCTTCTACCAGCTCGAAGAGCCTGATCTTGGGCCCTGCCTGCTGGCTCCTCCCTCCCTCTCTGGATTCTTCCATGTAAGCACTACTTGTGCCTCATGCACCCCCACCTGTCTTTCCCCAGCCCTCTTCTGCTTTTCACATCTTAGATGACGCATCCTTATTCTGAGAATTCTCCTAGACTCCTCATGCTGAAGCAGCATCTTCCCCCCCAGCCCTCATTACAGCCCATTTGCATCTGTGTCGTGTCTGCTCCACTGCAATCACTGAATCTGAAAGGGTTATTAAATGGCTGCCTCCCTAGAATTTAAACTCTAGGATCCCAGGGCCTGTGGCCCTCCCAGGCATCTGATGTATATTCAGAGTGACTCACAGGGTCAACACTCACATTTTAGCTACTGTGGATAGTTTTGAGTATGTCCTGAGTTGTGACTGTACCTGTGTATTCTCCGATGCCTATCTAAATTGATATATTTGTGGCACGGATAATTGCCATCATTCACTGAATTCTGCATAAACTCAGTGGTTTGTTTATACAGAAGTGTAATTCATAACAGATGTATTAGTCAAGCCTTTCTAGAGTAACAGAACTTAAAGAATTAATAGCGCTCTCTCTATATAGAAAGGGGCTTTATTAGAATGGCTTACAGGCTGGGGTTCAGCTAGTCCAGCCATGGCAGCCTGTGAGTGGAAGGTAGTTGTGAACAGTCCACAGGCTGGATGCCTCGGCCATTCTTCAGTAGACGCTAGAATCCTGAAGTGGGCTCCAATGCCAGGGAAGGGATGGACTAGCTAGCAAGGTGGGAACAGCAGGCAAACAGCAATGCTTCTTTTCTCCGTATCCCTATATAGGCTTCCAGCAGAAGGCATGGCTAGGTTAGAGGTGCTGCCTAGCCCAGATCCAGATTAAAGGTGTATCTTTCTACCTCAGAGATCCAGATTAGAAGTAGATCTTCCCACTTCAAATTAAGCAAAAATCCCTCAGAGGTGTACTCTCCATTTTTAGGCTTTAGTTAATTCCAGATGCAGTCAGGCTGATAACCAAGACTAGCCCTCACTGCAGATTTCAATAAGATACAATTGTATCTCCGTTTTACAGATACAGAAACGGAGGTTCAGAGAACTGAAACTTCTGTCTAAAGGCCATACAGATACTAAGTAATGGAGGGCTGAAGAGTGCAGGCCTGCACATTGAAAGAAAGGCAAAAGCTTTCATATTTGCCAAAGGCTCCAGGCATGCTCAGTCTCTGTTTCTTGGTATTAAACACAATCAGTGTGAGATAAAAGCTTGTAGAACCTGCCTGAGGTGACAACTTCCCGACTTTGGGTGGTGTTTCTGTTTACAGGAGGCTGTATATGTGTGTGCATGCAAGAGCATGTGAGTGTGTGTGTGTGTGTGTGTGTGTGTATGTGAGAGAGAGTGTGTGTGTGAGTACATGTGTGTGAGTACGTATATGTGTGTGAGAGTGTGTGTGTGTGAGTGTGTGTGTGTGTATGAGTATGTGAGAGACTGTGTGTGTGTATATGAGAGAGAGTGTGTGTGTGAGTATGTGAGAGAGAGTGTGTGTGTGAGTATGTGAGAGAGACTGTGTGTGTGTGTGAGTATGTGAGAATGTGATTGTGAGTGTGTGTGTGTGTGTGTGTGTGTGTGTGTGTGTTATACATTTGGGTAAAGAGACCCAGCCCTCAACAGACAGCCGCAGTGACTCAGGGATTGCATGTTTACTAAGTACCAGCACTGGCTTCCTCCCAACAATCCTTTGAGATTATAATCCAACCTCTCCAAAATTATTTTGTGGATGTGGCCAGTTGTTCTGCTATTAGAACTGAAGCCAACATTGGTGGCTGGGCAGGGGAAAGGGTGTGTGTGGGGTGGGGGCGTGACAAAGAGAACTTTGGAGCTTTACAGAGCCATGTTTACCCCACATAGTAGGTGGTGTTGGTTAGTACTTAAATCGTTTGACCTGGCTTCTCCATCACCCTTACAGATAGTATCACCATTAAACATGGTCAGAGACAGCGTGTTCATTCCCAGACCCAAATAATCACACAGAAACTATATTAATTATAACACTGCTTAGCCTATTAGCTCAGGCTTCTTAACTAACTCTTACATCTTAAATTAACCCACTTCTATTAATCTGTATATAGCCACGAGGCTGTGGCCTGCCTACAGTAAGGTTCCGGTGTGCCGTCCTCCTTTGCCAGTTACACGGCATCTCTCTGACTCCGTCTATGCTCTCTCTGTATATATCTCTCTTCTAACCTGACTATATTCTGCTCTGCTATAGGCCGAAGCAGCTTCTTTATGAACTAATGGTAATAAAACATATTCCCAGCATACAGATGGGAATCCCACATCAGTTAAGAGTCTATGCTCATGCAAGGTGGTGACGGTGCACATCTTTAATTCCAGCACTCGGGAGGTAGAGGCAGGTGAATCTCTGAATTTGAGGTCAGCTTGGTCTACAGAATGAGTTCCAGAAAAGCCAGGGCTACATAGAGAAACCCTGCCTTGTGGGAAGAGAGAGAGAGAGAGAGAGAGAGAGAGAGAGAGAGAGAGAGAGCGAGAGAGAGCACCTAGGCTTAGACTCCAGGGTCCTGTGTGACACTGGACAAATGGCTATCTCTTTGTACGTCAGTGTCCTCGGGTCCTGCAAAATGTAAATCATGTTCCCTATATGATAGACTCATTTGGATGTTAAGCAAATGAACATACAAAACTCATAAACCACTCCCTGGGTGCATGAATTTATGGTAGACACTTGTCAACATTACTGCAAGATTACAGGCAGGCTGAAAGGATGTCAATTTTCATGTCAGCCACCCCCCAACACCAGTCCCCTAGGTATAAGGTCGTATTGCACAAATTTGGATATGCTATGTTTCTATCGTGGACCAGTTCAAAATATTTTTAAGTTTCTCTTTTGATTTTTTTCTTTGACCCACTGAATATTAATCAGAGTATTATTTGGTTTCCAAGATTTGGGGACCATCCAGCTATCTTTCTCTTTATTATTTCTATGATAAAACATTCGGGACAGTTTGGATCCTCTTGAATGTGTTGAATGTTGTTTTATGGCTCAGAAAGCAATCTATCTTGGTAAATGCTCCATTTGCATTTGAAAAGAATATGCTGTCATCGGCAGCAGCGTGCTGTGAATGTAAGTCAGCTGGGCTGGTGATGGGGAGGAGGGGTCGGTGTCCTTCCTGATTTTCCTCATCTGCTCTATCAGCTGTTAGTACGGAGCTGAGAAAATCTCCACCTACTGTTTTCTCTCTCCCCCCCCCACTCCGCCCTCCTTCCCCTCCCCCCTCTGTATCCGAGGTTGACTTTGACCCATAGAACCACAGGGCTGAATTCTTCAAGACAAGGAAGCTTGGCTTTGAGGTGTCAAGACTGAGTCCCAGACTGCAAGGCTGGGTGCTCTACCATGAGCTACATTCTTGACCTAAGATGAACTTCCTTGTCTCTGGTAGGAGTCTTTGCTCTAAAATCTACTTTTTTCTGATGCTATTTTAGCCACTCCTTTTGATTTAATTTAGCTTCCTTTGATTACTATTAGTTTGATATTTCTCTTCCTATCATTTTGTGTTTGGGGTTTTTTTTGGTATCTTTTATTTAAAATGGCTTTTTCTGTTTTTGTGGCACTGGGGATCAAATCTAGGGTCTTACGCATGCCAGGGAAACACTATACCATTCATCTATCACCACGGCCACAAAGATGAGCTTATTTAAAAAGTTTTAAACATTTTTGTTTATTTTTTTTTAGGCTAGAAGTGTGCGTACTTGGATAGACTAACTGGCTACCAGACCCCAGGGGGCCTCCCATTTCTACACCTCTAATGCTGAGATTATAGACATGCTGTCACATACACATGTGCATGTTTGTGTCTGTGAGTGAGCGTGTACACATGCCATGGTGCACATGTGGAAGTCGGAGGGCAAACACAGGTGTTGGCTCTTGCCTTCTTCCTTGTTTGATGAGGGTCTCTTGTTTGCCAGGAAGTATGCCAGACTAGCTGTCCCCTGATTGGTTTCTGGTTCCATTTGTTTGGAATACACTTTTCCATCCTTTCATGCTATGGTGGCCTCTTTCTTTGATGGTGAGGTGCATTTATTGAAGGCAACTTATAGATGCCAGCTGTCTGTCTGTCTGTCTATCTATCTATCTATCTATCTATCTATCTTTCAAGACAGGGTTTCTCTATGTAGAACTGTTTGTCCTGGAACTCACTCTGTAGACCAGGCTAGGCTTGAACCCACAGAGATCTGCCTGCATCTGCTTCCCAAGTACTAGCCAGGATTAAATGTGTGAGCCACCACCATCAGGCAATGAAGTTTGTTTTTTAAAGCCAATCTACTACTCTATGTCTTTTGATGGAAGAATTGATACATTAAGCTTCAGAGTTGTTATTGAAAGTTGTGTATTAACTCCTGTGTTTGTGTTGATTTTGTAGCGTTTGGTGTTTTCCTATTCCCCTTGTGCTTACTGTTCTAGCCTGGTTTCTTCTTTCCTTTGGCCCCTGGATGTGTTTACCTTTCTTTCTTTTTTTTTTTAAGATTTATTTGCTGGGTGGTGGTGGCACACAACTTTAATCTTAGAACTTGGAAAGCAGAGGCAGGTGGATCTCTGTGAGTTCGAGGCCAGCCTGGTCTACAGAGCGAGTTCCAGGACAGCCAAGGCTGTTAAACAGAGAAACCTTGTCTTGAAAAAAAATTTTTTATTACTTTACATGTATGTATGTGCTCTGTGTGTGCACCCTGGGATCCCCTGGTACTAGGTTACAGATAGTTGTGAGCTGCCATGCGGGTGCTTGGAGTCTAACCCAGTCCTCTGCAAGAGCAAGATCTGCTCTCAGCTGCTGAGCCACCTCTTTAGCCAAAGAAGATAACAAGGATGGGTTAGTGCTCACGGATTCCTTTAGTTTGTATTCATCGTGGAAAGTGTTTCTTTCTCCTTAATTATGACCGTTTTATAGTAATGTAAGTTGGCAGTTACTTTCTTTCATTACTTAAAATTGAGATCTCCCTGGCTGTACCTCCCAAATATAGAAAAAGTCAAGGTGTGAGCCAAGATGCCTGGCCCACCTTGTTTCCTGAGGCGGTCTCTCACTAGGTCATAGAGTTTGCCACGTAGGCTGGGCTGTCTAGCCCACCAGCCCTGAGGTGCTGCCTGTCTCTCCCTCCCCAGTGCTGGGGTAAGTACAAGCTGCCATGCCCAACTATTTGCATGGGTGCTGTGGGTCAATCTCAGAGCCTTGTGTGTGCTAGGCAAGCCCTCTACCACCTGACCTGCATCTCCAGCCCCTACGATCTGGCAGTAGGAAGAGATGGACTCTGAATCGAACAGAACTGAGTTCAAATTAAACATCAGTCTTTTAGCAGGCAACTGAGATTCTCTGCTGTTCACCTCCTCTACCCTAGGCTAACTGTGCACCTAGATGTAGTAATGGAAGGATCTAAGGCAGGGCTGCCCCTGAGGGCAGTTTATGGAATCTGCCTCCTTCTTCCTCCTCCTCCTCTTCGTTGGCTCTGAAGCCTTGGCAGACCTAGAAGTTGCTATGTAGGCCAAGTTGGCCTCAAACTCATAGAGATCTACCATCTCTGCCTCCCAAGTGCTGGGATTAAAGGCGCATGCCCCCACGCCTCCTGCTTTCTTTCCTCCGCGTCTCAGACAATTTGGGCAGGTTCTGACAGGGTTCTTTCACCGTCTTTGGACTGCCCAAGGCCCATTGCTGTGTTTTTCTGTGCTTTCTCTTAATAGTAATCTCTCCTATGGAGAGATTTAAGGAATTCCAGATCAGATCATATCCTCTACAAGACTTCAGCTATTTGAAACTTCGGCATCTCCAGGAAGTCAGCGGACAAAAGGGAAAAACCTTCCATGGGAAGATCAACTCAACAGAAAATAGTCTCCCAAAGTTGCTGGGCCCGAAGGTCAGGTAAGACGAGCTCTTAGCTGATAGAGTAGTCTGGGTGTGGGTGTTAAAGATTTCGGAGATGCTGGTGAGGGGCAGAGGCGGCAGGCAGGTCATCCTAGGTTGATGGGTATGGCTGGCTAAGGCAGCCTAGGGAAGTCCTGGGTTTGTCCTCCAGGATCTGCATTCATTGTCTCTGTCTCACTTGACTACCTAAGAACAACCACCATTCATTTCCTCAAGGCCACAGTAATGTTTTTAAAAGGTAGAAAGGATCTTCTGGCTTTCTGTGTCCACGTTGCTGGGTCCTTTAGACTCAGTGTCTTCAGAAGATTGTCCACCTAGGGGAGCGAGCTCTAGCATGGCAGGTGCGAACTTGGCTTGCAGTCAGTCCAACCCAGGTTCAAATCCTGGCTTGGTCACTTGCTTTGGCTGTGTCCCTGGCCAAGGGATCTGACTTCTCTAAGCCTTATGCTTTGTGGGTTTCTGAGTTTCAAGGTCATTATAAGCCAGTGGTTATATGAAATATTGATAGATCATACTTAATGCTGACAGGATGCTTAGTATCTGGCATTACGTTATCTAATTAATATCCACAATGTCCCTAAAGGTGCTCTGGTCATCACTCAGTTTCCAGGCGAGAAAACTAAGCTTCACAGAAGGGTGAAGTTGCTTGTTCAAGGTCACACATTGTAGAAAGTGGTAAAGCCAGGATTCAAGCCTGAGCAGCTGGTCGAACATCTGTCCCGTCTGCCACAGGTCTCGCTGGCACGCGGCAGAGCCACAGTGAGACCTGTGCTCTTGCCTTAACTCAGGGACCTGAGGAACAGGAAAAGATTGCATCAGGAGCTCCGCTCACTCCCCCTCCTATTTGAAGCTCAAATGTCGTGAGACGTCTAAGCCAGGTGGTGGTAGAGGCAGGTGGATCTCTGTGAGTTTGAATTCAGCCTGCTCTACATAGTGAGTTCCAGTATAGCCAGCGTTACATCATTGAAAAAACAAAACAAAAACTAAAACGGTATCAATAATGGGGTTAGTATCACCGTCCTGTTTCTTGATGGTCTCTTCATTTATCCCTTAACGCTTCCAATCTGCTGGCTTCCATAAGAAGCAACCCATGACTTACAGGTTGTCCCCCCCACCTTTTTTTACAAACAGTATTTATCTGTAGCTTTGGAGCTTGTCCTGGAACTCATTCTGTAGACCAGGCTAGCCTCAACTCACAGAGATCTTCCTACCTCTGCCTCCCAAGTGCTGGGATTAAAGGCGTGCGCCACCACCGCTAGGCTACTTGTTTTTCTTCTGATGGAATATTCCCACTTCCAGTTTCCCCACAGGTAGAGACACACTTCCAGTTTCCCCAGTGTGTCTGTTTTGAGCCAGTAAGGGAGATGGGACAAAGAGAGCCCAGAAGTAAAAGTTACGGGGCATGCTGGGTACACACCTGGCTCATGCTCTTCTTGGAGGGGCAGGAATGAAGCCAGCCTATCTTTGTATGAGCTAAGCGACCCCCAGCTATCTAAAGCTCATAATCTTTTCTCTATTTCTAATCACCTGCTTTGCCTCTCTCCTGCTGCCATAGACAGAAACCAAAGACAGCACAACAGGGCTGCCTTTGTAAAATTAACCTCAATTTGAACAGAGTCTAGGGGCTGCAGGCCCAGCAGGGGAACTTATCTTTATAAACAGAGAGGCCAGCCTCTGCTGTGTCCCTAGGTGCCTAGAGCCACGCCTTTGAACAGTCATTCTGTTTGTAAGCATCTCTGGCTGATGGGAATTCTTGTCCTTTACTGGGCAGCCTGAACTTTATGCTTGTACTTCTTGTCCACCAGGCTGCCTGACTCAGCTGCATGGGATCGTCTGCTCTTCCGGAAGCAGCCTTCTGGTGGCTAAAAGGTCCCTAGTTCCTTTCTCTCCCAAGTCTAGGTTCTCTGACATTTCTGTGACCCCAGCCAGCAGCAGTCAGACTCACTCAGGATTTGGTTTTGAGGTTTTTTTCACCTTCTTCAGAGGTGCAGATTCTCGGGGGGGGGGGGGCTCTCGTCAGCAGAACCGCGAGGGCTGACTTCTTGGGACCTGACTAGCTGACTATTTTATGGATCAGTTCTAACAAGCTGTTACATTTCAGATCTAGGTTTGGTCACCCGGTCAAATGTCCCATGGCCAACACCAAGTTCGGTGAACTCCCCAGGGATGCCATAGTGGGGGTCTACATGAAGGTGCACACTCTGAAGGAAGGTGACATGGTGGTAAGTGTACTAGGAGCTTTGTTCACAAGCTAGTGCACAGCATAGATGGGCTGGGAATACTCGGTAACGAGCAAAAAGGCTTAGAAACCCATCTTTCTATATTTGATGGTATAAGAAATTGTGCTGGGCTGGTAGATGACTCGGGGTGAAAGCGCTTGTAGCTGAAGCCTGTCAACCTGACTTATGCCCGAAGATACAGTGAAAGGAGAGAACTGACTCCTGAAAGTTGTCCTTTTAACACATATGCACACACACATGCAGACACACACATACACACATGTACACACATGCACACACACAGATGTATATACACACGCATACACATGTGAGTGCATATACACATGCACACACACGCATGCACACACATACGATAAAATAAAATATTTTTTTAAATTTTTGTTTAAATTTTGTTTAAAATTTTTTTAATTTTTTAAGAGAGGGTTTCTCTATGTAACAGTTCTGGCTGTCCTGAACTTGCTTTGTAGATCAGGCTGGTCTTGAACTCAGAGCTTTGTCTGCCCCTGCCTCCCAATTGCCAGGATTAAAGGCATGAACTACCACTGCCCAGCTTAAATTAAAATTAAATTAAATTCAAATTAGAGTAAATTAAAATTTTTAAGAAAAGAAAGAAATAAAAAAGAGAAAAAGAAAAGAAAGAAATAGTATTAGTTTTCAGATACAAGGGCAAAAAACTGGGTGGTGGTGGCACACACCTTGGGAGGTGAGGCAGGCGGGTCTTTCTGAGTTCGAGGCTAGCCTGGTCTAGAGAGTAAGTTCTGGGTCAACCAGGATTACACAATAAGATCCTGTCTCAAAAAAAGTAAAACAATAAAATAAAGACATGACAAAGATACTGTGGTTGATCCTTTAGGAATCTATATATTGGGGTTCATGAAAGCAGAGGGGAGACTTTAAGAGAGTTACGAAATAATGTACAAAATAATGTAAAGTTACAAGATATGGGAATGTACTATCTGACAAGGCAGCAGAGGGAACTGGGAGAAAAAAGGAGCCAGCTGGAGATGACGAGGCCAGGGTGACGGGTGGGGGAAGGGAACGACTAAAAATAACCGTCACACATAGCTGTGGCAGTGCGGTGCGCCTGGGAGCTGGGAACAGCCTGAAAGATACCCAATTCAGTTGGCAAGATGCTAGGTACGAGCATGGGTAACGGAATTTGAGCCAGAGCCCATGGGAGAAAACTGGGTGTGGTGGCTCTGGGGAGGCAGAGGCAGGTGAGCCCCTGCTTGGAGAGCTGTGTGGTTTGAAAGAAAATGGCCCCCAAAGGGAGTGGCCCTATTAGGAGTAAGCGTGGTCTTATTGGAGGAAGTGAGTCACTGTGGAGGTGGTCTTTGAAGTCTCATATATGTTCAACCCGTGTCCAGTGAGACAGACCACTTCCTGCTGCCTATGAGACAACATGTAAGCACTCTCAGCTACTCTAGCATGTCCGCCTGCATGCTGCCTTGCTTCCTGCCTGACAGAAACAGACTAAACTCTGGACTGTACGCTGCCAGCACAATTAAATGTTTTCTTTTGTAAGAGTTGCCGTGGTCAAGCCAGGTGGTGGTTTCTCACGCCTTTAATCCCAACACTAGGGAGGCAGAAGCAGGTGGATCTCTGGGAGTTCGAGGCCAGCCTGGTCTACAAGCGCTAGTTCCAGGACAGACTTCAAAGCTACAGAGAAACCCTGTCTCAAAAAAAAGCATAAAAAAGAAAAAAAAAAGAGTTGTGGTCATGGTGTCTCTTCACAGCAACAGAAAACCCTAAGTCATGATCTTCAGGCCAAAGCGCCCCTGTCTCAGAAAACAAGGTGGATGGCTCCCAAGGATGATTCCTGAGACTAGCCTTGGTCTTCCACATGCATGCACACATAGAAAGATGCACGATGAAATAACTTCCAAAGCCTTTCTAAAGAAAAATATAAAACATAAAATGTCCTTATTTCGGAGATACCAATAAAAATATTTATGAAGAAGTCTGGTGAGGTGAAACATAATGCCGAGACAAGAGGAGTATGGATTTGAGGCAATTCTGGGCTGCACAGGGACACCCTGCCTTAGAAACAAACAAACAAATTTGTAAATGAGGCTGCAGATGCTGCTCAATGATGCACACTTGTCTGGGTACCTGGGTTCAATCCCCAGCACTGTCGTGAGGGACTGGAGAGAGAGACAGAGTGGGAGAGAGAAAGAGGTGGGGAGAGCTAGAAGATGGCTCGTTCCTTTGGAGCTCTTGCTGTTCTTTCAGAGGACCTGGGTTCACTCCCAGCACTAATGTGGCAGCTCACAGCCACCTGCAATTCCAGTTCCAGGAGATCCAACATCCTCTCTGATCTCCGTGGGCAGCTGAATATACATGCACTCAGGTGCGCACGCGTATACAATAAATAAATAAATCTGTTTTAGAAAGCAAAGAAAGGAGAAATGTCTAGGTGAAAGTGCTGGCCGTCCTTTAAAACAGCGGAGAGATAGCAAGCCAAGGATGCCGCCTCTTAGTAAGCTTTCTTAGCACTCTACTCGAAAGTCCTAGTGTGCAGTACAGTAAGAGGAGAGAGGGAATAAAAACACATAAAGATTGAAAGCTGGGCCTTGTGTTACAGACCTGCAGTCCCAGGTCCTTAAGAGGCTGCAGCAGAATTGCAAGTTCAAGATCAGTTTGAGAGAGAGAGAGAGAGAGAGAGAGAAAGAGAGGAGAGAGGCTCTTGTTATTTTATTATATAGCTCTAACTGACCTGGAACTCAAACAAGATCCATCTACCTCTGCATTCTAAGTGCTGGGGTTGATTGACTATGTCTGGCTAAAAATAAAATATATATATATATATATATTATATTAGCCATATATATATAATTTGATATATATGTTTTTTTGAAACAGGGTTTCTCTGTGTAGCCCTGACTGTCCTGAAACTCACAATGTAGACCAAACTGGCCTTGAACTTGGAGATCAGGCTGCCTTTGTGTCCTCAGTACTGGGATTAAAGGCATGTGCACCACTGCCTGTGAAAATACTTATTTTTATTTTATGTGTACTTTTTGCCCAAATGTCTGTGTTATATCATATGTGTGTAGTGTCTGCAGGGGAGAGTACTGGGTCCTGGGTACTGGGAGGTACAGGTTTGAAACCGCATGCCCAGGTCCTCTGGAAGAGGAGCAAGTGCTTTTAACCACTGAGCTGTTTCTCCAGCCCCTAAAACAAAATCTTAAAAAGAAGGACTCACTTGGGCAGTGGTGGCATACCCCTTTAATCTCAGCACTCAGGAGGTAGAGGGAGGCAGATCTCTGTGAGTTCGAGGACAGCCTGGTCTACAGAGCTGGTTCCAGGGCAGCCAGGGCTACACAGAAACCCTGTCTCAAAAAATAAAAGCAAACTAACTAACTAACTAGAAGGTCTTGGTATGAAAATGTAAGAATTTAGCCAGGTGCAGGCCACACACCTATAATCCAGAATGCAGGGGGCTAAGATGGGAGAATTGTGAGTTCAGTGCCAACCTGAGCTACACAGGACTGTCTTTAATTATATGACTTCAAACCTATGACAGGGAAAAGGTAAAGCTTTAGTAAAATGTTAGTGATCACAGGAGACTCAGAGTTCAGGGTACGGGGTGAGCTAGCGATGTGTAGAACATTGTCGGGCAGAAGGGTGTTGGTTTAGACTGTAATAGACAAAGATTTTAGATATTGTCAACACCCATAGGACTCTGCAGCACACAGACATGGCTGGCCTCTGGTGGTTTTTAAATGTTTGTTTATTTTTGTCATACTGGAGATCAGAACCTAGGGTTTCACACATGCTAAGCAAATTGCTCTGCCACTGAACTACATCCCCCAACCCAAGAGTGAATCTTTTTCCTTTCTTTCTTTTTTGATTTTCAGAAAGGGTCTTACTCTGTATGTAGCTCAGGCTGGCCTGTACCTTACTATATAGCACAGGCTGGCTTTGAATTTTTGGGTGATTCAGCCTCCTGAGTGCTGAATACATACATACGTACATACATAATATGTACATACATATACACATACGTATACTTGTAATATATGTATACATACACACATTATATATACATATAATATATATATATATATATATATATATATATATATACTGTTACACCTGGAATTAAGAATGAATTTGATGTGGGATGTCCTTCTGTAAATGTGTTGCTTTTATTGGTTAATGAATAAAGCTGTTTTGGCCAATGGCTTAGCAGAGTACAGCCAGGTGGGAAATTTGAACAGATTAAAGGGAGAGAGTAGACAGAGTCAAGGAGATGCCATGTAGCTGCTGAAGGAGAAAAATGCCAGAACATTACTAGTTAGCCACAGGCAATACATAGATGAATAGAAATGGGTTAATTTAAGGTGTAAGAGCTAGCTAGCTAGGAATATGCCTAAGCCATTGGCCAAAAAATGTTGTAATTAATATAGTTTCTGTGTAATTGATTATTCAGGTTTGGCCAGGGAAACAAAAGCAAAAGCACAGCCTCCATTTACAGCCCATGGAGAAGGTTGGGGATGGCTGAAAAGGGGAAGGCCTAGAAGATGATTAGTTCTTTTTTTCCTTTTTTAAGTCTTAAGAGCAAACGGGCAGGGCAGTGTTGGTGCACGCCTTTAGTCCCAGCACTTGGGAGGCCAGGCAGGCAGATCTTAGTGAGTTTGAGGCCAGCCTGGTCTACAGAGCGAGTTCCAGGACAGCCAGTGCTACACAGAGAAACCCTGTCTCAAACAAACAGACAAACAAAAAACAAACAAGAAGAAGGAAAAACAAGGAAAATGACAAGAAAATGGGTTTACTTGGCAGAGAGAGGTGTTGGAGGACCAGGCATGGTGGTGTCATACCTGTTCTGGCACTGAGGAGGCCGTGGGAGGGCCATCACTCAGACCCGGGCAAGCTTGGGCAATAGAGCAAGACTCCATCTCACAATGAATTAATGAGGATAGATTTGAGATTGGACATGGAGAAAGTTAAAGCACAGTGGTGTGAGAAGCCCTGAGAGCTGAACCTGCTGTATGGTGGCGGGACAGAGGACCTCGAGGGCCCTGCTTTTCCAGGACTGGGTACTGTGTTGGTGTTTCTACACCCCAAGAAGCCTCTTCACTGATGCAGCAAGCCAAATCAGATCAGATCAAACCGAATTAGAAAAAGCCCAGGTTTAGCTGGGTGGTGGTAGTACACATCTTTAATCCTGGCACTTGGCGGGCAGAGAGGCAGGTGGATCTCTGTGAATGAGTTCCAGGAAAGGCTTCAAAACTACAAAGAAACCCTGTCTCGAAAAACAAAAAACAAAACAAACAAACAAACAAACAAACAAAAAAAGAAAGAAAGAAAAAAAACTCAAAACCCAGGTCTAATGGGTAAAACGCTCCTGGATGATCTTCTGGGAACCCCAGAGAGGAGAAGGGGAAAAGAGATTGAAAAACCATGTGTCTGTTTTCTGTGGGGGCTGTTTAAATATCCTGTGAGAATGGTCTTGAGCATCTCTGGGGGAGGAACCATGTTTGCAGGACTTTCTGAGATGAGGTAGGGTTTGGGGAGGAGAATTGAGGTGGAGCTTCCACCAGAACATTCCAGACTCTTTGGATATATGGATGCCAAGGGTTGGAGTGGAGCTTGCACCAGAACATCCCAGACTCTTTAGGTATATGGATGCCAGTTTATGTCTGGCTGCTTCCTGCGTGCATGGGGTGATGTTAGGGGAGGAGGGGACCTGGGAGTCTGTGGGCTCATGCAGAGTTGGAGGTATGGGTGAGGAAGCATTCAGTTAGCTGCCATCCTGGAGACCTCAGGCATCCAGATCTAACTTACATGGTCTCAAAGTTAAGCCTAAGCAACGTTTGTTAACTTGGATGTACCTAACAGTGGGTAGCAAATGGAGCCCTGGACTGGCCCTCCTTGTTAGCAGACAAAGCCCCAGAAAGACCCCTCCTCCTCAGGCCTCATGTTTCCCATCTAGAATCTGCTGGCAGATCTGGCTGCTGTGTGAGGTTTAACTTTCTGTCACTTCTCCCTAGGGCACTCACCAGGCCTTTCTTCCAGAAATTCAGCGTGACCTCCGACCTCTCATCCTTTTGAGTATGGGAACAGAGCTGATACGGGTGAGAAAAGAAAAGTTCTATGAGTTGATTGATGGGGAGACGAAAGAAAAGATATTAAAGATGGACGTGGATTATCCCAGGTCAGTGCTGGAAATGTACATAAGTCCTTTGGATCCACTGAGCGAGGTTTTCCATTAGTGAAAGAAAGTGTGTGTATATACGTGTGTGTGCGTGTGTAGAACTGGTATGGATAAGGGTGAACTGGTGTTGATGGAGGTTTCTGTCCCACCTGGTCCCACAGTTGTTCGGTCCCAAAGAAATGCACAGAGGCCTGCATTAATTATAAACTGATTGGCCTAGTAGCTCAGGCTTTTTTATTAACTCTTATAACTTACATTAGCCCATAATTTTTGTCTGTTTTAGCCACATGGCTTGGTACCTTTTTCAGTGAGGCAGTCATATCTTGCTTCCTCTGTGTCTGGCTTCCTCTGTGTCTGGGTGACAGCTGCAGACTGAACTTTCCTCTTCCCATAATTCTCGTTGTCACACCTCTACTTCTGGCCGTTGCCCCGCCTATACTTCCTGCCTGGCTACTGGCCTATCAGCATTTTATTAAAAATAATACACATGACAGGATAAAAGACCATTGTCCCACAGCAAACTGGGTTGTTATTCTACTCAGAACAGTTGCATTTTCTGATGCTACTTTTAGTACTGTGTTTCAAAGAGCGAGCTCTAAAACCTTCTCTTCCCTCTGAGTCATCCACTTGTGAATTTGTCTTTAATAAAGCCAGAATATGGGGGAAGCTACATACATTAAGATGTGCACAGCCCTCACACGCACAATAAACATCGACAGACACCCACGTGTGTCACCCTGAGGAGACAGCTTAGCAAATGGTGCTGCTTGAATAAAAGGTTACATTGGAGCTAGAGAGATGGTCTGGCCCTCCAGGTAGAGTCCAACAACAAAACAAAGGAATTTGGGACTGGAGAGATGGCTCAGCAGGTCAGAGCGCTTGTTGTTCTTGCAGAGGACCCAAGTTTGTTTCTCATAACCTTCTGTAACTCCGGTTCCAAGAGATCTGATTGATGCCTTCTTCTGATCTCAGAAGGCATGCACATGGTGCACAGACATTCACATAATATAAATAAATCTAAAAGAAAAATTGACTAGATAGGTGTTAGAAATATTTCCTAACTGAGCCACTCCACCGATGCAAAATAATCCCAATTAAGCCAAATCAGTCTAGATTAAAAGATATCCAGGTTTAATTAGACACCTGTGCTCCCGGGTGGCCCCGAGAGGAAAAGGGAAAACCACGTGGTTATTTTCTGGGGAGCAATTTGAATAGCCTGTGGGAGTGGTCTTGACCTTTCCTGGAGAGGGGTCAAGGTTCGAGGGGCACAGGGGAGGGTCCTCCAAAGATGGAGACCAGAGGCTGGGATTACAATAGGTATTTCTCCTATTGTAGGTCAGTTGTCCTTATAAACTTAGACCATGAAACCAAATATGGACAAGTTCAACCGAACCGCCACGCCCACATACCATTCGGGCTACCCATGCATGCTTCAGCATTACCAGGGCCTAAATTACATTAAAAAAAAATTAAGGATACAGGCGTAGTTAGATCTCAAAGAAACCCAGGACAAATGGCTAGTTGAGGTGTCTTTTTAGCACATCAAAGAAGACACTGGCTAGCTCTCCCAGCATGCTCAGAACCCGTAGCTCCTCCCAGCGTTTCTCACCCTGCCCCCTACCCTAAACCTCTCCCAGGGGCTTGGCTTCTGTGGTCTCTGAGCCTGCAGGTCCACAGGTTTCCCTCTTAGCTCCTTGCTTCTCTTCCTCTTTTGCCCTCACAACCCACTCCTGACCATGGTCTGGTTTATTCTGCTGGCCATGTTCAGTCCGGACCCTTCTAGATGCCTTTGGCTGTTCTTTCCCTCATATCTGTGAGTCTTCAGTCATACGTAGGAGCTGTCACGCCTCATCCTTTTCACTCAGGCTGAGGGCAGGGTGTTTCTGGGTGTATATAGGCTTTGTGTGTGTGTGAAAATTTTAGCCGTTTACTTTCTAAATCAGTGCACATGCATTAGGTTTCACTGTAACGTTTTCAAACAAGGGAAACGTTTTGTTAATTCCCTTTATTTTCTCCCCATCCCTCTGTCTCACCCTTGTCCCCTTCTGCCCCGCCCCTTGTGTAGTCTTGAGGCTATGTACAGATTCTAGTGCAAACTGGAGAGACAAGATGAACTTACTAAATCCTGGACTGGACTGACCTGTTGCTCAGGGCAGTTAGGCATTTAAGTCGGAGATACTGAAGAGGGCATGACAGCTCATGCCTGTGATCTCAGCACATGGGAGGTAGAGGCAGGAGATTGGGAGTTTAAGGCTATATAGTGAGTTTGAGACCAGTCTGAGCTACACAAGGCCCTGTCTCAAAATTCAAAAGAAACTGGGTGGAATTAAGAAAAGTCATGAGCAAATCAAAGAACAGTTTTTACGTAGATATGGCTGTTAGGTATAATCTTAAAAGGAGCCTCTCCACCCACCTACCCCCCCAACACACAAAAAACCAAAAATCAAAAAAAACCCAAACAAACAAACAAACAAAAAACCCAAAAAACCCTCCAATTAAACCAGATTAGACTAAATCAAGCCCACATTTAATGAATGCAGTGCTCCCGGGTGGTGGGGACCATGGAGGTGGGGACACCATGCAAAACCCATGACCATGGCACAACCCTAAATAGCCTGTTGGAGTGGTCCTGAGCCTCCCTGAGGATGGGTTGGGCTTTCTCAGAGGTAGAGTCCGGCCCAAGACAACTCCTAGGGGGAGGAGACTTGAGATGGAGCTTTTTTGCTCCCTTGGCGCCCCAAGGGTGACTGCCAGAGACTGGGGTGACGCTTCCAATCATCCAGTGGCTAAACTTGGGGCTGCTGGTGAGAAAAACAAGTTGAAAATCGTTGGCATCTTCTTCCAGCTTCAGGGTGCCATTCTCTTCCGGATTTTGAGTATGACTCTATTAAAAATGGTCTTCTGGCTGGGCAGAGGTGGCGGATGCCTTTAATCGCAGCACTAGGGAGGCAGAGGTAGGCAGAGCTCTGTGAGTTCGGGGCCAACATGATCTACAAGAGTTAGTTCCAGAACAACTATGACTGTTACACAGAGAAACACTATCTCAAAAATAATAATAGTAATATGGGCTTCCGAACCAACCTCCTGGATGAGTGATCTAAGGAGCCTCAACTCGTTGTATGGTGTATGATGCAAGGGGCAGGGCAGTGTCTGTGAAGGTCAGATTCCTGAAGGTTTTCCTTAGCTGCCGTGTGCAGCTGTTTGGAGCAGTTGCCCCTTGCACTGCTGGGCAAGTGCCGCTTTGTGCCACCGCGATGCTGCCAGACAGGATTCTGCATTTGCTAATGGTTGAACTTGTGGTTTCCTGGACAGCCCCATCACACGGGAGATAGAGCCATCGTGTAGCTCAAATACCTTTAAACTGTGGCGCCCGTCCAGTGAATGCCATAGGTTAGACAACCTAAAATTACCCTTCACGGCCCAGGTCATGGCGCACTGGGTAAAACAAAGAGCTGACCACGGTGGCATAGTCACAGTTTAGGAGAGGCTGGGGTTTGGAGCTAGACGCTCGTTGTTCTGTTTACTCAAAAGAATAGACTAGAAATCAGTGTGACCCTCAGTGTCCGTGGGTGACATGTGGTTTTATTTGTCTTGGACTCTGGGTCCAAATATAAGTAGTCCTGTAGGAATGTATAACTATGTGCTTATCCCTCATAGGTTTTGGCAAGTTCCTTTGGCCTCTTCAAGCCCATAGTTCACATCTGTGAAATGGGTTAGTTGTGAAAACAACAACAACAAAAAACTCAGCCCATGTAGCTGGGCGTGATGGCTCATGCCTTTGATCTCAGCAAAACAAAAGAAAATGGAACTGGAGAGATGGCAGGAGGTAGAGGCAGGCAGATTTTTTGAGTTCGAAGCTAGCCTGGTCTACAAAGGGAGTTTCTAGGACAGCCAGAGCTGTTAACACAGAGAAACCCTGTCTTGAAAAACAGAAAAAACAAACAAACAAAACCAAAAGAACAAAACCAAAAAGACTCAGTCAGTGTATGGGCTGTGGGCACGTGATAAATGCTAGGTCAGAGGCAGAAAATATTCTGTGTTGTGTAAGATGTGAGTTCATAGAACTTTGAAGAGGAGACTGTCCAGTCCATGCTCTAGTAAATGTCTGCCAACCAGGTTGCTAGGAGGCAGGGGACAATCTTGCCAAGGAACGTGCTGATTTCTGTAGTGTGACTATATTGATCAGCCAATTTCCAGCTACCAACACGATGTCACTCAGCACAGATAGCACTGAGAAGAGAGGCCCACAGTTAGCTTTCAGGAGGGGGCAGGGACGTTACTGAGACCTGGAGGACCTTGTAGCCCATTCTGACTGCTGGGTGTTTCCTTAGGTTGAGTTCTAGGGATCACAGTTGTTTCGTCCTGATCAATATCGTTTAGCCGGGACCATTCATGGTTACCAGTGAGGTGTTGGGTTTGCGCCCTCGGACAGGTGAGGCCAGATGAGTCAGAGGAAGTTTGGAATGCCCTTGCCTTGCTGAGGAATCAGAAGGAATGAGCCAATAAGCACTGAGCCCTGCTGCTCCACCTTCTCACCCTCAGATGCTGCAAGGGGGGGGCCCAGCTAGGATTAGGACACCAGGACCAGCCCAGGGCAGCCACTGTCTATTTCTCTCAGATTTTTCTGTTCTGGACATTTCATATAAAAGAATTATTTTGTAGCTAGGCGGTGGTGGTACATGCTTTTAGTCCCAACACTTGGAAGGCAGAGGCAGGCGAATCTTTGTGAGTCTGAGGCCAACCTGGTCTACAAGAGCTAGTTCTAGGACAGGCTCCAAAGATACAGAGAAACCCAGTCTCAAACAAAACAAAACAAAACAAAACAAAAAACCCAAAAAACAAAGAATAATTTTGTGTGTGTGTGAGAGAGATATAGAGAGAAAGAAACGGAGAGAGACAGAGACAAAGAGAGACCATCTATCCATCAGCTGATAGATATTTGGATTGTTCTCCTCTCCGCTGTTATGACTGATGTGTCGCTGAACATTTTTGTACAGGTTTATATATGAACATATTTTCGTTTCTCTCAAGTATACTTCTGACGGCAAACTGCTGAGTCATGTGGTAACTGTATGTTTAACCTTCTGAGTTGTCAAACTATTTTCCAAAGTGGCTGCACCAGCTTACATCCTTCAGCCCTGTGGGGACCCTCCCTCCAGGCTTCCGATGGTAGCCATCTTAGCGTGTGTGAGTGGTCTTGCCCCGGTGGTACCCTCCTCCCACTGTAGCTTTTATTGACATTTCCCAAAAGCTGGTGTTTAACAGCTACATTATTTTTTTCTGATAGGATCTTGCTTTGTAGCCCAGGCTAGCCTAGAACTTGCTGTGTAGATCATGCTGGCCTCAAACTCATGACCCTCCTGTCTCTTGAGTGCTGAGATTACCAGCCTGTGCCATGACCAGTTTTCCAATAGCTTATGTTTATTATTTTCATTTATGTGCCATAGAACTCACATAGGGGTCAGAGGATAACTTTGTGAGTTAGTGTTCTCTTTCCACCTTCACATGGGTTCTAGGAATTGAATCCTGGTTACCAAGATTGCATGGCAAGCACTTACCCACTGAGCCATCATGCTGGCCTTGGTTTGTTTGGCGTTTTTGTTTGTTTGTTTTTATTTTTCAAGACAGGGTTTCTCTGTGTAACAATCTTAGCTATCCTGGAATTTACTTTGTAGACCAGGTTGGAACTCCCAGAGATCCACCTGCCTCTGCCTCCCAAGTGCTGGGATTAAAGGTGTGTGCCACGAAGGCCCAGTTTTGTTTGGCCTTTTTGAAACACAGTTTTACTAGATAGCCCAGGCTACTCTCAAATTCACCGTGTAGTTCAGCCTAGCCTCAAAGTCAGTGATCCTCCTGTATCCGTGCTAGAAGTACTGAAATTCTAGGCATATACCACCATCTCCATTTTATCCACCAAGATTAGCTTCAATCCACTTTATTGGATTCAGTATATCAAAAGTATTCTTTCGACACAACAATTTTAAAAATTAATAATTCACATTTCTTTTTGTTGTGTGTCTAATTCATACTGCCCACATTTCCGGCACTCAGCAGCTCACCAGTGACTCTTGGCCTGGCAGAAGGGCAGCATAGACTTAAAGGAATGAGTTGGTAGAAAGGCAAAGAAGGTGGAGGATGTGGGAAAGCGCAGGGCCGGGAAGCAGGGAGTGTTTATTGTTTGAAAGGAAGGGTGGAAGCCTCCATCCAGGTGGAGGAGCCCTGCAGTGCAGCTTCTGTGTTTGCCCTTCAGCGATGAAGAGCTGTGTCAGAGATTCCTGAAGGAAAACAACTGGAATATCTTCCGGAAGGATCTGCTGCGGCTGCTGGTGAAGCCCCTCAATGAGCAGCCATTTGTCCCGATCCAGACCAAGAAGAAAGAGATCTACGACCCGAGGTCTTTGATCCTGGATTTGTGTAGCCTCGACAAGAGGGTGAAACAGCGCTACCCTGTTTTTATGGTGCCTCAAAAATACCTACCCCCCTTGAGGATTGTCCAAACTGTTTCAGCACCCCGTCGTAAAATCCAAGAACTCCTTCCTCAGTATAAAAATGCAGGAGTCCTTCTTTAGAATCAATAAAGTACATTAGGATTGGCTTCTCTGTTTCCTGGATGTCAATAAAGTGCATTAGGATTGGCTTCTCTGTTTTCTGGATGGTCACAGGGGAGTTGCAGGCTTAGGATGGGCAAGACTGGAGGACTCAGCCAGTAACTTGAGAGGCATGGTCTTCCTTAGTACTGTGGGATACAAAGAGACATGGATGCCCAGAAGGCTGGGGTGTGTCTGTTACTAGGGAACCAACGTGACCATTCCCCATCTAGACAGAGCTCCCTCACCTCAATCAATGGACACAGCACTGAGAACCAACACAGGCCAGTTGTTGTCAATATACTATGTAAGGAAATCAGGAAACCCACCATTTTAGATTATCCCTACTGTTTTTTTTTTAAATATGAGCAACTAATTTAAAATATTTTAAATAAAGCATATGGAATGTGTTGGGCAGCAAGCTGCGGGCTAGGCCTCTCTGGCTAAGTCAGCATCCTGTGGATAGCAGAAGCCCACCAGCAACAAACAGGCTGTGAGAACGGAGTTCCGGGAAGACTCCTTGGTTCCTCTGGTACTCCTTATTTTGGGGCACCTGTTCCCATCCAGCCTTAATACCACAGATGAAGCACCTTGCCACCTCTCCACATGAGCACTCTGAGGCCTGAGAGAGGTCATGACAGCGCAGGAACCCTCTTGCACCCCATGGCTAGGGCCACTCACCTGCAATCCAGCAAAGAGGGGCCTGGGCTGTGGACTTTGAGTCAGGAGCCCTGGCGGGCCTGGTGCTGTCCCACCCTGGGGCCCCCTGAATGAGTCATTCCAGTGCCTACACTTTGTATCCCTAACAGTGAGCAGAGAAAGTTGGCAAGTTCAATGGATTGCACAGACACAGAATTGAC
This sequence comes from Myodes glareolus, assembly GCF_982192425.1. Lineage (NCBI taxonomy): Eukaryota > Metazoa > Chordata > Mammalia > Rodentia > Cricetidae > Myodes > Myodes glareolus. The sequence continues at coordinate 22,773,004 of NC_142035.1, read as the reverse complement.
TATAGTTTTAAAAGATATGTTCAACAGTAGATGTTTTTGTATTAAAAACCATTTTCTTGTGTACTAAACAGGAGGACTAGGATTTTTTTTTTCCTCAGAAGAGAGCATAAATGTTATAGGGAAATGGTGAACTGGGTTTTGCCTTCTCCGGTGACTTGAGAGAGTCAGGAAATCAGAGACACCTAAGCTGGCTGAGGTGGCAAATACTTCCTTGATCCTTGCATTGGTGAGTATAAGGCTAGAGGGACAGGGATGTCCTAGTTAGTTTTCGTTGTCAACTTGATGCACCTGGGAAGAGGGACCTTAACTGGAGGATTGCCTTTATTGGGCAGGCCTGCGGGCACATCTGTGGGACATTTTCTTGATTGTTAATTGATGAAGGGGTCCAGCCCTTGGTGGGTATTGCCATTTCTGGGCCTGTGGGCCTGAGCTGAATAAGAAAGGTAGTTGGCTATGAACTTGGGAGCCAGCCTGGGAGCCAGCCCAGGAGTCAGCCTGGGAGTCAGCTTTTCTCCATGGCCTCTACTTCATTTCCTGCCTCTACTTCAGCTCCTGCCTCCAAGTTCCTGCCTTTGGTATTCCGGGATGATGAACTATATAACCTGTAAGCCAGATAAACCCTTGCTTCCTCAAGGTTTGTTTTTATTTATTTATTTTTTTAAGATTTGTTTATTTTGTAGACTGTGTTTTGCCTGGGTATATGCTTGTACACCAGAAGAGGGCACCAGATCTCATTGAAGATGGTTGGGAGCCACCATGTGGTTGCTGGGAATTGAACTCAAGACCTTTGGAAAAGCAGTCAGTGCTCTTAATCTCTGAACCATCTCTCCAGCCCGCCCCCCTCAAGTTGCTTTTTAGCCATGGTGCTTATCATAGCAGCAACAGAGACCAAACTAGGACAAGAAGTTCACGGTCATCCATAGCACCAGAGTTGGAGGACATCCTGGGCTACATGAGACCTATAGGACATCCTGGGCTACATGAGACCCTGCCAAAACACAGCACCATACACGAAGTCCGAGGCATCCTGCAAAGACCAGGTACCACTGTTGGGGGGCTAGGGAAGTAGGGGTGTCTCGCTAGGGAGCTCTTTGGGCTGAGGGCAGTGGCTCCAAAATGGTGGTACAGAGGTGTACTTATTGGCTGTTGCTTTGAGGTAGGCTCAGAGGATGAAGCACTCTGTTCTCCAGATGAGGGCTCTGCAGTTGGAAAGAGCCAGATGGTACATAGTCTAGGCTGCTTAGGTCCTGGGGTCCCTGTCACAGCAGTCGGTACCACCTCAGGAAAGCAATGGTAGAAAATATGTAAACAAGTAGGCGTGGGTTGTGATGCAATAGGCGGTCGTTCTGACCTTTCTGTTAGGCCACAGTCCGCTGATCTCTGGGCCTTGAAGGTTCTTGAGTGGCTGTAGTCCGACCAGCAAAAAGAAGAGTGGCTAGTAAGAACTGAACACCCACAGGACAGCTATCTTTCTAAGTACCTGACCATGGGGTCCAAGGACCTGCTGGGGCCTGCCAGCTCTGCCGCTTTGGGCTGTTGATGTAATAAGTGTATAACAAGCAGAAGTTTTTGTTTATCAGGAAATTTGGATCCCACTTCTTGAGAAGTGAGAAAAAAAGCTTCCAGAATGTTCTTGTTCTTCCACATGTTCTCTGTGAGAATGATGGGTAAGAAACAAACCTTAAGCAGTGTGTGGTGGACATGCCTTTAATTACCAAACTCCAGATGCCAAAGACGGAAGACCATTCAAGGCCTCAGTGGGCTATACAGAGGCCCTGCCTCAAAAACCAAAACGAGGAGAGAGCTGAGGGGAAGGGCGGGAAGGAGGGGATGAAAGAGAGGAGACAGACAGAGATGTGGGCACAGAAGGGAGGAGAAGATAGAAAAGGAAGGGCTGTTTGAAGAGGACCGTGGGACAAGGGCCCTGAGGGGGAGTGGGCTTCGGGAACTCAAGCAGCAGAACACAGTTCTCTAAGGCCCCAGCGCAGCGGAAGGGATTGAGAAGAAGGAAATCTGCAGTGGTGTGCTCTCCACAGACATGGGGAACTTCTGTGTGGCGGCTCCTACGAACTCAGTGTCCAAGCATGCACGGCTGGGTAGTGTGAGCTTCCACTCTACGCCATCGTATCAAGGGCAAACACACTGGAAGTACTTGCTGCACACCAGAGTTGTTAACATCGTTTAACCGTGATCCACATCGCCAGGGACAGTTTCCTCTGCCAATGGAGCTGACATTAGAGCTGGGCCTCACAATCAGGGACAAAGGCCATCAGCAGGTGGTTTGGGGTGCAAGGGGCCAAGTCAGCACCTCAGTCCATCCCTCCCTCTTCTCTGATGACCTGGCTGATGTCAACGCTAAGGGGCAGCCTGGCAGGAGGAGATCAGAAATGTCACTCACCTGTTGGTAGACAATGGAAGAAGGTGCTACTTAAAAGGAGATCGGAGGGGCAGGGGACAGGGGACAATCAGGGAGGGACAACCTCTGAGCTTCCAGGCTGAGGACTGCAGGAAGGGCAGTTTCCCAAGCCCCTTTGCACCTGCCCCACCCGAAACACTCAGCAGCAGCTCTCAGGGGTCAGCATCAATCGGGACCATAATTCAGGACTTATTTGGGAGAGTTCATTCAGAAGGTAGATATGCTGACTCTCGGCACAAGTGTTAGCAAGAGATCATGGTTTCCCACTGCAGAGACCTGAGCACAGACCTGCCAGCAGACAGGTCTCAAGTTCCAGAATGCCCATATCCTGTTCCTGAGTAAAGGAAAGGGGTGGGACATGTTGAAATATGACTACATTCAGGAGGCTGAAGCGAGAGGCTTACAAGTTTGAGGCCAGTCCGGGCTATAAAGGAAATCCAGGCCAGCAAGGGCTACACAATGAGACCCTATCAAAGATAAAAGGCAAACACCAGAAGAATCTGTGCTCAAGCATGACTGTGTGGTCCGCGTGTGTTCTGGTCTGGTTCCGATCATTGTCATTATTATTTCTGAGACAGGTTTCTTTGTGTAGCTGTCCTGACCTAGCTCTGTAGATCAGGCTGGCCTCGAGCTCAGAAAGATCCACCTGCTTCTACCCCCTCCAAGGCTGGGATTAAAGGCGTGCGCTACCACTGTCCAGCCTGGTTGTTGTTATAATGAAACATTCAAGGCTGATTTATAACAAGAAGTAGCTCATTTAATTCATGGTTTCAAGGGAAGTCAGAGAGTGGCATGCTGTCGACTCGGGTGAGGTCCCTGGCTGCTCACGTTACAACACTGCAAGTCCACGTGGGAGGTCACATGATGAGACACGAACCTAGAGATGGCTTTGTGATAGGCTACTCTGGACAGAACAACTGGGGCCCATGACAACTACCTTCATACCAGACGTGGTGACACACGCCTGTAACCCCAGCACTGGGAAGGCAGAGGCAGGTGAATCTCTTTGAGTTGCAGGCTAGCCTTGTCTACCTAACGAGTTCTAGGCCAGACACAGCTATATAGTGAGACCCTATCTCAAAAACAAAACAAAACAAAACATGGCTGGAGAGAAGGCTTAGTGGTTAAAAGCACTGGTTGTTCTTCTAGAGACCCTAGGTTCAATTCCCAGCATCCACATGGCAGCTCACAACTGTCTGTAACTCCAGTTCCAGGGGATCTAACACTTTCACATCAGTGTACATAAAAAAATTCAAATAAATTATTTAAAAATAAAACCAAAAAACCACGATCTACTTTAATCCCTTGAGGGTAGCACCTGCCCAAATAGTCCAAAGGCCTCCCACGTGACCCTACCCTTTTTTTCTTTTCTTTTGGTGGGGGGGGCAGGGCTCCTGGAGCTTGGCTTGGAAACTCACTGTGAAGTGAGGATGTGACCTCCAATTCTACTCTCTTGCCTTCACCTCTGAGTTCTGGAACTATAGCCTATGCCAGAATGCTTGGTTGTATGTGATACTAGGGAATCTAACCTGGGGCTGTGGGTTAGCCAAACACCCTACTACTAAGCTACAAACCCATCCCAGGGTTTCTCTGTGTAACTATGAAACAACCTTAGCTGTCCTGGAACACACTCTGTAGACCAGGCTGGCCTTGAATTCACATAGATCCACGCCTCTGCGTCCCGAGTGCTGGAATTAAAGGCGTGCGCCGCCACCACCGCCTGTCCCTCTTACTCCACTCTAGGACCAAGCTCCCAACACACGACCCCATGGGACAAACTCCAACTAAATGATAGCAAAAGGCTGACACTTACCCTTTAAGTACATCCCGGCTGTCAATCAGGAGGCACTCACTATTCCCTTTGTTAGGGAGGGAGCCTGAGGCCCAAGAAGGCAAAAGCCTTGTCTCACCCCACTTGCCTGCTAGGTGGCTGATGCAGGCGGTCTGCCTTCTCTTCACCCTGCCCACTCCTGGTTAGTCAGCTTTGGAGTGTGTGTACTGCTTGTTACACCACTGTTACTCATCTCTCCCCATCCAGCCACCTGTTTTCCATAGAGAAATGCTGTGTACCCAGCCTTGCTATTACACTAAAGAGAACACTCTCGCCCTCTGCCATGATTTCCCATATGTAAGTAGGCACACCCAGTCAAAAATAGAGCCCCCGGCAGTAAAAACTTCCACTGTTTGGGGAAAATGGAAAAACCCATTGGAGAAACAAAGGGAATGTTGCCAGTGTTTATTATAGAAGACTTTAAAGAGCCCATCTTGGGGTTGTAAGCAAACAAATCAGTAAATCTCCAATCCTTTCTGTGGGGGAATTTCACCTTCCGTTTCTGGCAACCCTAAGGGACGAGACGGAGGGATGTGACATGAAGGTGACACTGCTGGATCCCAGAACACTTTGCCCTGGTTCCTTGCTGACGTTTGGGACGTCAAGACTGAAGTCTTTAACAAGGAACTTAGTTGCAAGCCTGTCCCTGGTTCAGAGCAGACCGTGGAATGCCCACGGTTTCTAGTGGTAGAGGAAGAGAGGTATTCATGTCTGCTGCAGGCCTTGGACTTTGAAAACCAATGCAGGAGAGAGCTGGTGGTAGTGAGAGGTGGCACTTAGCACTCCATGACTTTCCTTTCTAGAGATTGGGTTCATCATCTTCCTTGTTTGAAACAAGGTCTTATTATGTAGCTCAGGGTGGCCTTTAACTCAAGATTCTCCTGCCTCAACGTCCCATGTACTAAGATTACAGGCATGGATCGCCATACACAGTGTCATATTAATAATTTTAAGAATACAGCAGCATTAAGTAATTCAGTTCTCTCAGGAAATGAACGAACAAACAGGAGCAACACCCAAACAAACAACAAGACACTATAATGGTGAATACACACCCTTATATAACTGTCCAGACCCATGGACTGGAGTGCACAGCACCAAGATCGAGTTCTAATGTAAAGTATGGACTCTGGTGTGGATGATTTATCCTCTTTAAAACTGTTCCATCTGGTAAGAAAACGCTGATGAAAGGATGTGGTGGTTTCAATGAAAATGGCCCCATGGGCTCATAGCAGATGGCACTCTAGGAAGGTATGACCTTGTTGGAGGAAGTGTGTCAATGGGGGTAGACTTTGGGGTTTCAGAAGCCTAAGTCAGACTCATGGCACTCTCTTTCTGCTGCTTACAGATCTTGATGTGGACAAGTTCCTTCCCCTGCACCATGTCTGCCTCTTTGTTGCCCTGCTCCTACCATGATGACAATGGACTAAGCCTCTGAACCTGTTAAACCAGCCCCAACTAAATGCTTTCCATTATTACTGTGGTCATGGTTCTCTTCACAGCAATAAAGCACTAAGACAGAAGTTAGTGGACTCTGGAGAGGTGGCTCAGTGGTTAAGAGCACTGGCTACTTTTTCAGAAGTCCTGAGGTCAATTCCCAGCAACCACATGGTGGCTGACAACCATCTGTAATGAGGTCTGGTGCCCTCTTCTGGCCTGCAGGTGTACAGAGACAGAATGTCGTATATATAATAAATAAATAAATAAATATTTTTTAAAATGTTGATACTTAAAAAAAAAGAATAAAAGAAAGAAGTTGGTACCAGGAGTGGGGTATTGTTGTAGTAGGCCTGACAGTACTTTTGTTTGGAGGAATGTGGATTTGAGACTTTAGTTTAGAAAAGAAATTAAATGCCTTAGGTAGGGTTTAATGGGCCATACTAGTAGGAGCATGAAAAACAGTGGTATTGAGGGTAATTTGAACTGTGTGGGCCTGGCTCAAGAGATTTCAGAGAAGAATTTTAGTATGTGGCCTAGAGACTATTCTTGTGATATTTTGGCAAAGAATGTGGCTGCTTTCTACCCTTGTCCAAAAAATTCTGCCTGAGGCTAAATTAAAGAGTTATGGATTAACAGCTTTAGCAGAGATTTCAAAATAGCTAGTATTGACTGTGTCATGTGGTTATTAGTGGCTGGTCTTTTTTCTTTTCTCTCTCTTCTTTTTTAAAAAATACTTATTTATTATGTATACAATATTCTGTCTGCATGTATGTGTGCAGGCCAGAAGAGGGCACCAGACCCCATTACAGATGGTTGTGAGCCACCATGTGGTTGCTGGGAATTGAACTCAGGACCTTTGGAAGAGCAGTCAGGGCTCTTAACCTCTGAACCATCTCTCCAGCCCTTCTTTTCTCTTTTTTCCAAGACAGGGTTTCTCTATATAACTTTGGAATCTGTCCTGGAACTCGCTGTGTAGATCAGGCTTGCCTTGAACTCAGAGATACACCTATCTCTGTTTCTGCAACACTACCACACAGTAAGTGACCAGTCTTATACAGATCTGTAATGAAGCAAGGAAAATACAAAATGTACAGTTTGTGGGAAAAGGGGTACCTGGAAGTATAAATACATCAAAGAAAAGTCTGATGCTAATTGGAATAAAGGGAGTGGTGTCCTCAGAGCAAGACCCTACTCAACTAAGCTTCCAACTTGTGAAAAGGAATTCAAGAAAAGCTTAGGGCCGGGCTCAGCAGCATGACTTTAATCCTGGCACGCTGGAGGCAGAAGCTGGCAGATCTCTGAGTTTGAAGCCAGCCTTGTCTATAGACTGAGTTCCAGGACAGCTAAGCTTAGACAATGAAGTAAACTACTGAAAACAGAAAGCTTGTGAATATGTATTTGAAGGAGGGCCATGTTCCAGGCCTAGTAAACAGAACTTGGCAGCGTTGGTCACATGATTCTGGTTTTAGAGTCAAGAAAAGGGTAATGGAATCTTTCTCTGTGACTAAAGAGAGCTGATGAGTCCAGGCATATGTCAGGAGTGTCCTTGCATGGAGGCCTGGAAAGGCCCTTGCGTGAAGCTGTGAAGTTGAAACTTTGATGGCCTTGGAGATCCCAAAATGTTGGAGATTCCAGAGCTATAGGATACCTGTGGAGGAAAGCTGCTAGCAGGGAGTGGAACCAGCCCAAGAGAGAGAAGTGTGTTGCAGTCAACAAAGATGAAAGGAATTGGAGATCTGAAGAACGCTTTTACATCAGCTATGGAGGTGCAGAGTTTGTTTTTTCCTGTCAGTTTTCGGTTCAGTATTTCCTCATTATGTTCCCCCTTTGCTCCTTTTGGAACAGTATGTTGGAAGTTTTGTTTTTTGTTTTTTTTTTTTTATTTTATAAGTGATTGCAGTTAAGAGATTGCCATGGTCTCAGAAGAGACTTTGAATTTTGGACTCGTAAACAGGATTGAGACTGCTAGACTATACGGACTTTTAAGTTGGACTGAGTGCTTTTTCCATGAAGATGTGGCCACAGGCTTATCAGGGCCAAGGAAAGGAATGTGGTGGTTTGAATGAAATGGCCCCCATGGGCTCATAGGAAGTGGCACTACTAGGAGGTGTGGCCTTGTTGGAGGAAGTGTCGCTGGGGTGGGCTTTGGGGCTTCAGAAGCCCATACTAGGCCCAGTGGCACTTTCTCTTCCTGCTGTCTAAGGATCTGGATGTAGAACTCTCAGTTCCTCCTCCAGCACCATGTCGGCCTGTGTGCCACCACGCTTCCTACCATGATGATAATGAACTAAATCTCTGAAACTGTAAGCCAGCCCCAAATAAATATTTTTCTTTATAAGAGTTACCATGGTGGGGGGCTAGAAAGATGACGGGGCTGGAGAGATGGCTCAGAGGTTAAGAGCACAGGCTACTCTTCCACAGGTCCTGATTTCAATTTCCAGCAACCACATGGTGACTTACAACCATCTATGAGATTTGGTGTCCTCTTCCGGTGTGCAGGCATACATGCAGGCAGAACACTGTATATATAATACATAAATGAAATTTAAAAAAAAAAGGGTTGCTGTGGTTATGGTGTGTCTTCACAGCAATACTATACACAGATATACACTGGCAGGGCAGGGAGTGTGGCGAATCCTACACTGTCCACTCAGTTTTTTCTTTTTCCTGAATACTAGGTAACTGTGACCTTTAACATCTAAACAGATAAATAGGTCTTGTAATTATAGTATAAAAATGTCTATAAACAAAAATAGATAGTTTTTTATTTTTGGTCAGAACTTTTCTGGGGTCTGGAGAGATGGCTCCGAGGTTAAGATCACTCGATGCTTTCCCAAAGGAGCAGGTTTGGTCCCACTGCCCACACTGGTGACTCACAACTGTTTGGAACTCCAGCTCCGGGCCTCTACAGGCACCTGCACACACGTGGTGCACATAGATCCACTTGTCTGTCATATCCCTTTGGTTTCCCGTGTGACATTTCCTAGTCTTGTTTTGATGTCTGTGTTCCCAATACATTTGTAGATTACAGAGCAGTTATTTTGTAGACTGTTCTTTGATCTGGGTTTATTTGGTATTCTTACGTGATTACATTTAGTGTCTGCATTGTGTGGCAGTGTGTGCTAGGCAGGGGTCCTCTTCCTCCATTCCATGTGTCCATCCCCACAGAAGCAACCTACTTGGTTAAAAAGATGACCTCCCTCAAGAGGACTGGTCAGTCAAGGGTGAGTGAGTAGCTTCAGACCCTCCAAACTCTCAGCAACAGTCACAGAATTGGTCAGTGGAAGCCATTTTAAGAGCTGGCTCCTATGTCATTTTGGTGTATCCCCATTCCCCGTCCCTGAAAACAATGTCAGGATGGCCTTGGGCTTTCCCAGCTGTAGGCCTACAATTAGCCTTTATTCTGCGATCACCCATTTTTTTGTTGTTGTTGTTTTGGTGGTTTTTTCTTCTTCTTTTTTTTTTTTTTTTGAGACAGGGTTTCTCTGTAGCTTTTGAACTAGTCCTGGAACTAGCTCTTATAGACCAGGCTGGCCTCAAAACTCACAGAGATCCACCTGCCTGTCTCCTGAGTGCTGGAATTAAAGGTGTGTGCCACCACCGCCTGGCCTGATCACCCACTTTTTAGTATAAATACTTAGGAAGTTTGGTCCTGGCTTCTGTCATTAACGAAAGGTGGCTTTTAGCTGGGCGGTCAATTATGGTGGAGACTTCCTGTTGGGAGAACCCTGGCTCTTGGTACATATACCAGCATACTGCACAAAGCAATGGTCCAAAAAGCCATGTCCAGCAACTGCACAGACACTACTCAACCCTTCGTCCCTGCCAGGTAATGTGCTGTATCCTATAGCTGTATTGCAATTTAAAGGTGGCTTTAAGGACAACAGGCAAAGGTGGGTTCCAAATTCAGGAGGTAGAGGTCAGGACTGCTAGGGAGAGGGCACACACTATAGGGGGCCAAGTTCTCACATTCAGGTCTACAGAAGCATAGGGAAATGTGAAATGCCAATGAAATTTCACCCTGATTTATCCAGGAAGGGGAAGCCAACACCTCAGAGGGAAGGAGAGCATGGAAGATGAGACCTCAGCTACATGAATGAACACTGCTTCCATGGGTGACGTTCTTTATTACCAAGCAGCAGAGACTCCATGTTAAACTTTAAAAAGAAGCTTTTATTTATTTTGTAGCATGTGCATTACAGGAAGCAAAACACAAGAAGCCAAGAACAGTCACCCAGTCACATGCAGCTCAGCTTGCTGTGCCCCTCTGGATGCTGCAAGTGTACATACATTAGGCAATTGAGGTTACACAGTATGTATCATGCTTGCCCCCATACTGTGATTATTCACCATCTAAAACCCCACACTACATGAGTATGTTGATAACCAAGAATACACCACGCCATCTCAATCTGTCAGACAAAGCTGTAATCCTGTCTTCCTTGGCAACAAAAATTTCATAGAAGACAAAAATGGCAGCAGGCCTCTAGATAGAAGTGCTGGCGACGTTACAATTAAAATTCTGCATTCCCTCGGCTTACAGGGAAACACAAAGCAACAGAGCACACTAAGCACAGCATTCCTAAGTTTATCTTCAGATCTACACACTAAAATGTGAGGGCGTGTTCCTGCTCAATACATGTATTCCTATGGAGCACTGAAGATGCACCTACGGCAGGGGTTCTCAGGATGTCATTCTCAACACAGCGCAGGGCTACAGACCTCACCTGTGAGCCTCCCTCCACAGGGAGGGAGTGTGTGTGTGTGTGTCCCTCCACAGTCAACCTAGCAATATGTCCAGACACGGCTCAACAATTCCATATTCAAGAGGAACCTTTTCTGTCATTCTGTCAAGCTATACCTTTAACCATATCCACTCCTTTAGGTCATTTATGAAGTTCAGATGTTGTGGAATGAACTTTGAGCACAATAAACACAAGTATTTTCCCAGCAATGCACATATGGATCCCTGGGTACAGTTGAAATTGTCTTCTAGATGTGGTGGTCCTAGCCAAGAGCTCTTCCCTCATCCGTCCTCTTCCCTGTCCAACTCCAGTTCAGGATGATGCTAGTCAAAGTATGACAAGTGTCACCTCCAGAAGACAGCCCTTCCAAAAGACCAGCAGGACATTTATACTGACTGTTCTACTTCTAACACCTGTTGGGCACTGGGACTTACCCTCTAATACTTGGCAAAATTAAAGGAAATGCAGACGGGAACAATGGCAGGACAACCGGGAACCAGCCAACAGGCACAGCACCTTACTCTGCACTATTCTTTCCCCTGCCCACCTCCACCGCCTGGGAACAGCATCTGCTCAAAGAGCACGTCTAACAGTTCATTCCCAGCGTAACCATTCCTATGAAATAACAATTCTTAAAAGGTGCTGTTAACCCTCTATTTTCACCGTGTGTTCATTTTTTACATTATGAATTAGTGTAGGCACATGATGCCACTTTATTTGTATGGAAGCTAGAAGACAATTTGTGGATCAGTTTCCTCCTTTTATGTGGATCCTGAAGATCACATTTGGGTCACCAGTTTGCGGCAGGCGCCTTTACCTGCTGAGCCACCATTGTGCACATTTTCTTACTGTGAGAGAGAGACAAAGCCCTGGCTTGTAGCTCTGGCTGGCCTGGAACTCACAAGATCCACCTGCCTCAATATAGGACTGAAAAGTTTAAAGACGAGATGTTTCCAGTAATACTTCCGTTTCCCCAGCACATGTACAGTGCGGGGCAGAGAATAAACCGCGCATCCCTAACAGACCTACGAGAGCATCGCTCTGGTCTAGAACCTCCCTCCTCTCTTAACCTGTCATGGTTCTGTGGGTATAATAACAACTTCACTTCCTACATGGTTTTAAGAGTTCTTTCCTATGAATTTTAACACAACTTTAAAACACTACTCTACTCTGCCACATATTGGCAGCCTCTTTCCCTTCTAGAAGACTAGGTGCTGCATATTTGGACTCGTCTGTCTTCTGCATACATGATATACTGCAAAATAAGCACAGAAGAAAGGGATAATGGCTAATCTTACATTACTATTAGGTCTTCATACATCTTCTTTCTTCCTCCCTCCCAATCCAGCACAAGTCTGTATTGCTCAGAAGTGATTTTATCATTCCATTTCCAAAAGATGGCATTTCACCACGAGTTTAAACAGGAGAATCTACAACATGTATTATTTACTACATCTACCTTTAACATACTTTGTGCACTTCTAAACACCTAGAAGGACTAGATGTTTCAGGTGAGGACAAAAATTTGTCCCCTATATACACAGTAGTGTGGAAACCACACACATGTAACAATGGTTAGATCTCAAAGTGTCTTCTGCTGAGAGCATTCTGGTCTCCGACCTTTTTCTTCAGCCCCTCTCCTGTATCCCAAGACACAGGCGCCTGTCACTTGAATGATACTTTCACAACTCTTCAGAAGACAACCTTGCTGTGAATTTTAACACGGAGTACACAGAAGGTGTTAATTTACTACTAACTCTACTTTTGTCATATGCTGGCAATTTAATACCTAGAAACTAGGTATCATAAAATGAGGACTCCTTTGTCCAGTATGTACAGTATGTACAGCATAGCAAAGTTAAATGTATATAACACACAGGGTGATGGGAAGCTAAAAAGGTCTAGCACACTAATGGGATCATTTTGCAGTTCCTTCCCTCCCACCCCCTCAGTCCACTGGACAAGTCCAGCCAGTGCACTGTTCTGGGAGGTGGGTTAGCAATTCTACTTCTAAACATAGTATCTCAAGTTTTTCAAAACTATTTACATAAAGTATCATTCTACTACTTCTACTTTTAAATGTATCAAACACTGAAAATACCTAGACAGACCAGGTATCTCATGTAAGAACTTATCCGCTATCCATACTGCACTGGCAAATAAAATTGTATGCAAAGCAATGGCTGTTATCTGAGGTATCTTCTAAATATAACCATCCGGGCTTTGACCCACTTTCTTCTCCCTTCTCTGCCTTCAAGCCAGCAGACAAATATAGACATACGCAATGCCTAGAAATAGCTGAATAAATTCATATCCCCAAATCATTTACAGAGCAATCTTTCCTATAAATTAACAGTGTATACAATGTGCTAATTTTACTACTTTGTGATACATTGGCAACCTCTATACCATCTAGAGATGAGAAGCTGAAAATTTTAGTCATGTGTCCATTATATACAGACTACACACAGCAAAACTAAAGGCAAATATACAGCAATGACATCTGAAAAGGTCCCATATAAACACACTAGTACATGACCGTGTTGCTTCCCATTACTTCCTCCAGACCCTGAGCAAGTACAGACAGTACTGCTCACAGAGGGCTCCAGCATTCTACTTCCAAAAGACAGCGCTTCATGAATTTTAGCAAAAAGATATTTACAAAGCGATATTTTACTACCTCTACATTTAACATACGTTGGGCACTTCTAAACATCTAGATAGACCAGATGTTTCAAGTAAGGACTGTTGTCCACTGTGTACACAGCAGTCCAGTAAACGGCACACGTGTAACAAGAGTAGTAATTAAAACAATTTTAACACAAAAAGAAAAAATTTTAACATAAAAAATAGAAAATGTATTCTACTACCTCTACTTTGTCATACACTGGCGACCTCTTTGACACCTAGAGTGACTAGATGTTGTAAATTAGGACTCCTTTGTCCTTTATATATGCTATGTACACGGCAAAGCCAAACACAATGGAGCACAATGGCTCAGAGCTCTGCGTTTCCTTCCCCTGGGAACCAGGGCACAAACACAATGTGGTCAACTCGGGAGGGGTTTGGCTCTTCCTCACCAAACAATATTTCAAATGAATCCTAACAAAAACGTATTTACATAATGTGTTGTTTTCCTACCACTACTTATAAAATATGTCAGGCACTTTAGAGCATTTAGAAAGATAGTTCCAAAAAACACTCGGCATTGACACACACACACAAACGGGGGCGGGGGTTGAGAAATGAACAAAATGTGTACACAATACAACAGAAAAAAAAAAAAGACGTCTTCTTCACACGACCAATCTGGCTCCGGACCTCTTCTTCCTCCGGCTGGGTCCTCTAACCTATTGAATAAACACGGACGAGTGTCGCTCCAGGGGTCTTTCTAGAGGTGGCCTAAACAATTCCACTTCAAAGTCACTTCTAGAAGACACGTCTACGGTGTTTTTTAAAGACGACGGGGCACGCACGTGTGGTTTCCTACCTCTACCCTGCGTCGGCAATCTCTACAGATACGTGTCCAGATTTAGCCAAGGTCTCTCTAAAAGGGTCGGGGGAAAGGTTGAGAGCAGCTTTTTCATATTATATACAAAGCCTTCTACGGCGGCGGGGAAATCTTCGCCAGCGTTTCCGACTGGCCGCTTGCGATGTCAAGTCCCGGCTTCTCTCGGGTGGAAGGGGGACCCCGCGGCCCTACGATCGATCGTTCCTCCCGCTATGCTGGACAGCGCTCACCTTCCTCCAGGGCCGTCGAGGCCTCTGTTCATCCAAGTCCGAGGGCTCAACAGGGCGGTCCCCTCCCAGTGATGGCCGAGTGTTCCGGCGCAGACCCGCCGCTTCAGGCTGCAGAGGCCCTCAAGGGCCAATCTTGGCCTTCGAGTGGCCGCCATTCTTTCCGCCGTGCCACGCTCGCCGACACCAGGAGATGTCCTCGAAGGCCTGGTTGGGGCTTCTCCACGGGCCCGGCCCTGGAGAGGGGGCCGGTGGATGGAGGAGGCCGTGCGCAGAGGCCACCGCCATCGAGGCCCTTCGTTAGAGGGAGAAGGGTCGCAGCAGGATCGCGGCTCGGCCGGATCGGCGGCTGCTGGGAGAGCTCGGGATCCTGAGGTCCGCAGGACCGAGACCAAGGCTGCTCCCGGGCCCCCACTGCTCACCCGGCGCAGGCCGGAGGCCGTGGGGGCCCGGAGGAAGGAGGCCGCACACCCTAGCTCGCCACGCTCTCTGCCGGAACTGACTTGGCAGTTCTCCTCGCTCAGACGGGAGCGGCACCGGAAGTCTCCACAAACACCACCGTAGAGCTACAGTTCCCCAACTGCAAGGTTCCGGCCAGGGGCGGGGTACCTTCTGCAATCCTAGTGGAAAATGACAGGATGAAGCAGGGGAAATGGGGGGAATTTTTGATCTCTTTAACCCCTCTGTAGAGACCAGAAGGCCAGAAAGAGGGCGGGGGGGGGGGCGGCAAAACGAACTAGCAGACCCAGCAATTAGGGATGACTAATACAAATAGTTGTAGCCAAACCCCTAACAGTCAGAGCACTTCACAAGGAACAGCAAGTCTCACCAGAAATGGTGTTTTAAACTGGTTACCTAGTTTGCCTCTTATCTATTCAAATACAACCTCGTATTGTTCCATGAGACTAGGAAGGTGAGTCAGCCCCCCACCCCATCCTCCTCCCACTGTGTTTCTGTACAGTGTTGTGTGCGTGCATGCTTGCTTGCTTATCAACCCAGGATTTATTATTATTATTTTTTATATACATTTGTGTCTTTTGCCTGCATGTATAGCTATGTGAGGGTTGCCAGATCCCTGGAACTGGACTTACAGTTTTGAGCTGCCATGTGGGTGCTGGGAATTGAACCCGGGTTCTCTGGAAAAGCAGCCAGTGCTCTTAACCAATGAACCATTTCTCCAGCCCTATTATTATTATAATTTTTTTAAAAGCTAGGGACTCTCACTGTCAAGAAATTTACCAAGAAGCCTAGGGTGCCTGGCCAATGGGCCCCCCGGGGTCTGCCTATTTCTGCTTTACCAGTGCTGACATTATAAGCATGTTCCATCACAACTGTCTTTTTTTCCCTTAGATGCATTCTGGGGCCTAAACTCAGGTCCTTCTGCTTTGTAATACAAACACTCTACCAAATAAACCCGTAGTTCCTGATGTGACCTTTATATTCTAATGGGTAAAACAGACACTAAACATCCTTAAAATGCGTCTAAGGACAGGTAAAGTGCCTTGGACAAATAAGAAGTAGGGAAGGGACATAGATGTAAGATATACATAGTGAGAGATATTGAGGTGATGGACCCTGACTTTGGAACAGTCTTTGGTTTTTCTTTGTTTGTTTTACTAGTGGTTTGCTCTCTATGTAGCCATGGCTTTCCTGGAAGTTACTATGTGGACCAGGTTGGCCTCCAATGCACAGAAACATTTGTCTCTGCCTCCTTAGTGGTACGAAGTCTTGAAGGAGGCAAGGAATGAGCAGTCATGGGGGGTGTCAGGGAAGAGCCTTCCTAACAGAAGAGAAGAGCAAACAGTTAACTGTTTGAAGAGCTGTCCTCTCTTCCTGACCTAGGGAAGAGAGGACAGCCAGATATGTCAACGTGTACAAAGACAGAAGTGAGAGCCACCGATGGCTTTGCACTGCACCGTGAAAGACGGTGAAGTGAGGACACGAGCAGACACGGGGAGATATGATCCTTGCCATCAGCCTAGTGAAGCATGGTCAGGGCTTACGCGGTGGTCCTCCTGACCCTGGCTTCCCTTTCCTAGTTTCAGCTACCCACAGGTGAACTGCTTCCCAGAAATACTCGATGGATAGTTCCCCAAACAAACCATGTGTAAGCTTTACATTATCTGTGGTTCAGAGTAACATGTAACATGCTTCTCTACCTCACACCATTCATCCAGGATATAAATTGTCCCTTGTCTAGCTTGTCCACTCCTCGATCTCTTCCTTACCCTCTCAGTTATCAGGTTGACTATTATCAAATCATATAGCAAGTTCCAAGTCAGCCAAGGCTACTTAGTAAGCACTTTCCACAAAACAACAAAACAAAATCAACAATCTCACTATAGTTAGGACTGGAGAAATGGCTCAGCAGTTAGTGCTTGCTCTATCTAGTGGACTAGAGTTTGGATCCCAGCACCCACATCAGGAAGCACAAAATACCTGTAACTATAGTTACATGGAATCCAGAGTCCCTTTTAGCTTCCACTAACACACACACACCACACACACACACACACACACACACACACACACACACTACTGTGCTGAGGATGGAACCCAGTCTTGGACTTGCTAAGCACTTGCTGTATCACTAGGCCACGCCCATTGAGCCACACCCCCAGCCCAAGCTTAAGACTTTTGATGGATTACCAAGAGGACAACCAGACAGTCAGAAAGACCTTTCTGATGGAAGGCTGTGAAAGGCCACGGATGGATGACAAGAGCCTGAGACAGGGGAATGACTCGAGGACCAGAAAACTGGTGAAACAAAGGTTTCTAGCATTGCAAAAGAAGCTTCTGGGCTTAGTGTCTGCAGAGGAGGAGTAATCCTACCAGGATTTCAAGCATTAGGACTGAGTTAGCACAGTGACAAGCCACGGAATAGGAGATCAAGGTCTCCTTTCTGAACTCTGGCTTCCTCGGCAGCCGAACAAGCTGGTATTCCTGGAACCTGGAGAGGACGGTGGCACACATTTCCTGCTTTCTTTCTTTCTTTGTTGATTTCTTTCTTTGTTGATCCTGTTGAAACAGGATCTCACTATACTATCCTGGATAGTCCGGAACTCATTCTGTATACCACATTGGCCTTGAACTCATAGAGATCCACACGAGGGTGCCTCCCAGGTGCTGGGATTAAAAGCTTGTACCACCTCCACCAACAGTAGTTCTTATACAGATGAATTTGTTGAGCACACACTCTGGGCCAGGCACTTCAATAACTGAAGGCTTTGGTTAGGTTGTCTAATTTAATGCATAGAGTAACCCTGTAAGGCACGTTCTATCACTCTCTTCTTCTTACAGATGGGAGGCTAGGCAATCTGTCTGGTTCTCAGGAGAAGCCAGGGGTCGTATTCAAATCACCTAACTCCAGAGCTCCCTGAAGGGCACTGTGGAAGATCTCAAGGCCTGAGTAGACACTTGCACATGGAAACTCACAGCTCAAACTCAAGCGAGCAGAGCAAAGGAAATTGTGAAGGCCTTTCTATTTCAGACCAGGGTGGAGATTCTGGGATGCAGGGCTAAGTCTAAATGATGCAGTGCAGTTCTGAGTATCCTGGAGGGTGGGGTACGTGGGTGCAGAGAGTCTAGAACTGTGAGTCCAGGGTGAGCCAGGTCTGCCTGCCCTATCCTTCTGGCTGTTTTACTTCAAGGATGACATGGAGAAAAAGTCGCGAACAAAAAGAATGAGCATCTCTAACCCTTCTTGGGAGCCATCACATGCCAGCCCTGTGACACATAGCGGCTTTATTAGGGCAAAAGCGCTAAGCTCATTAGCACGAAAGAGTTCTGTGCTTCAAGCCGCCTACACAGCTTGCCAGGGAAACAAACAGGGCAGCAGCCACCTTCCCAGGGCCTAGACACGCAGTACCCACCCACTTATCTCCTCATCAACCGCAGTGTGCCTCTGCACCCAGCCAGATCTCATTGGCAGCAGGACCCTGGAGACCAGTTGTGTGGAGGTGTGTACAAATAACCTGATCATAACCCTCACTGAATCACTGTATGGATTTAGGAATCTGTTCTGTTCTAGGCCAGAATTTTTCAAACTTCAATCACCCCCAAAGCAGCTTAACAATGTCCTCCATATCCGTGTGTCACAGTGTTAGTCTCTTTAGGCTACTATAGGAAAATATCATCATGCCAGATAGTAGTGGCGCACCCCTTTAATCCCAGCCCTCAGGAGGCAGAAGCGGGTGGATATCTGTGAGTTAGGTCAGCCTTGTCTGTTTAGAGAGGTCCAAGATAGCCAGGACTACACAGAGAAACCCTGTCTCAAAAAAAAAGGGGGGGGGGAAGAAAGAAAGAAAGGAAGGAAGGAGGAAAGAAAAGATTATAAATAAAATTTGGCAAGGTGTGGTGGCATCTGACTTAGTCCCAGCACTCAGAACCAGAGGAAGATGTATCTCTGTAGGTTCCAGACCAGCCTTATCTATGTAGAGAGTTCCAGGGCAGCCAGGGCTATGTAGAGAGACCTGCCTCAGAAAAACAAAACAATATCCACACAACAATAGAAGCTTATTTCTCACCATTCTAGGGGCTGAGCTGTTTGGGATCAAGGAACTGATAGAATCGGTCAGTGTCTTGTGAAGGTTTGATTTCTGGTTTATAGGGGGAGCCTTCCACTTCTGTCCCTTCTAGTAGAAGGGGTCAGGAATCTCTCTTGGGTCCCTTTCATAGGGACACTAATTCCATTCATAAAGGTTCCATCCTCATGACCAACGGTCTCTCAATGGCTCCGCCTGTAATTCTGTCACCTTGAGGAGGCACTGAAAGCATCTCAACTGTGAATTCCTAAGGAGCCCAGGACCAGCCTAGGCTTAGTATCCCTTTGTTCTTGGGAAATCACCCAGTTGACATGCTAGTCAAGTTTTCTTGAAGTAAACACATAACGCTTTAAAAAGAAGGTTTTTTAAAAACCCATTTACTTGGCGTCTGTGCGTTGTACACCTGCCTACAAGTGTGGCGGTCACAGGACGAGTCAGTTCTCTCCTTCCGTCACGTGAGTCCTGAGGAACTGAGCTCAGGTTCTCATCAGTCTTGGCGGCAAGTGCCTTTAGTGGCTGAGCTATTCTGCTGCCTCAAATATTTAACACTTAAAAAGGTTCATCTATATGACTTTTGAGATCATATTGATACAACCAGGGAACCTGAGTCATGCTCAAATGATGTAGGATTCTCCTTTGTAAGCTGTGAATTTATTTTATTACTGTTGGTTAATAAAGAAGCTGCTTTGGCCCATGGCAGGGCAGGATAGAACCAGGCAGGAAAACCAAACAAAGATATATAGAGAGTAGGCGGAGTCAAAGAGATGCCATGTAGCTGCTGAAGGAAGACGCCAGAACCTTACCAGTAGGCCACAACCTCATGGTGACACACAGATTAACAGACATGGGTTAATTTCTATTAATTCTAGCTAGGAATATGCCTAAGCTATTGGTTAAATACTGTTGTAATTAATAGAGTTTCTGTGTGATTTTTCTTGTCTGGGCAGCCGGGAAATGAACGAGCAGTCTCTGTTTACAGCCAAACAGCTGGTATCAAAAGGACATAGGAAACAACGTGAAAGAGCTGCCAATGGCCAGAGAGAGAGCTAGGACCATCTGAGCAACAAAATAAACATCATAGTATTGAAATATAGGTGAATGTATAAGCATCCTCAAGTCTGTGTTGATATTAATTATTGAATAAGTAAATATATAGGAATTGTATGAGAAATTCTTTAAAAATTTTTAAATTTTTATTTATTTTATGTGCATAAATGTTCTGCCTGCATGTGTATATGCGCACCATATGCCTGTCTGGTACTCAGGGAGCTCAGGAAAGGTCAGTCTCCTGGAACTAGAGTTACTGGTAGTTGTGAGTCACTGTGTGGGTGCTTGGAACCAAACCTGGGTCCTCAAAAGATCAACAAGTGCTCTTAGCTGCTGAGCCCTCTCTCCAGCCCAAGAGAAATTATACTTATGTAAGAATTCCAGGGCTGGGCTGTAGCTCAGTGGTAGAGGACATGGAAAACACTGCAGTGTGGAGAAACATGACATGCACCAGCTTGCTGAGGTGGTCAAGCCATGCGAGCACACACCGTGACATAATGTGGTGACAGGAACGCTCTACCTTCCCCAACTACATGACCCCAGTCTAAACAGGAGAGAGACATCAGATGAACCCAAACCCACCCGGGGCTCCCTATGAAACTTCTGACCAATGCCTCTCAAAACCACAAGGTCAGAGACAGGTGTGGTGGCTCAGACCTTTAACCCTAGCACTCTGAAGACTGAGGCAATCAGATCACTATGAGTTTGAGGCAAGCCTGGTCTACATAACAAATTCCAGGCTAGTCAGGGTGATATAGTGAGACCCTGACTCAAAAAAAAAACAAATAAACAAACACCTACTAGGTCATGAAAACATAAGAAACTGAGCAGAGGGGATCAAGGAGAGGAAATGACGGAAATGCAGTGTGGGGTCCTCCACAGGACTGAAAAGGGGTGTTAGTGGGTGTCCTGGCTGCTTTTATGCAAACTTGGCACAGGCTAGAGTCCTCAGAGAGGAAGGAGCTTCAGTTGAGAAAATGCCTCCATAAGATCCAGTTGTAGGGACTATAGAGATGACTCAGTAGTTAAGAGCACTGAGTGCTCTTCCAGGGGATCTAGATTCAAGTCCCAGCACCCACATGGCAGCTGTCTGTAACTCCAATTCCAGGGGACCTGACACCCATGGCAAAAACACCAGTGCACATAAAAGTAATCCAGTTGTAAGCAAGACTGCAAGGCATTTTCTTAATTAGTAATTGGTGTGTAAGGGTTCAGTCCATTGTGGCTGGAGCCCTTGGTGCTCCAGGGTTCTTTAAGAAAGCAGGCTGAGCAAGCCATATGGAGCAAGCCAGTAAGTAGCACTCCTCCATGGCCTCCGCATCAGCTCCTGCCTCTAGGTTCCTGCCCTGTTTGAGTCCCTGTCTTGACTTACTTTAATGATAGGGAAGTGTAAACCAAATAACCCTTTCTTTCCCAACTTGCTTTTTGGTCATGATGTTTTGCCAAAGTGATAGTAACCCCAACTAAGACAGTGGGGAATGCTGAAGGTTGAATAAAGGATGGATGTAGGTTAATTAGGACACATGTCAGAGGAATGTAAGAGAGGAAACTGGCCCCAAAGACTGGAATCAGATGTCTTTGGACAGCCGTTATTTAGCCTACTACAACATGGCTGAATGACACTGAGGAGCCTCCTCTAGAATTGAAACATTTAAAAACTGTTCTTTTGGGCTCTTCCTGCAGTCATCTTGGTGTGACCCAGAGTGATTCCAGTTCATGTCAGAGGTTGAGGTACGGCCCGGAGGCCCTGGGCTCCATCAACAGTGAGGACAACAGTGGGCGTGGCAGGAAAACACAGCTCTGAGACATCAGAGGGTCTAGACTTAAATCTGGCTCTACAGCAAACAGCTTGTGACCTTAGTTAAGTCACCATCCTTCTGTAGGGCCTTTCCTCATCTGTCTAAGGAGGGACCCAAACCCTTCCTCAGAGACATGCTCCCAGAATTCCCGGAGACTATGTGGCAGATGCCCAGCAAGCCTTGAGTCAGCGTTTTCGCTTTCCCCTCCATTTATAGACTCTGCCACACTTCCCATGTTTTCTACAGATAGAAATGTTTGATCAACATAAAATTTCACACTGTGAGATGAAGTTTCCTTCTCATTATATCCATGGTGGAAATCAGACTCTGTTAACTGACTTAGTCAGCACTGCCTAACCAGAGGGCTAGAGGTAGTGGGTGACTGAGGACACGATACGCTTATTTAGTTAGAGACGAGGTCTTACCTTGTACTCTTAGCTGGCCTGGAACTGGCTGTGTAGACACAGACTGACCTCAAACTCATCGGGACCCACCTGCTCCTGCCTCTCTAATGCCAGGATTAAAGGGCTAGATTGAAAGACATGTACCGCCACACCTGGAGCACACGGCCCTTTAGATGGAGCAGGTTTGCTGATCTGACCCTTGACTCAGTTTCATGATCTCATTACCTTTGTAGATAGCTGAGCTTTTGATCACATGTTCTTAGCTCCTGGTTCTTACCGCTGGAACTTATCACAGTTGTTAGGATCTGAAGCCATACTCTGGTTTCTTTGGTGATGGTACCTACCAGCCCGGTTTTCCAGTGGCACCTGATCTCACAGGCTTCCCAACTTTAGAGTCTTGAAAGATAGATTTATAATTTGTTCCTGGTTTAACATGACTTCTCAGTCTTATTTTTTTCCTTTCTGGTGCCAGGGTTCAGCCTTGTGCATGCTGGGCATAGAGCTCTACCACTGACCTAAATCCCTAACCCCTCGCTTCTCCATTCTAACAGATTCTTATACCAATTTCCTGAGGCAGAGAGATGCCCAGGACTCAGCAGAGGGTTGGGTTTCCTGAAGCGGAACAAAGAAACTTGCTAATGGAGATTTATGATGGCCTTCAGGAGTCAGGCTTATAATAAAAAGGTGTAGGGTTATTTTTTAGCTTCTTTTTGAGATAGGGTCCTATGTTGACCATGATAGTCTCCAATGTGTAGTCTCGGGTGATCCTCCATCCTTCCGGTAGCTGGGCCTATACCACCACATCCCCACAGAGTTTAGTTAAGAACTCACCTGTCAACATGTCAAGGATTAGATTACCTTGAGTCCCATCTTGGCTTTTGCCCCTCAGGACAGCTGACCTCGTGCAAGACATGGAACCCCTTTGCGCTTGATTTCCTCATCTGTATAGAAGCAGCATTGTGAGGCTCAGATCAAATATCTTAGAGGACCTCCATCCCCTCCATCACAGGCTTGACACTCAGCCTTGCCGTCATTGAGGCCAGCATTGCTGATCACCTCACTCCATGGGCTGTTCTTGTGGACATGCCCTTACTGTCGAGAGAAACTTGATTACTCCTAGGGATGCTACAGGGCCATGGTATACATCTGGGGGTCAGGGGTTTCTACATCACTATCGCTCTTATTGTGTAGCCTTATGTGAGTCATTTCCATCATCCCTATGAGAGTAAGATTTGATAAAGTGGCAACCTGACAGTGGAGAGTGCTGTACTCAGTGTGTGTGTGTGTGTGTGTGTGTGTGTGTGTGTGCAACCTGACAGTGGAGAGTGCCGTACTCAGTGTGTGTGTGTGTGTGTGTGTGTGTTTGTCCCGCTGCCACTGCTGCTTCTTCTGCACAGTGTTCTATCTTTAGCGTCTGGTGGCCCCAGGGCCAGGGAAGAGAATTCAGAACCAACTAGCCAGAGCAAGAGTAGAAAAGCCAGGTTCAGCTGCAGGCTGGGATCAGGTCCCAGCTGCTATGGCAACACTAAAAGGCTGCTGGGAAGGCACTGTCTTCAGGCCTGGCAAGACCAGGTCCCACCCTTAATCAGTCAAGGCTCCGCCCAGAACATAAGGGACCTGAAATCTAGCGTTTGTCTGGAAACAACCTGACTGGCCTCCTACAGATACCATCGTTGCCCTGATAATCCAAGTGTGCTTGGCTGTCCCACTGGACGTAGATTTCATGGGTGTCTGACAGGCCAAGACTGCTTGCTCTGTCCATCCTACCACAGTTGACTGACTGCCCTACCTGACTGATGGCATCTCTCCTGACAGGAGGGTTTGTCTGAGGTCACCTAACTGCAACCGACTAAAGAGACCCTATCCATGCTTGACAAGCTACATCTGACTGGTGTCAGCCACCTGTGTCTGACTGGCCACAGTCAGATTGAGTCTATCTGTGCCTGCTGACCAGACCCTCCGCCCAGTCTGTCAGTCTGCATGGCTGCTGATTCTGCCTACCCCAGAGTGTACATGTACCTCACAGACGGGGTACTCCGTGTGGCTGGGTCTGTTTGACGTCCCTTGCTGGCCACCTGTGCCTGAGCTGACTCGATTCACAGCATCAGTGTAGAACTCCCTCTGCTAGGAGGCCATGATGGCTCACCACTCTGGCTTCATCTGTCCCTCATGCCGTAGCCGTCCAGTAAGCAACAGTCCAGTCCAACTGCTTGGCTGGTCAGCGGCATCAGGTTGAGTGGGCCCATGAAGTTCCTCTCCATGACCACGATACCCCTCACCACAGACGTCCATGATGACTCCTGCATGTTTGTGCAGGGCCTGGGACCCAATCGTTTCTAATAAGACTGAGCCCCGGAGGAGCCAAGACAAGTGTCCCAACAGGGAAGGGGGCTTAGGAACAGCCTGAGGTGGAGCAGGCAGCAGGAGTAGGAGTTGGGGGCCAGGTGAGGACCAGCTAGAAGAAAAAACAGGGCTGGGGAAGGGTCTAGAGGCTTCCAGATCTCCTATCTCAGAAATCTAATTCTGTAACAGAGTCAGGATCTCAAGGAGCTGGTTTGGTGTGTGACCTTCTGTAAGCATGTGACCTTGTGCCTTTTGTTCCTTCAGATTTGTGGGAAATCTCTGTCTCCTGCTTCATGGAAGGGATGTCCTTCAGACCTCCCGACTTTAAATCTTCCCTGTCGTGTCTGAGTGAGCCTGCCAGGCTGAGCCCGTGGAAAAGCTTCTTCTCTGGAAAGAAACTCTCTCCTGTAAGAGGGAAGGAAGTTCTGGTTAGAGAGGCTTTTTTTTTTAAGTAAGTATATCGATTGCATGGGTATGCTATGAATTATATCCACTGCTATTAATGCTAATAAAATGAGCACATTGGACTAGCTTCTCTCAGCGGAACTCTAGCATGCTAAGATGTTGTCTCTCCATTAATAACAGGGGCCTGGCTGCCTCACTGACTTCATTATAAGTCAGAGGAGTGATGGGATGGAATGACCAGCTTTTCTCCAAGGGCTCGCAGAGCATGAATTTGGATCTCAGCCAAGGTGGGCAGTGGGGTTTCCCAGGGGGCTAGGAAAAGAGGCAGCAACAAATTGGATGGAGCACTTCGTACCTCATTTATTTCTGTGTTCATTCTGCAAGTATTTATTGAGCACTACATACCAGCCCGGTTCCAGATGCTCGCCCTGTCTACCTGGAGTGTAGGCTATGGGCTCCAGGAAGCCTTCCCTACGTCTCAGCTCTGGTCCCATCAAGGCCATGTGCAGAGCACCAGCCATTTGCTTTCTGACCTAAATGAACAACTGGGGTGGGAGAGATCATGGAGAGTGAAATTATCCAAAGTGTGCTTGTAGCATTGGGATGACCTAGGAACTAATTTGAGACACAAAGCCATGGGCCCTGTAGTAAATGACTAAGAAATTCTCAGGGTTGGTGGTAGCCCTGTATTTTAACAGGTCCTCCAGGTGATGCAGCCATGTGAGAATCCCTGGTAGAATGATTGAGTTTGTCAGTTCTAGTGTCAGAATTCCCAGAATGCCTCTCTGGGAATTTCTACCCTACCATATAAGAACTGTGTGATTTCGACTTACCTAGTTGTAGAGTTTTTTTATGGCTTGATTCTCCTCGTTTGTACAATTTGCATAATTATGATTGCTTTAAACTGTTGTATTAAGTGATATAAAGAACTTAACACATAATTTCTATTCTGGGATTGTATCCTGGAGACATATTCCTACATGTACTAAATAATGTATGCACAATAATACATTGTCTATAATAGAAAAAGAACACCCTAAATATCCAACAGTGGGGTTTAGGGTGTTCAATATTGTTTTACCATATAAAGAGCAAGGTCTCATTTTAGTTCTTACTTTCATGCTAAAGATTGAACTCAGGACCTTGGGAATGCTATACACATGGCTTACCATCAGACTACACAGGTAAGGGTAACTCTTGATATACTCATATGATACGAACTTTTAAATTAAAAAAAGGTGTAGAACAGCATGTGTTTGCAAAGAAAAAGAATTGGGGTGGGGAGCAGATACTAGGGAGATGGCTTAGTCTATACAGTGCTTACCATGTAGGTTCTACGTTTGGATTTCCAGTACCCATGCGCAAGCAGAGTCAAACACTGGTGTCGGGAGAGGAAGAGATGGGTGGGATCCCTGGAGTTTGCTGGCTAACCAGTCTAGCCAATCCATGAGCTCCAGGTTCAATGAGAGACCCTGTCTCAAAAAGTAAGGTGAAGCCAGGCCGTGGTGATACACGCCTTTCATCCCAGTTCTTGGGAGTCAGAGGCAGGTGAATCTCTGAGTTCGAGGCTAGCCTGGTCTACAAAGCAAGTGCCAGGACAACTAGAGCTGTTATATAGAGAAACCCTGTCTTGAAAAACAGCAACAACAACAACAATAAAATCAGGTGGAGAGCTGCTGAGGAAGACACCTAGCTTTGATCTCAGGTCTGGACATGCATGTCACATACGATGCTATGCACCTGCCTCAGGTCTGGACATGCATGGTCACATACGATGCTATGCACCTGCCTCAGGTCTGGACATGCATGGTCACATACAATGCTATGCACCTGCCTCAGGTCTGGACATGCATGGTCACATACGATGCTATGCACCTGCCTCAGGTCTGGACATGCATGGTCACATACGATGCTATGCACCTGCCTCAGGTCTGGACATGCATGGTCACATACGATGCTATGCACCTGCCTCAGGTCTGGACATGCATGGTCACATAAGATGCTATGCACCTGCCTCAGGTCTGGACATGCATGGTCACATACAATGCTATGCACCTGCCTGCAGAAGTGCACACAGACACAAAATAATCTTAGCATTTTTAGGCAGCTGTGGGTTTATATATACATATATTCTTTCTGAAATGATAGTTTAAAAAACTGGCTAAGTGGTGATGATACACGTCTTTAATCCCAGTACTTGTGGGGCAGAGGCAGGTGGATCTCTGAGTTTGAGGCCAGCCTGGTCTACAGTGCAAGTTTCAGGACAGCCAGGGCTACACAGAGAAACCCTGTCTTGAAAAATCAAAATAAGTTGGGCGCTAGTGGCACATGCCTTTAATCCCAGCACTCAGGAGGCAGAGGCAGGTGGATCTCTGTGAGTTCGTGGCCAGCCTGGGCTACAAGAGCTAGTTCCAGGACAAGGTCCAAAAACTTCAGCAAAACCCTGTCTTGAAAAACAAACAAACAAAACACTGATAATGGGGGCTGGAGAGATGGCTCAGTGGTTAAGAGCACAGGTTGAGTGAGGCAACCTGGAAGGGTCCCCAAGCAGTCAACGGAATCAGAGACAGCCCCTGCTCTCACTGTTGGAGTCCCCACAAGAAGACCAAGCTGCACAACTGTAACATATGGGCAGAGGGCCTAGGTTAGTCCCATGAAGGCTCCCTGGTTGTGGATTCAGTCTCTGTGAGTCCCTATAAGCCCAGGTTTAGTTGATTCTGCGAGTTTTCTTGTGCTGTCCTTGACCCCTCTGTTTCCTACAATCCTTCCTCCCCTGCTTCCACAGGATCCCCAAGCTCCGCCTGATGTTTGGCTGTGGGTCTCTGCATCTGTTTCTGTCAGTTGCTGGGTGCAGTCTCTCTGATGACCATTGGGCTGGGCACCAATCTATGAATACAGCAGAATATTGTTAGGAATCATTTCATTGAATTTCATTAACTTTTTATTTTAATTTCCAGTCATGTTTGGTTCTATTCTACATCTCTGGGCTATTGGTTTGGGTCTTGGCCTTTGGGTCTTGGCTTTCAGCCAATGTTGGGGCTTGGTTCCCTCTCATGGTATGGGTCTCAAGCTGGACCAGTCACTGGTTGGCTACTCCCATAATTTCTGTGCTACCTTTACCCCAGTACATCTTATAGGCAAGGCAATTTGTAGGTCAAAAGCTTGCGGTCCCAAATAGGAGTGGGTGCTGGGAATTGGACCTGAGTCTTCTGAAAGAGTGGCCAGTGTTCTTATTTCAATAGCAATGATATTTGTTAGTAATAGTAATATAATTAATCACATAGAGGAATGGATTTCATTATGACTGTTTCATACATGCAAATAGCATGCTTTGATTACATTAACCCAGGGCCCTCCTTGCCCTCTCCTCCCTACTCGCCTGGTACCTCCCCTCTCGTAGTCCACCTTCCAGCTTTCATGTCCTCTCTTCGCTCGCTCTTATGATTTTTTAATTAATTTTTTTTCAGCCCAATCTCAGTTTCCCTCCCTCCTTTCCTCCCAGTCCCTTTTCCCCAGCCTCCAATATCCACTCCTCTTTTCCCTTCAGAAAAGTGCAGGCCTTCCATGTATATCAGTCAGCCATGATGTTGCAGTAAGATTAGGAACCTGAAGCTCACCGACTAGCTAGGCCAGCTTGCCAGTAAGCCCCTCAAATCCTCCCATTTAGTCTGCCTCTGCTGGGATTCCAGGCATGGTACCACACCCAAACGTTTCCATGGGTGCTGGGAATCTGATCAGGTCCTCATCTTTGTGTAGCAAACGCTTTATCAACTGAGCATCAGCCTTGAACACTTTTATTTTTAAAAAGAAACCAAACTTCAGAGTGAGGCCATAACAAGTCCCAGGTTTTTCAGAGAAGCAGAGGTCAATCTATGGCTCTTTCAGGACATCCTACCTTCTCTAAAATTCTGCTCCCCACCCCTTCCATTAATTACTCTGTTTAGGACGTCTCTATTCGGTCCAAACTAGTTGTGGTTTAATTTCCAACCAAACTTTACAGACTACTGTTCTACCCTTCCCTATGTGAATTCTCTATCGTAACCAAAAAGATGTCATCTCTGTCCCCAAGTGCTCCTGCTTCCTCAATGCTGTACCTGGCCTGTGCATTCTGGCCAAGGTACCTTTCTTCTTGTGCAGTTATGGAGACTAAACTGAAGTCCCAGTCTCTCCAGCAAGTATTCCCTAATTTCTCCAGCTCACAAAACTCCCTCCCACCTCTGAACTAACACAACATCTTGTAAAACCCTTGCATTTGACAAGGACTGTGGGATGGTTGTGCCCTCAGCAGTGGCAAGTGCCAGGCAGAACAGGTCCCTTATCTCCGATTCTCCATTTTTGTAGCTATAAAATCAGGCAGATGACCACAGCCATCCTTACTGTCTCTGGATGCCCTGGGTGAGCATGCTCCTGAGCTTGCTGGAGCCGGGAGCTAGACTGCAGAAACTGCTGGGCCCCTTCCTTCCCTGATGTTTACTTGGCCCAGCAGCCTGGCCTGATGAAACCCAGCCCTGTTGCTGAGCACCTTGGGAGGCCTCCTTCCAGGGTCCCTCTGTGCTCAGACAGTGGCCCTTTGTGGAGGAGAGGACGGGACTGAAAGAGGAGCCTCTGGAAACCTTTCCCTCCCCCTGCCTGCAGCAGCCTTCAGCGGCAGCCCCATCCTCTGTGCCTGGGTGGCCTCTGCTTCAAGTGGTGGGGTGAGATAGGGCCTCCGAGCAGCCAGCTAGGCTGCAAGAGGAAGGGTCCCACCTACTGAACCAGAGACTAGTTAACTCTCTGTGGCTGCTTATTATAGACTCTCCAAAGCCTGTCCCCCTACAGGCCAGACGGACACCTGCAGCCCAGAGCCACAGACGCCACCAGGCTTCTGGCTAGGATAGAATGTTGTGCTTTGTCCTTTTTATCCAAACCGTAGGGATTCCTGTTCCCAGTAAAGAAACGGAGAATCCTAACATGGACTAGAATGCCTGGCATGGTAGGAGCCAGGAAGAAGGGAGGGGGACGAGAGTCCTAGGAGTACAGGATGGCAGTGTGGTAGTGAAAGGCGATCCCTCAGCCAGGCGTGGTGGCGTGCCTGTCATCTCTAATCCTAGCACTTGGCAGGCGAAGGCAGAAATATTGTGAGTTTGAGGCTAGCCTGGGTCACATGATGATACCCCTCTCAAAGCCCCACCCCAAGAGGGCCAGTCAGCTGCTGAGCAAGCCTACTTACTTGAATTTGGACCCCCAGGACCCACGTGAAAAGTCAGGTGTGGAAGTGCACGTCTCTAATCCCACTGCTGCTACAGCGAGACCAGGGAGAGACAGAATCTCTGAGAGCTATCCTGGAGTGCTCACTGAAGGAGCAGAAGCAAGAAAGCACACACACACACACACACACACACACACACACACACACACAAAACAACAACAACAACCCACAAGCAGACAATTAAACCAAACATAAAGTAGCAGCAGGAGGCTTGGAGTCCAGTCCCTGCCAAGCCACTTTCTGGATGACATTAACCAGAGGCTTTCCTTCTCTCTACCTCAGTTTCTCAGTGCAGAATTATGGAGGTGGGATAGACGACTATCAAGGACTTTTGCAATCTGATTTTTTGCCCCTAATTCTTTGATCAGAGAGAGGAAAGGGAGGAGCGGGTGGGTTGGAAGTCTATGACTGGCATGCTCTCTGTGGATGCTCCGGGATTCGCCAGCAGTCGCTAGGCAGCCTCCTCTCTGTTGCTGGGATCCCCTCCCCCTTCAACACTCCCCCTCGCCTTTCCTACCCACTCTGAGGGCTTCTTGTAATGAGGTCTAGCAGCTGTTAGATATAGATTTGTCTTGTTCTATCTTTTGTTCCCACAGAGAGGGACTCTGAGTGACCATGGATGTCACTGACAGGTCCCTGGTGGAGTGGAGAAAGGAAAGGAGTCAGAAAAATTAGGAAGGAAGGTGGGACGGAAGAGGAGGAGCCTAGAGGAAAAAGAAAAGAATGGAGAGCAAGAAAGAGGGACAGATAAGATGAAAGTCCCAAAACCAGGTGTGGTGGTGACTGAATTTAGGAGGTAGAGGAAGGAGAATTAGGAATTTAAGCCCATCCTTGGCTACATTATGAGTTTGAGGCCAGCCTGAGCTACTTAAGTTTCTGTCTCAAAAAGTATGAGGAAGGCCAGGAGGTGGTGGCGCACACCTTTAATCCCAGCACTTGGGAGGCAGAGGCAGGTGGATCTCTGTGAGTTCGAGGCCAGCCCGGTCTACAGAACAAGTTCCAGGACAGGTAGCACTGTTACACAGAAAAACCCTGTCTCGAAAAAGAAACAAACAAACAAAAGTGTGAGGGATGGGGTTGAGGACACGGTCCAGTTGGTAAAGCACTTGCCTGGCAAGTATGAGGGTCTGAGTTTGATCCCAGGTCATCTGTAAAAATGTCAGGGGCAGTACACACTGATAATGCCAGCTCTGGGAAAGCCGAGACAAGCAGATCCTTGGGCATGCAGGCCTAGAAGACTCTGTGTGTTCCAGCCCATGACCATGAGAGACCCCGTCTCAAAAAAGGGGTGAGGGACACCTGAGGAACAACACCTGAGGTTGTCCTCTGGTCTCCAAACACATGTACATATATGTGCATCAACACACAGACACACATGAGGAGAAAGGACCAAACATATGTACATATATGTGCATCAACACACACACACGCACACACACACACACACACACAAAAGAAGGAGAAAGGAGACAGAACAAAGAAGGCCTGGATGGGAGAGAAACAGAAAGAGACGTGGGAGAGTACGCAGCACACACCCTGGTAACACATGCAAGTGGGGACAGCTTGGGTTGTTCCAGGACCACAAACAGTTCAGTTTGGCTGGAGGTAAACATGTAGACAAAACTACAACCAGACTGTCTGTAGGAAGTCTGGAAGGCATGACTGGCAATTTCAAATCTTATGTCTCATTTTCTTCTGCTCACATCCAATGATTAAACTGGGACAGCCCAGAGAGCATTTCTATCCATCCATCCAGTCCTTCAGCTAGGGCTGGTGTCCTCTCCAGCTCCACGTCCCTGGAGCAGAACACAAAGCATGACTCCCGGAGGCAGTCAGCAAACGAGTGCTTGGAGAAAGGCACAGAGAAAGGGGAGTAAAAAGTTCCAGGTTCCCTGAAAGAGGTTCTTACTTGATTATAGGACAACCAGGCATGGTGACACACATCTTTAATCCCAGCAGGTGTGAGGCGCAGGTAGATGAATGCCCATGAGTTTCAGGCCTGCGGTCTAGACAGTGAGCTCCAGATCAGCCAGGGCTGCATAGTTGGACCCTGTCTCAAACAACAATAACAACAAACCCCAAGAATTATGAGACCAGAGGAAACTAGACCAGATTCCCTGTGACTTTAACCAGAAAGTGCCGAAGATGGAGGCGTTGGCCAGTTTAGGTCACTTAACTGAATCCCAGTGGCCTGAAGGACTGTCTGCTAAAATTCACAGGGTTCTATGTGTGAATGAAAAGCAGGGCTCCCTAAGAAAAGGGGGTCCTTACTAGAAAAGGGGAAATTTACCTTTTCTGTATGTTAAGCAGAACCTTGTTGTTCTTGTTGTTATTTGGGGGGGTGTGATTTTGCAACAGGGTTTCTCTGTAGCTTTGGAGTCTGTCCTGGAACTAGCTCTTGTAGACCAGGCTGGTCTCGAACCCACGGAGATCTACCTGCCTCTGCCTCCCAAGTGCTGGGATTAAAGGTGTGCGCCACCACCGCCTGGCTGTTAAACAGAACATTTAAAGGGTTTCCCTATTCTTATTTTATGTGTGTGGTGTTTCACCTGTGTGCATATATGTGCCACATGTGTGCAGAGCCCACAGAGGACTAGAGGATCCCTGAAGCTGGACTTATAGACATGTAAGCTGTTACATGGGTGTTGGGAATTGAACCCAGGTTCTCTATAAGGGCAGTAAGTGCACCTAACTGCCGGGCCATCTCTCCAGCCCCGTGCTTTCTTTTTATTGGTAACAGGGATACAAATCAGGACCTCCAACACTGAACATGTCCTATTCTGAGCTACATACCCAGCCCAGAAAAAGGGAAAATTGTCTTTTCATTTTTAAAATTCGAAATTGGTACTAAGGATCAAACCCAGGGCTTCAGATGCACAAGGCAATCGTTCAACCACTGAATACAGCCCCTAGA
This sequence comes from Myodes glareolus, assembly GCF_982192425.1. Taxonomy (NCBI): domain Eukaryota; kingdom Metazoa; phylum Chordata; class Mammalia; order Rodentia; family Cricetidae; genus Myodes; species Myodes glareolus. The sequence goes on along the minus strand of NC_142035.1, from coordinate 22,740,130 downwards.
AAAGGATATTAGAACCATGGACATTGCTGTCAACCATAGTGGAACATGGGGAGGCTTGTATAGGGACGAGAAAGATAAGGATATGTTTAAGAGTAATAGGTTTCGGGGGCTGGGCTAGAATGTCTGCATGAAGCCCTGGGTTTGATTCCTAGTGCCACACACACACACACACACACACACACACACACACACACACACTCGCAGAAAGTGGTAGGAATTGAGATGCGGAGCTGAGCCACAGACAGCCGCAAGCCCCAAGCTGCAGAGCTGGAATTTTCTCTTGAATTTGAAAGGTTCTTCGCTGGACCTGTACTGTGTATGAACTGATCAGGATGCCAAGGTACAGAACGGAGAGAAGGTTTGCTGTTTGCTCGTTCGTTTGTTGCTGGTAGTGCTGGGAACAGAGCCCAGAGCCTCACACATGCTGGTACATATCCTACCGTGAGTCCCAGCTCCAGCCCTGGCCGAGGTTCCAGCCTAGGAGCAGAATGGCCGTGTCAGAGAACTTTTTCTGCTCCCACCGAGACTGCCTCATGTCTATAACTAGTGAGTGGAAGGGCTTACTAGACATTCATATTTCTGCTTCTATGACTTTCTTGTTCACATTCTTTGCCCATTTGCTTAATATCAATTATTAGGAATTCTCTGTGCATTTTAGATTCTTGTCCTTTGTCAGCCAAAAGCACGGCTGATCCAATTTCCCTTCAGTTAGTGGCTCAACTTTGTCTCATGTCTTCTTTTGATACACGAAATTTCTGTCTTTAGTGTAGCTGACTATATAGTTCAAAAGAATTGAATCTGGAATTGCATTTGCTTGTGTGAGTGCATACATGCTCACATGGCACAACACATATGTGAAAATCAAGGCTGACTTGCAGGAGCTGCTTCTCCTTCCACCACATGGGGTCCAGAGATTGAACTTAGGTCTTAAGGCCCTCGCTGAGCGGTCTTACTGCCCCCGCCCCTCCTTTACGGGTCTTTGAAATAAGCCCTCATTCTGGAGCTTATGCTGGCCTGGACCTTGCTATATAGCATACTGTTGGCACCCAGCTTCCGATCTTCCTGTCTGCACCTCTCAAATGCTGGGGCACGTGCCCTACCACACCTCATTGGAAATGAGAAATACAGGAACTATTTCTCCCACCCACACACACCCTGTTGGTCTGTCTGTGAAGAACGAAGACTGATATGATTTGTAATTGTTTTGGTGTCTTGATGAAACTAATGTTTCACTCATCTTAGTGTCCTGAAGATAATGTGTTGTTACTTTGTTTAAAAGGTGTGTGTATATCTGTGTCTGTTCATGGATGTGTGCTTGTGAGTGCAGCTGCCTGCAAGGTCCAGAGGAGGGCGCTAGAGACCCCAGCCTCGTGCTGGGTATGAGCTGCTTGACAAGGGTATTAGGAGCTGAACTTCGGTGTCCTGCAAGCTCACTACACACTCAACCACCCAGCCATCTCTCCAGCCACAATTTTCCTGATACATCTAAAAAGTTTCAAGTTTTACTTTCCAAATTTAGGTGTTTAGTACAACTGAGAGTTATGTTCACGCTACAAGGCAGGAAGCCAGTTTTATTTTTTTCCAGATGAATAACCAATTGTTCAAAATTATTTTTAAAATAATCCATCTGTACTAGTTTTCCAGGGCTGACATAACAAATTAGTACCAACCTGGTGACTTAGAACAATTGAAATTTATTTTCCCACAGTCCGGGTGGTCAACACTGCTGGTTCTTTGAGGGACTCTGAAGGAGGAAGCACCTCTTGCCTCTCTCCTGGCTTCTGATGGTGGCCACCATCTTGGCGTTCCTTGGCTTGTCTACAGACAAGCCTCTTGAGTGTGGCCTCCATCTTCCCATTGTTGTCTGAGTGTCTTCATGTGTCCTTGGTTCTGGACTTAGTGTTTTGAGGGCCACCCTAAACCCAGGATGTTTTGTTTGTTTTTGTTGTTGTTTTTAGGACAGTGAGAAATTGCACATCTTGCAGCTCTACTGACCTCCAACGGGCCTCAAACTAGCAGTTCCCCTACCTCAGCCTGCTGAGTGTTGGGACATGCCCACACTACCATGCCCAAATTGGGACAAGCTATTCATGAAAACCTTACCTAATTGCACCTGTAAACCCCCATTTCTGTTTTGCTCTGGGGGCCTCACTTTGTAGCCCAGGCTGGCCTGGAATTCACTGTGTAGTCATACAATCGTACTCTTGCTCCGTCCTCTCAAGTACTGAGATCCCAAGTGTGAGTCACTGCGTCCAAACTTCAACCCTATTTCCAACGAAGTTAATGGCTTTAATTTTAAAGGGGATTTAAGTTTGGGGGTGACACTACTCAACACACTGTTGCCATACCTTTACTTGTCTTTTGCAAATACCATTTCTGATATTCATCAAACTTATGTTGGGGGCAGAATCACTATTTTATTTTCTTTAATTTGTATGTGTGTGTTTGTGTGTATGCAATATGCGTGCACAAACACATACATGGAGGTCAAGGGACAATTTTATTCTTTTCTTTTTCTTTTTGTTTTTTGCTTTTTCTCTGTAACTTTGGAGCCTGTCCTGGAACTAGATCTTGTAGACCAGGCTGGCCTCGAACTCACAGAGATCTGCCTGCCTCTGCCTCCCAAGTGCTGGGATTAAAGATCTATGCTACCATGGCCAGGCTTCAGGGAACAATTTTCAAGAGAATCTTCTCCCCTTTCACCTTGTTGAAGCAGGGTCTGCCACTCTGCCCCGGGGCTAGCTGTGTCCTCCAGCCTAGCAGTCTTCCTGGCTAGCTGGCCCTCAGACTTCAAGGCGACTCTTCTGCCTCTGCCTCCCGTTTCCCCGCAGTAGTGTGAGATCACAGATGATCACCACACGTGTCTTTTGTGTGTTCTGGAGACAGAATTTAGGATTATCAGTCTTGGGCAGTGAGAGCTTTGCCGGCTGAGCATCTTGCCCCTGCCCTGCTTTATTTTCTGAGATAGGATCTGTCTTACTGTGGGGCCCAGATTGGCCTCCACCTCCAAATCTGCCTGCATTTGCTTCCTAAGTGTTGGCCTATCAGCTAGAGTCCTCATTTTATATTAGGAAGCTCTGATGAAACGGTTATACATTTTTCATGTGCTAATCTTATTTGATACTTGCAATAGTACTTTGAGGTCGATCCTTCTAAAACCACCCACATTGTTAGGGGATATACCTGTCAGCGTTTGCCAGCTTATGATATATGATAGCAAGCATCCCCAAACCTTCAGTGGCTTTTACAGCAGTTTTCTCCTTTGAATCCACATCAGCAGCAGTGGGAGGCTGCTGTAGGTCATCTTTAGCTCTCTGTGTAGCTTTTCATTCCTGGATGCAAAAGACAGGCACAGTTCCCATACAAGAGGCGCTGCTCCCGCTGGCAGGAAGAATTAGGAGTGAGACTTTAGACTCAAACACGCATGGGCCTTCAGCTTTCCAGTTCCTATTTCGCTGGCCAAAGAAATTCCTGTGGTCAGCTATGACAGGGGCTGGGGAAGTGCGCTCCTCCTGAAGGGTGCTCAAGCCCCAGGGCAGCTCCCTGGATCATTTCAGCAATCCTCTCACTAGCAAAGAGGAAGGGCAAACGGTGAAGAGCAGTACTTGGATCATGGGGGCTGAGGAACCAGGCCAAATAGCTAGGAGGTAGTAGAGTCTGGATTCAAACCCAGTCCTCTAAAGCCATAGTATGTATGTATAGGGTCTCCACTGCTTGCTGGATGGAATCCACATAGATACATATATGATGCTAACGTGTGCTGCTCAGCCTCTTTCCTTTTGTGTATGCTGGGCTTTCTGTTCCAGAGGCCAGTCCAGTCTCAGTTCTTCTGAGAGAGTCCTGATACGAGTCACACAGGTCCTTGTAAACGTAAACGTATACAGTCAACCCCTCACATTGGTGGGGGCTGCACATGCAGTCAGCCAACCCACAGATCAAACGTCTCAGGAAAAGGGAGCTGGAGAGATGGCTTAGAGGTGAAGAACACTTGTTGCTCTTGCAGAGGACCCTCTGATCCCCAGCACCCACAGGGTAGCTCACAACCAAATGTAACTCCAGTTCCAGAGCATCTGGATGTTCTCTTCTGACCTGCATGGGCACCAAGCACACACATGATATACTTACATATATGTAGTCAAAAACACTCATACGCATTAGATAAAAACAAATTTAAAAATACTTCTTGTTTGTTTGTTTTTTGAGACAGTGTTTCTCTCTTTGTGTGTGTGTGTGTGTGTGTGTGTGTGTGTGTGTGTGTGTGTGTGTTTGAGAGAGGGTTTCTCTGTAGCTTTGGAACCTATCCTGGAACTAGCTCTTGTAGACCAGGCTGGCCTCGAACTCACAGAGATCCACCTGCCTCAGCCTCCTGAGTGCTGGGATTAAAGGCGTGCGCCACCACCACCTAACCCAGTGTCTCTCTTTATAGCCCTGGCTGTCCTGGAGCTCCATCTGTACCGGAGGCTACAGCCTTCATCTCCTGTCTCCTCCTGTCTTGTATTCCTTTCTCCACCCAGCCATAACCCTTCCTATCTCCACCTCCCTAGTGTTGAGATTAAAGGCGTGTGACTCCCAAGAACTGGAATTAAATGTCTGAGCCACCACCACCTGGCTGTTTCTCTTTGAGACTCCATCAATCTAGTGTAGCCCAGGGAGGCCTGAACTCACAGAGATCTGTCTGCCTCTGCTGGGATTAAAGGTATGTGCCACCACTGCCTGACTTCTATGGCTAACTAGTGGCTTGCTCCACGCTCTGATCCTCAGGCAAGCTTTATTTGTTAGAACACAAACAAAATATCACCATGAAACATCACAGTATAACAACTGTCTACATACAACTTACATTGTGTTGAGTATTATAAATAACCTTGAAGTCGTGTATGGTTTATGCAAATGGTATGTCATTTTATATAAAGGACTTGAACATCTACCATGTTGGTACCCACAGTGGGATTTCCTAGACCCAAACCCTAACAGATCCAGAAGGATATCAGTCTAAGTTTGTCCTTTCTCTTATCCTCTCTGAAGGGTGGGAATACACTCTCCTTTGTCACGGGCGCTCGGCCCCTGATGGCTTGCTTACGTGGTACCGCTGGGTGGGTGAGGTGAGTAGGGAGGCCATGCTGCAACTGGACCGTTCTCTCAAGGATGACAACACTTGTCCTACTTTCCACCTCTCTAAACTGAGCTTAGCACCTTGTGCTTAGGTGACTCTGACAGGTCAGCACCGCATGACTCACCTCGTGAGCCTGCCACACTGTCACCAGTGGGCCCTGGGCTAGGCAGGGTGTGTGACGCTGGAGAAAGGAAGTGGCAATAACTTTTGCCTTCTGGAGGGCTTTCCCTTCCCCCAGGAAAAAGATAGACAGTCCTTCCCTCAGGTTGGTTGGGCAGTTTCCTCCTAGGAGGAAGAGGGGTCCGAGGGGTCCCCGGAAGTGCAGAATCAAGAGCTGAGAGGGGGGAGGAGCACCCACCATACCAGGAAAGGTTGGCTAACTGGTCCAAAGGCTGCACTTACCCTCTGGGAGTCCCTTTTCCATGCTGAGAACTGGGGGTAGCAGCCTTCTTGTTCTCCTTAGTTAGTTTTAAAACACTCAGCAGAGTGCTGGCTCTCTTCAGGAATGCAGCCTTGAAATCACAGGCTTCAGAGCTGGACTGCCCTGATAGACCAAGAGGCTGCAGAAGATTTAGAATTTCTGCAAGCCACGGCGTCCTCTTCTATAAAATGGAGATAATAATTAGAGCTATCTCCCAGGATGAGAAAATTATGTAGGTGCCTAGCATGCACCAAGGGCTCAATAATGTTGGTTATTTCCAAACAAGATAATGATGCTGATTATGTAAGGAACAACTCAAGGAAGGCTCATTGGTAAAAAGAGGTCTGGGGAGGTAGTTGTGGGGTAGACTGTGTACTCTGAATATGCAACACCATGGGGTTCAATCCCCCAAAGTGAAAGAAGAACAGAGGGACAGAGTCAGCTTCTGAGAACTGGTGGATTCCTTTAGTTCAAGAATGGGGTGTGGCTCTCCGGAATGAGGAAGCTGTCCAGGAGGTGACCAGGCACACAGCACAAGGTTTGAAGATCTGGTGGCGGGAGGGGGAAGGTTATGTTTGCTGACCCTTCCGAAAGCTGGGGGGGGAGTTGGGGGGGCTTGTTCCTCATCTCCCTCCTACTTTTGTCATCTCCTCGTCTCTTCTCTGGCGTCCCCAACAAGCTCGGTTACCAAACCCTATTGCGGCTTCTTTGAAATGATAATAATGATACTGAGTTGTTACTTTGACAATTATACAGCTCTTCTTCTATGCTATGCTAGCCTAGTAACCTTTTGTTCCCTGTCTCCGGTTCAAAGGATCCAGAGGTAGGAGGGGCCAGGGGATCACTCTGCATGCTGCCCTTGGAAATACTGAAACCTGGGAGAACAGTCATCCACAGGCAAACAATAGGCTAGTGGCAGAGGCAGGATTACAGGAATGCAGAGGTCCTAACTCCAGCCCAGGTCTCCTTTCAGGTCACACCTGATTTCCTGGGCTACTGCAATCTCCAAACAGATCCCCCTCTCCCCACTCTGGCCTCTCCCTATGAACTTGTTCTGGTGTGGTAGTGTCCCCATCAGAAGGTATAGGACTAGAGGTGAGTTCCTTGATCCTGCTGTGGCCCAGCTAGGGCAGCGCAGACCACCCATGATGGTCTAGCAGGATGGCTCTGATCTCGACTTTCTCTACTATTAGAACTGGCTTGTTTCCACCTAGTTCCTGCCTCTCAGTGAAGATGTGGTCTTTGAGTAGGGGTATTGACAGGAAGTTGGTCAAAGTGACCCTTACCAAATTTGGGTTAGCTCTAAATACTAGAGAGGGTTTTTGTTTCTTTGTAGGCCTTTCTCTTTACCCAGTGTTGGAGAACAGAGCTCAGGGCTTCCCACAATGCTAGACAAGCGCTCTACCCACTGAACTGCATCCCCAGCTCTAGAGAGTTCTTTATGGTGAGTGGACCTCGTCCTCCTGGATGTTTATCCACAGGAGCCAAATGTAACTCCTTCAAACTCAGTCAGTCAGAAAAATCTGTAGCAATGCTTCATCTGACCCAGGTCTTGGGTGGACTACGTGCTGAGGGGAAAGCACAGAGATCTGTTCCACACAGATCCTTCCTTCAGAGGAAGCCCGAGGGTTCATGTATACAGATAGTTTGTCTTGCTTAGTAGACATAAACGTAGTAATAGGGAACAGATCACATCCCCTTTCTGGGTGTCAGCCTACAGATGGCTGGAGATAGCCACCACACCCTTTTCCAGGCCACTTACAGTACATTATATCACGTGATGTTCAGGTCCTCAACATTCTGGTCCCCTCCTTTAGACATTTGTCAGCATGACAGTGTTTCTTTCAGATGTGGGGCCTAGAGCTAAGTCCCGGGGCCTAGCTAGGATCTCTCTAGGACAACAGGCAAAACTGCTTTGCCACTGGTTTCAGTTGATAGAATATAGTCACATCTTGTCACACACACCCCCAACTGCATCACTGAGCTGAAGGTCAAGTAAAAATCTTGGAAACTGTTCTTAATCTAGATTCTTCTGTACTGTGTTTTGTGCACTTGGATCTCATGAGACACTCTGTAGTTACCAGCCCCTCACATGGCCCTTAAGTTCCTTAGCCACCAGACACATCTCAACTGCTCAGTAGCCACGGGGAGCTAGTGGCTACAGACAGCGTGGTCAAAGAACGTTTTCTCAGACATCTGTGGTATGGACCTAAGGACAGGACTTTATACTTACTCTGGTGGCAGCTCATTTTGTTAGTTTCAGCTCAGTCTTCAAGCCTGATGAGGCCTTCTGGTTTCCACAGTGCTCTCTCTCTCTCTCTCTCTCTCTCTCTCTCTCTCTCTCTCTGTATGTGTGTGTGTGTCTTTCTCTTTCCTGTTGGAGGCAGCAGATCTGATTAGCAGTTCATATCTCCTCAGCTTCACCTAAACCCACTGAGAAAACCCCTCTCCCAGTGCAGAGAGCATAGGAATCACCACGCCACCAAATAGTCCTGTAATAAATCAGGTCTCTGAATCAGGGTCTGAGCTGGGTACCAGGCAACTGCAGGGAGACAGGAAACACTGTAAGCAGAGTCCTGTGAGGGTGGATGCTGACTTGATAGTTCAGTTACCTTCACCTCATAATCCGGGCTGGCCTGACGATTAAGTGTGGGAGTTCAAAGTCAGCTTCCAGGGTTCAGCTCCTGGCTCTGCCGCTTTTCAGCTAGTGATTTTGCGGTAATTTCTACTCTCTGGTGTAACTCTAGAGATCAAATGAGTTAATGCAAGTATGACTTGTTTTGTTTTTTAGAGACAAGGTTTCTCTGTGTAGCCCTGGCTGTTCTGGAACTCACTTTGTAGACCATGCTGGCCTTGAGCTCACAGAGATCCGCCTGCCTCTGCCTCTTGAGTGCTGGGATTAAAGGCCTGCACCACCATTGCCTGACTAGGATGACTCTTAAAACAAGGCCTGGAACATAAGTGTTTCGAATAAGCGAGTTGTTAGTCCCTGTGATAAACTTAATTTGCATCCTGGACTTTTTGAGCCTTGCTATGGAGGAAAACTGTTGGGCCCTTTGGTTTCCTTAGTTTCTTGCATTCTTTCTTAGTTTATCAATGTCCTTGGAGGTCCGAGCTGTGCCTCCCCCTCTGGACTTATCCATTCAGCAATTGGCTTCCAATCTGCTCTTAGTAGCCTGTACTGATGGGGGAGGGGAGTTGGGTGGGAGTACAGCAAAGAACCAGAATTACTGGCCTTGATTTTGACTCCGTGCTACCGGGGGCAGACCTAGATGGATCACAGCTGCCTCTTGAGATATGGTTAGGGCCAAGTGAGACCAGGCAGTGAAGGTGTTTGCATTTAGGAGTCTTCCCATGTTGTCACCTGCGTCCTGACTTACAGTAAAACGCTGTAAGTTCTCACATTTACTTCTTTCTCATTTCTTCCCTTCACAATCTAATAAAGGAGGCTCAGGGTTCCTGGCCTTACTGAGATCTGACGCTTGCGCTGAGAATCCAAGGGCAGGAATTCTCTCGGTTTCTTGTCTATGTCCTGGAGTACTGGTAGATGCCCTACCTTCTCGGGTGCTAGTCTCGGTTCACTGTTCTGGTTAGTTGCCCTTTTCTGTTTAGCTTTAAGTGTGTTTGAAGCAGGACTTTTGGCAGGAGCCCGCTAAGGACCAGGGAGGATATAATCCTAACTCAGGGAAGCGCTTTACTTTGGACATCCTTGATCTGTGGGTCCTCGGGTCCCAGGGTCCCAGGGTCCCAGGACTAGAGGCCCAGCCCTTGCTGAGTTTCCAGAGAGAGTGCAAAGGGCTGCCACCTGAGACTGGCTGGATAGAGCTGCACGGCCCTTAGCAGCTTCGGCCGTCTGAACAATAGGAGGACAGAGGCTGGAGGTTGGTGGGCGTCGGCCAGGTCCCCGTCAGAGGGAAAGGAGACCGGGTGGAGCTGCTGGGCCACCAGGTTAGTTCAGGCCACCCGCCTGAAAGCTGAGCGGGCTTGGTGCCGGCGGCGATTCTGGAGGAGGTGGGGTAGGGCCAAGCCTACGGGGCTGGGACCTGGAAGGAGAGAAGGCTCGGAGTGGTGTCTCCACCTCCCGGTCCCGCTGCTGGCCCGGGCCTCTGAGCTAGACCGAGGTTCAGGTGGGCGCCTGGCCCACGTGGGGAAGCTAGCGGCGTGGGCTCGTGAGGCGCACCCCCTCCCCCCAAGCGCCCCTCCCTGGGACCGGACGCGGCTGCTCCGGGGCTGCTGGGCTCTCGGGGCCAGTGGGTTGCGCTCGCCGCTCGCACGTCCTGCGGCCGCTGCCTGGCCGGGATCGCAGCCGTCTCCTCCCAGGGAGCCGCCGGGGCGGGGCAGAGGGGGAGAGGGGGTGTGCGGATCGCGCGGGGAGGGGGCTGAGCGCTGTGGGAGGGAGCGAAGGAGAGAGCGAACGAGCGGGGCATTCTGCGCAGCTTCTGAGCGCCTCGGAGCCCGCCAGGGCGGCCACTGAACGCAAGGATCGAGAGACCGACAGACAGACGGCTCCCGGAAGCCGCGCCGCCACCGCCAGGTTAGCAAGGCGCGGAGACCGCGCAGGCTGTCGCTGCGTCCCGAGCCTCGAGTACTGGAGGACGTGCGTGGCCAGAGCCGCGAGCTTTGATTCGTGTCTTTGCGGGTACGTGTGTCGGAGTCCCGGTCTCCGGGTGTGCGTTGAGTGTGAACACGCGTGTATCAGTGGATCGGTACAAGTGGTTGTTTGGTGTGTACGCGCGTGTGCATCTGTGTAAGGGTGTGCTCCTTAGGGCTGGGTGGTGTGTTAATCTGGGTGAGGGTCTCTGTGTGTGTCTGCTTGTGCTTATCCGCGTAGGTGCCTGGAGAGGGTGTGTCCCAATGTGTAGCAGTGTGTACATCTGGATGAGGGTGTGTGCCTGTATCAATGGCTTCGCTTGTGGCTGAAGCCTATGGTGTGTGTGTGTGTGTGTGTGTGTATGTGTGTGTGTATTTCGCTGTGTGCACGCCAGTGTGACTCCCCGTGTTTGTGTGTGTGTGCGCGCGTGTGAGGGCGGGTGTGCACCCGCGTAGCCCCTGTGTGCGTGTGCTCGGCTTTGTCTCCGCACTGCCGGGAGGAAGGGGGTGGGGGAGGCGGCCGAGGCGCTGGCGTTGCCCGGAGCCCCGCACTAGCCGGGGAAGTGGGTGTCAACCGCGATGGGGGCATCCTAGCTGAGTGGAGATTCCATGCTGGCAGGTGGGCAGCCACGCCCGGGGTACTGGAGAGAGCCCTACTGACAGCAGAGCCAGGTTCCCGGCTGAGCTGGAGCGGAGGGCGTGGCCTGCCTGACTCCCGGGTGTGTGCTTGTGAGGGGAGGGGTGGGTGATTGGGTGTGAAGGGGTGGGTGTGTGCTAGCGTGGGTGTGGGGTACTGATAGCAACAGCAACCTCTCGGCTAGTGACCCAGCGGGCTCTGAGATCCGTTTCCTTGTGGTATAAGGACCATCACTCACCTAGAATCAGAGGCAGCCCAGCTTGATCAGCTATACTTACACCCTCACCCTCTTACTGGGCAGAGCAGTAGCCTAGGTACCCTAAAAGGACTAGTAAGACTGATCACTGTCTTAAAGGGCCAGCGCCCCATTCCAAGGAATCCCCTCTCAGGAGGCCTCTGTACTTAGAGAGATGTGTCTGTACCTCTTTCCCCACATACTAGGCACTGCATGCATGTCCAGTCTGTGTACGTTCTCTCTGTAATAAGAAAATTCTACATTTATATGTGCATCTGTTTTGATGAGTTCTGGAATATTTGTTTTTATGTGTGTGTAGCTGTTTGTGTGTTGGTGAGCCTGCATGTGGGGCTGTAAGAGAAATGCCATTTTGCTGCTAACTAGAATAGAACCACCACCCCCATATTTGAAAAACAAGGTGAAAAGGAAGTTTGGGGATTTGGGCACTGGCTTCGCCGGTTTCAGCTATTGGTACTGAAATGTAGGTAGGTAGGTTGGGTTTGACAAGGATCTAGAGAAACACTCTTTCAGAGGGAAAGAAAGAGAAGGGCCTGCAAGCTCGCTCAAACCTTCTCCTGGCTCTTCTCGATAACTTCCCTCCTCCTTGTTGCTTGGCTTGTGTACAAGGATAAGTGTGCAGGATTTGGAGTGGAAAGGGGAGAGCTGGTAGTGAGTGAAGAAGGAAGACAAGCGGATGGTGATGGGAGTGGGGGCACAGGCAGATTTCTGCAACTCTTAAACTGTCTCCCTACCAAAGGCAGCAGAGGCAGAGAAAGCTGGGGTCCATATCTCTTTCCCCGAATACACATCTCAGGAGACGTGCTGGGGATGCCTCTCAAGGCACTGCAGTGTGGTTCAGCATCCACTTTTGACAACAGCCAAACGCTTTTTGTGTTGATTTGTATTGAGCTTCTTTTCTCTTAAAGACTCAACTTCCTGAGCCTCAGTTTCTCTGGTTAGATGGCTGGGGGCTCAGGGTTGGGTCATTGAGGCTGGACTTTTCTCAGAGTGCTAGACTGGTCTCATTACTACAATTTAGGAATTCACTGATCTTAAAAATTTTGTTACATTTTATATGTATGGAGGGGGCAAAGGTCAGAGGATAACTTGCAAGAGTCAGTTCTCTTCTTTTACTATGTGGGCCTCAGGGATTGAACTCAGGTCGTCAGACTTGGTAGGAAATGCCTTTACCCACTGAGACATCTTGCTTGCCAGGAATTCACCCTTCTTGCCCCCGGAGAGCCTGGCTGTCTCCCGTATTCACTATCTGCCACTCTCCTCAGGAGAGCCTATTGCACTAGACCCCGGCATGGTCAGTTTACCACCTGCAGCAGGGTTACCAGCTTCTTAGAAATGCAAATTTGGAGCCTCACGGTAGACCTACCTGATACGAAAATCTGGGGCTGGAGCCTGGCAATCTGTGTTTTAACAAATGCAAATTCTTCTGACCTGTTCTGCAGCTCAAGAAAGGAACCAGGAACTTCTAGGTTGAACAAGGGCAAAGCCCTCCCTTTCTCCATTCCTCATGCACGTACCTGAAGTAGCCCCAAAGCCTACCTTAGTAGATTAGGGGTTCTGACTTCAAGCCCTGGGTCTTCCTTGGGATCTTAGGCAATGATGCCTTTGCTGCCCCAAACAAAATCTCACCCTGCAGCTTCCCACTCTGCTCCTTTTCCCCAAACCTTACTTACTTTGACTTACAAAAAGGCAGATAAAATCCAGTCCTTGCCCACTTGACTCTGGCTGGCATTTTGTGCATGCAGGTCCCTCTGTGTAGCACACCAGTCCTCTGTCTTTTGGGGGGAGGGGTGGGGCTTTGCCAACTCCCTAGGTTAGGTGAGTATTTCCCTTTCTACATTCTTAGAGCTCCTGTCTCCCATAGGGCTTGAACTTGTTAGTCGTTTGTCTCCCTCAACTAGACTGTAAACGCCATCTGGGCAGGGACTTGCTTGTTAATCTTCCTAGTGTCCCACATAGTGTCTGGCTTTTGATTTGTGTTTAATAAGTCTGTCAAGTGGACTAATGTCTAAAATAGGAGATGATATTAACTAGTGTCCTTTCTTAAGCTTCTCCTTAAGCTTTGGTGTTGTACTATGCAAGCAGGGCACGGATTGTTCTCAGACAGGTTCGTCTTTTCCCTTCTGCATCTCCTGGCTCTGTGTGCCCCAAGCTGTGCTGGCTCTGCCTGGGGAAAGCAAGAGGAAGCTCTTGGGAGACACAGCCTAGCTTGTGTCCTGTGTCCTCCTGGAGTAGGATCCTATGATACTGTGCAGAGGAAGAGCGATGAATGAGGGATCTAAAGGTGCAGGGTGTGACTGGACATATCACTGTCTCTCCTTTGCACGTTTCTTCTGCCATCTAGTGAAGGTGTGGGGATGAATGGTCTGAGTGCAGCAACCCTTCCTGACCAAGTGAGGGTTCGGCCCAAGACGCCCTAGGGGATGTCGAAAAGCGTGACAATACTGAACCCTGTACATACCATATTTTCTTCCTATTGAGTTGAGAATTGTCATCGTCTCACTTAAAGGAAATGCCATGTAGCTTCTCCGGTACACCTCCATTGCCAGTGTCACTATTCTCATGCATTGGGGCCACTGTTGTGTGAAAAATAAGGATTGGATGCACGAGACAGGATCCCAGTGCAACAGTTGATCTGATAACTGAGATGGCTTGTGTGTGTGTGTGTGTGTGTGTGTGTGTGTGTGTGTGTGTGTGTGTGTGTGACTAACTGGTAGGGAACAAACAGACACATGGGACAAAAAGTGATTCATGTCTTAAGGGAAAAAATGGCTTTATCATGCCACTCAGAGCGGTCTACAACTTAAAATGTATGGGCTGTGGTTTCTGGAATTTTGCATTTAATATTTCCAAACCGTAGCTGATAACTGGCTCAGCTAAGGAAGGGCTGTTGTGGACATGGACACTGGCACCGGAGTCCTTCAGGCTTTGCCTTATACTCTTCACCTGTAAAATGAACCACTAGAAGTCTCTGTTTCACGGGGTTGCTTTAAGAATTAGAGGAGAAAACACATATGGAACGCCAGCACAATGTGGGCACACATTTGGTAAATGTTAGCTGTTATTACCGCAGTTTGGGTCAACCTGCTTGAATGCCTAAACGCCTAAGTGTGGGGCCCTGGGCCTATAGAAAGAAAAACAAATACAGCCGGGTTCACACACAGCCTGGGGTGACAGCAGATACCAAAGCTGCCATAGCACACTGACAATGTGCGAGGTGGGGAGCAAAAGGCTTTATGGGAGATGGTGTTTGTGTTAGACACAGTCTTGTGGTAGTTGGGCCAGTGTGGGAAAAGGCAGTGTCGCTTTTATCCCAAAGAGCTTCACGTGGTTGAAACAAAACCTTGTGGGTGGTGGGGGCAGAGTGAGTGACTGCAAATTCGGAGAGGCAGAATGGTCCAGATCTGTGGAAGAGCCTGGCCTTGTCTCGCTGGGGTGGGGATTGGGAAAGAGAATTAGCTGACCAGGAAGGATTTGCATTTCAAAAGCAGCTTTCCAGGTGGTGGGAGATGCTGACTTAGGGTAGTGGAGGAGGATTGTTGATCAGGATCGGGTCAGGGTCCGGCCTGATAAACTCAAGGGGAGCCAGGTGTGTGTGTGTGTGTGTGTGTGTGTGTGTGTGTGTGTGTGTGTGACTTCTCTTGGACTTCAAGATTGTCTTGTCTTAACTGGAGAAGAGTGGGCACCTGGAATCCAGACCTGTAGACTCTGTTACCTACCTGAGACCCCAGTCCAGGGAGCTCATAGTCATAGATCTGTATTCTCTCGGTTCTGGAGGCTGGAAGCCCACCGTCCACAGTCATCCAGGTGGTACCGTCTGCTTCTGGAAGTCTGCTGCCTGTTCCATATTGGCTTCTGGAGAAGGCCAGCTGTGGTGCCTTTGATGTGCTGCCAGGTCTGTCTCTGTCACCACTGACTTTCTCCCAGTCTTTGCAGCTCCTCTCTTTTAAGGTTTAGGACCTGCCCTAATCCTCTACATTCTCATTTTAATTGAACTAATCTATCTGCAAAGACCCTATTTCCAAATAAGGTCATATTCTGAGGTTCTGCTTAGACAAGATGGGAAAGGGTGGGTGTCACTACTCAACCTACAGTAGACAGAAGACAGGAAAGAGCATAGGCCTTAGAGTTCTCAAGCTCAGATCCAAATTTAGGCTCTGAACAGAGTGGCCATGAGCCTTAGGTAGGGTGGGTCAGTTATGTTTTTCTCGGTCTTAGTTTTTTCACCTATGAAATGAGGACAACAGTTCCTACAGTATGTTAGAGAGGCAAGAATGATCAGAATGAAATTATGAGCACATTAATTGAGGTGGTGCATAGTAGGTACTCAATTATTACTTCCTCTGCAGCTCCCTCTTTTCTGCCCTGAGTAGCTGAGAAAATACTTAACCTTGCTACATTTCAGATGTGAAAAATTATCTTCTAGAGTCTAGAATTGGTCTAGAATCGTCTAGACCAAGCCTGCCAGATTCCAAATCTCAGGAGATAATGAGAAAGCCCTTTGTGAATTGCTTGAGGGTTTGTTGTTGTGATTTTTTAATCATAACCTTCATCATCATAATAACCCTTGGCCATTGCCACATCCGTTGCACCTCCACAGAGCCCAGCCCAGCCCACTCTTCTCCCAGGAGGGCCTCTTCTCCCTGACATAGAGGCTTTGCCTGTGAAGTGCTACCAGGCTCAAAGTTGGGGAAGCCACGGACATGATTCTTCTTGTTTCCTTCCTTGGCCTGGGGAGGGAAACTTAGGCTAAGAGAGAAGTGATGCCCCAAAGTGTCAGTGGCAATTGGGATACCTTATCTGTGGCTCCTGTTTTTCCCCAGCTGCGACTTCCATCTCAGAAGCAGTTTAGGGCATGTCAATGCCTAGAGGGGGTCCTAGACAGAGGTCAGGGTTCAGCTGGGATGGTCAGCATCAAGGAAGAGGGCTCAGGAACTGGAGTGACAAATCAACTGGTGAGAGTGCTTGCTGGACTTGCCAAGGACCTGGGTTCCATTCCCAGCACCCAGTGGGTGGCTCCTAAGCTGTAACTCTATTCCCCAGAGATCCAGCACCCTCTTCTGGCTTTATTGGTCAGCAGGCACACACATGGTATGCGCACATACAGGGAGGTATATACTCATACAGATAAATCTCTAAAAAGAAAAGAAAGAGGTGCTTGGGGCTGAAGTGAGCCAGCAGAACCTGTGTGGCTGACCTGGCAGGTTGTTTTATTACCAGCCTGGTAGTGGCTGCCACTCTATGCGCTCCAGTGGGCGAAGAGAAGGCTTCCGCAGCAGTGTGGAAAGCCAATGATACCCCATTGGCAGGCCAGTGCTTCCCTGCAGACTGGGTCCTTGTGCTCCTTGCCTTGGGAAGGCCCAGGACAGGGGTGAGGGGAGAGGGTTTATCCTCTCTTGGCAGTTTCTGAGAAATCATCTTCCTTTTCCACCTCACTCCTCTCCTCCTTCCTCCTCTTGTTCCCTCTCACTCTCTCCACCTTGCCGCTCTGCCTTCCTCTCCACCTTCTCTTGAGACTGTAAGTCTAAAGATAAAGTCAAAGTCCGCAGAGTCACTTCAGGTGACTGATTTGGGGCTAGGGAGGATTAGAAAGCCTGGGGCTGTCAGAGACTTGGAAATCACTGCTGTCACTTACCGGCTTCTGCTTCGCATCAGGTGCGGTGCTGAGTTTCCTGGGGCTTCTGACTCTTAATCCTTGCCACTACTACCCAGGGACACAGACTACAATCCCTGTCATGTCAGAGGAGGCTAAATAACATGCTCAGGACATACCTGGTGCACAGCCAGCAAAAGGCCCATCTGGGATTCAAATCTTGATCTGGCCAAAGCCCACAGGTATATTTTGAGGCCAGTGAGACCATTTAGGGGTCCACAGAGGTGCATACAGTTGATCACATTCTATGAGCAAATTCTTCATTCTAAGCACAGGGACTTCAAGACAGGACTTCTGCCCCGAAGCCTGTGCTTTGCCACAGTGTTGGGGACTACAGGCCCCAGGACTTCACGGCTGCGTCCACTGTGTTCTGGGCAACTGCCCATCTCTAGGAGAGATATGGCATCAGAGGAAGGACAAGACAGATTTGAAGGTCTTTTGATTTTATTTATTACTTACATATTTATTTTTGAGACAGGGTCTAACTCTGTGGCCTTGTTTGTCCTGGAACTTGTTATATAGGCTGGCATCAAACTCACAGAGATCCTCCTGCCTCTGCCTCCTGAGTGCTGGGATTAAAGGCATGCATCACCACCGCCCAGCCCAGTGAGGGTTGCTTAGATGTGGCCCTAGATGTCCAGCTCTTCTCTATGCAGGCTGGTGCTAAGGATGCCCTAAAGTGGTCTTCAGTTCTGGGCCTTTGCAGAGCCGTCTCTGTACCTGGCCAGGGTCAGGATGTGAACCCCGGTCTGTCTGAGTGTAAAGTGAACATTGACCCCAGAAATGTCAAGATCTCTAAAGATCAGAAAACTGGCAGAGGAAAAGATCTGCCCCTCACCCCCTTTCCCACATAGACTAATAGGTGTGAACCGCTATGCTCAGCTTCAGGACTTTTATGGAGTTAGAACTAAGGTCTAGAGAAGGGCCAGCAGGAAGCCAATGGCAGGGCCATGTGGAGAGAGTGTTCCTAGCTCGGATCTTGGGTACACTGCTGACTAGTTTTGCTATAAAGGTGCCAAGTGACTGTGGATCAGTCCCTTCCTTATTCTGAATCTCAGTTTTTTCCATGTAAAGATAATTCAACAAGATAATATCAAGGCTTCATGCAGCATTGATCTGGGGTTCTGGAAAGCATGTCTCCTGCTGCCCAGTCTGTCATCTCCTTCCGTGCCTCTGTATCACCTCCTCTGGTGACCTGTCCTCAGCATCCATCTCCTGAGACTCTGGACAGAACCACGTGTCAAACCACATGCCCGGGCCCGCAGGTCCCAGCTCGCTCTCTCCCACCATGCCCACTCGCCAGAAGTGCGGCAGGTGCCTGCGAGTCTGCAGATCTGTCTGGATACCAGTGCCGAGCAGAGCACAGGAAGAACTCCTGCTCATGGGCCACGGCCCCTGCTCGCCTAGATCAGTCTTTGCCCGTGTTCCTTGTTTCCCCTGCCAGGAAGGCCAGCTTTGCCTTTTCAAATCCCTGTCAGACTCCTGCACACCTTTTTCAGGTTTCTGCTCACGTGCCAGCCTCTAGCCCACAAAGCCTCAGGAGCCCTCCTCCACATCACAGTGAGATTCTCCTTACCTCCTCTACATTCCCATAGTGGCTTATCTATTCCCTTCCGGGGACAAGTTCTGCTGCACCTTAGCTTTATCTGAGAGGTGTCTGATCTCTTTTCTACTGAGGTCTCATTCTCTGCTTCCCAGCCTCCTGCACAGAGCAGGTACTTAATCCAGTCCTGAAAGTTTTATTGGAGTTGCCTTCCAGCCTCGAGCTAGGCTGGTTTCTCTGGAACCCCTGTGGCCCACATCAAACACTGGAGGCCACAACATCTCACGTAGCTCCTCCTTTATTTGTGAGTTGGAGAAAGGCCAAGCAGGGCAGTAGCTAAGAACTTAAATTCCACTCCTGATACTTCCATTTGCTGGCTGTGACTTCCTCCCAGCAAGTCCTGATTTTTCTCAGGTTAAAACAAAGGGATAAGGCTGGGCGTGGTAGGTAGTGCACACCTGTAATTCCAGCACTAGGCAGACCGAGGCAGGAGGATTGTGAATTTGGAGCCAACATGGGCTGTATAGAAGTACTGTCTCAGTCCCTGCTTCCCCTCCAACAAAACAAAACAAAATCAACAAGCCAAATCAAAGAGGTCAGGATGGCAAATACGTTGGGGTGTGGAGAACTAACTGGAGCCCCCGTGTAAAGTGCCCAGAGAACACTGGCCGATATACAGGTATAATCCGTTATTTTTATATTAATGATGATTGCTCCAGCAAATAAAGGACTTTCTCATGGCCAGAGTGAAGTCTTTCAACAGTTCTAAGGTCTTCAGGGTCTTAGGTCACTGGGGGCCGGTGAGACTCTCTTGTAAGGAGCTAGTTTCCAGCCGAGAGGTATCTGAGTGAGTGAAGGGGTGGCCTGTGGGGAACAGAGGTGCTGCTAGACTGGAAGGGCGTGAGCTAGGAGAGTGATAGGAGTCTGGAGACAGCAGCTTCCTGTGCAGCATGCGGGTGGGGGGAGGGAGTGTGTTTATGTGCAGGAAAGAGCAGAGTGGAAACACAGCCCCAGAGTCTCCCTGTGGAGGGGCTCAGGAGGAGGGGGAGCAGCAAGCTTCTTTTTGCCAAGAATAATAATTTGCAGGACTGATGGCTCTTGATGCCATTGAGAGCACAGGGCAGGGGTGGGGCTTGGGAAGTGGGACTGGGAGGGGAGCTTTTGTCGCAGGTAATGGGAAGCCAGTGAGGGTTGCTTAGAAGTGGCCCTAGATGTCCAGTTCTTCTCTATGCAGGCTGGCACTAAGGATGCCTTGAAGTGGTCTTCAGTTCTGGCCTTTGCAGAGCTGTCTCTGTACCTGGCCAAGGTCAGGATATGAACCCTGATCTGTCTGAGTGTAAAGTGAACATTGACCCCAGAAATGTCAAAATCTCTAAAGATCAGAAAACCGGCAGAGGAAAAGATCTGCCCCCCGCCCCCCATTAGACAGAGGGAACAGAGGCTCACTATGTAAGAGCCTTGTGGGAACTTGCTTCTGAGCCCTTGGTGGGCTGTGGATCTAGGTCTGTGTTAGGGTTTAAGTGAGGTGGGTGCCAGGGAATCCAAGGGTCAGAGATGCTAATCCGGTGTCAGGTTGGCAGCAATCTGTTGCCAGGGGTGTGGGATCCAGGTGAGTGGGATGTGCGCGGGCTGGAGCGTTCCCTGTTCCAGGTCTTCCTTCTGGAAAAGGAGAAAGGGCTGGGTAGGTGGGAGCTGGAGGCATGTTGAGATGTGGGGGAAGCCAGAGGGTGGCCCGAGATGAATGAGGAGGCTGTTGCCAAGCAGCCAGAGACTGGGGAAAACTGCAGAGCCACTCTCACTGTGGGGCTGGCCCTGACCAGCCTGTGCTGCGGTGGGATCTCGCCTGTGCCGTGGCGGGGTCTAGTCTACCTGTGCCATGGTGGGGTCTAGCCTACCTGTGCCGTGGTGGGGTCTAGCCTGTGCTATGGTGGGGTCTAGTCTACGTGTGCCGTGGTGGGGTCTAGCCTGTGTCGTGGTGGGGTCTCACCTGTGCCGTAGTGGGGTCTTGCCTGTGCCGCTCAGAAATTAGAGCTCCCAAGGTCATGGTAGGATGATTAGATCAGGAGTGGCTTGCAGGGCTGGAGACTTCAAAGCCGTGTTCCTGACGTGCCCTGCCTGGCTGTTGTTCTAGGTTTTGTGCAGTCCCAGTCTAAGACAGTCCTTCCGGATCTCTTCTGACAGTCTGCCCACCTACCCAGGCCTGTTTTATTCCAGTTTACTTTGACTCTTTATTTGCTTGTTAAAAATATTTATTGATTGGCCACCTACTATGCATCAGGCATTGCCTCTGATTTGGAGGAGGGGACTTATGCCCACCCCACTTGGCCTCTTCTCAGCCTCTAGTCTTTCAAATCCCCTCGCCTTCAGGTAGGACTTTTTGCTGGATTTGTCTTCAGGTGAACTGAAAGCCAATCAGAGTTAATTGTTAAACCTAATGGCTGCTGAGTTTCACCCTGCTGGGCTGGCTGGAGGGGGCTGTGCTGGCCTGGCTCCCCCGAGTGGGGTGGAACCTCCCAGGTTTTTCTGGTCTATACATGCTACCTCTTCCCTACTATGAGGTGGTGGTGGGGGCTCTCCTTCCCAGGGGGGCAGCCTACTACTTGGACCCTCTCCCCTGCCCCAACAGAGGTGAGCCTGGGTCATGTCTGTATGAGTCCTGGCCCTGGTCCGAGGCCTTACGCTTGAGTGCTCTTGGGAAGGCTGGGAGATTCCAGGGTGCTAGCCCAGGGGACCCAACATGCAGATAGTCAGTGTACTGCACCAGCTTTGTCTGCTGTGGGTCTTTGATGAGGAGAGACAAGGAAGAGGTGACAGTGGTCCAAACCCTCTGTACTATCAAGTCTTTAGGGGGTCCACTGACAGCTGCAGCGCCCTGGGCCACCACCGCCCGCCCCCAGCCTTTCACTGGGTTTCTTGTTCCGTGCCCTTCCTCCCTCTATACTTTAGACACAGACCTCCTTGAGTATAGGCAAAGGCTTATTTTTCTGTAGCCTGAGGCAGGCCCCTGTCAAATTTTAGGGACAGTTCAGTTAAAACTTCTAGGTCAGCAGGCCCTGTCAAAGCTGGTGACCTTCGGCAAATGGACGCCTCTCTGAGCTACGTTGTCATCCTCTGAACTCTGGTCCCTCTATCACCAACACTGTGGATGTAACAAGCTGCGGAGGTGGATATTAACATTGGCCTCGGCAGGGGGTGTAAAATGAGTAGCTACGGCTCTTTTCTGACTTGGCTGTTCCTCTGAAGCATAGCTCTGGGCCAGACCCAAGGAGGTCACCATTTTACACCCCAAGGACCTGCTGTAGAGTGCTAGCTCCATCAGAGTGGCTACTGAGCATTCCAAATGTGACTAGTGAGGCCAAAGAACTGATTCTAAATTCTGTTAATAATTTCATTTTAATCAATTAGACATTTAAAGCAATATTCCATTTAGTTGTAGACAAACTTCTGTGAATGTTTGGGAAGTAAGATTTATCAATGTACTTTTTTCAGTTTTAAAAGCTAAATATTGGGCTGGAGAGATGGCTCAGTGGTTAAGAGCATTGCCTGCTCTTCCAAAGGTCCTGAGTTCAATTCCCGGCAACCACATGGTGGCTCACAACCACCTGTAATGAGGTCTGGTGCCCTCTTCTGGCCTGCAGACTTACACACAGACAGAATATTGTATACATAATAAATAAATAATCTTTTAAAAAAAAAGCTAAATATTGGGGGCTGGCAATATGGTTCAGAGGTTAAGAGCACTAACTGCTGGCTGTTCTTCCAGAGGTCCTGAGTTCAATTCCCAGCAACCACATGGAGGCTGACAACCATCTATAATGAGATCTGGTGCATTCACGCAAACAGAACATTGTATTCTTTTTTTTTTTTTTTGATTTATTACGTATACAACATTCCTTCCACGTATGCTTGCATGCCAGAAGAGAACACCAGATCTCATTATAGATGGCTGTGAGCCACCATGTGGTTGCTGGGAACTGAACTCAGGACCTCTGGAAGAGCAGTCAGTGCTCTTAACCTCTGAGCCATCTCTCCAGCCCCCTGTATTCTTTTTTATTTATTTAAAGATAAATTTAAAGATAGATAAATCTTTACCCTGTAAAAATCTGTCACTTGTATTGGTTTAATAAAATGCTGATTGGCCAGGAAAGGGTTTATTTGGCTTACACTTACACGTCACTGTTCATCATGAAATGAATTCAAAACAGGAACTCAAACAGGGCAAGAACCTAGAGACAGGAACTGATGTGGAGGCCATGGATGGGTGCTGTTTACTGCTTGCTCCCCATGTCTTGCTCAGCCTGATATGTTACAGAATCTAGGCCCACCAGCCCGAGGATGACATCATCCACAATGGGCTGGGTCTTCCCCCATCAATCATTAATCAAGAAAATGCTCTACAGGCTTGCGACAGCATGATCTTATAGAGGCACTGTATTTATTTGTTTATTTATCTGTCTATTTATCTGTTTTTTGGTTTTTCGAGACAGATTTTCTCCATGTTAACAGCAACCTTGGCTGTCCTAGAACTTGCTTTGTAGACCAGGCTGTCCTGGAACTCTGACCGCACAGAGATCCGCCTACTGGGGTTAAAGACAGGCGTCACCAAGCCCTACTGTAGACGCACTTTCTTATTTGAGGTTCTTTCCTTTCGGATAGCTCTAGCTTGTGCTAAGTTGACATAAAACTGTCCAGCACTATTGCTCCTCCTGCCTCAGGCTCCTCAGTTAGCTATGATGGCAGACACCTGTCACTGTGCCAGCTTTAGGTCATCCTTCTACTGGACAGTGTGGTTATAGCCAGTGTTGAATTGGACACATTTGAATAACACTACAAGGCTCTGGAAAGACTAGCTGTCTGAGGGACTCTGGGGAGACATCAGGCCTGATATTCCTTATCTCACCCCCAAACCCAGAGGAATGCTTCTTGGTGAGACATCACGCTGGATCATCCCAGAGCCTCCAGACTACCGGTGCTTCTTGTTTTGGCCCTGCCACTTGCCCTGCGTGATACTGGGTCCCTTACATCTGTGAGTGAGACTAATGGCACTGACAAAGTCATCCCAGGAAGCGGCTAGCACGCCCGATTCAGGCTGGCAGTGACTGCTGTTTCCTCTTTGGATGCTGCTACCACTGCTGCATCCACTGCTTGGGTTTGATTGTACCACATGTTTGGGTGAGAAGTGGACCAGAGGGACGCATGGGAGCTGGGATGGGGAACTGGGGGTGTTTTGTGTGGTACCTCCATCAGTGGCTTCCCTTTGGGGGACCTCTTTGGATCTCCTTTTATGCTATGCCAGTGATCAGGTAAAGATAAGTCCCCATTTTGCAGATGAGGAAAATAGAGGCCTTTCCAAGGAAAAATTCCTAGCCACATAAACAGAGCACAAGTCCAGGACTTCCCAATCCTGTGTTGGTGATGTTGGGGCCGGTGTCAGCAAGGCCTCTCTTCTTTAGGTTGCTATAGGAGACAGGGGCAGCTGAGGAACAGTACTGTTCATCTCCTGTGACAGGAGAGGGTTAGCCCAGTTTGCTTGCCATTGCTCTGGTAGAAACCATAACCAAAGCAACTTGGCGAGGAAAGGGTTTATTTGGCTCACACATCCTAGGTCACGGTTCATCCCTGAGTGAACTCTAGGCAGGAGCTGAAGCAGAAACCATGGCGGAACACTGTGCACTCACTGGCTCGTTCCGCCTGCTTTCCTATACAACCCAGGACCACCGGCCCAGGGGTGGCATCGCCTACAGAGTGTTAGGTCCTCCTAATCACTAATCAACCCCCCCCCCCCGCCAGATTGCCTACAGGCAAATATGATAGAGACAATTCCTTAATTAAATTCCCTCTTCCCAGATGACCCTAGCTTGTATCAAGTTATCAAAAAGCCAATCAGCAGAGTGTCTTTTTTGTTTGTGTTTGGTGTGTGTGTATGTGTGCATATGCGTGTGTTTGCCTGTATTTGGAGGCCAGCGGATAGACTGTGGTGATGTTCCGCAGGTGCCGCCCTCTCGCTCAGCCCCCTCCCGTACCCCCAGCCAGGGTCTCATTACATAGCCTTGGCTGTGCTGGACTCTGCTATATAGAATGGGCTGTTCTTGAACTTCTGGTGATCTTCCTGCCTCTGCCTCCTGAACGTTGTGATTACAGGCTTGTATCACCCCTCCTGGCCCTGAGAGAGTCCTGACACTGTTCAGTGTAGCTGTGTTGTTCTGGAGTTGGAGATACAGAGGGGAAAGGGTGCAGGGAAGAGAGGGTGGAAGTGCAGGAAGCCAGGCTGGAATCACACAGAAAGATGGTGGCCAGTTGGTGCGTCTGTTTGTTTAGATCCAGCCCTCTGCTCAGCCCTGCCAGGACTGTGGCCTCCTCTGCTGTCCGGTCCCCAGAGAGAGCTTCTGAGAAAGAGGCTTTGGCCACCAGCTCTTTCTGTTTTCTTCCTAAGGTGGTTGCACATGCGAGTGCCCTTGGGTGCATGCGCGTGTGGGTGCTGTGGGGTGCATGGCATGCAGCACGCACTGCCACTGCTACCTGACGTCATCCCTACCCATTCCACGTCCTGAAACCAGAGCTTTTCGGTAGCCATCTCCTTTCTGGATAGCGCTGGGAGACCACAGGCTTTCTCGCCAAGGAGTCAAAGTCCTCTCCCGCAGTGAGTTTCCCTCTGACCTTAGGCAGGTCATTTGGAATTGTTTCAGCCTCACTTTCCTTATCCAAAAAGAAACAATGAAGACAATGTACTGATAGAAGGGCAGTGGTGGTGCACACCTTTGATCCCAGCACTCGGGAGGCAGAGGTAGGCAGATCTTTGTGAGTTCGAGACCAGCCTGGCCTGCAGAGTGAGTTCCAGGACAGCCAGGGCTACACAGAGAAACCCTGTCTTGAAAAACCAAATAGTACACAGACAACCTGGGTAGTTAAGATCCTGGATCCGAGGCCCATGTTGTAGGGCACATCTTTAGTCTTGCTATTGGAGAGGAAGAGGCGGTCTGTGAGTTCAAGGCCAGCCTGGTCTGTACAGTGAGTGCCAGGCTCGCCAGGGCGAATTGAGAGATAACTAACTCAAAGAAGAAGTAGGAGAAGAGGCAGCAGCAGCAGCACCATTCTCGCCCCCTCCCATCCCTACCCTCCCCCCATCCTCCCCCATCCCCACCTCACACACCGTCTATGTCCTGTCGTGATATTTTGTGCTCTAACAAATAAAGCTTGCCTGAGGATCAGAGTGTTGAGTCAGCCACTAGTTAGCCATAGAGGCCAGGCAGTGATGGCTCACACCTTTAACCCCAGTACTTGGGAGTCACAAGCCTTTAATTCCAGCACTGGGGAGGTGGAGACAGGAAGGGATACAGCTGGGAGGAGAGAGGAATATAAGGCAGGAGGAGGCAGGAATAAAGGCGTTCAGTCTAAGGATGTGCAGAGAAGGTGGCTGTTGTGGGGGGAGCGATTGTCTCAGCTCTGCCACTCACTACTGTGGTCTCCATGTGTCAGCTCACTCCCTCCCTGGAGCTCAGGATGTTCATGTCATACAGAGTCCCGTTAGAGAGGATGGACCTCTCCATAGGATCATCCTAATCCTCCATTGGTTCTAGATGCTGATGCAACCACTCACACCTCTAGATTAGGAGGGAAGTGACTGCCCAGACCACAGAACAAGCCAGGTCAGTGTGACTCCAGAGCCCAAGTTCACAGACCATTGTCTCTTTTCTCCTGTTCCTCTGATCGTCATGTCCCTTATGACATGGAATCATGGAGGTTGGTGCTCCTGAGTGCATGAGGACTCCGGTCTCTCCTCCCGACTACACTGCCCATTGTGGACCAGGCCAGGCCTGTGATCAAACTCAAAGAGGAAGCAAAGGGGCTTGAAACCTCCATGAACAGAGTGTCAATGTTAGAAAGACTCCGAGAGATGCCCTAGCCCAGCCACACTGTGTCACAGATGGGGAGACAGAGGCAGAACAGTCAGGAGGAGACAGTGATAGGTGTGCTTTTCCCTGGGTGCTGGAAACCTCTGGGCTGCTGTGGAAGAAAGCCCTGAGGAGAGGGCCCTCCTGTCTGACCTCAGGGCACTGTGAAGTTTGTGGGTCCCAGGGCACTTTGTTTTCTCTCTGGCTGCTCAGCCCAGGCTCCTTCCTCCTCATTAATTGTTCAAAAATTGTCCCACAGTTAGTTTTGACTTCTTTCCTTTCCTTTCTCAGGCCTGTGGCTTCACAGTGGCCTTAGAATAGAGGCTCATCCTCACAGTAGCTTCCAGACTCCCCTCCTGACCTCTGGCTCTGTGTGGCTCTCGGGCCTTTCTGTTTAACAGGTTCCACAACTTCCCAGGTTTCTTGGACCCTCCTGTGCCAGCCTCACGTGTCAAGGGGCTAACACTCTCTTCTCATTCCAGGTGCCTGGTGTAGAAGGCCTTCCCCAGGGAGCCAGTGTACAGAGGAGGGGTGAGTGCCCCAGAGGCTGTCTCCTGCTTCATCTGAGGTTGGGCCCAGAGGTTCTAGATTGTTCTGTTACTGCTGAGGCAGCCTGAAGGTTTGTCTAGGTCTCAGATTTCTCTAAGGCTGGCAAAGGGGGCAGTGCTGAGGCTCTCCCTGTGGAAGCAGAGGCTGAAGCCTTCCTTCACTGGGTTCTCTGTTGGCACTCTCTGCCTGAGCCCCTTGCCCACCAGGGGTGGAGACAGCAGACTGGAAACTGGATCTAGCTGGATCTGCAGGCCCTCGGCCCTTGCTTACTCTTGCTCAGTCACTCCTGGGTGTAGATTAGACCAGTCAGAAGGCAGCTCTGCTCGGCTTTGCCACTGAGCACAATGGAATCTCCTGTTCTGTTGATCCTAGAATCATGTATTCGTGGTCCAGGCAGGTGTTGGGGAGCCTAGGGTCAGGATAAATGAGATTTCTTGAACTTTCTGGCAGGAAAATTCTCTTTTGTTTTGTCTATTTTTTTGAGACAGTTTTTTTTTTAGGGAAATATTTGTTGGAAATGAACCTCAAAGAATCTTAACATACAGGATAGCTAAGTGGGTTGCATCCCCTTCTGCAGTTGAGGTAAGGCTAGAGAATTGGCTAATTCCTCAGGACAGGCAATACCACAGACCTTTCTTTGACTTTACAAACCATTGGTTCAGCTAGGCGCGGTGACACCAGCCTACAGTCCTCCACTAAGGAGACTGAGGGAATGGTCCAGACCAACATGAAGGCTGGACTCACAACAATAAAGCAAAATAAGTCAACAAACAGAAAAGAGAAATCAGAAGTACTACTGGCTCACAGTAGGGTGAGGTTGCAGAGCGGGCAAAAGCTTCGTGGACTGAGAAACTGTTGTCACGTGCTGATGTCACTGTGGGGCTGTTAGGCAGGATTGCTGCAGCTGCAACGTTAGTCTATAATCTCCTAGTTTAGTTTTGGTTACATATGAGGTATACACACACACACACACACACACACACACACACACACAGGGTCTGTGGTGGAGGGGCTGGCAGTGATGTTGAGCCAGGCTGGGGCAGGTAGAATGAATGGCTAACAGAGCTGGAGTGTGTTATCCCTGAGTAGTGGGGGCAGGGGTGGCTTTAGCTCCATGTAAGAGGAGCGATTTGGTTCCTTCCTGCCAGCACTCGGCCCCACGGAGATCTCTGGGCAGGAAGCACTGGGAACAAGGAATTCTCTGTCTGTAACCAAAGGGCAGCCCAGACAGCAGGGGCGGTGGATTAGGAGTCCCCAGGAGGGGGCCTGCACAGCAGTTCCTGACATTTGGGTAAGCTCCTGTGTGCGGAGAGAGGTGGGGGCACAGTAACAGGAGGCAGAGGTCTGTCCGTTTAAGCATCCATTCTTCATGTTCTTCAAGCCCTCCCAGGAGCCAGGTTCAGAGGCCACTCTGCAGGACTCAGGGTAGAGAAAGAAGAGACAACAGGTATTAACCACCATCTGTTTACTGAGAGAGCCAGGGGATGTGGGGGAGAGGTTAGTTTTCTCAGGCTGCCTGCTGTCCAGGAGGCCACTGGCTTGCTACGTCCCATATACTTTCTCTGAGGTCTTGACCCTGCTGTTTTTCCTTTCTGAACCTCAGCTCCATATTTAACAGAATGTGGATGAGCATATTAGACCTGTTGAAGGGTTCCCAGCTGGAAGAGGCTGGGCCTAAGTGTTCAGGGGCAGTCCCTACCTTGGCGGCACAGACTTGCTCCTCTTGCCCGCTTGACCTGAATCAGATCATAGGACCGAGGATGAAAAATCAGGCTAACGCACTGTAAACCCACTGTCTTTCTCCCACTCCTCTTGTCTCTTCTCTTCGAGCTGTCCCCTGCCTCAGTTTAGATGTCCGACCCTCAAGAAAGGACTGATTTCCTTCTAGGGTTTCTTTGCCAAGAGAAAGACTCTTGATTGGTTCCATTCTTGTTAGACAGGAATATTTTGAGTTGCTTGGCATAGGTCAGGTCCCTGCCCACGTGCCTAATGGAGGGATGAGGCTACCACCAGACCAAGGTCATAGTGACCGCTGCACAGACACCCCTGGACCATACTAGGGTTTTTGCTAAATCCTGGTTATAGGAAGATGAACAGTTCATAGCCTGCAGAGGGCAGAAATGCCCCTCTTCTATGTTGGGTATAGAACATCAACAGTGATAACAATCGCTTAATGACTGCATCACCCTCTGCCTGTGACCCGGGCAGCCAGTCTCCTCTCTGAGCGTGTTTCTGATAACAAGTGGGGCAATGATGGTACCCCCTCTACTGATATGCTGGTGTAATTACATGAGGGGATATGGCTAGCACAAAGCCCTGAAGGAAGCAAAGGCCCAATAATGCAGCCTTGGTGACAGAGACCTGATGTGCTTTCAGGCCCCACGGCTTGGTGTGCGTTATCCTCATAGTGGTCCTTTGGTGAGTACTGTCATCAGCCCATTGTATAGGTGCAGAAGCAGAGGCGCAGCTTAGTCCATACACTGGGATTCAGACCCATGGAGCCTGGCTTCAGAGCCCAGCTTCCGATTCGTTCTGTTTGGTAGGTCAAGTGACCATCATGTGTCTGCCTGCTGCTTAGTGGCACAGTTCACGGCCTACAGAAGCAATCCAGACCCCAGCTGTACTGTTCTGACTTCCTGCTGAGGTCCACAGTCTGTCTCCATGCAGATTTATTTGTCCAGCATGCAACTCTATGCCAAGTGTTTCCAAAGTGAGGAAAAACCATCCATGAACCCGCCTAAATGATCTCCCAAACCAAGGCTGCATCATTAGGCTTTGCTTTCTTCAAGGTTTTGTACTGGACATATTATCTCATTTAATACACCAGCCAATTAGTAGAGGAGTACTGTTATTGCCCCGTTTGCCAGCAGGAACATGCCCAGTGAAAAGAGTGGCTGACCCAGGGTCCCAGGGCTGAGAATCCACAAGCCATTGTCTAATCTGCTGGGCTTCAGAGCCTTTGCTGAAACGACCATCATCCCTGTGTCCTCCGGAGTGGGGTGGAGGTGTGCAGCTGTCACGGGGACACTGTGTGCAAACTGCCACTAAGAAAGATGGGCAAAGCACAGTGAGGATTCAGAGGAGAGAGATCAGGGAAGAGGGGAGGAGGGATGAATGGAGCTGGGCTCTAAATGTTTGATTCAGGAAGGGCTCTCCATGAGAGGGGAATGCCCGAGCAATGGCGGGGAAGGGAGAAGCAGGGGTCCTTAGGTTTCCCTGGGATTGGAAAGCTACGGGCAAAGATAGTGACCAGTCGTGTTTCCGACGTCCTCCAAAAGTGCCCCTTCCTTCCATTTTGTTTTATTCAATAATGAGAGAGAAACACTCGGTATGCTTCCCCTCATTCCAGATAGGAGGAGGCTAACCCCATCAGGGTGGTGGACCCCCAGGGCATACTTACTAGTAGGTTTTAGAATTAGCCTTCCTTCACTCCAGTCGGTGGGAGATGGTCCATTTCCCAGAGTTCAGAGCTCCAAGAGGCAGGGTGACTTCTAGTGGTCTTTCTGGAGAGAGGGCTTCCTAGCCTCGCTCTGAACTGCGGGTGGAAACAGGTGGCTCTGACCCTTGAAGAGCTACCTCTCTTACTGGGCACACAGTTGAACAATACCCGTCTCTGGGATCAAGGAGAACCGAGGAATGAGTTTGCTGTTAGTGGCAGTCATACTTACTAAGGAGAGTTTACAGTGTGTTATTACATCTCCATTTTATAGGCGAGGACCCCAGAGTTCTAAGGAAAGCAATGGCGTATCTGTGTCACACAGAAGGTAGCTGTGTCATTTTCTCCTGAAGGAGGGAGGGACTCATGGGAGACTCAGTGAGGAAGCCTGCACTTCCTTCCGCTGCTTTTGCTACCTTATGGTCCCCCTGACTCCCCATGCTCCGCCTGTTCCCCAGCCTCTCTCACCTGCAGTAACAGGTCATCCCTTGACTTACTGCCTGCCTGCAACCAGAGAGACTGTGTAGGAGAGGTTCCTCTGTCCCGCCCTGTCCTGCAGCTGCTTTTAAATAATCACCCAGAGACTTAATATGAATTACAAAATATTTGACCTGTAGCTCAGGCTTATTGCTCTTACATTTAAATTAACCCATTTCTATTCATCTATATATTGCCACATGGCCATGGCTTTACTGGTCCTCTGGCATCTTGCTTCTTGGGCAGCTGGCTCACATCTCGCTCAACTTCTACCTAGCTTTATTCTGCCTGGCTATAGGCCAATTTAGTTTTTATTATCAATCAATAAGAGCAGCACATTCATTGCATATGGAAGGATTATCCCACACCAGGGCTGTTTGGGGGAGGGTCCTGGCTCTGGAATGTTCCCCAGATAAGGCTCAGATATCCAGCATTCCTCTGTGGCTCCCAGTCCTGGAGTTTCTCTGATCTTCTCTAGCTCACATACACTAGAAGGCAAGTACCTTAGATTTTCCCATAGAAGGATTCTCAGTCTCTCTCTCTCTCTCTCTCTCTCTCTCTCTCTCTCTCTCTCTTTCTCTCTCTCTCTCACACACACACACACTTTCCTCTATAGTCCTGAAGTACGGGACAGAATTGTTTTGTTTTGTTTTGAGATAGTCTTTTGGATAGCCCAGGCTGGCCTTAAATGTGCCAGAAAACTTAGTATGACCTTGAACTTCTGACTGCTCTCCTGCTGGGATTTCAGGCTGCCTTGCCACCACACCTGGTCTCTGTAGTGCTGGGAACTGAGACTGGCCTTTTACCTTTGTCAAACAAACAGTCTATCAGCTGAGTCATATCCCAAACCTTAATAATCCCTTTTTGTGGGTAGATTAACCGAGGCTCAGAGAAGGCAAATGACTTCTCCAGGCACACATTTAGCCTAGTAGAGCTAGGTTTCAGTGCACAGGAATCCAGCTCCTCCTTCCCATTGCCTGGTGCTGGCAGCTATGGGGAGCTTTGGGGGCGTTCTCTCAGTTCCTCCCCACTTTCCAGTACTCCCTCCTTGATCCAGGCCAGTGTGTGTGCGTGCTTGTTGTGTGTGTGTATGTTTGTGTATGTGTGTGTGCACACTCACACACATGCACACGTGGGCATGTGAGCATCTTGCCTCCAACTTCCCTGGAATAAGGCAGAAAAAGGCCTCCTGTGTTTTCAGGTCCCATAGCTCCATCTCCAACCCACTGCTTTGCCTATCTTAGCTGATGTAACAAGCTGGGCTTCCTTTGACAACCTGAACAAGAGTGACCATTTGATGGGTTTGGGGTTCCTTCTATGAGATGCTAGAAGCATGGGTTGCTGCCTGCTATCCAAGTAGTAGATGGGGAAACTGAAGCCAGGATTGGCAGTTGCTGCCATCCTGTTACTAGAGAGGCCCAGCTGGGAAGAGGCTGGGCCTGGGCTGATAGGAGTGGGCTTTTCCTGGGGAAGCCCAACACACTGAGTGCGTTCTCTAAGACAGTGTGTTCAGTGTTTACCTTGTGCGCACTAAGGAGTGCTTTGGATTTTTCCAGAAAAGTAGTGCCATGTATGAACCAAAGCTAGAGATTTGAGCTTCTGAGAGCACTGGACTCTTGTAAGCCCAAAAGGAATCCTGGGATCGTTGTGCAAGTCTGGAAATACTCTAGAAGGCTTTTAGTTATATGAAAAGTTTTATGGCAGGTGGATGACCCCTCTCATAACTCAACACTGGGGGTGCTTGAGAAATGGCTCAGCATTTAAGAGTACTGCTGCTCTTGTGTGGGACCCTGCTTAGTTCCCAGCACCCACATGGTGGCTCACACCCATCAGTGACTCCATTCCAGGGAGTCTGGTGCCTTCTTCTGGCCTTTGTGGGCACCAGGCATGCATACAGCACACACACAAACATGCAAACAAAAGACTCACACACATAGAATAAATATAAATCTCTTTTTTAAAAAAGAATAGTCTGGATTGGAGCATACCTCACCCGTTAGAGCTCAGCAGATGTGTTGAATAAATCATTAATGAACATCACATCTTGTAAAGCACATATGTTTGCTTCTCATAACAGCCTTGAGAAGAGGTAGGCCAAGAATAGTCCCCACTTAACAGGTAAAGAAATGGAGGCCAGGGAACATGAAGTGGCTCGTCTTGAGCAATTGAATGTGAGATTTATAGAGTTGGCAAAGATTTTCCCCCCTGCCATTTAACCTTTGCTTCACTAAGGCTTGACTGAATACTTTTTCTACAGTTTGCACAGCCACTGGGGATGCGCCATTTAGCATGAACAACCGTCCATTTCTTCCTGTTGTCCCCAGACTTTGTCAAACAGCAGAGATAACGTGATTGGTGCTGGGCGGTGCACACCAGGACTGTGGGTGGCCACATGGGTACCCAGGACGGGGGATCACAAGGCAACTACAGCCCAGGAGGATGACAGATAACTGTGCAAGGACAGAAAACACGGCCACATGGCTGGTTGGTGGTCCCAGCTACTTGAGACAGAGTTGTGCCCTCTTGCGGTTACTACTGCAGGAGTCAGGGAGGTGACTGCCTTAGCATGTCATGCTCTGGCTGCTGGAGTTGCCTCAGCAGTGGATTACAGTTGAACTTGTGCTCTGTCCAAACTCAGGCCCACATGGAGACCTCGTTCCACTACTGTGAGTTTCTGTGAGATGCTTTTTTCCCCCTGTGCCTTGTTTTGACTATCCATAAAATGGAGTCAGTAACAATTCTCATTTTGGTGAGAACACAAGCAACTTTACTCAGTAGGTAGTTCCTTCTACTGTGAACTTGAAACCATGATAATGGTTGTTGATATTTAGATATTGGGATCGGATGTGGTCAGCAAGGCCAGTGATGATTGTGTTCTTGTTGGTAATTTCATGTGTTCAGCCCTTTGCAGTTTACAGACTATGAGCCCATCCATCACTGTACATGCCCTTTGGGAGGCAGGGGAGGTGGCAACATCTGCATTGTGCTGATATATATCAGGCAAGTGGTCCCTCATGGTTTCAGCTTGGGTCTCCCTGCTTTGAAAACCCCTGTTGAGGTGCTGGGGGACCTGCCTCTGGGGCTCCACCAGGGAAGGGCAGGGTGAATTTGACCCTGATTTTTACTCTGTGAATGTCATAGATAGGGTGAGAATTGGGTGACATGCACAGGCCTAAAATCCAGATGTTCAGTGTGGCTGGCACAACTGTCTCCCACAACCTTTGGGCTCAGGACCTTGGGAGCTCGGAGCCCACGGTATCTTTGTTTGTCCCATGGCCAGACAGCCCTCAATTCCTAGATTCGGGTTTCCTTTTCTTGTCTGTTTTCTGTTTTCCCACTCCCAACCCCGGTGACTGTGCCTAGAAAAGGACCGTGTCTCCGACTGCTGGCACGTTCATTGAGCTCTCACCACGCACCGGTGTCCTGGGTGCTGAGTGCAGGAGGCCAGTGCTGTGGGTAAACACGTGCTGTATTTATGTCCCCAGGATCCAAGTGCTGGCACATAGCTCTGGGTGCTAGTTTTAGGGTGGGGCCTTTGGGGGTGAAGGCTCCTTCCTCGTGAACAGTGTGCCTGCTCTTACGAAAGATCCCGGAGAGCCGGCTTGTCCTTCTGTCATGTGGGGACATGCTGGAAGGTGCCAGCTGTGTGCCAGAAAGTAGAGTCCTTACCGACACCACGTCTGCTGCCACCTTGGCATTCTAGCCTTTGGAAGTGTGAGGAGCAATGCCAGCTGTGGGTGGTATTTTTGTATAGCAACACTCAGGGATTGGCAGTACCTGGCTGGTAAAACGAAGGGAACTTTCCCCCAGCCTCTGGGTTCCTGGGGGACTGTAAGAAAGGGGTCTCTTGGTATGAGGGATTTTGAATCTGGGAAATATGCCTGTCCTATGGAAGCTTCTGTGTTCTGGGAAGTCAGTCTTATGCTGTGCTCCCATCTCTGGTGAGGTCTTGCTGTGCGGCCTTGGGCTAGTCTCCCCATCACCCCTCTGAGGGTTTGTGTTGAGATAGGAGTCCCTTGCAAATGTGAGACACTCAGGTGGCCCATGTGTCACATGCTCACAGGAGCCCAGCCTTTTAACAAAGTCTTTCCTGTCTAGAGGGCGTTTCTTGGTCCCACAGGATCTGAGGGCAATTTCTGTCATTTTCCCACCTTCCCTGCCCTCTGTCTCATTTCTCAGATAAGCCTCTGGTTTCTTGCTCAAGTGACACAGCTAGACAGAAGGTTGACTGTCCGAGCAGAAGGGGAGGGACCTGGGGGACAGTCCTGGTTAGTCCTGACGCACAGCATTCCAGTGATAGAAGGCTCAGCAGTGAGCACCTACCCTGTCCCCAGGCAGTGCAAGGACCTCTGGCCGGGCTGGCAGGTTGGGAGGAGCCTCTTTGAGTTCTTCCGGTCCCAGACTCTTGCTGGCTGCTGCCACAGCTCTGGGCTCTGCCATTTGGCCCTGGCACCGGGACTGGTTTGGCAGGTTTTGCCACACCCCTGAGCAATGGGAGGGCTGGAACTGGGGCAGGCCAGGCCAGAGGAAGCAGTGCTGCCCTGCCCTTGACCCCCACCCCCAAAGCCCAACCTACCCTCAGTTACCTTTTCTACCTGGGCTGGAGACTTCCTCAGTCTGTCACTATGGGTAAGTCTAGTCCTTCCTTGAACATCAGTCTCTTTATCTGTGGGCTTGGGGCTCAGTGTTCTCCAATCATACTATCCTAATTAGAGTTTTGCCATTCATTCCGATCTGTTCTTGGACAAACTGAGCAATCTTGACGGCCCTAGGCTCCAAATGGGAAGACAGGCTGTGCCTTACGGTTGCTTCCTGCAGATGTTGACAGGATCAGCTAACGTCCTAGTGAGTATCTAATGTCTCTGGGAAATAGCTTCTTTCTGTACTGTGACCCTCTCCAAATGGGAGAGATGTTGTGAGTGCAGGGGTGGGGGAAGCTTTCCCTAGGCACCTCCCTTACCTACTTACCCAGCTCATAATTGCCAAGAGCCAGACTTCCTGAGCATCTCCATGGGTGCCAGATAGAGAATGAGAAGGTAGAGGGAAGTCCCTGAGTTTACTGGCTCCTGTTTCTCCTGATCTGCAGTCAACCCAGCGGCCAGTTCAGGGGGAGGGAGGAACAGTCCATCTCTGCTACAACCTCACTGTGTGGCTGAAGTATACAGGACTGTCTCATTGGACCATCTCACAAGAGTATGCAGATTAATTATCCCTCATGTCCTCAGAAAATGCAGGTTTTGACAATATCTAGGTTAGAAGAAGGAGTAGGAATTAGAAGAGGATGTTCTCCACCTGGGATGGAAAGGCTGGTGGAGAGGAGTAAACCGGACTCAAGTTTACCAGGTCTCTGCTCTGGGCTAGCACGGATCAGTTACTTTGTATGCTTTGCATGCAGGGGAGCGGATGAGTTACTTTGTATACATTGCATACTGGGGGGTGGTGGAGCAGTTACTTTGTATATATTGTATACTGGGGGGGTGGATCAGTTACTTTGTATACATTGCATACTCGGATAGATCAGTTACTTTGTATACATTGCATACTAAAGCGTGTCTTCCAAACACACAAGCCACTTCACTGTCTCTTTTGTTCTTATAATAAAATCTAAACTTCCCAACTGGGCCTGGTGGCACACGCCTTTAATTCCATCACTTGGGAGGCAGAGGCAGGCGGATTTCTGAATTTGTGGTCAACCTGGTCTACAGAGCAAATTCCAGGACAACCGGGGCTATATACAGAAATGCTGTCTTGGGGGAAAAATTAAAATCAAAGTCTAGGCCTGGAGAGATGGCTCAGAGGTTAAGAGCACTGGCTGCTCTTCTAGAGGTCCTGAGTTCAATTCCCAGCAGCCACATGGTGGCTCACAACCATCTGTAATGAGATCTGGTGCCCTCTACTGGCAAGTGTATATATAATAAATAAATAAATAAAAGTAAAATAAATTTTTTAAAAAAATCAAAGTCTAAACTTCCCATGAAGGCCCCTGAGGAAAGGGAGCCTCCTTCCCCCACCGTGTTTCTCCCCATTGGTCACTTAATTGAGCCAGAGGAATCTTCTGTTATTTGTTCAACAAATTCTCACCTCAGGATCTTTCTATAGGTTGTTCCTTTCTTTCACTTGGAGTTCTTTCTCTGACTCTTTGATTGATTTTTGAAACAGGTTTCTCTGTATAGCCCTGGGTGACCTGGAACTCACTCTGTAGACCAGGCTGGCATCGAACCCAGAGATCGGCCTGCCTCTGGGCTTGGATAAAAAAAGGCTGTGCCACCACACCTGGCTGCTTCCGCTGGCTCTTTATGGCTTTGGCTCCTTACCTTTTATGTCTCAGTTTATTTAATTCTCCCATTCCACTGATCCCATAGTTGCTTCCTCTCTCTGCCCTGCCCAGCTTTTGAAATAAGATCTTGCTGTGCAGCTCAGGTTAGCCTTGAATTCATGACCTTTCTGCCTAAACTTGGGTTGCTAACCTAAGCCACTATGCCCAGTTTATCTTCACATCTGAATCCCTAGCTCATCATAATGTGTGTGTGTGTGTGTGTGTGTGTGTGTATGTGTTTAACCGTTCATGTCTGTTCTTAATTCTACAGTACACAACACAAGCTAGGCAGTCAGTGTGTTTCTGATGAAGGGAGTGAGAGAGGGGTGGGTGCCTGGGCCTACAGCACCGCTCTTAGTAGGTGCTTGGTAAATGGTGGCTTTTAGAGGGAATTAACATGGAAGTAAGTTAATACCCACTCATGTATGGGGTGAAGGCACAGCAGCAACTGAAATTGGAAAGCTGAGCTGGTGTTGGATCCTGTGGTTCCTGATGCCCAGCTATGGTTTAGATTATCTGAAGGACAGTGTCCAGAAATCATTGCTGGTGAAAATGGAGAGATGGCTCAGCAGTTAAGAGCACTGGCTGCTCTTCCAGAGGACCTGGGTTCAGTTCCCAACATCCATACGGCAGCTTACAACTGTCTGTAACTCCAATTCCAAATATCCAATGCCTTCTTCTGACTTCTGTAAGCACCAGGACATACATGCTGGCAAAATGCTCATATGTGTACAATAAAAAGAGATAAATCATTTTGTTTGCTCTTTGCTTTTGAGTCAGGATTTCTCTGTATAGCCCTGGCTGTCCTGGAACTTGCTCTGCAGACTGGGACTTGCTCTGCAGTCTCGAACTCAGAGATCTGCCTGCCTTTGCCTCCCAAGTGCTAGGATTAAAGGTGTGCACCACCACCATCAAGCTAAAAAGAGATAAATCTGAATGAAAGAAGGAAAGGAAGGAGGGGAGGGAAGGAGGGAGGAAGGGAGAGAGGAAAAGAGGGAGGGAGCGA
Organism: Myodes glareolus; assembly: GCF_982192425.1. Lineage (NCBI taxonomy): Eukaryota > Metazoa > Chordata > Mammalia > Rodentia > Cricetidae > Myodes > Myodes glareolus. Next base: position 22,702,244 of record NC_142035.1, on the reverse strand, counting down.
GGGAGGAAGGGAGGGAGGAAGGGAGGGAGGGAGGGAAGAAAAAAGAAGGCAAATCATTGTTGGCCATGAAGATAACTGCACAGCTCTCTTGAAAGTCTGCTACAGCCACTCTATTAAAAGTCCATAGCCCATGCTGTACTATGATGTGCGCTGGATAAAGGCTAGAGAGGAACAGGCTAGACCCTTGCTGATGTGGCTTTGCTAGCCCAGGAGGAGAACTCAGTGGGGCACAAGCTGTATTTTATGATTCCATTAGCTACTGCAGTGTTCTTGCAGGGCAGAGAACAGGGCGACCTGAGGGGTTTTTTTTTGTTTGTTTGTTTTTTGTTTTACTTTATTTTTATTTTATGTGCATTGGTATTTTGTCTGGATGTCTGTGTGAGTGTGAGGGTGCCTCTGGAACCGGAGTCAGAGACAGTTGTGAGCTGCCGTATGGGTGCTGGGAGTTGAACCTGGGTCCTCTGGAACAGCAGTCAGTGCTCTTAAGCGCACAGCCATCTCTTCAGCCCCCCAACCTGAGGGTTTAATGCATAGATTTATTCATGGCCTCTGCTGGGTTCGCCACAGCTTGGGTTTGGTTTTTTCATCTGTAGATGGATTGATCTTAGTGTATGCCTCCTAGGGTCTGGGTAAATGTTAGTGAGGTAGTGCAGGCAAGACTGGGCAGGGGGATGCTATTGACTGGGTTCAGTTGGGGCAAGCTGGCATCTTTCATTCAGCAGCATCCCGTTCAGAAAGGGCCTTCCAGAGAAAGAGTGTCCTAGTTAGAGTTACTATTGTTGCGATGAAACACTATGGCCAAAACCACCTTGGGGAGGAAAGGGTTTATTTCACTCAGAGTTCCATCCAACGGTTCATCGTCAGAAACATGAGGGCAGGAACCTGGAGGCAGGAGCTGATGCAGAGGCCATGAGAATGCTGCTGACCGGCTTGTTCTCCGTGGCTTGCATAGCCTGTTTTCTAGTAGAACCTGGGACCAATAGCCCAGGGATGGCGCCATCCACAATTGGCTAGGCCCTCCCCCATTAATCACTAAGTAAATACCCTCCAGCTGGATTATATGGAGGCATTTTCTCATTGAGCTTCCCTTCTTTCAGACAATTCTAGCTTGTGCCAAGTTGACATAAAACTAGCCAGGAAAAAGAGGTAACCGTGGGTGCAAAGGAGACAGTAAGCTAAGGGCCTCAAACATATCTGGGTTTTAGAGTCGGCCTAAGCTTGCAAGACAAGCTGGGGAATAGAAGAAAAGTGCAGTAGCAGGCGGCCAGCATCCTATGCCTGTGCACACCGGGCCGGGCCCGGGAGCTGAGACTTCCAGCAGGATCCTGCAGGGCGTTAGGTTGGGAATGAGGCAGCCAGCTCTCAGGCAGGAGGTGGTGAGATGGACTGGTGGAGCAGAGTAGAAGACACAAGTGGGTTGGGCAGTGTCATTGGTGGGAGGCAGTGCCGGGAGGCAGGCTGTTGGTACTGGGTTAACCTCAGGCAACAAAAATGGAGAAGAGAGAGTTTAAGGAGTATGTAAGGGGGAGTGGACGAGCACGGGGGCCGGCTATGTGGAGGAAGGGGAGAGGAAGAAACCTGTGTGTGGGAACTGTAGGCTTCCAGTGGCTGGCGGAAGGGTTTGTGGTGGGAAGAATCTGAACATGCTTGTGGGTCTTGATGTCCGGTTTGTTTTTCCTGGCTAGTGAGATGTTTCATGAGAAACCCAGTTGTTTGGACTCTTTTTGTACTCAATGTTTTTTTTTAATTTAAATTTTGTTTTGTTTTACTTTATATGCATGATTATTTTGCCTGTATGTATGTCTGTGTACCACGTGCATGCCTGGTGCCCAGAGATGCCAGAAGAGGGCGTTGAATTCCCTGAAACAAGAGGTGCAGAGAGTTGTGAGCTACCATGTGGGTACTGGGATCAAACGCAGCTCCTCTGGAAAAGCAACTGATGCTCTTGATCGATCTCTGGGCCATTTCTCCAGCTCTCCTGTTTGTTTTTGAGAAATGATCTTAGGTGGCCTGGGTGGTCCTTGAACTTTCTGGAAAGCCAAGGTGGCCTTGAATTCCTCATCTTGCAGCCTCCACCTCCCAGGTTCATGTTACAGATGTGGGATACCCTGCTTGGCTTTGCTCTGGTCTCTGGTGTGGAAAACATTCCCAAAATCTCGGAGTGATGGATTCCTCTTCTGAGTCAAGAGTGTCCTCCATGGAGATACTACACATGGCCTAGGGACTTGGCAAGGGAGGAATGGCCATTTGGCTTGTAGGTGGCAATGCTGGGACTCTATTTGGAAACTGTTTTCAGAGCCCATCAGTTTTCTTCAAAGTGTGTAGTGGCAATTCCACTTAGCAGAACGCTTTATATGTTCCAGGGATCTGGATGAGGCTGGGCAACTTTTCAAAGGTGGCATGAGGCAGACACTTGCCCACTGCCTTGTTTTGTTTGTTTGTTTTTTGAGACAGGGTTTCACTGTGTAGCCTCGGCTGTCCTGAACTCACTCTGTAGACCAGGCTGGCCTTGAACGTAAAGATCTGCCTGCCTCTACTGGGATTAAAGCTTTTCTATTCTTTTACCTCTTGATAAGTGTGGGCTAGCAATCCTAGGTCACAGATGTTCCATTTTCCCCTCAAGGACAACCTGGGCCAGGATGGGGGTACAAGAGAAAGGGAGAAACTAGCCCCGATCCAAGTGGGAATCAGCTCTGAAGAAGGCTTAAGTGATAAACTGATGACAGCCCCAGGCCCAGGCCCATTTTAAGGCAAACCTAGTGTGGGTGGACCCTGAAAGATGGAAGGGGACCCATCACTGTCCTGAGCCTTAGATTGGTGGGCCCATCTGCTCCTGCCTCCCCTCCAGAGATGGACCCAGAGGCACAACCGGAGTTCAGGACTAGTCTGTTCTGCTCCTGAGGCCAGGAGAGAAGAGCCCTGTCTGCTTGGGTGGAATCCTACTCCAGCTGATCCTGGTGTGGAGGAGAGGCTTTGTCTGTGTTGCCAAGGCAACCGAAGTTTCTTCTGCTTTTAGAGCCCTGATTGGCTGCTAGTGGAGCTTGAGCATTGGTGAATGGAAGGGGCCTCCCTTCTGCCCACACCTTGCACGGAGTGAGAGACCACAGCGAGCTGCGGTCCCTGCTGCGTAGGTGTCTCTGCTCCTCTTCCTGCACTCATTCATTTTCCCCAGGAAGCATCTCTCATCTGGTTCCAGGGAATCTAACCCAAAGGTCAGTGGGCCCGCGCAGTCTAATCCTGATGTTTCCATACACTTACTCTTGGCATTTAGAAGGTCCCATCTTCTCCCTGGGCCACAGTTTCCCTTCCTATTAAAAAAATAAAATAACTGAGATAAAAAAAGGCCCTGGTCCTTCCAGCTCCAGCTTTCCCAACCAAACAGCTCGGATCCTCTCTCCACTTTGACTTTCCACGCCCCTCATCTGGCCTCTTTCAAGGCTCTGGTCATATTCTGTTTTATTGGTTCTGGTTTATTGGTAGGATGCAGGTCAGAACGTAAAGCTAGGTATGGTGACATGTGTCTGTCATCCCAGCTCTTGGGAGGCCAGAGGCGAAAAGATGAAGTTAAGGAAGGCCTAACCGGGGCTTCATAGTGAGACCCTATCTCAAAACTCTAGGGGCTGGGGTTGTAACTCAGTGGTAGTGTTCAAGCCCTGAGCTGAGTGAAGGGTGTTTGAGTGGGGCTGAATGAATGAATGAATAAAACCGTAGCATTATTTTGTCTTCCTCCTAGGGAAGTTTTTCTGAAGTTGTGTTTTCTGAAGTTGTGTTTTTTGATGTCCCCAAACCCCACAGCTGTTCTTGTTCTTGTCCCCTCCAGCTAAACCCAGGCTCAGGCTAATAAGCTGAAGATTACCGAATGATGGAGAGAGATCCCACTTCTTCTGTGGGCTGGCTGGGCAGCATGCAGAGCCGAACTTGGAGCAGGAGGGACAGTGTGAAGATCCCTGGGGCTCAGTGATCCTAGGCTCCAGGCCTAACTTGCACGGTCTAAGTGATCTTGGGAGGATGCCTGGGCTACAGTTTCCACATCAATCATACGGGAATAATAACAGCACCTGTCAGGGCTGTCATTGAGGCCGACAAGTGGCAGCTCCAAATGCCTTTCTCTGGTGTGTCTCATGTCAAGGGCAAGGGGAGGAGAAAGCCTAGACTGGGGAGCAGTCCTTGGCTGCAGGTCCTGTGGTGCCCCAAGGCTGGACTTAGATGCTGCTCATTCCTGGAATGTCAGTGAGCAGGGAGAGGAAGGCATTGCCTTGCATTGATGGTGTCTGAGTTGGGAGGCTTGTGCTGGAGCTGATGTTTGAATCTCACTTTTAGATCCCCAAGGACCTCACTTAAGGATTGCTCAGCTGCCTTGAAAGTGGAGAGGAGCAATGACACCGAGCTCCCTGCTGACACATGGGTAGTCTAGTTGGCGCTGGCCTTGACTTGGCCCAGCTAGACTTGCTCCCACAGGCTGGCCTGGACGATGACCTTCACATTCGGGCTGTGGTATTTAGTATGTAATGTCAGTTGTCTTAAAAAGGGCTTAATGGGGGGACATCTGGGAGTGACTCAGCCCTGTTTCTTCTTGACTCACCAGACTGAGGGTCAAAGGTGGCTTGCAGAGGTCATTGACCTTCTGAGTGTGTTTTGGAGTTGGACTCTGGCCCAGCCTTCCACCACCTCTGGGCCTGCAGCAGCTGGGACTTGGCCGCTGTCCACCTCACATGTAGTGGGAAACAGCAATGGACACTGAACAGTGAGGATGTGCTGGAGGACCTGGCTGGAGTTTGCCAGTCGGGAGGGTGTGGGTGATGGAGTGGGAGGGAACGGAGAAGAGAGCCTGCAGGAGGAAGGAGGCTGGCATAGGCAGGGCATTCGTGAGGATGTGCAATGAAGAGGCCACTCTGGGCACATTCTGTAGCATACGTCAAGGGCAATCTTATGTCTCAATGAGACTGAGGGCTGGGCCTAGAAGTGAGTGTGCATGTGTGGTGTTGGAGGCTCCCAAGGGAAGCACAAGCAGCATGATCATCCCAGAAACACTAGCATGCTCAGCGAAGGCCCTTATCTGTGAGGCCAGCCCTGTTTCCTGGAGTGGACCTGGGCAGTTGGGTGTGGCCATTCACCTGGGCACTTGTTTTTTGTTAATTGTTGCTTTTGTTTTGTTGTTGTTTTGAGACAGAATTTCTTTGTGTAGCCCAGGCTGTCCTAGAACTCACACTGTGGACCAGATTGGCCTCTGAACACAGAGATTTACCTGCCCCTGCCTCTGCCTCCCAAGTGCTGGAATTAGTTTGCGCCACCATTGCCCGGCAGCTTGGTTTGTGTTGTAGATGCTCTCCTGGGCTTCACACTGGCCAGTGTGGGATCACTTTCTCAGACTCGTGAGTGAGGAGTGGAGTGGGGGATTTTAGTGCCTTCTTGGCATCTGGTTTGATCGTGACTACATGTGGAATCAGAGGCAGGTGTCCCAGGTTACATGGACCCACTCATGTTCCCTCTGCAGCACCCCTTGCTGGGTCTCCAGGACACGGAACCAATCCAACTTTCGGGCCTCTTGTGGCTCTTCCTGCACCCCACTGGCCTTCTCTTCCCATCAGCCTAGTATCATCTCCTCAGGGCCCCTGTGCTGTTATTGGTGTGTTCTAATACCAAATGAGACCAGGGGGAGGGGGAGCATCACTCCTGAGTGCCCTGAGGGAGTCTGGTGTGTTTCCTCCCAGTTCCTCCCAAAACTGTCACCCCATCTGTGCTGTCCTGTGTTTGGCACTCAGAACGCTGAGGTCTTCCTGTGTCATTACTGCATTCCACTGGCACATGGTGGGCACATCCCTTTCCTGTTGATGACCTTGCAGGTTGTTGGCAGTTGTCTGGGTGAGAAAGACCCGCCAGGGAACATGCTGCAGAAGTACTCTTTCTGTATTCATGGGAGGTCTCTTGGGGTCAGCTCCAGAAGGAGGGGGATTCTGGGGCAGAGGCCCATACACTCTGTGGGGGCATTCAGTCCTCTGTTTCCTGGGCCAGGGGGATGGACAGAACCTGCCTTGGACTTCCCTTAGCCTGTACAACCTGTTTCCTCTAAGGAGCAGGTCCAGCTCACCACACCCCCATCTAGCCCCTCACCACTGGTTCTGGTGACTCAAAGGGGTGACTGGGAGTGCAGGCGTAGGGTTACACTGCTGAGATTCAGACCAGGTTCCCCCTCACCTCGCTGCCTGAGTCTGTTTCCTCAGCTGACCCTGAGCCTCGTGAGGGTGAGTCATCCCACCGGGTCCCCAGAGCTTTTCAGTCTGGGCACTCCACTTGATGCAGCAGATGCGGTGAGCCGTGGTGACAGGACATGGTGACAGGCCTGAAGGAGGGAGGAGTGGATGTGTGACCACCTGCTGATTCAGGGCAGAGCTAAGGCTAGGGCAGACTCTGGGCCTCTTTCCCTGGTGCAGCCCCACCTCCACCCCATCTGGTTTATGGGAAAAGTGGCTCCCAGTTGCGGTTTAGTTGGAGGCTCTTGACTAAGAAGTGGAGTTCTAGGCATGCTTCCGTTTTCCACCCAGAGCTGTCACCTTTTCTTGGACTCTGTGTCCCCAGTGTTATCTTTTTGGGCCTCTTCCACTGATCCATTCAGGAGATGTCTGGAATCAGGGAGTCTTCTTGGCTGACTCTGGAAGAGAGAGTTTTATGAGAGTTCCAACCTAGAGGGAGATGGGCCCCGAGACTGGCTCAGGAGGCTCCTTAGTTTCCTAGGTTTTGTGTCTGGGTCTCACACAGTCTAGTCTAGATACTATGTAACTAAGGATGGCCTTGAACTTCTGATCCCCCTGCCTCAGGATGTTTGGATCACAGATACATATTACTCCCAGTTTTACATTGTGCTGGGAATTGAACTCAGGGCTTCCTACATGCTAAGCAAACACTCTACCAGTTAATCTACACCCTGCTCTTCCCTGGCAAATTACCACATACTTAGGATCTTAAAGCTCTGGAATTATATCAATTTGTAGTTTGCCTTATGGGACAAAGGTCAAGGTTGTGGTAGGGCTGCCAGGGGGAACAGTACCATATCTTGTTAGCATGTGCAAACTATCCCCATTCCTTGTCCTCCTTCCGACTCAGCAATAGCTTCCTTCCAGCTCCTGCTTCCGCCATCCTGTCTCGTCTGTTTCTCATGTCTTCATCTTTTACCCCAAGGTCCCTGTGTTTACATAGGCCCCATGGAAAATTCCAGACCATCCTCCATCTCAGACTCTTTCCCTGAATCATATGTGGGAAATCTCGTTTGCATGTGAGGTAATGCCCACAGCTTCTGGGTGTGAGGGCATGAACGCCTTTGGGTACAAGCCTTTATTCTACCTACCATAGCAACTGATACCAGGGACTCCTCTGGTCCCTAGCTTCTGCCTGGATTTTTGTACCATCAGCTTCAAAATGGAGGCAGTACTCATGATTCAAGTCCACTGTGCTCTGACTGGGGAGGAATGTAAGAGACGATTCCATCAGGAGCAGGGGAGATGGCTCAGTTGGTAAAATGCTTGTTATACGAGAATGAAGACCTGAATTCAGATCCTCAGAGGCCACATAGAAGCAGAAAAGGCACTGTTCATCTTTAGTCCCAGCACTAGGAAGGAAGGCAGACAGGTGGCTAACCAGCATAGCTGAATTGATGAGCTTTGGGTTCAGTGAGAGACCCCGTCTCAAAAAAAAATAATAATAAGGCAGAGGGCACTCAAGGAAAACACCAGCGCCGACCTCTGGCTTCCACACATATTAGCACACATGTGCACACGTCCACACAAACAGGTATGGATATCATTCTCACAGGAAGAGAGTTTTACCAGATTCTCCCTTCTAAAGGTGTTTGATGGAAGGCAATGTTTCTGTAACAGAGTGACAAGGTGTTCTGTGTAACTCCTGTCTCCGAGGTTAGAGCCTCTCCCTTCGTCACATCATTGCTGTGTCTGTGTGCACTCATCTGTGGCTGCGTTGGTACTCTCGGGATGGCCAAGGAGTGACTCTTTTAAAAAGGCCTTTTCTGCTCTTGTTCTAAGGAAAATAATTACACAAGTGACTAATTTTATCCCTAATCCCATAATTACTTTATTATGTAGCTGGTGAGAGGGCTCCGAACTGTGCCTTTGGCGCCACTCTGGCTGCTGGCCCAGTTGGCCTGGTCCGACAGCCACGGGAGTCTCGCCCTGCTTCTGCCACGGGCCTATCAGAGGGCAGGATTGCTCTATTCCCACTTGGGTTAGGGCCAGCTACATTTTGGTGTTTGGGGCCTGGAAAGCCCACCTTCCTTTCCTCCCAAGTCTGCAGACAAAGGCAGCTTCCCTGACAGCAGGGATCTGTCCTGTAGGATTCAGTCAGTGGGAGTCAAGGTTATAGATCCTTTCACATGACCTTGAGTGAGTTGTTTTCTGGTCGTTTTCTGATGGGTCTTGATCCTGTTGTCTATAAAATGGGGTTCCTGCTAGCTTTAATGGTCCATGATTTCAGGAGGGGAACTCAAGAGCCGGAACTTTGAGACTAGGGTTCCTTCTTGTTACCCACTGAAAATATACTCCACGTAGCTCGTGTGAAGCCCTGAGTTCAAGCCCCAACGCTGCATCAATGAGTCAATTAAATAAACTCTTGTCAACTATACCCCCACCATAGTATTTGTGATATAGTACTATGGAGCAGGCTCTTCCATAGTTCTCATCAGGACTTGGATAGCAGGGCCCATAAGCCAAGCTCTTAGTCCCGCCTCCATTATTTTCTTCTACTATATAGGAATTGAAGAGTCACTCAGTTAGGAAGCAATGGGGCTGGGATTTGAACCCAGGTCTCTCTGTCCCATCCTTTCTTTGAAGCTGCCTCCCAGAATTATTAGGCTTATCGGGGTTATTAAACTCTTGGCTGTGTAAGCTCGAACTCGAGATCATAAAACAATAAGGGTGGCGCGAGGAACCAGAAGATCTGTAGATAAGGAGGCTGAGTGGCTCAAAGAGTGACGTCAGAATGTCTCTTTTTGTCCTTTGCTTTTTGAGACAGGATCTCATTATGTAGCCCTGACTGGTCTGGAATTAGCTGTAGAGACAAGGCTAGCCCTGAAATCCCAGAGCTCCATCTCTCTGTTGGGATTTAAGGTGTATAGCACTAAAGGGGTGTCTCGGGAGAACTGCGGTATCGGCTCTCTCAGGTCGCTTATTCCGTTGTCAACTTTTAGTCTTCTCTTCATGTTCGTCTTTCTGTATAGCACTGTTTTTCTTTAAATTGTAGCAAAATGCACATATCCTAAAATTTGCTATCTTTGTGTGTGTGTGTGTGTGTGTGTGTGTGTGTGTACGTGTGGAGTGTATCTTTTTTGTGTGAGTGTATGGTGCAAATGCCCATGTGCATCAGTGTGGAGGCCAGACCAGGACACTGGTGTCTTCCTCTGTTGCTCTCTGCCTTTCTGTCTTGACAGGGTCTTTCACCGACCCTGAAGCTTGTTTTTTAGTTAGGCTGACTGGCTAGTGAGTTCTTGGGCTTGACCTGACTTTGTCTTTGATGTGGAAGTTATGGGCATATCCATCTATGTCCGGCTTATAAAACAACAATAACAACAACAAACAGGCAAACATGGGTGCTGGAGATTCAAACTCGGGTCCTCACGCTTGCAAAGCAAGTGTTTTTGCCCATGAAGCCATTTCCTTCAACCCTCGGGCTTGGTTTTAGACAGGGTTTCTCTGTGTGACCCATTCTGGCTGTCCTAGAACTCACTCTGTGTACCGGGCTGGCCTCAGACTCACAGAGATCCACCTGCCTCTGCCTCCCAAGTGCTGGGATTAAAGACTTGTGCTGCCGCCACTACCTGGCTAGACCCTCAGTTTTTTAAGTGTACAGTTTAGTGGTGTTAAGGATGTTCTCATTGCATAGCCATCATCTCTGTAACTTTTAAAAATAAAACAGTGTTGTTGTGGATGATAATAATGGTATGTGTGTGTGTGTGTGTGTGTGTGTGCCTTGACATGCTGGAAGGTCAGAGGACGACTTTTGAGGGTTGTGTCTTTCCTTCCACGTTGGGATTTAGAGATCAATCTTAGGTATGAGACTCTTACTTCTTACTTGCCAAGCCTTTTTGTTGGCTCTACAGAACTTCTTTATCTTGAAATACTGAAATTCTATTCATTAAACAATAACTCCCCATTCCCTGTCTCTTCTGGCCTGTGGCAGCCACCATTCTATTTTCTGTCTCTGAATTTGACTAGAAACCTCCCATACGTGGACTCACACAACATTTGTCTTTTTATGAATGGCTTATTTCACTTAGCATAATGTTCTTAGGGGTCATTCATGTTCCCTTCTGAGGCAGAATAATACTCCATTGTGCCTGCCACATTTTGTTATCAATAGATGCTCTTTTTCCTTTTCTTCTTTGTCTTCGTTTTTCTTACCTCTTGGCTATTGTGAATAACCCAGCTGCAGCAGCCCAGGGTGTAGAGCTGTCTTGTGGATGATGTTTCTACCTCTTCTGGATTTATATTCAGAAGTGTATATTTAGAGTGGGTACATGCATATCGGTGTGTGTGTGCGTGCGCGCAGGAGCGCATGCATGCATGCATGCATGTAGGTCAGAAGATAATCTCAGGTGTTTTCCACTTTTTTTGGGACAGGGTCACTGAATGGCTAACCTAGCTGACCGGTGAGCTTCCAAGGATCTACCCGTTGTCCTCCATCTCACAATTGCTGGGATTGCAGTGTGTGCCCCCGCACCCAGCTTCTTATGTGGGTTCTAGGGATCCAAATTCAGATCCTCATACTTTTAAGGCGAGTGTTTCACTGACTGAGCCATCTCCCCTGCCCCGTTATTGCTTATTTAAAAGTCAGTGTTTATTGTGTCTGGTCAATCCTGTGGTGGGAACTAGGTTAGATATTTGATACATGTTGTCTCATTCTGTCTATCAGCCGGGTATAGCAGAGAGAAAATCAGCCCCAATTTATAGTGGACAAATAAAGGCTCAGAGACATTGGTTATTTGCTCAAAGTCCCACAGCCAGGAAGCCTTGAGACAGAGAGGAGTGCTGGCTGCTGTCCAAGCCCTGCTTTTAATTGTTGTGAAGTGCTGCCTCCCTGCGGCCTGAGCGCCGCTATCAGTCTGGGCGATTTTCTGCCTGGGTTGTGCTGTCCTGCTCACCTTCACACCGCTTTTGCCGCCGCGTGTCTGTTCTTGCTCTCTGGAAACCTCGAACAACTTGCATGAAAGCCTTTGACGGCCCGGAAGGTTTTGTGTGGTGGAAACGGACGGAGCAAGGCCTGTAATTTGCTTTCTAATCATAGACTTCCGGATTTACAGTGGCTGCCGGGATCTCCTTCCATATCATGTGGTGACCAATTTCTAGATCCTCAAAGAACCAGCCCCAGAGGGCCACCTCCTTGGGGACAGGGATACTATACCCCCACAAGGAGTCAGGAGGGCCCAGCCTACCTGGTTGGGGTTCCCCTAGCTCCCAGATTTCCTGGTAACAACATAAAATATTTTCTAGAAAATTCTATAGAAAGCTAAGGAAAGGGGCTACTAAGTAGACTCCATGACACTTGCCCTTCTCTGACTTTCAAAACTATCAGAGAAAAATCTCCCGATGTTTGGATGTTTTTTGTGGATCAGCTTTAAATTTGCATGCTCGCTGCTGTCTTTCTGTTTTTTTTTCTGCATTACTTTTTACTATAGAGAATTTCCAATGTATAGGAAAGAGGAATAGCATCATGAATTCGAGAAGCTGTCATGCACAGTCCTTCTAGCGGCATGGACAGCGGGCTTTCCTGCATTCATAGCTCACCCTGTAGATGCTCGGTAAATAAGGATGCTGACTCAGTACACATCCCCTTTCTCCTCTGAGTCTCACTTTTTCCCCATCACTACTTTAAGGGGCTAGGACCTGCTGATCTTTCTTTTTTTTTCCTTCTTTTTTGAGATAGGGTTTTTCTCCATAACAGCCCTAGCTGTCTGTCTTGGAACTAACTCTGGAACTAGTCTGGAACTAGTCCTGGAACTCTGTAGACCAGGCTGGCCTTGAACACAGAGAGATCCCCCTGCCTCTGCCTCCTGAGTGCTGGAATTAAAGGCGTGCACCACCACTGCCCGGTTAGGACCAGCTGATTTCCAAAGAGATCCAGTGGCCAGAACATTTACACCGGTGTCAGACACAGTTGTTCAAATTCACGTGCTGCTATTTATTAGCTGGATTCCTTTAGGCATGTTAGTGATCAGTTTTGTTGTTTGTAAAATGGGTATAGAAACAGAAGTGTTTATTTCTTAGGTGTGGTCGTGAGCATTACCTAAAGCAACTTTCTAGGATTGTTTTGTTTTGAGACAAGGCTTCCTGTGTCACAGGTTGGCCTAGAAGTTGCTATATAGCCAAGGATGACCTTGAGCTTCTGGTGCCCCTGTCTCCACCTTCTAAATGCTGGGATTATACATGTGCACACCAGGCCAGTTTATGTGGCATTAGGATTGAACCCAGACGTCTTGCATGGTAGGCAAGCTCTGTGCCAACTGAGATATAGTCCAGCTCTAGCTAATGCATTTTTAAAAGGTTTTTTTTTTTGTTGTTGTTGTTGATGATGATGATGATGATGATGCTTGTTTGCTTGTTTTTGGTGTGTGTGTATGTGTTTCTGGGAATCAAACCCAGGATCTTGTACTTCTAGACAAGCTCTCTGCCACTGGTCTATATCCTCAGGCCCCTTATCACTAGTGTTTTTTTTTATTATTGCTTTGAATATTAAATATTCTAGTGGGAAGAATCCATGCATTTTAAAAGTACAAAAATAAATTGGAGTCTAGTAAAATTGAAGCCCTAAGATTTGGCTCCCTTTTTTGTCCCAGTCAGCAGATAGTCTGAGGCGCAAGAAAAGGTTACCACAACCAGAAACAGTGGAGGCTGGGAGCAGGCCCATAATGGGGGCCATGCAGGCTCAGAGTGGGGGCCATGCAGGCTGGCTCTATCACTGCGCTTCTCTTCCACCTGCCCCATGTGGATACAGTGGCCCCCATGAGAGGAGCAAGCCAGCAGTCCCCTCCCTGGTGAGACAGGCCCAGCTGGAAGAGCCCAGAGGTGGAGAGAGTGGTGGCCCTGCAGGAGATCTTGTTGCTAGGAGACCCGAGGAGGCAGCAGGACCCATTGCCAGGGGTGGGAGGGAATGATGATGGGTTGATGTGGCGATGCAGGGCACGTGGCCCCAGATGGGCTTTTGTAGGGTTCTTGGAGGAGATGGTGGTGCAGCCATTGGGATCTTTGCCAGGAAGAGAAGAGTGGGTAGGAGGAGCGGAGACTCTGCAGAACCTTCTGTAGAGCATGGGCTCAGGACAAGCTGTTCATTTCTTCCGTTCAGCTTCTCGTCGGTCAAAATCACACGCGCACTGGCACCCCAAATCATGGCTCCTGTGTTTGCTGAGCCCCAGTCAGCTTCTTCATCTGTAAGACAGGCTCCATCCATCCCAAGATGTGATTGAAAATGTGCCTCACGGGGAGGAAGAGCCAGTGCAGATGTGGGGCTTTGCCACCACACCAGCTTGTCTCATAATTGCTTTTTTCCTTTGCTGTAGAATGAAGGCACTGGACTCCCTCTGGCAGGGATAGATTCACGGGCAGGGAGCCCTAGAGGGGCCTTCCACTGTGGGGGCTATGTCAGGAGATGATGGGGACCCGCTGGCCAGGCTCCCAATTAGTGAGACTCCAGGGAGTGGCTGAGAAGGGCAGCAAAGTTCAAAAACAGAGGGGAACTGTGGGGACTGAAAGGGGGGCTCTGTTGAGATTCTAGGAAGGACTTTGAATAGTTCTGCCCAGAGATGAGGGTGCCATTTCTCTAATTGCTCTTTCTCTAATGTAAATAATACATGTCCGTATATCTACCACAAAATAAGCAAAACAAAACTCAGAGAAGCAAAAAGAAATGATCCCATTGTGACGGAAAACCTCTGGTAACATTAAAAAATGATGTATTTTAAAGCGTGAGGACCTGAACTTGACCCTAGACCCATGTTTAAAAAAAAATGCTAGGTGTGGTGACATGCACTTGTAATGCCAGCACTGAAGGTCTTTGGGGGCTTGCTGGTCTGCTTGGGGAGTCCCAGGCCATCAAGAAACTGCAGCTCAGACAGCAAAGGTGTTGATGCCTGATGACTTTTGCCCTTAGGTCTCCACGTGCACATGCATGCAGGCATGCATACATACAGTATAGTATATATATATATATTTTTTAAAAAAAGATTTTTGTGTGTGTGTGTGCATGTGTGTGCATGCACAAACAAGTGTTTATGCAAATGTGTGTGTGTGTGTACATGTACACCCATGGAGGCCAGAAGTGGGCATCAGATCCCCAAGAGCTAGAGTTACCTGTAATTGTGAGTTGCCTGATGTAGATACTGGGGACCGAACTCAGGTCCTCTGGAAGAGTAGCACCTCCTCTTAACCATCGAGCCACCTCTCCCGCCCATGATGATTTTCTAAATTGAACATGGTGGTTTAAGTTTGTAATCCCAGTTCTTGGGTGGATGAGGCAGGAGGATTGCTAATTTGAAGCCAGCCTGGGCTACAGAGTATGCTCCTGTCTCAAGAAAAAATTGCGACTTTTTCCATTTCTTTTCTGTACATATACACACTTTCTGTAGCATTTGGATCATATATTTGTGTTTTGTAGCTGCTTGATTTTTAACTCTGTGTTATAACCATGATTACAGTTACATAGATCTGCCTCATTTGTGTGTGTGTGTGTGTGGTGCGCATGTTCTGGGTGCATGTGTGGGAGGGTATATACGCATCTATGTGTGCATATGGAGGCCAGAGATTGATATTGCGTGTCTTTCTCTATTGTTCCCCCTCCTTATTTTTGGGGTCAAGGTCTCTTCACTGAATCTGGAGCTCTCTAGTTGGCCACACTGTCTTGCCAGCAAATTCTGGAATTCTGCCTGTCTCTGCCCTGAGAGTGTCCTCCCAAGGCTCGGTCCTTAATATCCAGACTACAGCAGTGTCATGGGTAGCTGGGAGAGAGGCAAAAGCAGCCATCGTGAAGGGGCTCCTGACTAGCCTGGCAAGGCTAGATGGCTGTGCTGTGGGGTTGCCTATGCAGTCAGCTGTGTTGGCTCACACTGGTCAAGGGAGAGTGTGGTTGCTCCTTGGTCCAGTCTGGCTGCCTCTCCTCACACCTGGTAGCATTTTCTCTGCTGTGATCTATGCCTTGCCTGCCGCGATAAGCATGGTCACCAATCCAAGCCATTCATCCTAGAGGTTGGCGTGACTTCCATGGCCAGGTTGACACATTAGAGCATTCACGTGGTGAATAGTGACCTGTGGGAGCTGGTGGTGGCGGCTGTAACTCTGACAGTAGACCTGACCACATCCTGTCTCTTGGCTTCTGAAAACAGCTCGTGTGTTTCAAGCGACTGTGCTACCAGATGTCTGTCTGTAGGTACAGCCACTGGCTTGGTTGTCTGTAGGTACAGCCACTGGCTTGGTTCTTGGAGTGGGGGGAAGGAGAGGCAGAGTGAGCTGGGATGGAGGCAACATTGGGGAGCCTCTTTATTGGTTGGCCTCCCAGCTGAGGGCTTGGAGTCAGATGAGGATGAGAGGCAAGCCAGGCTCTGCTCCTTCTGCTCTGCAGACCTGGGAACAATCTGTCTTTTCTTTGGGAAGCAGCAAAGCGGCAATAGTTTGTGTTCAGGACCCCGTGCCCATTCTCCACTGAGACAGACTCCAGGAGGGAAACATGGCAGTGGCCCACTATACAATATCGTCCTGCCAAAGCCTGTTTCCAATTTTCCTCAGTGGAATCTTCACATAGGGTAAAGATGTGCAAGTTTGGGGCCAGTATGGGCTATAGTGTGATCCTGCCCCCCACCCCACTTCTCCCTCCCTCCCTCCCCCCATGTATATATCACATATATAGTAGATATATATAGTGTAAATATAGGTATCTTTTGTTTTTCCAATGTGTGCATGCATAGAAAGTGTTCCTTTAAATTAAGATATGAATACAACACACACGCACATATGCACATACGTGAGTGCACGCGCGCGCACACACACACACGCACACACACACACATGTACGCACACACGCACGCACGCATGCAGAGAGTACAGACTTACCAAAGTTCGTCAGACACTGCCTGGGCCAATGTTTCTAAGTACTCATGGGCCAGAGGGTGATCTATGCATGGGCTTCAAGAAGTCTCCTTTTGCCTGAAGGTACAATAAAGACATGATTGTAATACTTGTCTGCTTGATGCCATGTGCATTTTCTAAGGGAAAATTCTGCAGTTTTCATTGTGTTTTCAAGAAAATCATATTTCCTGAAAAGTTAAGATGTATGCTCCTTCAGCCTGTTCATGTTGTAGGTGAGGAAACCAAATGCTTGTTCTTTTATTTATTGGTTTGGTTGCTTGAGACAGAATCTCTTTCTATAGTCCTGGCTGTCCCACAACTGGATGTAAACCAGGCTGACCTTGAACTTACAGAGATCCTCCTGCCTCTGTTTCTGTAGTACTGGATGCCATCATGGACAACTGTTGCTTCCTGTCCTTCCCTCCCTTTCTCATCCTCTTCTTTTTCTTCTTGAGACAGGGTCTTACTTTGTAGCCCAGGATGGCCCTGTCCTCCTGTCTCTGCCTTCCAAGTAATGTCCATTGAACATTTGCTTTATTTTTTTTGTTTTTAAGAACAAGCAACTTTTTTTTAATATTTATTTATTTAGTATACAATATTCTGTCTGTGTGTATGTCTGCAGACCAGAAGAGGGCACCAGACCTGATTACAGATGGTTGTGAGCTGGGATGGATGTGGTTGCTGGGAATTGAACTCAGGACCTTTGGAAGAACAGGCAATGCTCTTAACCACTGAGCCATCTCTCCAACCCCTGAACATTTGCTTTAGATGGACATTTTACCTTTCCTTTTCTTTTTTCTTTTTCTGAGATAGGATCTCACTATGTAACTCTGGCTGTCCTGAAACTCACTGTGTAGACCAGGCTGTCCTTAAACTCACAGAGATCTGTCTGCCTCTGCTTTCCAAGTTCTGGGATTAAAGGCATGTACCACTATGACCAGCTTAGTTAGATGTTTTCTAAGATATGATATGTTACCTCTGTTTGTCCTTACAATAACCACTTAGAGCTGTAATAAGGAAATTGAGGCACAAACATTAATCACTTCTACTGAATGGCTGAGTGAGGACGTGAAACCAGGTCCTCTGACTCCAGAGACCAAGTTTGCCCTTGAGCTGTGGTGTGGCTCTGAGCATCTATACCACAGAGCTCAAATCTTAGCATCCATCATAATACAGGGAGCTGATGGACACTCTTGAG
Source organism: Myodes glareolus (assembly GCF_982192425.1). Taxonomy (NCBI): domain Eukaryota; kingdom Metazoa; phylum Chordata; class Mammalia; order Rodentia; family Cricetidae; genus Myodes; species Myodes glareolus. The sequence goes on along the minus strand of NC_142035.1, from coordinate 22,684,934 downwards.
CTGGCTTCTGATTCAGTAGATCTGGGCGAATTCCTAGGATCCCACACTGGCAGTTCCAGGTGATTCTGCTGCTCCAGAAATGACAGCTGGAGAACCAGGACCCTTCTGCTTACTGGGAGGGAGAAATTAGTGGAGAGGAGAGATATGATTCTTTTATTCCCTGTGTGTATGAGTGTGTGTAATGTGTGTGTGTAATGTGTATGCATGTGTAATGTGTATGTGTATATAATGTGTGCATGTGTATAATGTATATGTGTGTAATGTGTATGTATATATGTGTGTAATGTGTATATATGTGTGTAATGTGTATGTGCATGTGTAATGTGTATTGTGTGTGTATAATGTGTATGTGTGTGTTCATGGGCACATTCCTGTCACTACTTACATGTGGAGGTCAGAGGACAACCTCACATTTTGGTCCCCCCCCACCTCATTTGAGACAAAAGTCTGTCTTTTTGCTGTAGTGTTTGCCAGGCTAACTTCCCCTCAGGCCCTGGGGGTTCCCGTCTCCTCGTTTCATCCCTGATAGGTGCACTCTGGGACTGTAGACATGCACATTACTGCGGTTACCTAAATACATGCCTCCATGCCTGGTTTTTGCTGAGGTCTGGGGGTTTGAATTCAGGTGGTCAGTCTTGCACAGCAAGCTCTCTGGCCCACCCTTCTCTTCCAAGAGGTGGCTCTTGATCTCCCCAGAACTATTGACATTCCACTTTGGCTCCTGGCCTCTGCTACGCTCCAGTGATTTCCTCCCTCAGGTGCAAACCATCTCTGGTCACATCCCACATCTTCCTCAAGCCCTCTCATTTCCCCCCTGTTGCCCCTGTCACTATGCCACAGAGATTTCTGCAGCAATGGATGGGTTCGGACCTTCAGAGTCTGGTGAGCACTCAGCGCACACCATTTTGTCTCGTTTCCACAGATCACATGTGGCTAGTTGCTAGACAGGGCCGGAAACCACTTGGAGTGTCATTCAAGGCTCTGATCGGCACCATCTGCCTTCCCAGTCCCTGCCTCAATGCTCAGTATCCCAAGGGCTCCTGCACGTGCCCAGTTTCCTGCACCCCTCTTGTCCTTTCTCACCACCCCGTTTTTATGCTAGCTTTTAATCCAGATTGTTCAGTCCGAGTGCCACCTCTTCCTTAAAGCTTTGACATCTGCTTTCCTCCCATTTCTTTCCCCACCACGTTTCCCCATCATCATCATTTTCTTCATACCTTTCCTGATTTCTGTATTCTGCTGCAATTGGCTGGTATCCTATTTTATTTTCTACTGTTAACTTTGAGATCATGTGACCGTTTCCTATAGCAAGCTCTCACTTCCCACTGTAGGTCCCTTCCAAGTATATAGAGGATCTAGATAAATGCCACAGACTTTTGCACTGGTGCATGGGAAAGCAAAGAGGAAAATGTGTCTTTCCTAGCCTCAAGCTGCTTGAGGCTCCTATCAGTCTGATCCGTGCCCAGAGAGCCACCGAAGCCAATGGTTATTTTGGGCAGGGAGATAAAAGTCACAGAGGGCCCTGTTGGCCAGGGGACTCCAAGCAGGATCCGTTGAAGCAGAAGGCTGTGTTTACACACAGGCATTTTCTCTGCCCAATCTGGCCTGGTACAAGTAGATGGGAACACCCAGACGTTGCTGCCTGTCTGCCTTCAAAAGCTGGATTAAGTGGTGGTGCAGCGGCTGGTCTGGCCGTCTGGTCTCTGCAGACGGATGGATGAGGAGAAGGTTGCAAAGGCTGCAGCACAGCGCCAGCTTGTGCAAGTGGAGTATTGGCTGGGTGGTCCCAGGATGGAGACTGAGAGGCAAGCACATGCTTGAAGCAGAACAATGGGCAGCGGGTGAATTGTTGTTGGTCCTGGCTCGGTAGTTCCTGAGGGTTTTCAGATCAGCTCTTATCTGAATGCAGACGACTGGAAAGAAACAAAGAGACGTCCTGCTATTCTGAGACCCTGATGCTTAAGAGCATTTCATACCCCCAAAATCCTCAGCTCACAGAAAACATTTTTTCAAAAGATTTTCTTTCTCAGTCCTGGTGAGGTGGCTGATGCCTTTAATTCCAGCCCTTGGGAAGCAGGGGCAGGCTGATCTCTGTGAGTTTAAAGCCAGCCTAGTCTACGTAGTGAGTTCGAAGACAGGCAGAGATACTGAGTGAGACTGTCTCAAAACTAAAACCAAAACCAAAACCACCTTTTTAGAGCTGGAGAGATAGTTTGAAGACCCAAGTTAAATCTTCAGGATCCATGTTTTTTGCCTTGTTTTTAAAATAAGCCCTGGCATGCTTGCAATTTCAGTGCCTGGGAGCCAGAGACTGGTAGATTCCAGGGGCTGTGAGAGATCCTGCTTTTAAAACAAACAAAATGGACAGCATCTTCAGAAGGACAGTTAAGACTGTCCTCTCTCTGTTACTGCATTTATTCCCACACACACATGCACACACAATAATCTTCCTTATTGAAGTTATAACATAGATACAAAAAAGTGCACTTAAGTACATCACAAATTAGCACGTGCTTTGTTGTCTCAGCATTTCCACAGTGTATTTGTGTTCCGCCAAAGGCGTGCAGAGTCATGAGGGGACAAACACAAGCTCCAGCTTTCGGTACGTCTGTGGCTGAATCTTGGTCCTCTATCCATTAGCAGTGAAACACTGAGCCAGTGACTTCAGTTTCGTCCCCTGTAAAATCAAGGTGGATATGTAATTTCTACCTTACAGGGCGGTGAGAGATTTAAGATGGAAAATGGAGGCCAGTTGCTGGGCACTGTGCCAGCCTGTAACTGGGGATCCTAACACTCTGCAGAAATGACGCTGATGGGTAGTGACGCCGTAGCCTCATCGCACACCCAGACCACAGGCACACAGACAGCTTCTCTCCTATTGCCCCTCCCTCCGCACAGCCTCTGTGTGATGCTCTCTGAGATCTCCTCTGACTGCAAGGAGCCTGTGATGCCACCACAACAAAACCCCAGCTGACACTTCGGGCTCCTGATGGCAGGTTGGGTGGCAGTCTGTATCCAGCGGGAAGTCGGCCACATTTTTCATATTCAGGCCCCATAGCATGGTTCCCAGACTCCCAGAGGAGGGCAGATTTCCCACGCAGTGCCTGGAAGCATGGAGCCTCCAGAAGGAATTGTAGCCAAGGTGAAATTGAGATGGCAGAGCTCATCCTCGGGCATGTCCTGACATTCTGGTGAACTCCTGACTCCGCTTGCTTCCTGACCTCTGACTCTGGGGTGAGGGTGATCATACTGTGCTCAGATGAGCACCAAGTAGGACCCACATGGTTTGAAAGATGCAAAGTGGCTTCTCTCAGAAAGCACATCAAGAGGTTTAGAGCTTTCTGCAAGTCACATGACCCAGGGCCAGTGGGAAGAGTGCTGGAAGGAAGGGAAGGCCAATGTTGTGTGTAGCTGTAGGGGGTTGTTGCAGAGAGGAGGGGGTGAACAAGGTCTTCCTGGGCGCTTATGAGAAAGACCATGGGAAGTGGGCAGTTCATCCAGGCAGAGGGAAAAGCACATGTGGAAGTAAGCTTGTGGCTGAGCTACTGTCCCGTGGGGACCCAGAACCATCAGTGTGACAGAGCCAGTCTGAGGGCCTGAGACTGAAGTTGAGACACCAAGGAAAGATCTGGCTGGCAGAGGTCTCAAGAGTCAAGCTGAAGTGTGTTCCTTCACCAGAGAGTGAGGTGCTGCTACAGGCTCTTCACTTAGAAGGTGGGCAGAGTGTGCCCTTGGATGTGCCCCTTGGAGATCAGCCACGATAGTCAGATGTCCATGCCATGGGGATGGATGCCCAGCTCTGTCCAGGGCTTGGTGGTGGGTACCAAGATGGCAGCGGAGAGCAAGCTTCCTGCCTGTGAAAGGAGACGGTGTTGTTAAAGTCAGAGTGCCTCACTGACCACTGAGCCTGGAACTCAGAAGTGGAGACAGGAGACAAGGAAGTGGCAGCCAGAGAAGGCTCACTAGAATGCACTCTTGAGGCTATGTTGACTTGGACTAGAATACAAAGTACTGTAGAGGTAGTTGAAGGGTCTCACCTGTGGCAGGAGACAGCGTCTGAGCTGCCAGGCCCCGTTGGTAGATAATGTCTTATCATCTTGTAGCAATGCCAAGGTCTTGGAGCTGCTGTACTGGAGTGCCCCCATCTTGTACCAGTCCTTCACAGGGATGGCTTCACTCTTCACCGCGCTACACTAGCTGTATGGACAAGTTAGCGCTTTATTATACTCCCAGGCTGCCCTGCAGCTTGGGGCACCAGCGGCAATCTGCACCAGACTCTCTGCATGGGAGCATGCGGTTCCCAATCTAGGCCAAGGTTCAAGGGGAGGTGAAACCCGCTGGGTACTGCATTTGGGGGGGGCTTCCTAGAGAAGTGGAGAGGAGAGAAGGTGGGGGGCAGCTAGCAGGGAGGGTCCCTGCCCCTCTGTGCTGCTGCCCATCTAACCCCGCCTTCTCCTTCAGCTCAGACCCAGCTGTCCCGCAGTGGCATCTGTGAGTGCCAGCAGTGAGGGAGAGCAGCCTTGCCAGGCTGAGCTTCCCAAGCCCAAGGGACATGCTGATTTGGAAAATTTGGCTCCGGTAGCTTCCTCCCTCTGGTCCAGCTCTCAGCTGCCTGGGGCTTAGCTCAGCCCACCCAGGTCCTGCTGCCCTCTGGGGCCAGAGCCGGATGTCTTGCCGATCTCTTGCCCTGAAATACCCTCGTTGTGTGACCTCTGTTTTAATCCAATGTCTTTGCTGCCCCCTCCTCCAAGAAACCTTTTCTCACCTCCAGGGACTCTGTTAGGTCTTCGGTGTATCTAAGTCCATACTGACCAAAGGAAACAGAATGTGAGCCACACATGCAAGTCATACATACAATTAAGAAGACAAAAAGCAGCTCGTGTGTGCTTTTAGTCCCAGCACTTGAGAAGCTGAAGTGGGAGGGTCCCTTCAACTCCAGTCTGCTGGGCAGCATAGCAAGACTTTATGTCAAAACAACAAAAACTCAGAACAAAACAAAAAGAACCAAATTGGGTGTGATAGCGCACACCCTTGATCCCAGCTTGTGGGAGGCAGAGGGAGATGGGTCCCTGTGATTCTGATACTAGCCTGGTTGGTCTAGGCACTGTGTTCAGTGGAAAGACCTTGTCTCAAAACGATCAGGTGGAGAGCACCTGATGTACTCCACATGCACTCACATCCATGTACTTCCACATGTGCACATACTACATGCACACAAAGCCAGAACTGGCATTAAGCTTAGCTTAGATAGTGTTGTCTAGCATGCCCAAGGTCCTGAATTGGATTCTTAGCAACACACACACACACACACACACACACACACACACTCCAAATGACATTATTCTAATGAGATTTTATTTAATCAGATACATCTGTAATTTTTAATGAATTAATTTTCTTTGAGTTAGTAACTAGGGCTAGCCTTTTAGTCCTGATTCTTCTGTCTCCATCTCTCAAGTGTTGGGAACCCATACTAACATGCCTGGTCTCATAATATCAATACAAGAATGACTGGGATATATAACTTTCTCTTTAATTGTATTACACAGACTTCAAAATCCGCCGTCTGTCTTACGTTTACTGCATGTTTCCATTTGTACATTCTGGGTAGTTGATAGATAGCCACCTGCGGCCAGCGGCTCCTGCGTTGATTAGCGCAGACCTTACGGACAGGAGGAGTCAGTCTGTGAGGGTCAGAGCTCCGGGTTTGGCATCAGCTGGCTCTGGCGGTCACGTTCTCGTCGTGCCATGCGTGTCAGCAGGGTGAGCTTTGGCACGCCATCAGTGCGCTGAGCCTCGGTCACTTCAGCTGGAAAAGGGATTAGTAATTTCAGGCTGGAGAATTGTCTCGGGGATTACTCACATGAATGTGTGTCTAGTGCCAGGCTCGGGGAAGTGCTCAGCGAGTGGCAGCGTGGTTAATCTGTCCTCCTCCGATGTGCTGGTGTGTGTGTTGTCCTCGCCCACTGGACCACTGTGAATTCAAGGGCACACTCCCTGGTTCTTCCTTCTCTGTGTCCGAGGATTGCTGGTGTAAGTGGCACTGTTTACTGAGGGAAAGATGTGGCTTCCAGCACTGAGAACGCCTCTCACCTCTCCCTGTTCCCGCAACAGACCAAGCAGCCCTGGGTGATGCAATCCCTAGACCCCTAACTACCTGGGGTAGCTTTGGCAGGTTCTGCTTTGCTTGGGGCCTGAGTTCCTCCTCTGAAAGGTCCAAGGATGTTGGAGGAGTCCTGTCTGCAGTCCCTGACCCTCCAGTGGTCTTGGAGGCCTGGCGCTCTGCCTTCTCCCAGTGTCTTGGCTTTCATAGATCTTGGGCTTTAATACCTTCAAGTCCCCTTATTTTTAAAATTTAAGAGAAAAGACTTTCTCCTCCTCCTTAGGCAGAGCAGGGAGGAAGTTCAAGTGCCCTGCCCTCCCTCTTCAGCGAGCCTCTGCTGAACTCCCATCACGGCAGTAACAGATGTGTAGCAGGGAGTTCCTCTTAACTTATAAGTGATTAAACTGAGGCTCAGAGAGGTCAAACAGCCCGTGCAAGTTAAATAGAAGCAGGAGACAGAGCCAGCCAGGGCTGGAAGCAGACTAGTCCACATCTAAGGACATGGCGCCATAGGCTTTCTCACCAGGATCCCTGATGTTTCTCTATAGAGGCTTTCATGAGACATGGTGGTGTTGAATCAGTCCCATGCCTCAATTTCCCTGCTTGGGGAGTGGAAGCAGAAAAGTAACAGGATGGTGATTTCAACGATGCCTGTAGATTGCATTCTTTAGTGTCGCCATGCAGTCTCTTATTTGTGGTTTCTCTGGAGAAATTATGTGGGGGAAGTGGAAGGGCCCTGGTCCAGAGAGCCCACATTATTATGTAGAGTGACCTTGACCAAATCACTTCCCACTCCAGGCCTTGGCTACTTACTTATAAATTGCGGGAGGGGAAGTGACATTGTGTCAAATGATGCTGTGAAATCAAGTACTTTGCACACTGGAAAGCTAATAGTAGGAATAGAAAATAATCACAGAAAATGGTGATAAAGACAATAGAAATAGAAACAAGCATCATTCTAGAAGCAGCCCAGTTTTCAGCATGTTGCCACTGACCGGAAGTGAATTGGGCCCTTTGGGTATGAATCCAAAATGAAGTCTGGGAACATCCTGCTTTGGTCCTGAAGTAGCCTGGGTTTTCCTGGGAAAGCAAGAGGCTCCACGTGGCTGATGAGGCTGGGAACCAGGCTCAGCCCCAGGGGAGGGCCGGGGGTGGTAGCAATGCCTGGGGAAGGGAGAGGGGGTGTCTGGGAAAGAGTTAAACTGTGAGGAATGGGAGGGCCTTGGCTTTGCAGCCTTGGGAGCCTGTGGTTGAGAAAGCAGAAGAGGAAAGGTTACCGTGGAAGCAAAATGCCGAGAGGCAGGCAGTGGAGGGAGGCCCTCTCCACAAACGTGCCCACGGAGCTGCAAGTTCCTCTGCTGTCCCTACTGAGCTTGGCAGATTGGTCCAGTAATGAATTCAAATAAACACTGGACTCAAATAGTGTACACTTTTAAGGGTAAGTGGTTTACCCAAAGGCTCTTCTCCTAAGGACCTGTGCGAGGCTTCCTGGGTGAGAGGGACCAGGGGATAAGGCTGTCAGGGAGCACTTCCCACTTGGCTTGAGCCCATCTATTTTCCACCTCTTGTCTGGAGCTGGGGTGCTAGTGTTATTCTGCAAGAGCAGAATGTCACTCCTGAGTCTGGTGGGCAGCAGGCAGCAGCAAGGTCCCAGGAGTTACCTCTGGAGGCACCAGATGAAGGGAAGGCCTGGTTGGTGGTAGGGCAAAGGGACAGAGCTGCGGCTGCCTTGGATTCCCTAAGGAATGCTGGGAGAGGGCATGGCCTACAGAGTTCCAGGTTTGGGGTTAGGATTTATGTTACCTGGAAGAGAGAGGTTGGGGAGGGGGTGTGGGACAAGCTGAGCAGAGGTGGTATACACACACACACACACACACACACACACAAGATAACACTGCCAACTGCAGCATGTGGAGGGCGTAGATGACAGAGGGCTCAGACCACATCTGAGTGGCTTCACTGTTTCGGGATGTCCAGTACTATGGCACAGAGCAGTGGCCTGCACATAGTAGGTGTGCAAGATGGTTAGAAGGATGACGGAAGGGACCCGCACATAGTAGGTATGAAGGTGGTTGGAAGAATGAAAGGACTGAGCATGCCTGGGTAATGTTTAGGGGTGAGGGTCACATGGGTTACTGTTGTAGACCCATGGAAGCAGTCTTTGGTGACCGTATGTGAGTTGCTGCCATCTCTCCCAGGCTTCCCCTCAAAACTGGGGCCCAGAGACAGGTTTATTTCAAATTTAATCTCTTCTTTCATGGTTTGCAAACGAAAGCCTAGAGCGTAGCAACAACTGGCCAAGAGTACTTGCTGAACCAGTAGCAGAACTAGATTGGAACCCAGGCCCTCTATTTCCCAGAGTGCTCTGTGACTGCCAAAGGCTTGAATAAGAGGGAGGTGTCCTTGTGGAACTGGCTTTTTGAGTTGTAACAGCGCTGCGGGAGGGAAGGAGCAGGGTTTAGCTTGGCTTTGAGCCATGACCTCTGTGGCCCCTTCTTAGAACCTGGCTAGGTTAGAACACCACGGTGTGCCCTTATATATAGTAAACATCTTTATGCTAGTCCAACCCCTACAGGATTCCTTCGCTGTTACACTAATGTCATGGTCACAGAGGCACGTACCGGGACACACACACACCCAGGAGACACTCAAGCCGGGATGATTCCCGGAAGGCAGTTGCCATGAGGATTCCCTAGTGGGAGAGGGACGCTACATCCCAGGCGGGTTGTGCCCCGCACTGGGCTGCAGGGGAGTGAAGGGGATCCGACTCCGTGGGATGGGAGGCCCGCAGAGGCTGAGTCACCTCTTCTGAGTCAGGGATCCTCCTCCTTCTTCTCCCCTCCCCCTCCCTCTCTCCCTGAGCCCCCACTAGGGCTTGGCCCAGCGAGCCCGCGAGCGAGCGAGCGAGCAAGGAGGCCGGCTGTTCAGGGCCCGAGTGGAGACGGCCACCTCGGCCCGCAGTGGACCGCGGGTGGCTGGGACAGGAGAAAGGGCGGGGGAGGCAAAGCAGGCTGTCGAGGAGGCGGAGGCAGGGGTTGGGCGCCGCTAGCGAGGAGGCAGGCTCGCGGCCGCCCCTGGGCTGGGCACGGAGTCCGCGGCGGGGGCGGGCCGCGCGGCGGGCGCCAGGCCCGGGGCTGTGGGCACGGTGCCCAGCCCCCGGCGCACGCCGACCGCCGCGGCCGCCGCCGCTGCTGCAGTCGGCATCCATCAGCAGGCGGGGGTGTCGCGGAACAGGCTGCTCCGCAGAGCCCGCCCGCGCCGCCCCGCCCCGCGGCCTGCGGGCCCGGAGGAGCCGAGGGGATCGGCCCTCGCCCAGCCGGCCCGAGATGGGGACCCCCAGGCCCAGGTAGGCACGTGGGGACCGGTGATCAGGTGGCATGGGGGGCCCGGGTGTGCTACATCTAGGCCCAGCCTCCAGCCCTCAGGGAGGAGAGGGGGCGAGATTAGGAGCTGAGTCTGAAGGCTGTTGGCCCCCTTGGCCCATGTGGGGAGACCTTTGCTGGTCCTCTCACCTTCGCAGCCTCCTCAGTGCCAGGAGTCGGCTGACACCTTGGTGTAGAATGAGCAGTTGCTGGGCGATGGGCTCAGGAAGCTGGCCCACTCTGTTCTGGAAAGCCACCCCAGCTGTCTTCTTTGGGTCTCTGGTCTTCTCTAGCTTTCCGATGCTAGAGGTTGACTGCTTGGCAGATCCCTGGTATCATCCCCATCCTCTGTTTACAGACCCTTTCCCACTTGTATGGACTCCCCATCCCTCCTCCTTTCCCTCCCTGAGCTGGGTGTATGAACCTTACCCCCAGCACCTCTGAGGATTCAGATTAGCTTTACCCTGCCGGTAGTTGCACCCTGATCTGAGGTAGACGCCTTGTGTGTGTCAGTTGTGCCTGAAACCTTCATACTGGGAGAGGTTGAGTCCCCAAGAGGCTGGGGTCTTGGGGACAGGTGTTTATTGGGTGCTAAAGCCACTGACTGCATGGGCCAGAGAGTCCGCAGGGTCTTGAAAACAAGCATCCCGAGAACATTTGGAGTCCTCTGCCTCTCTCTCTAGGACCAGCCATGGTTCTTGCTTCTTGCTTCCCTTAGAGCTCTGCGATGCATTGGTTCCTACATGTTCCGACCGTCACTCTGTGTTGTCGTGTCACCTCCCCTGCACCCCAAGGTGGGAGTGTGAAAGGGCTGGCTTTAGGACCTCTCTGGAGCTGGGCAGGGTCCAGCCGCTCCATCAGTCTGGCCTCTGGGAGCCTTAGCAGTTGGATGGTGGCCCTAGAGGTTCCTGTTCCAGGCTAGGGTATGTGGAATAAGGTGCTATGTGCCTGCTCCTCATCCATGACTCCAGATGGAGCTTGTGACAGAGGCAACATCCAACAGCTTCTACCCAGTCCCGGTGGCCCAGAGAGGCGCTGCCAGTCATGGAGCTAGCTTCTGTTGGCCAGCCTGGGGTCCTACTCGCCCAGAAACTGATGTATAAAACTTACGGCCCTCTGGGGAGGGCTTTGCTCCTGTTAGAGCATTCCCTGGGCCTGCGGCAGTGCCCTGGGCCCAGCTCCGTGAGCTTCTTGAAGGGGGTCCTTCAAAAGAGCCCCACGTGAGAACAAGGCTGGGCCCTGCGGTTCTCACTGAGTTACTATAGAAAACAGGCAGATGACTTGTCCAAGGTCACACAGCTACTGATTGAGAGAGCTAGCACTAATGTGTTGGTGCCTTAAACTTTTTGATTAAGGCTTCTTCCTTGCCCACAGGCCTGCTCCCTGGCTGCTGTGGTTGTTATTCCATAACACTCTGCCAGGGGCTGTACATTAAAGGCTGGAGGCTGTGGCCCCGTTTTAGGAGAGCCCTCACATCGCCTCCCAGCTCTTCCTGCTCCCGTGAGCCGAGCAATAGAGGCCAGGTCATAAAGGCCTTGGGTACTCTTGGAGTATACAGAATGGAGAGGGCACTGGGGGTCCAGAGATATTCTGGGCCTGAGCCGCCAGGGACAGTCAAAAGGTCTCTTGACTGGACAAACTGCAGAGGGAAGAGCCTCTGTCGGCTCCAGCCTCACACTTTTGTGGGCCACTGTCTAGACTTCTCTGCACTCTTTATTAAAGGGAGGTGACCACTCAGCCTGGAGCACTCCTGGGGACTGTACAATCAGAGAGATGGTATTTACTGGGCACGTAATGTGTGCTGTGCCCCAATAAGTGCTATGTGCCCTCTCCCAGCAACCCTGTTGGATAATATTAGACACTTTTGTCAGATGCGTGGAGGCTCAGAGAGGTTACCTGCCAGAGGTCACTCAGCTGGAAAGTATGGGGCTGTAGGAGTCCGGAACCTCTGTGTTTACCATGACAGTGATCCTGGGACAGTGTCTGAGAGCACCTGGTTAGTGTCTAGTTGAACTCCGTGATTAGCTGACAGCCCCGGCTGATCCAGGTATTGAAGCCCTTGCGCTGAGTCTGTCAGTGAGGCAAGGGTAGTTCTGTGGCTCCAAGGCCTCGAGGAGTAGGGTCAAAGAGGTATGAATGGGAGGGGTTAGCATTGGCCTCTGCTTGCTCGCTGGCCCTGTCACTTGCCCCCTGCTACATTTGGTAGAGCTCCAGTGGCCAGAAGCCACACAGAGGAAATGTCGAAGCACCGGCCGGGACTGTATCCCCGTCAGCAGGGACCTGTGCCTGGCTGGGGGTGGCAGCAAGCTGGCCCTGCTTTCCTTGTAGGAAGGAGACTTATGGGTAAGAATAGAAACAGCTAACATTTATTGAGCTCTTACTACATGCCAGGAACTATTTTCATTTCTTACGTGTACAACTCCTACATTCCTCACAAAACCCTATGAGGGAGCAATTTTTCTTCTTCCCACTTTGGAGATCACTTTATAGGTTTACCGAAGGCCGCTGAGGGGTGGGAGAGGCAGGCTGGGTCAGAGCCGCTTTCCAGAGTTTATGTAGGCAGACAGCCTGTGCCGTCCAGAGGTCGTCTTTGGTTTTTTCACTTGGAAGCAGTCATTCAACCAGATGCATGCCATTCCTCAAAAGTCTCGGGTCTAAGCTGGGCATGGGCTCATGTCGGTCACAGCAGCACTTGGGAGGCTGAGGCAGGAGGATTGCCATAAGTTTGAAGTCAGCTTGAGATGCAGAATGAGTTCCAAGCCAGCCAGAATTAAGTCACATAGTGTGAGTCTGTCAACCAAAAAGTGAACAAAAGGAAAGGGCCCACAAGATGGCTTATAATATAAGCGCTTGCCACACAAGCTTGGCGATCTGGGTTCCATCTACAGGAGATGTGAGGACTGACTCCTGAAAGTTTGTTCTTTGACTGCCGTGCACATGTCATGGCACATACACACGTGTGCATGCATGCATGCGCGCACACACACACACCCCTCCCTCTCTAAAAGTCTGAGCAAGTCATGGATGACAGAGCCATCCTGGCCCCAGAGGTAAGAGTACACTAGAGTGTCTTCCCATTTTGATGCTCAGGGAAGGCTTTGAGAAGGGCTGGGCCCTTAAGCTGGCCACTTAGAGTTCGAACGTTGTAGGGGTGTGGAGGGAAATGGATGCCTTAGAAGAAAAGCAGGTGACACCGGGTGCAGGAGACAGAGTCCAGGGAGGGCCCAAGGAGCTGGGAGGTGACTCAGAAAGTCAGCTTGTGCTTGTGTCTCTGAGCAGGCTCTGGAATTCACTCTGCTGGGTACCAGCTCTGTGGCCTTGGGACATCACTTAGCAAGTTTGGGCTTCATTTTCTTCATTTGTAAAATATGGCTGTGGGACCCTCATGGTGGTGATTACGTAAAGGCTCGCCGTGGTGCTAGCATATCGCAGCAACTCTATAAGGATTTTCCTCTATCCCTTCTGTCTTAAATGTCAGACTGAGGTATTTGGGCTGGACGTGAGCCTGGAGGTTCTGGGGACCTTTGGAAGGATTTGGCCTGCAGAGGAGTGTGGTGGGATGGTGTTTGGGGAAGGTCGCTTTGGCAGGTGTGTAGCCCACAAAGAAGGGGCAGACTGTGACCTTGCCAAGAAGCCTCCTCTTGGAGTCTTGGACTGGGAAGGGAAGAAGATCGAAGCTGCACGAAAATGTCCCTCCGTGGGATGGCATGTGGCTTGCCAGGTTGAGGGAGGAACAGTGTGGTGGTGCAGTGTGGGGGTGGGGAGAGCCATGGGGAATTCAGCTTGAGGCTTGGTGAGACAGTGAAGGGCTGGTCTCCTGTCAATCATTCCGTGGGCTAGGCAGCATCTTATTTGAGCATCTGGCTTTTTTCTTTTGAATGAATTCCTTTGGATAAATCCCCATCAGAACTCGTCTAGAATAGCAGCGAATTGGGACTAAATGTCCAACAATAGGAAGATGATTGAGAGCGTTTTGGAACACACACTGGATAAAATAATATGCAGCGGCGAACAGCCGCTGATCCCTCCTCTCAGAGCACGGAGCTGGCTGCTGCACGGCCCCTTGCACCCTTCATGCCTCTCAAGCTTATGATTGCCAGGTGCCAGCAGGGCCGTGGCTTCCTTCCTTCTGTGATTGAAAAGGTGAAGACTTGCCTCGGTCCGCCTTGAGGGCGGGATTCGTGTTTCACTCCTTACTGTGTCATTGGCACGTTGCTTTGTGATCAGAGATGATTGACTGGTGGAAACGGGAAGAGGGGAAGTGATTTGTTCAAGGTCATGTACTTTTTAAACTTTATTTTCAGTTTTTGAAAAAGACTTTTAGCTTTATTTTATATGCTTGGGTGTTTTGCCGGCGTGTGTGTCTGTGTACTGCATGCATGCCTGGTGCTTGCAGAAGCCAGGAGAGAGCATCAGACGCTCTGGAACTGGGGTTACAGGTGGTTGTGCGCTGCCATGTAGGGGCTGGGAATTGAACGCTGGTCCTCTGGAAGCAACCAGTGCTCCTAACAACTCGGGCATCTTTGAAGCTCTATTTATTTGTGCGCGCGTGCACATTCATCTGGAGGTCAGAGGATAACCTTTGAGAATTGGTTCTCTCCACCATGTGGGTTCTGGAAATTGATCTCAGGCGCTCGGGCCTGGAGGTGAGTGCCTTCACCCCCTAAGCCATCTCAAGGCTCCAGTCGTGCAGGTTGTAAGAGCCAATAGTTGCCACATCCTTACCACCTCTCTTTACCACACTCTTCTCATTTCCTACCCAGTATATGTGCTCCTCGACTGACATGGAGCTGCATCCCTAGAAACCCATTGTAACTAGAAAAAAGAAATCCTACATTGAGAATTCATTGAATACAATGACCCTTTGAGCTGAGCAGCACAGTATAGCCTAGAGCAGGCTGTTCACCCTCCTCATCAAAGGGCTGATTTGGAGCTGGGACTCCCTGTTGCTTCACCCAGCATTCCCAGAAGGCTTTGCTAGCTCAGGGAAAGATAGAAATTTAAAAAATGGTTTTACTAAATGCATATTGCTTTCACTTCTTTGTAAAACCAAGAAATCATCCATTGAGGACCATCTATAGTAGTGAAGGGAAAAGAATGGAAAGGTACCGTGTAAGGACTTGGGACTCTCGCAGAACAGGACTGAAGTCTTATTTCTATTTTTACCAGCTGCAAGAGTTGGGGAATCAGCTAATCTCTTGAAGGCTCCGTTTCCTCCCCTTTACTGTGGGTAGTCCTCATCCTGCTCTTGAGACTGTTAGAGTCCACGAGTGAAGGCGTAGAAAGTCTTAGGCATTAGCGCGTCCATAGTGAAGGACCACGATGAAGAGATCATAATGTAAAGGTGTTTATGATGCTATTGATGTTAAACAGGAGAAGTCCGCAAAACCCACCAGCATCCAGATTACATCCAGATTATGGATTATTAGAGACACGGACTGGAGGAAGTCAAGCAGAAATGGAGTCACACAAGTACAATGAGAAACAAATAAGACTGATCCAAGCAAATCTTTCTTTAATGTGTTATACTGGTTTTTTCTCAGCTTTTTTTTAAAAAAAGATCTCTCTCTCTCTCTCTCTCTCTCTCTCTCTCTCTCTCTCTCTGAGTCTCTCTCTGAGTCTCTCTCTCTCTCTCTGAGTCTCTCTCTCTGAGTCTGACATCTGTGTGAGGACAGGCACACAAATGTCACAGTAGTAGAGATCAGAGGACAGTTTACAGAAGGCGGGTCTCAACTCCCATCTTGTTTTGAGGCAGAGTCTCTTTTCCTTCTGCTTGGTTTGTGAACTTCCAGGAGATTGTCTTGTCTCTGCTTCCCACCTCACAGAAGTATTGGGGTGACAGGTTCAAATACCATGTCTGGCTTTTTACGTGGGTTCTAGAGACCCAAACTCAGGTCCTTAGGCTCGCGTGACAAGCGTTCTCACTCTCCAGCCCCTTAGAGGGCTTGCTGTGTTGTGTTAAGTTTAACAAAATTAATGATTCAACCTAATTTTACCTTCTGTCTCTACATTGGTTCTGTGGGTGGAGCTTAGAAGTCAGGCTTGCAAATGCTTTTTCCAGTCAAGCTGGCCTCCTGGCCTCTTTGTTTAATTACAGAGATGCAGTGATGGAAAGGTGTTTGTCCCCAAGCCCGGTGAGTTTGATTCCCAGGACCCTCTGGATGGAAGTTAGTGAAAACCAGTTCCCAAAACTACCTAACTTCCACATGTGTGCCATGACATGCACACTCTCACACCCCCCCCATACGCACACAAATAAATAAGCACAATGTTTAAAAAACTATCTGAAAACTTGGAGTAATTCAAAAGCTTGTTCTCCTCTTCCCTGCCGTAATCCTACTCTGAAGAAGTAGCCAGATGCAACATAAATCCTCCAAGCGGATTTTCTGTATGGGGATAAGGTCCCGAACAGGATTACTGCTTTGTAATTAGCATTTTAATTTAACCATTTATCTTTCCTATCTGTGGACATGGCAGTCACAGTGACATGTGATGCTTTGTGATGACTTTAATGAATCAATCCCAGCTGACCTGCCTTGCCTCCCATTGACGACTTTCCAGGCTGTTTTCTAGTTTTACCCTGTTCTCAACAAGTGAGCTCTGTTGGTGTTTAAACAGTCTCTAGGAATCAAGGGAAGAGAGAAAAAGTAGAAACTGTGAGGCCACGAGTTTCCCTTGAGGATCTGCTGCTTTTTCCTCTTCCTGCTTCCCCCTAGGACCTGTCCCTGTCATCCTCAAAGTGGGGCAATGTCCCAGGGAGATCCCACCTTTTCTTATCTAGTATGCCCCTCACTTGTGACAGTCTCAACTCCTCTTAGGATGCTGCAAGCTGCCCTCTTGGATCTTGCTGCCACTTGTGCCTCCAGTGTCCTTGAACAGCTTTTGCCTTCTCTGGACCCGAGTTTGTCCATCTGCTTGTAGGGATGCCTTTCTGATCATGGCCACCATTGTCACCCGCTTGTATCTGCTGTGTGTCGAATACTGTGCCAAGGTGAGCTTGGGACCGTGTGGACTTCAGGTTGTTTTATTCTCACAATGCATCAAATGCCTTTGATGTATCTGGGTCCGTTCCCATTTTACCTGCTCACACTGGTTTTCAGAGAAGCTAAATAATGTGTCCGAGGTGACCTGACCTATAGGATTGCAACCCCAGTTCTGGCTGTTTTTCAGTCTGTGCCACCTCAGCCAATCACCTCTCCTTGGTGAGAGCCAAGCAAAATGATAATTCTGAAAGAATATTGTAATGGGGCATGAAGATAATCCTAGCTCTTAGGAGGCTGAGGCAGGATGATCTGAAGGTCAAGGACAATCTCAGCTTCAGAGACCTTGACTCAAACAAATAAATCAACAAAACCATCCTTTATATATAAAGAGCCCTGCGTGTGTGTGGGGGGGTGGGGTGGGGGTGGGATTGAAACTGCTGTTTCAATTTCTCTGTCTAGGGCAACAGCACTTTTGACTACGTGGTTTACAGCAAGTTAGAGGTCATGGGATGTAGCAGGATCGAGGGAGAAGGAACTCTGGGCTTTGAGCCAGCCGTCCTGGGTCCAGTCCTGGCTGTACTCAAGCTGACTAGCTGTGTGACCTTGGCCACTGATCCAGCCTGGGGAGTAAACCCTCCACCCCGCATGGCCCTTGCACAGCTTGGAGAGATGCGGTACAGGCCTGAGAGACTTTCGAGGTCTCGCCTGCCTCCTGCAGTTGTCAGTGTGGTTCAAGCGGGAGACGGCTTCCCTCTTTGATGTCCTTACTCTGCAGATCAAGGCTGTCACGTGGTCCCCAGTCCACGCCGGCACATCAGTCTGGCTCCTTGGTAGCCTGTGAAACTTTGGGACAAAAAGCCGTGCTGGCAGGTGGTGGCTTCGTTGTGTCGTTTGATTTTGTTTAATGCAGTTCTTGTGGGTACCACAGGCCTTTGACAAACTGTTGTCTGCCCGTGCTGTGGGCATAAGGATGGCAGGAGGCTCCGGTCTTTTTAGACCATGTGGGCTTGGCTCGGACAGCACATCCTGTACCCTCCCTTCATTTCGTTCACATCCATCCGGTGTGACTGGAGGAAGCCCTAGGGAAACCCCTGTGGAGTGGAGCCCTGCTGCCAGAGGGAGAGAAAACCTCCAACGTGTGCTCTTCTGATGTTTTCTCTTCCGACTTCTCAAGCAGTACGTGTTCACAGTGGGAAAATGGAAGCATAGGGCAGAAGTGAAAAGTCCTGCTTTTTCTTCTCTAAGGGGATGCGAGCGTTAGCAGGTTGGCCTTTGAATGGCAGTAAACGCGTTGAATATCTCTGGGGCCTAACTGTGGGGCTTGGCATTGCTAAGTGCTTCGTGAGTGTGAGCTGAACCCAGCTCCACATTTACAAATGGGGAAATCAAGGCACCGAGGAGAGATTGTTAGAGACTTGCGGTAGGTGTGAAGGTGTCCTTCTGTGTCACCTAAGCTGTGTAGACTGTGCCACCTCCTTTACCCCCCAACACCTCCACATGCACCAGCATCAAGCAGAATTCCACTAGATGCTTAAGCTGAGGAGGTGCTGACCAGGAGGAGAGGAGAGTTGAGAAACCCGCAGGTGTTGAGGCACCCATACCGGCAAGGACAGAAACTGGTTTCATTCCTTAGCCCAAATAAGTCAGAGGGAACAGGGTCCCCTGAGCTCCACGATGGCTGGAGCAGGACAGGGAGCCGAAGAGTCGTTGCTACCCATCAGAGTGAAGGAAAGCAGGGAAGGCAGCTTGCCACTGTAGCTCCTGCCTTCCCACCAGACCTCCAGAATCAGCAGGCATGGGAGCTTGAGGGTCAGGTCAGAGGGCTAGCTGCCTGTTTCATGCATACGTAGTATGGATTTGGAAGTTTAAAAAGGAGGCCTTGTTGCCAGGGAGTGGGAGCGAAGTGTCTCCTTGACCTCCCCAAAAGAAAGAAGACTGGATAACTGGTTGTTGAAAACATCTACCTGAGATCTCTTGGTATTTGGGTTGTCTCTTGCCCCCTCTCCCCACCCCGTTTCTTGATCCTTCCCCCTTTCCCAGCTCCCTTCCTGCCTCCCTCACATCTCTCATCTTTCCTTTCTCTCCCCTCTCCTCCCCTCCTTTCCACCGCTGCTTCTCCTGGATTAGAGTGCCCTAGGTAAAAGTGTTTGGTGTCATCAGTGTCCAGGATTTAGAGGAGACAACCTCACCATCCAGTAGGTGACTCTCCTGCTTCCTAAGCACACAGAGATGCACTTCTCCGACACACTTGACTGCCCTCCCCTCTGTGTTTGGTGGCGCTCTAGCTTTCCCATGGCAGAGTCCTTTCAGATTCTGTAATCTTGTACTGCCATGTATTACTCTGACGTGGGAGGCACGTGCGGAAACAGAACGAGGAAGTGGCTTGCCTGGGGGCTCATCAGGTAGGAAATGGCAGCCTTGAAGTGAAAACCCCTGGTCCAGATTCTGAATGTCACTCTTCCCAGGGGATCTGCTTCTCAGTCTTGAGAAGTCTGCCCTTTGCCAGCGGAAAGTGAGCATCCCCTGAGCTCCCCTGGCCTGAGGATGCTGAAATGCTGTATAAGAGGAAGGCCTTGGAAATCTGGGATCTGGCCCAATGTATGTCCTTGCGCAAATCAGTGTCTTGGCAGCTGTGGGTTCTCATCAGTGCAGTCAGGAGGATAGTGGCAGGGGCTTGGATAAAACATCCCGTGTTTCAGGTCTGATAAACCAGAGGAGAGGCTGCCTGGCTAGGAGCTGTGAAGGCTCCTGAGGTGAATGCAGCCTGGGGATTCTGGCACTGTTACCAGCTGTGTGATCTTGGGCAAAGTTACTTTTCTACTTCTCCATTTGGAAAACGGAGATTATAAGAGTACCTGTCACAGGCTATTGTAAGGATTAGCTATGCAAAGCCCATAGATCAAAGCCTGGCACACAGTGAACTATGAATGTTAACTTTGTACAATTTTAATTTCCTTGTTGTTTTGTTTTGAGGCAGTCTCACTTAGGTAGCGTAGGCTGGCCTTGAACTCCTTATCCTCCTGCCTCTACCTCCTGAGCCCACACAGGGCTCTGTTTGGTTTTCAGGTGGGGTCTTGAAGTTGCTCAGGCTGGTCTTGAACTTGTTTTACCACATATCTCACTCAATGTTTATAGTTACATATCAAAAATTGCATTGAGGCCTGGCAATAATGTTGTATGAGACAGATCTTTATGGATTATATTGTAGAGGAGAAGTAGAAATAAGTAAATGAATCAATAAGTGTAAATTCAGTTTGGGATGATGTCTCAAAAAAAAAACACTGGAAAAACAGACAAATAAAATATTTAAAATAACATAAACACAAACAAGTTACCATTATGTAACTATTGAAAGTCGGGGAGAGAGGCAGACAAAGAGCATACAGAAGGTGAATGTTGTCATGCCAAGAGAGGGGACAGAGTCCCTGTTCATGCACAAGGAAGACAAAGCCCTATGTAGGGACAGGCCTGCACAGTGGAAGCACAGACAGACAGAGACTGGAATGACAGACTTGCAGTAGAAGAGGCAGAGCTAGCTGGTAGGGGTGAGAGCCAATGCTGGAAAGATGGGCACGGGCCACAGACAGGGGCCTAGAGCTTGGCAAGGAGGGTGTGTCTTTTATTTTGATGAGAAGTCATTAGAGTTGTTTTGGGTTTTATTTGTTGAACAAGGGCTCATTATGTTGCCCAAACTGGCCTTGAACTAAGATCCTCCTGTCTCAACCTCCTGAGGGCAAGGAGTACAGACTGGTGCTACCACATAGCTAATTAGAGGGGTTTTATTTTGTTTTTGTTTTGTTGTTTTTCAAGACAGGGTTTCTCTTGACTGTCCTAGAACTTACTATGTCTACTTAGGCTGGACTCAAACTCACAGAGATCCCTCTGCCTAGGTCTTCCAAGGGCTGGGATTAAAGGTGTGTGTGTCATCACAGCTACCGCTGGAGGTTTCACTGAGGGTATCTAACTAGACTTCTGATTCCTGTGACTGTTCTTGGAGAATAAATTCTAGGAATGACGGCAGTGAGACCCTATGTCAATCAGGTTTGGACCTGAACAGTAGCTAGGGGAATTGAGAAAATGATCAAATCTGACTGATGACTAGTCTCATATAGATGCTCACACATGCTAGCCCTGATTAGAAGGTTAATCAGATGCCAGCTGATTCATTTTAAAGAGGGAATACAGTGCCAAGTCAAGTGAATGCTGCCTCAGCTGAGGAGACTGTTCCCTGCAGGCCATCCAGATGCGAAGTTTAGAGCCTGTGAGGGCTGAAGGCTGCTTAGTGGTCCTGCAACATTATGGAGCTCCGGATGCTGGCATCCTGCTGAGCCAGCCCCAGCCCAGGCCACACAGGGCCTCTCCAGACAGTAGTGGTATGGATGCTGTTCGCATTCACATTCTGGCTGACCTTTCTCTTTTCTAATCCTGTGCATTTGCCGCTCATGTGTTGGTGTCACCAGTCTGGCCCCGCTGGCTGGCCTTTGTCTTGGGTAACATTCTCTTTCTGTCTTTATTCTAGGCAGACATGTCTGCGCTCTAGTTCTGAGTGTTCACTGTTGTGCTATGAGGGGCCAGGGGATGATGGGAAGTCTTTGGCTAGAGTCTAGCCACACTGCTGCTCCATGGTGGGAATCCTGTCCTCCAATACTAGTCCCTGACACTTCTGACTCTTGCAAGGCTTCCCATATGGTCCTAGTTCCTGCTCTTCTCCTGGTCAGCCAGTCCCTCCTGCCAGGCAGTCTGGAGCTCTCTTTGCAAGTTTCTTGAGGTATCTGAGCATCCAGGACTGGCCCTTTGCCCACATAGTGTCTCTGCACAAGTGCTCTCCCTGCCTCCTCCTCTCTAAATGTTTCAATTCCACTTCTACCCCGGCCCTAGAAGTCTTCTTTGAGAACCAAGACCACATTCTGAATCACCAGGTCCCTAGACTCTTATGCAAAGCTAAAACATAGCCTGATGGATCTAAATCCCTTGCAGGCATCTCCTGGGACAGCACCATCCTCTCAACGCAGAGAGCTCCATGAGAACCCGCACGTGCTTCCCCCCAGGGGCCCTTACTGTGCCCAGTCTGGCCTGGCCACCCAGCAGCTCTCCCAGTCTGTGCTGTCCTGAGCAAGAACTTTGTCCACGTGACAGACCTGCTATGTCAGAAGCCACAACCCAGTTCTTGGCTCTCTTTCTGTGGCCTAGTGAGAAGTAATGCTGTTATCCTCGGGCTTGTCAAAGAAACATTTTTATTGTAAAAATTTTTTAAATGTATTTTTATTTTAATTAATAAACTTTAAAAATAGGCTTAAATAGGATTTATTGATCTCCCTTGCATCTTGTTATCTGAAACCATGTGTGTCTGAAAAAAGTATTTTTTTAGCCTATAGGTTTTATGTGTTTGGGTTTGTCTGTTTATTTGAGTCCAGATCTTGCTAAATACCCACTACATAATGCAGGCTGGCTTCACACTCACAGCAGTCCTCCTGCCACAGCCTCCTGAGTGCTAGGATTGCAGGCGTGAGCTGTCATACCTAGCTAGCCTCAAACTTTAAGGCAATCATTTAAAGGTCTAGGCCAGGCATGGCAGCTTAGTGGTCCACACCGTTCGTCCCACTTCTCGGGAGGCAGAGGCAAAGGCAGGTTGATCTCTGAATTTGAGGCGAGCCTGGTTCACATAGCAAGTTTTGGGCCAACCAAATGTAGAAAGAAGTGGGGGCAGGCAGAGGAAAAGAAAGAAAGAGAAGGAAGGGAATTCCGGGCATGGCAAAAAGGAGGATCAGCAGCATTATTCTTGAAGTCCCAGCTGCTTGGGAGGATGAGGGAGGAAGATCCCTTGAGGCCAGGCGTTTGACAGGAGCCGGGTCTCAAGCAAGCTACAGTTAAATAGAAGAAAAATGTTAGTCTGTTCTGTCGCCCAGAGCCGACCACAGCTGATGCTTTGCTGAATGACTGCCCTAGATACCGCTGACTTTCCAAATTGGTATGTCCTGACAAACCCATCACAAGTTGAAAGTAAATGCCTGCCTTATGTTCCCATTTTATTGGTAGTATAATATAGACTATTAGGACTTCCCAAAGAGATACACTGGAGACCAGGACTGAGAGTAAGAAATCCCCAGTCTCAGAAAGGTTGTTAAAGTGTGAGGGTATGTGTTCTTGAGTGTGCTTCATTTTTGTTTGTGTGTTGTTTTTGAGACAGGGTTTTTCTGTGTAAAAGCCTTGGCTGTATTGGAACTCACAGACTGACCTTGAACTCACAGAGGTGAGTTCTACCTCTGCCTCCCAAGAGCTGGGATTAAAAGTGTGTACCACTACTGCCTGGCGAGTAGGTTTGTTTTAAGAATTAGGAATTATCAGGACACTCAAGGGGTGAAAATAAACCAGCCTGATGTGCCACAGATAGGGAGGTTGCTGAAGTATTTAGGAACAAAATAACAATCCTGAAAAATTGTACTGAAATTTAAAATCCCTGGAAACAGTGTGCCGAGTTTTCAAATATAAAATTCTCTGTATTTTAATAAGTTTATTTGTACAATATGCAGTCTAGGTAATTTTAATATGCAATCTTGAGACACATCCACCAAAGGAGAAATAATTGCCACTCGTAGATGAAGAAATGAGGTGTCGTGATGATTGGAACAAGAATAAATAAATGGCTGATGTGTCTGGAGAACGTGGTACAGAAGCAGAGTGTTTTCCTGGAGTCCCACACGGCCTTTGTTTGTTTGTTTTTGGTGACTTCTATCTAGTCCTTGTCTTCCTGGGGTCCATTCTTTTCACCACAATACCACGTGTTACCACAATAGCCTCTCTTGAGTACTCTTCAGTTCTTGTTTCCAGTAGATGCGACCCTTGACCCTGGGAGGAACAACACAGTGTGCACAGCATAGCCCTAAGAGAGCCAAGGGGAAAAGTCAATAGCCAGTCAGTGCAGAGGATGCTCGCCAAAGGCGTGCAGGGAAAAGAGTGTTCCATGGGGTGGAAAAAGCATGCAGATCTTTTGGTGGGGAGATGGCTGGGGAAGGGTTCCTGGAAGGGGGAGCAGTTCAGCCACATGTTCAGGAAAGAACACAGCCCAGACAGAAGGCATGAGGAAGGGCTGGGCTACGTCGCCCAGGTGATGGACCTCAGTGGGTATTTAAGAGCAATGTTCTTCCTTATTTTCCTCGTGCAGAAGTGTTATGTAAGAAGGTAGTTGAAGATTCACGGGGTGTGCTGAGACGAATGCGATGAGAAAGTCGGGATAAAGGAGTTTGAAATTTTAATGCAGGGAATGATGAGCTGTCAGTTAAGCTGGAAGGTGGGGAGGGACGGGCGGCAGCAATTCCAGGCAAGCGAAAGTGTTTCTATTCCTGGCTGAGGCTTTGAGTACTGCAGTTACCTTTTTCCTTTTTTTTATGGGGGCTGGGGGTCCCCAGCATTTCTTTACCCAGCTGGTCTTTACTTCAGCCTGGGCCTGGGCCATGTCTTCTTTGAGGAGGTTCTGTTGGGCGTTTTGCTGGAGGTGGTTGTATGCCGGGGAGATCTGGAGAGCTAGGCAACCCGTGGGGAAGTGTGTAGGATGGAAGCTAAGCCCACTGCTTGAGGAAGTGACTGTCACTCAAGTCCGAGTCCTACTGTGACAGAAGTGACATAGTCTTCAAAGGGTGTCCAGCCCTTCCTACCTATGGCACTGGCTATCAGAGGCTGTGAAATTTGGGGTATTCACCTAAGATTGCTTTCCTACCTATTTCCAGGAAGACTCAGGTAGGGGAAAAGTTCCAGTCGTGGTCTGAAGCCCTGAACAGAGGACACAGGCAGGAGAGGAGTGGTTGTACCCTGGGGCTGCCTGGACACTAGGGTCACGTGGACTCTGCCTGTCACTGCATAAGTCTTTCTCAGAAATACTTTAAAATATTTATTTTATTGTTTGTGTGTTTGCCATGTGTGTGTGTGTGTGTGTGTGTGTGTGTGTGTGTGTGTGTGTGTGTGTGTGTTGGTGATGATGGAGACTGTAAGAAGGAGTTAGACATCCCTCCCCAACCCACAACTGGAGTTACAGGCAGTTCTGAGCTACTTGATGTGGTGCTGGAACTTGAACTCAGATCCTTTGGAGGAAGACCAAATGCTCTTAACCGCTAAGCTAAGTCTCCAGCCCCAGTTTTAGGATTTTTTAAAATGCAAAATTAGGGTGTGAAGATAATCTGACTGCTAAGTCTGTCATCCCATTGATCGCCAGGGCTGATTCGGCTGGCTAGGCAGGTGTCCCCTTCCTTCCTCTCTCCTTTGGTGCCCCTCCCCTCCTGATGCTGGGTTGAAGAGGAGAACCTTCTCCTAGAACCTCCAAACTAGCTCTCAAGGTCCATTTAAATGCAAAATTATTTAGAGTTCTTGCCTATTGACCCCGCCTGACCTGAGGACTGGCTATCCTCAGGCCTAGGCCCAGGGAAGGTCCTGCGCTAGCAGACAGGACTCAGTTTGACCCTGAGTGGCCTGGGACTCCCTCCAAGCAGCTGCTGTGGTGTCAGAGCTCACGGGAGTGGTGGAGGGTCATGGCTGGAAAAGAGCCCTGAGTGGACTGCAGTGTGGCCACAGTCCTCCCTTCCTCCCACCTGGCTGCACCGCAGCAGCACCGGGAAAACACACAGCTCCTGTCTGTGCCCCAGCTTTAGCTGCTGAGGACTTCCATGTGGGCCTGTGAGTGGAGGACACCATGGCCTCTTCATAGCCCCGGGCTCAGTGTAGTCTGCCTAGTGCCCTTTGCGTTGGGCTAGTCCAGTGCCCATGGGAATGCATGAAGGTACCAAAGAATAAAAAAGAATGGCCGGGGGCCTTGCCTAGCATGTCTGAGACCCTGGATTCCACCCCCATCCCCTCCACACATTTGAATAAGTAAATAAATTAAAATGTTTTGTTTGATGTGGTTTGATTTTGGTTTTTTGAAACAGGTCTCATTTTGTAACCTAGGATGCCCTCAGACTTGTGATAATTCCCCTGCCTCAGCTTCCCAAGTGCTGAGGTGGGACACCACACCTGACATAAATAAATAAATGGAAGTGTGAGTCCTGAAGCATGTGCATGGTTCAGAGTGTTCAGTATGCCTGCCCGTCTGAGCAGAGGTTCCCACCAGGTCTTGTGTGGATCTTTCTCATATACTGAGATACAGTGAACTTAGAGAAGTCTAGACTAAGGAGTAATGGTTCCTATCCATCATTTCTCTTACTCTTATATATATTATATATATATATAATCATGTATATTAAGTCTATATCTAATATATATAATATAATATATATATCCTGGTTGTGGTCATGAACAAGTGCTTTTGCCTTTAAAACAAAACAGACTTACACATTAACATGCTTACTACAAATACCCAAGTGTTGGATGGGATGGCATACACCTGTAGTCCTATCATTGGGAAGGCTGAAACAGAAGGATCAGAGTTCAAGACCTTAGCTGTTGAGGTAACTTCATGGCTAAAAGTGCTTGTAGCACACAGCTGAAGACCTGAGTTGGATCCCCAGAACCCATCATGGAAAGAGACAGTCAGATCCTGAAAATTTGTTCTCCACACACATGCCATGACATGTGCATGCACGTTTGTGCACACATGCAACAACTATAAAAATCTGAAAAATAGTTTAGTGCCAGCATAGCCTACATAGTGAGTTCAAGGCTAGTGTGGGCTGTATGGTGAGACCTTGTCTCAAAAACAAACAAACAAACAAACAGAGATCCAAGTAATTACGAAGTGTCTAGAGCAGAAACGACGCCTCTGCTCCTCTCCCTCCCATCCCTGCAGGTCTTTTCATTTCCCTTTAACTTTTCCTGACGGTGGCAAGTGTCCTTCATGATCTCTTACAGGATGAATAAACCATGAAGCGGCACTGTTAGGATCTGGCTAATTCCAGCAGGACAGCTGGACAGCTGCTCCTTGCTTTTCTCTGGCATCTCATTTAATGTTTCAAAGAGGAAACTGTTAAGGACAGCCTGTCCCAAAGATATTCACCCGTTTATGGGTGAGTCCCAGAGAGGCGAGGTGACACGTTTGCTGCATACAGGCTGAACCCTGCTACCCTGAGCATTCCTTGGGCAGCACGGTGATCCACGGCATCCTGTGAATCTGGGGCTGGTGTGTGTGTGTGTGTGTGTGTGTGTGTGTGTGTGTGTGTGTGTGTGTGAAACCCAAGGCTTTCTCAGTTTGCATTCCGTGTGCCCTACATTAACTAAGGGGCTGTCATGTGCTCATGGGCCAGGTGTAGTGGGAGAGTCAGCCTGGCCAGGGCCTTGTTGGCACCCCATGCAGAGCAAAGTGCCCTAGAGAGACCCTCATTATCCTTAGAAAGGGTCAAGATCCCAGGTCTGAACCAAGAACTCTGGATTTCTATGTAACTGTGGACACAGAGGAAAGGAAGCCTGAGACTTCCTCGGGGCCACTAACTCCTTGCGGTCTCGTGCCTCCCTATCCCTTTGCCCCACCCCACCCCCTTCTCTCTGGTTCTTTGTCCATTTGTCTCCATCTGTCCCTCACCGCGTGCGGTTCCTGCCCCCTCGCTGTCACACTATCATCTCCCCCCACCCCATCACATGCTCGCCTTCATTCCAATGCAGGCGTGCTGGTCACCATGACAACAGAGACAGGCCCCGATTCTGAGGTGAAGAAGGCTCAGGAGGAGACTCCACAGCAGCCTGAGGCTGCTGCAGCTGTGACCACCCCGGTGACCCCCGCAGGCCACAGCCACCCAGAGGCCAACTCCAATGAGAAACATCTGCCCCAGCAGGATACGAGGCCTGCTGAACAGGTGTGTAACGGGGCCTGGGCTGTCCCTCCTCCCGCCCCACTAGTCCTCCTGGTCCAGTTCCTAGGGCCCTAGCATTTTCTCAGCAGGAAGGGAAAAAGGAGATTTAGATGCATTTATGACTTGTTACGTGCTGAGCTCTGGGCTGGGGGCACAACGGGTCATTTTATATTTAATCCCCCAGTCTGCAGAGGGGAGCTGTCATTTCCCCCCATTTTATGATGAGAGGATCTGTGACTCAGTGTACCCAGATCCCCAAGTCACATAATAATACAGCTCCAGAGGTGGAGGTCAGACCCAAAACTGATTCCAGAAACAGTCCTTTCTACTTTAGTCTCTGGCCTTTTTTACTCAAGTGTGCAAACCCGGCGAGACCCTGACAGAACTCATCCCCAGAAAACTACAGGAGACTAAAGGCTATTGAGTTCTCCATTTATGCCTCCCTGGTTCATGACAGGCTCAGAGGGTGAGGTCTTGCCTACACTCTGGAGGGAGCCAGCTCTTCCCTCTATTGTGATCCCCATAGCTCTCAGCCTCATGCTAGACCCGCTGACGGGGAAGCCGGGAGAGTGCAGTCAGACGCCCTGATGAGTCAAGCACTGCTCTAGGGAGAGGGGCAGGCCAGCTTGGTGGTGAGTTTAGTTCTCTGAGCTGCTCCTGTCTGCAGAGGCTGTCCACGGTAGCAGTAGTCTGTAGGAAGACACGGCCTCCTCAACTCCCATGAAAATGTCAAATTTCTACCTATGCCGGACAGGGGTGGCATACATACGCCTTTAATCCCAAGACTTGGGAGGCAGAGGCAGGAGGATTTCTGTGAATTCGAGGCCAGCCTGGTCTACAAAGTGAGTTTCAGGACAGCCAATGCTGTTACAAGGAGAAACCCTGTCTTGAAAATACTACTACTACTACTACTACTAATAATAATAATAATAATAATAATAATAAAAATAAATCATCACCTATATCCACAACCATGGTTCCCAGCCACCCTGGGTCCTGGAAGGTGTCACTTCTTATTCTAGGGTGCACCTTGGCCTCAGCCACCCAGTCACTTCTTATTGTTTCAAGTCCGCTGACTTCTTTCTTTGTGGCCCCACAGAGCCTAGACATGGAGGACAAGGACTACTGTGAGGCCGATGGCCTGTCGGAAAGGACCACGCCCAGTAAGGCCCAGAAGTCGCCCCAGAAGATTGCCAAGAAGTTCAAGAGCGCCATCTGCCGAGTCACTCTGCTCGATGCCTCTGAGTACGAGTGTGAGGTGGAGGTAGGGAGCCCCCAGTGCCATATGCCCTGCCCCAGGCCCGCTGGCCTCCGTGCCAGGCTAGCTCCTGCGTGTCCTGAGTCCAAGCCAACCCAGAGGAGGACCAACTGCGATGTCCGGAGGGGTGGCTTGGCCTGGCACTCCCTCGTACAGATGGTGACACTGAGGTTCAGAAAGGGTCATCACTATTGCAATCCAAATAAGACCCAACACAGACTGGCACCAGGAAAAGGTGTCTCAGGGTGGCCGTACCTTGGTAAGAATGTCACCATTTAAGGGCTGATATGTGCGCGCGCGCGCGCGCACACACACACACACACACACACACACACACACATTGGGCATCTTCTCTTCCTCTCACCCCCAACCCTTAGGACTTCGGCTTTTGGCTTCTCTTGATTTCTTTTTTTTTTTTTAAGTATTTATTTATTTATTATGTGTACAATATTCTGTCTGTGTGTATGCCCACAGACCAGAAGAGGGCACCAGACCCTATTACAGATGGTTGTGAGCCACCATGTGGTTGCTGGGAATTGAACTCAGGACCTTTGGAAGAGCAGGCAATGCTCTTAACCACTGAGCCATCTCTCCAGCCCCTTCTCTTGATTTCTGTCAAGGGGAAATCTCCAGCACGCTCCCAAGCGGGTCCGTGGTCTAGGAAGACCTTGACAGGGCTCGCAAGGGAGACCTAGATGAGGTGGGCATTAGAGACCCGGAGAGGGGTTCCAGGTGGCGGAGTGCTGAGGTCCTGCCCAGCCACAGGGAGGCTCATGGGGGCTCCGTGTTTGTTCAGGGGAAGCTGGGTCAGCTCCCCGCCTCACCTGCAGGGGCACCAGCCTCATGGTAGCCTCGTCTCTCTCCCTCAGAAGCACGGCCGGGGCCAGGTGCTGTTTGACCTGGTCTGTGAGCACCTCAACCTCCTGGAGAAGGACTACTTCGGTCTGACCTTCTGTGATGCTGACAGCCAGAAGGTACCTGGCGGGTGGGCACGGAGGCGGTCCCCCAGACCCTCAGTAGGCATCCTCTGTTTCTGCACCAGCAGCCCTGACCACTCACAGTTCTCTGACCCAGCTCCCTGCCCCTAGTCTTTCCTAAGGTACCTGGAGAACTATGCTATGGCTCTGTGGGTTCCCCAGGGAACAGAACGGTCCTCAATGGATGCCTTCTCCCCGGGCTCCAGGTGTGGGAGCAGGTGGCTCACTTTCCTTCTAGCTATAGCTATAGTAGTTGGCCACTGTGGCCATCTCAAGGCAATACCGGGCCTGACGCCATGACCAAACCCCACTGGGAATCCAGGCCTCACTCCCTAGTGCCAAGTAAATCGATCGAGGCAAGATTGTTCCCCGTGAGAGTCTGTGGCGGGCCACTTCCGGTAGTCAGCTGTCTCTCCCAGCCCCACTCTGCCTACTCCGTCATCTTCCTTCTAAAGGATGAATCTTCAATTCTCTTCCAGAATTGGCTGGACCCCTCCAAGGAAATCAAGAAGCAGATTCGGAGTGAGTACTTGCTCATGGCTGGTGTGTGTGGATGGGTGGGCAGGGCCTGGCTCTAGTGCTCCCATCTGCTTTGGAATGTGCTCCTGGATCCCCATACTGCTTCGCCGTACATGGCAGGTCTTAGAGAAGGCAGGGTGGGAATGATGTTGACATTATTTTATAAGCAGCAAGTCTGAGGCCCAGACAACAGAAATGGCAGTGCATCGCAAATTGGTAAAGAAACTGCAAATGCGTTCAGGAGCTCAGCTCTGCAGAGGACAAGGGGCTAACCCGATGACCTGGATATAGCCAGCCTTCCTGTTGTAGCTAGCAACCCCTAACTCAGGCCTGGAGAGTGGCAGCCACTTACATAAACCTACAGAGCCAAGTGCTGGCCGAGCCAGTGTTGAGCCCTGGCCTTTGTCTTGTTCTCTTCAGTGCCCAGGGAGGAGGCAGATGAACAGGTCGGCAACCTGTCTTTTCTGGCCCAGAGAGAAGCAGCTTGTTGGGAGGGGTGAGAAAGCTTTCAAATAGTGGAAGGAGGAGGTTGGTAGCCTCCACAGACAGACCTATAGGAGACAGAGAGCATCTCTGCCTCCACCCCAGGCCCCACTCACCCTGGATATGCTTGGGCTCCTCAGGGTTGGACTCCCTGGCCCCCTGGCTGGGAAGCTGTAGCTGAGTCTGTTGCCATGACAGCAGGCAGCTGGCCCAGGGAAGCCAGCTGACTCTATAGGAGGGGGCTTGAGGAGATTTTCCAGTAGGTTCCTGATGGTTGGAGACAAAGAGGCAGGCACATAGGCAGAGCCTACTTCTGTGGGTCAGCAGGGTTCTGGGGCTGAATTTCAGACTGCCTTTGAGTAGTGCCTGCCCAGCTGGGAAGCCAGCCTTTCCTGCCTTGAGAGAACTGGTACAGATACAGGCAGCCAAGTTGCAGAGTTTAATAAGAACCAGTAGCCTGGAAAAGAGGCAGCCAGGCCAAATGGCCGGGCCCTAGGGTCATTCCTGGAGCAATCCTGGAGGCCCTGCTCACCTGGCTTACACGTGGACTATTGTTCCTGCGACAACGCAAGCCGTGGCTGCACATGTGTAGCCTCGGTCCCAGGAAGTGCCTCCTCTAGAGAACTGGGGAGTTGGCTCAGGAGAGAAGGTGCTTGCTGCCTAAGCCTGAGGACCTGAGTGCGGATTCTCAGCACTGATGTCAAGCCAGTAGAGCAGCACGCATGTGCAACACAGGCAAATTCTAGGGGCTTGCTGTCCACAGTCTAGCCACACTGGCAAGCTCCAAGTTCAGTGAGAAACTGGTCTCAGAAAGTTAGGTGAATGTGGATGACCTGGCACTTGTGCGATGTTAGGGAGCACTAACTGAAGAAAAAAGGGAGGACATGCAGGTGAGAAGGAGGCATGTTGGGGTGTCGGGGGAATGGGCATGGATATGATCAGGATACATGATATGTACGTATGAAATTGTCAGGATGTGATCGGGATACATGGTATGTATGTATGAAATTATCATGATGTGATCGAAATACATGGTATGTATGTATGTATGAAATTGTCATGATGTGATCGGGATACATGGTATTTATGTATGACGTTGTCAGTATATGATCGGGATACACGGTATGTATGTATGAAATTGTCAGGATGTAAACAGGATACATGGCATGTATGTATGAAATTGTTAGGATGTGATCAGGATACACAGTATGTATGTATAAAATTATTAAACCTAAGTGGGGCCG
Organism: Myodes glareolus; assembly: GCF_982192425.1. NCBI lineage: Eukaryota > Metazoa > Chordata > Mammalia > Rodentia > Cricetidae > Myodes > Myodes glareolus. The sequence continues at coordinate 22,653,236 of NC_142035.1, read as the reverse complement.
AAGACATGGCTCGGTGATTAAAAGCAGTTGCTGCTCTCTCAGAGAACCTGGGGTTGATTCCCAGCACCTACCATCTGTAGCTCCAGTTCCAGGGGAGTCTGATACCCGCTTCTGGCCTGTATAGACACAGCATGCATATGGTGTGCTTAATACATAGGCAAAACTCTTACATGTGTAAAATAAAAATAAATCTTTAAAATAATAATATTAGCTGGGTCATGCACACCTTTAATTCTAGCACTTGGAAGGCAGAGGCAAGGGAATCTCTGTGAGTTCAAGGCCAGCCTGGTCTACAGAGTGAGTTCCAGGACAGCTGGATCTACACAGAGAAATCCTGTCTCAAAAAAACAAACAAAACAATAATGAAAATGATGATAATAATGACAATAATAGCAGCAGCAGTAATAATAATAATAATAAGGTAGATAGCATTAGAGGGAGACATCAACCTCTGGCCTCCACATGTACGTGAACAAGGTGAACACACACACACACACACACACACACACACACACACATGCACCCCTGCATGCCCGCATGCATGTCCCTTCTCTAATAGAGCCTTTCCTTTGTCCCAGTCTCTGAAATGCCAGTCCTGTTCTTTGGGACTGCAAGAGAGCAGTTTTGCCTCCTTTCTGTTGTTGGTCACATCTCCGCACCCTTGATGGTGGCTTCGTGAGCCCTTATATCCTGGGCTTCTGAGAAAGGTATCTCTCCCCTCAAGCCTCACTACCTGTCACCTAAGACACCTTGAACAGGTCCTCTGAGTCTCTGATTCTTCGTGCAAATGGCCTAGCCGTCCCTGCCTCATGAGCTGGGAGTGACAGCAAGTGACATACCCTTGGACATCGCCAGATACAGTGGCTGTTTTCTTCTGGACACATCTTGGATTTGAATTCTAGTTCAAGTCCTAATTCCTCTGTTGAGTAGCTGTTCCGTACCTCGGTTTCCTCCCTGCAAAGTGGGGTCATGATAGCACAGCTTTGGGATTGCTGAGAGGATGAAACGGGGTCTCTGACATACGTGTGACACTCGCACAGTGCCTGCCCCGTGCACCCCGCATGCACCAGCTTTGAGCACCGTTTGCTGGCTCTGCTTCCCTCCTTGAGACAGGGCTTGTGTCCCTTGCTGCTTTCTAAGGGGTCTTTGTGATTAAGAGCCTGGGCTATGGGGTCAGATGGCTAGAGAAACCTGTTCTCTGTTACTAATTAGTTGATTGATCCTTAAAACGTTTGTCTATGGAAAGGAAACTCAGGTTGGGAAGGGAGCTCACTGGCAGAGTCTTGTCTGGTATGTTCATGGCCCTGGGTTTGATTGTGAGTGCTACAAAAACAAAAACAAACCTAAACAGCAACAACAAAACCAACCAATCAATCAATAAAATCCTCACTCTCAGGGAGATTATGAAATTAAATTCCTATGCCTGTGGGGAAAGCTGGTCACTTTTGTTGCCTGGGCCTCCATGTTCTCAAAATCATAGTTTAGTAAAGCAATTCAGTGCACGTGTGTGGTGTGCAGGGTTACTTTTCTTTCTTTTATCTTCTTTCCCATTGTTAGCTCACAACTCTCTCAAGAAATGTATTTTATTATTTGTGTGTGTGTGTGTGTGTGAGAGAGAGAGAGAGAGAGAGAGAGAAAGAGAGAGAGAGAGAGGGAGGAAAGGCATGCCACAGCACACGCACGGAGGTCAGAGGTCAGAGGACAACTCTCAGTAGTTTCTCCTTGCCCTATGAGTTTCAGGGTTTGCGCTCAGGTCCTCAGGTTTTCATGGCAGGCACCTCGCAGGCCTCCTCGCAGGTCTGTTAGCCTGGGCCTCAGTTTCCTTATCCATCAAATGGGAATGACGTTCCAGGATCGATTGTCCTAGAGTAGGAAACCTGTGGAGGATTGCTCACAGGCTGCTGCATCCCAGACAGCCACTGGGATGACGAGGCCCCTCTGACCCTTCCTGCATTTTCCTCTTAGGCAGCCCCTGGAATTTTGCCTTCACAGTCAAGTTCTATCCTCCTGACCCGGCCCAGCTGACAGAAGACATCACAAGGTAAGAACCACGAAGAGAGGGGTCGATGCCCTGGTCCTGTGGAACAGTGAGTAGGGCTGGGCGTGCTGGCCCTGGGAGACAGAGACTGTGGTGGGAATGGCAAATGCGGATGGCGCTCCCAGAGAGACTATCTCAAGACAGCAGAGACTAGAGGGAAGCAGGACCCAAATGCAGCTGCCTTTAACCCTGGAGAAGGTGTCAGAGGGGTCCGTCGGGGCCATTGTGCATTTCAAAAGGCAGATGTACCTAAAATGGTTGTTGTGGTCTGGCAATATGGCTTATCAGGTAAGGGCTCTTGCTGTACAAGTCTGGCTCCTTGAGTTCAACCCCTGGAACCCATGTAAAGATAGAAGGAAAACAGTTCCCCGAAGTTGTCCTCTGACTTCTACATACATGTCCTGTCATCATTACCCACCTCCACCCTCTCGCTCTCTCTCACATGCATACATGCGTGCTCTCTCTCACTCTCTTTCTCTGCTAATATATTTTTAATAATTACAATGATTTTTGACACACTCTGGGAGTCACTGACCTGTGGGAATTGGACCTGAAAGTTGAGTGAAGTTAGATATTTAGATATTTGTGTTTGAAAAACCACATATTTTAAATTTTGACAGTGAATACAAGCTTTTTCTCATCTCAGAGGGGACCCTCTATGAGCCAGATGACCTGGCACACGTGCTCTGATATTCTGCACAGAGCACTGGTTTGTGGTGTTAAGAAGGAAGGAAGAGAGGCTTGGCGGGGGGGGGGGGGGTTGGTGTCCTCTGTGCAGGAGAGTGTGGAGGTGAAAGGAGGCACCTGAGCCCAGTGGAGGCTGTCTGGGCTGCTGGGGTGCACATGGACCACTCAGGTTCAAGGGACCTGAGGATTGGCAGTAGGGACAGCATCCTTCAGGGTGGGAGTTTGCTGGGCCCATCCTGCCTCTGGAAAGCAGAGCAAGGAGAAGCCCCTGCCTTTAATCCTGTCAAAGACATGGGCTCGTTACGTGCTATCCTGCTCTGGCACCCGTCACATCATGGGACTTACACCCAAAGTAAGACACGGGCGTGGAGTTCTTCTGCAGAGGGTGGGATGGCTAAGCTGCCCTCACCCTCCCACTTGGTTCCTTACTTCTCTTTCTTTTTTCTTTTGTTGGGAGTCCTGGGGTTTGAACCTAGGGCCTTGTGAGTGCTAGACAAGCCCTCTGCATAAGCGGTGTCTCCAGACCTCTTTTTATTTAAAAATTTTAATATTTATTTTTATTTACATGTACATGTCTGTGTGAAGGTATGCCATGTGTGTCAGTTCCTGTGGAGGATTTCAGATCTCCTGGAGCTAGTGTTTCAGGCAGTTGTGAACCACTCTGCTGGGCTACGGGAACAGAACACAGGTCCTATGGAAAAGCAGTATGTGCTCTTAACCACTGAGCCATCTTCCCAGCGCCACTTTTTAAGAAATTTTGAGACAGTCTCATTAAGTTTCCTGGGTTGGCTTTGAACTTCTGATCCTCCTGCCCCAGCCTTCTTAGTCTGAAGCTATAGGCCTATACAACCAGCCTTGGATATCAGGTCCATTTTTAATGCCTGATACCCATTGACTAAGCAATATACCAAGTTCAAGATGCTGCCTCTGGCCTTGGGAGAGATGACAGACGTTCCTGGAATAGAGCAGGTCCCGGGCCTTGGCTTCATTAGCCCCACTCTAAGCCCTGAGATCTGCTTGGGGCCAAGGTGACAGCAGCCATATCCCAGTCCAAAGCTTTAGGCCAACACAGCCACCAGAATGTGTCTTCTCTGTGCCAGAGCCTGGATCTTGAGCTTCCAGAGACACCAGGGGAAAGGGTAGCGCTGTCCAGCACAGATGGCTCCAGAAGGTAGGGTCGTAAGAGCAGCTGATTTAGTCAAAAATAGTGAGGCCCAAAATAAACCAGTCAGAATGACAAATTGATTGAAATGAAAGATTGGCTGGAGCGCTGGCAATGATTTTTAAATTTTTAGACTCTTGAACAAAATGTCATAGGCCCATGCTGGACTCCAGTGATGTGTGAGCGCTGGTGGCGCCTGAACCCGAATACACACTGAGGCTGCTGTGACCATTGCCAGGGCTTTGGTTCTGACTTTGAAATGTCACAGAGCACTAAAAATTCTAAGTCGAAGTCATTTTTAAGAAATGACTTCTTGGGCAGTTAGGAAGACATTGGCAAAGCCTGCGGAGAAGGCCAAGGAGAGAGCCCTGGCTAGCTTCATGAACAGTGGCTGCAGAAGTGGTAGCAAATGACTTAAATGGTCAGACCCTCCAACCGTGAATGTAAGCTGCAAAAAGCCACAGCCTGGTGCCTGGAAATGCTTTCTCAGACCAGTTTGGTTCTTAAACAATTCACTTAGGGCTGGAGGCAGAAGAAGGTTTGGGGAGGGGGCCGGCAAGATGGTTCCACGGGTAAAAGTATTTGCCACCAAGTCTGATGACCTGAGTTTGATCCCCAGGACCTAGATGGTAGAAGGAAATCTACTCCCAAAGTTGTCCTCTGACCTCTGCACGTTCTGTACTCTGCACATGCTTCCTTTCCTCCTTACACATGCATGCGCACACGCGCGCGCACACACACACACACACACACTCACACGCTAACAACGAACCATTGGAGAACCATTGGAGAAAGCACTGATAAGCAGGTCCATCTTGTGGGATCGGGCACAAAAGTTACAGTGCATGTGGAGTGGATTGCGGACACAGAGACATTTCTTAAATTACGTCACTGGGTGTGGCAAAAAAAGCTCTAGAATCAGACGGCGCATTTGATATTATTTGCATATGAAAACACCCATAAATTAAAGCCATATATATTTCTGTTTGTTTGTGGAGGAGAAATGTCTAGAATACCATGTGACTAGCTGGTGGCTTTGCAGAGGGAGCTGGGAATACCACCAAGAGGAAACTCAGACACACCTCTAAAGTTTCTTTCTTTTTTCTTTTTCCATCTGAGAATATATTAACTTTCAGGGCGGGGGATGCAGCTCAGCTGGCAGAGTGCTTGCCTGATGTGTAGGAAGCCCTGGGTTCCATCCCCAGCACTGCAGAAAAGGTGTGGTCCTGCGCACCTGTCAGCCCATCACTTGGAGGCTGAAGTGGGAGGGTTACTGTGAGTTACACAGTGGTACCCTGTGAGAAAGAAGACACAGAACATATTAGACTTCATAGTTAAAACTACATGATAGCCAGGCATAATCGTGTATGTATATAGTCCCAGCATTTGGAAGGTTGAGGCAGGCAAGAACAGCTTAGGATATATGATGCGTTCCAGGCCCTACCTCAACACCAAGTAATTGGGTTAGGGAGGCAGTTCAGTGGGAAAAGTGCTTACACAGAAGTGTGGAGCTGAGTCTGGATCCCCAGAACCCATGTGTAGTCAGACCTTTTTATCAGGACTACTGGCTCCCCAATAATGACATGGAGACTTAGTATTGGTTATGAAAGCTTGGCTGACAGCTGAGGCTTATTACTAGCTCTTACAACTTAAACCATTTTTATCAATCTACTCTTTGTCTTGTGGCTTTATTACCTTTACTCTGTACTGTCCATGCTGCTTCCTCTCTGACTGGCGACTCCTCATATCTCTGCCATCTTCCCAGCATCCCTTCTGCCCTGAAAATCCTGCCTAATTATTGACTGTTCAGCTTTTTATTAAACCAATCTGAGTGATGTATCTTCACACAGTATAAAGGAATATTTCATAGCACCCATGTACAAGGACAGATGTGGTGATGTGTGATCCCAGCGCTCCTACACAGAGGAAGTAGAGGCAGGAGAAGCCTCAGAAGCTCCAGGGCCAGCTCTCTTGGTATATACAGAATCAAACACACACACAAAAAAGGCCTGCCTAAAACAAGGTGGTAGTCAGGGATCAACAATCAAGATTGCTTTGGGGGCTGGAGAAATGCCCCGTGGCTAGGAGTACTTGTTGATCCTGCAGAGAACCCAGTTCAATCACAGTGCCCACATGGCGGCTCACGACCCTCCATAACTCCAGCATCAAGGGATCTGACATCCTCTTCAGATCCCCATGGGCACCAGGCATGCACATTGTACACATACATACCAGCAGAACACTTGTTCACATACAGTAAGATAAATAACTCTTAAAATATTATTCTCTGGACAGGCAGTAGTGGCACGTGCCTTTAATCCCAGCACTTGGGAGGTAGAGGCAGGCGGATCTCTGTGAGTACAAGGCCAACCTGGTCTACAGAGAGAGTTCCAGAATGGCCATGGCTACACAAAGAAACCCTGCCTCAAAAAACAAAAAAACTCAAATGAACAAACAAACAAAAAAAAGCAACAACAAAAAGCAAAGACCAAAAACTTGCTCTCTGACTTCCATTAGCACACAGTGGTATCTATGTTCTTGCACACACATATATGCACACGTACACAAAACAAATCAACTGACAAAAACAAATAAGCAAAACCACAAGTCATTTTCCCCCCAAGGGCCCAACCAGTAGTAGTCCTACTGAGCTTGGAAATGAATTATAAATCTCAGAAATTCTAGAGTAGAAAAAAAATCCTCAAATTCAGAAATGAACAAAAATGCTTAAAGTCCCATGGCATGTCTTAAAAACCTGCTCACAGGACACACCCACTCATCAGCATGAATGCCAGTGTCTATGGGTGCCATTTTCCACATCGATAATTTTGTTCGATTCTGGTAGCTCAGCTGTCAGGGTCTGGACCACCTGGAGGTGTAGACCCATGCCCACTTCTTTCCCGTGTCTAGGTATTACCTATGCCTGCAGCTGAGGGCAGATATCATCACAGGCCGGCTGCCCTGCTCCTTTGTCACGCATGCCCTGCTGGGCTCCTATGCTGTGCAGGCTGAGCTGGGTGACTATGATGCAGAGGAACACATGGGCAACTATGTCAGTGAGCTCCGCTTCGCCCCAAACCAGACCCGGGAGCTGGAGGAGCGGATCATGGAGCTGCACAAGACATACAGGTAAGTGCGCCTGGCAGCCTGCTGGCTGCTGCCGTCCACTCGTCCTCTCCGGCTGAAGGGCTAGGCCCTGAATGCTGTGTCTTACATATGCCACTTTGCCTGCTCCTAGCACGAGGTGCCTGGGAACAGGTCCTTTTCATGAGGTGGGAATAACTGGGATCATATGTGTGATCATAAGTGACCACTTGGATCATAATGTCTTGAGTTCTTGTGTGGGTAAAATTCCCTGTCCTGAACCTCTGGGGATCAATTTTTCTGTTACTCAGTTATAATAATGGTGGTGTGTTTATGGGGAAGGGTACTGATACAGCGGTTTTAGCCAAAAAAAAAAAAAATCCTAAGTTTAAATGCAAATGCCAAACCTGACTGCCTTTTTCTAACCAGGGAATGTTGACAGGTCATATTACTTCCCTGTGCTTTGGAATGGTCATCTATTCAGCGTGGTGTTGGTCAACATGTCCCATGGGGTTATTAAGGAGGCCACACAGCAAATATTAAAGCCACGTCACATGTGGGCTGAGTATTGCTATCCATCAATTGGAGCATTTGTGTTGTTGATTGCGTACTTTGTTGAGCTGTTGATTGCATATTTGTTGAGTTGTTGATTGAATACTTTGTTCTGGAGTTAGGAGATAATTGGCCAGATGTGTGATTGTGGGCTAGTTGCTGAACCTCTGTAAGCCCCGTTTTCACCTATAAATACACAGGCTGAGATGACGAGTGTTGCCCAGACGCTGGTACTTGGGGTGGCAGAATTCATCACACAGGATCTTATGCTTCCTTGGGCTGCGGATATTGAATACCCATAGCACCCCTAAGCCATTGCAGCCATGGGAATACAGTCCAGTGCCATTCCTCAGTGCCTGCTCTGCAGAGAACACTACCTACCCCTGGATCAAAATGATTTGCAGGGCCTTTGCAGCCGAAAGTGCTGCGGTTCAAGCTCAAGGTTGTTATGGGAACCTGATGTGAAAGTACATTCTGAGGATATGGTGCTGCACCTGCAGGAAGGACTCCAGCAACATTATCTCATTCCTGTGCATGGAGTGGGAAGGGTTGTGTGCGGTGCACTGGACCTAGAGAGGAGGATTGTGGCCACATGTGATGAGTTCATATACGGGGCTGAGCCTGCTAGGTGTGAGGAATGCCGGGCCAGAGATGGCAAATAAATACTGGTGGAGATTTGCACATCAACATTGCTGGGTTTGAACTGGCTGCCGTGGAGTCACGCTAGGGAGGAGACAAGTAGTCATGGCCACCAAACATAGGAGGAGGATGTCATGCCTGCCATCTCCTTAATTGGTGGGAACTGAGACAAAAATCCTAACTCCCAGGCTAGTCCTTGTCTGCTGCCTGGACAAAACAAGACAGAAGATGACCTGAGTGTGACAGAAGACGGGCTTGGTGGACTGAAGTAAAGGGGCTCTCAGTCCTGTCCTGAGGGCAGAGGAGAGGGCCTCAGGCCTACCTTTCCGTCATGGCCAGTTCTGGTGGTGATACCTACAGCCGGCTGGACTCAGCCTGGGCCTTTGCCACATCCCACAACCATCCTTTCTTTCCTCAGGGGCATGACCCCGGGAGAGGCAGAGATCCACTTCCTGGAGAACGCCAAGAAGCTTTCCATGTATGGGGTTGATTTGCACCACGCTAAGGTACCACTGAGTCCCAGCAAGGCCTCATCTTAGGTTGTTCCTCGGGAACTATAGCCCCTCCAGAGCTAGTGTCTGGACTGTTTTGCCTCCAACTTGAAACCTTTGGGGTTCTTTCTCAAAGTTAATAACCTTTTATTCTCTCTGACCTTTATCATCTCCCCCTTGGATTCAGTTTCCTCACAAACCTAGTAGTTTGTGCCGCACTTGCTTGGGTGCATGTGAGAGACAGACAGAGGCCTTAGCTTGTTTCTGTCACAGTGGTGTGTGGCACATGGCCTGCCATGCATATGTTTCTAAGTGTTTGTTGAGTGACTGAGTGATTGACAGAGCAAGTGCCCGAAAAAGTGAGTGATGAATCGGTGGCTAAGTGGGAGGCGACTGTCCAGATGCTTGTGGGGATCTTAGTCGAGGAACTCCAACCTGCCCCCCGGAGCTTGTTACAAGTGGAGCAGAGTGGTGGCAGGGCTGCCCCTGCCTGGCTCCCAGTTCCCATTCTGTGCTCTCTCCTTGCGCAGGACTCTGAGGGCATCGATATCATGCTAGGTGTCTGTGCCAACGGCCTGCTCATCTACCGGGACCGCCTGAGAATCAACCGCTTTGCCTGGCCCAAGATTCTCAAGATCTCCTACAAGAGGAGTAACTTCTACATCAAGATCCGGCCTGGGGAGGTGAATCCAGCTCCAGACTCTTTTCACTCACCTCCCTGTCTGAGTTAGGCTTTCTTTTTTGTTTGTTTGTTTTTGTTTTTTTTTAATTTTTCAAGACAGGGTTTCTCTGTGTAACAGTCCTGGCTGTCCTGGAACTAGCTCTTGTTGACCAGGCTGGCCTTGAACTCACAGAGATCTGCCTGCCTCTACCTCTCAACTTCTGGGATTAAAGGCGTGCGCCCCCACTCTTTAGTTAGGGTTTCTATTGCTGTGAAGAGACACCATGACCATGGCAACTCTTGCAAGGAAAACATTTAATTGTTGTAGCAACTTACAGTTTCAGAGGTTCAGTGCATTATCATGGTGGAAAGCATGGGGGTATGCAGGCAGACATAGTGCTGGCTATATCTGGATATGCAGACCACAGGAAGCTGACTGATGCACTTGGTGTTATCCTGGGCATTGAAAACCTCAAAGCCCACCCCTCCAACAGGGCCTTACCCATTCCAACAAAGCCACACTTCCTAATAGTGCCACTACCTATGAGATTATGGGTGCCAATTACATTCAAACGACCACCCCCCACACTACTGGGAGGTTGACTGAACCTAATAGAGCAGACCCCAGCAACTGGCCTGGGTTTTTCCTACCCAGGAAACATGAACAGGCTCTGGGGTTCATGGAAGGTGGATCTCCCTCCTCCCTGCCTCTCTACGTAGACTATACACCCTGGACATGTGGCTTTACATATTGTTTATTTTATTAGTTTGTGTGTATGTGCACACATACACATACCTTGCATATGTGCTGTGGTGCACACGTGGAAGCTAGAGGTCAGGTTCTGTGGATATTTTGCTGTAGTCAGTTTCCTCATTCCACCATATTGGCCCTGGGGATAAAATTCAGGTTATCTGCTGAGCCATTTTACAGGCCCTGGATGTATGCTTTCAAGCAACATGTCTGTATGTAAGCATGTAAACATGTATACTCAGACATATACTTCATAGTCAAAAATAAAATGACAACCACATGGATTCAGGCTACACCAAAAAGTCAATATATATCTGCACGCACGAATTTGCCCATGTGCAGGAGTCCACTGTGTCTTTATACCAAGACACGCACAAGCTCATGATATCACATGATGTGTGCACAGAGGCACACACCTCCATGACCCACCTGGCCCTCCTCACCACTGTGCCAGCCACAGCAGCCACTATCTGTCACGTCTACACGGTCCCTTTGATTGACCTCCCTGCCTCTTTCTCCTACCAATTGCTGGCCTCCCTGCACACACACCAGCCTCTGTCACTGGAGTAAACACCTGATACAATCTGCTGTAGCAGGAAAAGGCTTGCTTTGGCTCACAGTTTGGGAGGCTTAGTCCATGTTGATTAGCCCTGTGGCTTTGGACTCATGGAGAGGCGGCACATTGAGGCAGGAGGGCATGAAGGGGCTGAGTGGCCATGCAGTGTTCAAGGCATAGAGTAACAAAGAGTACAAAGACGCCAGCATTTGAGGATACACACCAGTGTCCTAAAAACTCCCAGAAGGCCCTACTTTTTAAAGGCTTCCATTACCTTCCAAATGCACCACACTGGAGATGAAGTGTTTAACACCTTCACCTTTGGGGACATTGTGGATCCCAACTATAGCACAACCCTGTCCTTCCAGTCTCAGCCCAAAACTCATGCATATGGGGGCAGTGTTTTCTCTGACAGTTCCACCCAGGCCTGCCCAGCAGATCCTTCATCCCTGTCAGCTCTTATCTGTATCTGCAATGGTCTTATTTATTTTATTTTGTTCTTTTTTCCACGTGTGCGTGTGCATATGTTGCATATGAGTGTGTGTCTGTATTCATGAGTGTATGTGGTTGTATATGAGTGTATAAGTGGTGTGTACATGAGTGTGTGTGGGTGTACTGAGTGTGGTGTGTACTTGAGTGTGTGTATCAATGTATATGTCATGTGTACATGAGTGTGTATATAGTATATGGTATGTATGTTAGTGTTTATGTAGTTGTACACGAGTGTGTGTATATGGTGTAGTATGTACATGCTTATATGGTGTGTGATGATATATGCGTGTTTATTTGGTGTGTACATAGTGTGTATGTGTATGTGTGTGTTTGTACATGTATGCATGGTATGTAATATCAGTGTGTGTATGGTATGTATATGAATGTGTGCGATATGTACATGAGTGTGTATGTGTAGGATATAGTGTATATATGAATGCATGAATGGGTGTGTACCTGAGTGAGTGTGTGTGATATGTACATGAATGTGTGTGGTGTGTACTTGAGTGTATGTATGTGGTTGTACGTGTGTGTGTGTGTGTGTGTGTGTGTGTGTGATCTGTACATGAGTATACATGAGTATAGGTGTGAGCTTGATGTTGGAAATCTCTCTCTCATCCTCAACCATTTTTCTGCCTTATTCAGTGAGGCAGGCAGGGCCTCTCAGACAAAGTCAGAGCTGACCAGTATGTCTAGTCTAGCTAGCCAGACTGCTTTGGGGTCCTCCATCCTTCTAGGGCTGCAATTAAGATGACCTGCCACACCATCTGGCCTTTCATGTAAGCTCTAGGGATTTGAACTCAGGTCCTCATGCTTGTGAGGCAGACACTTCCCCATTGAGCCATCTCCCCCGTCCTACTGAATTATTTTGAGACCTCTTATTCCCTAGAATCTGTGTGTTGATCCCTCCCGTGTCTCCAGTGCTTAGCACTGGACCTGTCATAGCAAAGGGCTCAGTCCACCTGGTTTACATGCATGAACAGGCTAAAGTTATGGCTGTGTGAGGAGAGAGTGAGTAGGCGGGCTGGGCTGGTGGCGAGTATGGCCCAGGCTTCACCTCTAGCCCCCTCTTCTTGGCTTCCCAGTATGAGCAGTTTGAGAGCACCATTGGCTTCAAGCTCCCCAACCACCGCTCAGCCAAGCGGCTCTGGAAGGTCTGCATTGAGCACCACACATTCTTCCGGTGAGTCGCCCCTGGGTGCTCTGAGAGGGATGAGAGAGGCTGTGAGGGTTCAAGGAGCAGGAAGAGCAGTTAGCACAGCAAGCCTACCTTTCCCCAAGTCTCCCCTTTCTGGACTGTGAAGTGTTGTAGATGGTGGGACACTGGAGTGAAAAGCCTGCTGGGGTCTGACTTTGGGCCTGGTAACGCAGTCCTGACCCCTATCTGTCATCTCCACCACTCTCTGTTCTAGGCTGGTGTCCCCAGAGCCCCCACCCAAGGGCTTTCTGGTGATGGGCTCCAAGTTCCGGTACAGTGGGAGGACCCAGGCACAGACCCGCCAAGCCAGTGCCCTCATCGACCGGCCTGCACCCTTCTTTGAGCGTTCCTCCAGCAAGCGATATACTATGTCCCGCAGCCTTGATGGAGGTATGGCCCAGACTGGAGCTGGGATAAGAGTGGTTGTCAGGGGAAGCCAGGTGGGAGAACAATGCAGGGTCTGCAGAACAAATGTGGTGGCTGCAGTAGATACTCCCAAGGCCATTTGCACCAGACATGGTCGTCCTACAAGCTCCGCTGCTCCTGGGCAGTGCCGGGTCAGCTCCGTCTCACTGGGATGTGACGTATACTCCAGTACTTCTTTGGGTTGTGACCTTGTGGGGTCCCAGGCTCTGCCATCTAATTTTCTGGGCTTTTGCCCAAGAAGCTCAGCAGTGCACAGGTTGACATTCTGTCAACAGAGAAACATCGTGTGGTTTACACGAAGGAAAGAGGGCCTGGTCTGGTCCTGGCCCTTCCTACAGGTGCCATTCTCACAGCAGAGCTAATGAAACCTAGACTGGAGGAGAGATGGTGACAAAGGCTAGCCGGAGCTGGGGACTTGGTGGGAGAGCAGAAGCCTGGACTCTAACCCTAGAGGGCGGGTTTCATGTATTGACATCCTGAAAGGACACCTGTGGGACCTTCTCTTCTTGAAGCCTCCAGTTATACTCTGTCAAATGTAATTCCCAGGCTAGCCCACAACACAGAACAATGTAGGTCTAGCCAGGCGGTGTGCACCAATGGGCACTTTGCAGAGGAAATAGCCCTAAAAGGAAAGGCAAGTTGGCATATCTTTTTAATGGCTGCCAACCTGAAGGGTAATTGTCTGTTCCGGTTGTCGTCATGACGGGGTTTCGTAGCCTTTTTATTACTAAGGCTCAGTCTGCAACGTTTTGCATTGTACCCAGGACCTGGTGCAGTCTGTAAACCACGCCCCCCCTTTCTGTTCAGAAAAATATTTAAGAATTGCAGCAAGAGAGATGAACATTGCAGGAATCTCTTTGAATTCTTATCAATTCACAGAGAAAGCAAACCATTTGTAAGCTTCTGCTGTTGCTTGTCTGGGGATCTCTGAGCTTTGCTAGATAGTGATATACTGGGAGCTGCCTAAGGACCACAACCCAAACAGCAATGTTTGCTGGGCCAGCATGGATGGAAGGCTCACTCTGGGCAAGACACTCTCCAAAGTACTGGGTCCTTACCTCATCTTTCTGGCATAGATACCATTTAATGACGAGGAAACGGAGGCCCAGAGGGATCGTGTGACTTTTCCACTGTCACCCAGCCAGGAAGGGTTGGAGTTGAGACTCTGGTGCTGTAGGAAGGAGCCCAAGGCTGGGTGGGATGCAGCTTTGTGACTCTCCAGTCGTGGGCCAGGGTGAGCAGGAGTTGCAGTGGAGAAGAGTGGGCAGTGGCTGGCATGGGGAGACTGCCTCACACAGTCACTCGGCCACATCTGCCCACTTTAGCGGAGTTCTCCCGCCCCGCCTCAGTCAGTGAGAATCACGACGTGGGGCCTGACGGTGACAAGCGGGAAGATGATGCTGAGTCAGGGGGACGGCGATCAGAGGCCGAAGAAGGAGAGGTCAGGACCCCCACCAAGATCAAGGAGCTGAAGGTAGGAGCCCACTGGGTTGCCCTGTATCCTGCTCCCAGGGGGCGTGGATAGTGGGCTGAGGCCTAGACTTAGCCTTGACCCTCAGTGTCCTAATTGTATCCAAGCACCTTGCTATGGGGCACAGCATGGACGGGAGCTTGGCCCTGGGCCGTACTCCACACCTGGACATGCAGAGTAGGGTTGGGGTTGGAAGTGGGCGTGCTGTCCCCTTTTGGACCAGCTTCCCTGGGTCGCAGGGAAGTTTCCTGGGAAACTTACACACACACACACACACACACACACACACACACACACACACACACCCGCCTTACTTCCTCCTTGTATCCCCTTTAATTGTGGTCTGGCTCCGTGTCTCTTCTCTTCCCTGTGCATGGCCAGGTCACCAAAGGCCTCGGTGTGAAGTGTGTGTTCTTTCCTGCAGCCTTCTCCCCCCCCCCCCCGTGAACATCCGTACCCCCAGTATGTATATGTACACGCTCCTACAGGCACACACAGCCCAGCCTCACATGTAGCATTCACTTTCACACCTCCGCACCCCCACCTTAGACTCATGCACAGACACGATGATAGCATGTTCCCGTGCACAGGCTTGGCCATACACCGGCCAGGCGTGCCTTCCTTGGGATCGCTGAGCAGTCCTTGTCTGCCATGCAGACCTGCAGTGTGAACTCAGGCCCCCTAATCACATCCTCACTGTTACAAGCAGCAGGAAACCCTGGACACACACCAGCCTGTGAATATGGCTCTACCCACTTGGACTCTAGTCCCCTGGCCCCTCCTTTGCCTTCCTGGGATATCCACCTGCTTCCTATCACACCTTCCTCTGACTACCTCGTTACCTTAGCCGCTTTCCTGGCCTGCACTGTGTGGTGGGATTGGGTGTGAGCTGCTGGACCAGGCTAATCTGTTTATTCTACTGACCTTGCTGGTTCCTTTCCCTCCTGCCTTATCCTACCAGCCGGAGCAGGAAACCACGCCAAGACACAAGCAGGAGGTACTGCATGGACTCATCCCTCCCTTGATAGCCATTTAGATCCCTAGTTCATTTACCACCGTGTCACTTGGTCCCCAGCTCATGTCCCTGGCACCACCTCAGCTTCAGCTTCATTCTGACCAGCTTCCACACCTCTCCTCCATGTCCTTCCTCTCTGGTCACAGCCCTCCCCATTAAGCTCATGCCTTCAGCTCCCAGGTCAGATTCTGGTCTCATCCATGTGCCCTGCCCCTCCACCCAGTGTCACTCTTCGCTGGACCTGGTGACCTATGCTTACCTCCCCCCATAACCCCGGCCCACATGTGTGCTTCCATGTAGCTCCTCATTCCACTCACCCTACCCTTCCCCAAGAGCCCTGTTTGACCTCACCTCCATCTCAGCTGTGTTCTTTGCATCTCTTAACAACCAGATGTGAGTGAGGGTGGGGTGGGTGGGGAAGGAGGAATCTCAGGTCACATCTGCATCTGCTCAGACTCCAGTCCCCCTGCCCTCCTGTCCCTGGACACCTCCTCTCCTTCTCTTCTGTCATCTTCCATTCACTGATTGTATCAACGTCTGCCTCTTGCCCCCACTTCATTCCTCTCACAGTATCCAGGTCTCTCTGGGGATGCTGTTTGATCTTGGGCTGCTGAGAGCAGGCCACAGTCAGAGTCAGCCATGGCATCCTGAGATCTGGACTTGGGTCTTAGAAAGACTCTTTGGGCCCTGATCCCACCTGCACCACAGGGCATGCACACTACCTGTGACTCCAGCTATACCTGCCTTGTTCTTGTGTCAGGCCTTGACACTCACCCCTTGGTTTCTTCAAGGCCTTTGACCTCTAGGGATCCCAGGACCCAACCTCTCTCCAGCTTCTGGGAGCACAGCAGACCCATTGGGATCATCCCAGGTTGACCCACTCACCACTGACACATGGTCTTACCCCTGTGCAAACCCACTTGGCCTCTTAGACAGACACAGGCTATGGTCAGCTTAGCCTGAGGCCCATCAGGTGTCTGGGGAGAAAGCAGAAGCCTCTGTGGGATTGGCTTTCTTCCTGAGAAGTTTTGGGAGCAACTACAGTGATTCTTAGATGCCAGAGACGAGCCTAGAGGAAGAGTCTAGCCCTGTCTAGGGCAAGCTTGTCTTCCTGATGGTCCTCTAGCCTTGCAGCAAGTCTTTAGGCTGCCAGCCCACTCTTTCTCTCCCAGAAGCAGGCAGAAGACCAACCTTGAGAGTTCTCTATGGCTCATCCTCACTGGGCCCAAGCAGACCGCTCCATCTGTAACACTGGCATGGACTCAGGTGTCATAGATTAACAAGGGGCACACCTGGGACTCCAGCTCTGCCTGACCCATTCTTGTGCCAGGCCTCAAAACTCATCTCCTCTCCCTCATCTCTAATTTCTCACCCCACACCAACTTCACTTCCCCCCACCCAGCATCCTGGTCTCCCTGACAGCATATGACTGTCTACTTTTAGAGAGTCGAGGCGGATGGCATCTGGGAGGTTCTGTGATGGAGAAAGCAGTGGCCTATGGCAGAGAAAGCTGCCTAGTCTTTTCCTGGCCCCGAGTAAGGGAACAGGTCTCATTTTTCTGGACAAGCCAGCTTAGTCATATCTTTAACCCAGGCTTCCACGGGGCCTGAGCAGTTGGATGGGGCCTCAGAATAGCCCAGACTGAACATACTATTAAGTACAGTGGTCCAAGTCTTGAGGAGCGGTAGGAGCCAGGATTCAGAGGGTTCTGGGAATCCAGCCAGAGAGCCTGTGCAGCTCAGTGAACACACCAGGGACTTCTCACCTTGGTACATGCAGCCTGCTGTGCCTGGATCATAAACAGGAAAGTCATCTGTGTGTCTGACTCCATCTGGGCTCAGAACACAATGAGAACTCACCCAGACTGGAGGGTTGAGTGGAGTTGAATGTTCTGGGGGTAATGCAGGGGAGAAGAGGGGTGACTTCATTAGCCTGTCCTCTTTGTCACCCGCATACCCCTGCCCCTGGTTAGTGCATATCTTGGAGTTCATCGTCCTTGCTACCTTGGCTCCTTGGGTTATTATAAGGATGACAGCGTCGGGCTGGGATGGTGGAGGGCAGAGGTGCTGTTTCTCCCGTGCTGTCTTTGCCTGCTCAGCGCCGTTCATCTTATACCTCTCCCCCCCATGTCTAGTTCTTGGACAAGCCAGAGGATGTCCTGTTGAAGCACCAGGCCAGCATCAATGAGCTCAAGAGGACCCTGAAGGAGCCCAACAGCAAACTGATCCACCGGGATCGAGATTGGGAGCGGGGAGCGCAGGCTGCCCTCGTCGCCCGCCTCCCCCTCCCCAAAGGGCACCCCTGAGAAAGCCAGTGAGGTAGGTCTCCTGCTGAAGCCTGAACGTTGTATTAAAAGGCACAGGGTAGGGGTACGGGGTTAAGACTGTATTTACCTTCATCCTCCAAACAAATCTGTGCCTGTTGCTGCCTTAGGCTGGTGGGATGGGGAGGCAGGTTAGGTTGAGAGGGTCAAATCCACTAACCACTGGATCCTAGGGACCATCTTAGAAAACTTTAAAAACTCCTGGTAGCTTGGTGTATTCCCCTCAGTCAAGCAAAGAAAAAGAGGGAAAGCGTGCTTATTAGAAAGACAGGTTCTGAGACCCCATGAGGGACCCGCTGAAGCAGGAGAGCCCTGGGCCCAGCCTTTTAAACAGTGTCCTAGGCAAGTCTCTTTCCTACTCAACTTTAAGATTCCAGGAGCCAGCTCCTTTGGAGCATCTGACCGTACGGAGATTGTGGTCCTTGCTGGGAGGATTCTCACTTCATCAAAGCAGTCAATCCTCTATCCAACCAGACTACTCCCGAGGCTTTCCCAAAAGGGCCCCTTGTGTCCTGCCCTCCAGGGTGGAAATGCTCTTAGGGTATTTTCTCAGCTGAAAAAGATATGATTTGGGAAAATCCTGTATTTGTACTCCCAAGCTCCAATTATTTTTAGCAATTTCTGAATCTTGGCAGAATTTACCCCGATTTCAGTGTAGGTGTCTTCTCTCCTGAGCTGCCGCTTAGTGGTCTTAATGGATTGTGGTCTAAACTTAGTCTCCTGGTTCCATTACCTGGGAACTGGAGGACTCTGGGCTTGTTGCCTCATCTCCCTGAGGCCCTGTTAGGTGGAGATGTTTACAGCGATGTTATAAGGGTCAGCTGAGATAATGCCTGGAGAGGGAGCACACGACCACCATGCTGTCTGGTAGGAGCTACGTGGCGTTCCTTATAGAGTCCCAGGACTCACCCTTGCAGATCTCTAAATCAAAGCTGGAAGGATGCTAGGAACCCTTTCTGTTCTAAGACCTCGTGTTACTGAGGCCCAGAGAGACAAAGAATGACTCAGCGTGATGGCTGTGCTTGTTGTGGCCACAGCATTGTGTTTGCTGGTAATTCACAGCCTGCTTGAGGGAAGACCAAATCACACGCAGACCAGATATAGTCGGTAGTGTATGTGCTTTCTCTCTAGTGCGTAGGATGTTGGCGATGCAGCCATGATTGAACCCGTAGAGTGTTGATCGAACTGGTCCTCACCATAGTCTGAGCCCACCAAATAGCAGAGGGTTTCCTTTGTGAGGTATAAACTCTGGACACAGCTGGAATTCCATAGCTGCCAAAGTCCCGCAGTTAGGAATGCTTTGGGGGCCTTGAAGGCCGGTATCCTAGAAAGAAGACAAATCTCTGCACCTGCTAGCAGAGGGGCACACTTAAACATTGTGACACGACACTGTCGTCTACACATGTCTGTATCAGCTGTTGTAGTTACCCGGCGTGCACACAGCCCCTAGGCTGGAGGTTGGGCAGGCCTCTGAGGGCTTCTGTGGTCCCAGCACAGCCAAACCCTTAGACTGGGCCATGGATGGCTGTGATGTAGTGAGCTGGTCCGCAGTACTTTCCTCTCGACCCCTCATTCCCTAGGGAGAGACTTGGCCAGAGTGACTTCTAACAGTCCTGAGATGGCCAGGTTTTGGCCTGGGTCCAGTTGAAGTGTGATAATAGAAACCACCCGAAAGGTGAGATGTCACCAGAGAAAGGAGTGGTAGATGAATGCTGGTGAGCTAGGACCTGGAATTGGAGTTGTGCCCCACCTGCTGGTGACAACTGCGGCTGCTAGCAGAGGGACCTTATTAGATGGAGGCTGTTCCCGCCACCACCTCCTTAGCCCTGAAAACCACAGTCACCACTCCTGCCAAGTACGTTGGAGTTATGAACCATTTATAATTTTCTTTTATGCCCCTTGGCATTTATGGGTTCTTGAAGATTGGCAAAATTGGGAGGAGCCATAGACAAGGGCTTGACTCTGTCCTTGGGTGAGTGGTGTCACCTCTGTGAACCGTTTTGCATAGGCCATCTGAAAGGGGACCAGAATGTCATTCCATTGACAAACCTAACTGGAACAGCAAAGATGGAAGCTCATTGTCCCCTAGGAAGTGTTAATGGTTGTGGGGCCACTGCTGAAGGTGACTAGAATCCCTGGCCTAATGGCTCTATGGAGGACCCTGTAGGGACACACCGCCCAGAACTCCAAAGCCATCTCAAAGCGTGTGTGCCCCACCCACGCCAAGGGGAAAGCAGCAGGAACTTGAGCAATTCCCATTGGGCCAGCCTAGGTTTTAGTTTGAAAGACAATTCTGTGTGGGTGGTGTAGGTGTATATGTGTTCGTGTGGGTGTATGCACATGTGAAGTACACATGTATGTGTGTGTGCATTCATGTGGAGGCCAGAGATTGGCACTGAGTATCTTCCTCAGTCATTCTTTCTTTTTTTTATTATATTTTCATTTATTTGTGTATATGTGTCTCTGTGTATATATTTGTGTATGCAATGTGTATGTATGCAATATATGTGTGTGCGTTTGTGTATGTGTCTGTGTGTTGTGTGTATGGAGGTCAGAGGACAACTTTTGAGAGTCTGTCCTTCCTCCATGCGGGTCCTGGGGATTGAACGTAGGTTTTCAGGCTTGACAGTGGGCATTTTCACCCACTGAGTGCCACTTTATTTTTTGAGACAAAGCCATTCACTGCCTGTCTCCACCTCCCCTAAGTTGGGATTACATACGTGTGCTGCAATACCTGGCTTTTTTCACAGGTGTTGGGGATCTGATCCCAAATCCTCATGCCTGTATAAGAACTTTACTAGTTGTGGCATCTCCTAAGCCTCTCACAAGATACGACTGTGACCCCAGCTACAGGGTCAAACCATAGTCTAAGCCATGACACCTCGGGCTGACTTGAAGTCAGAGTCTAAATGGTAGGATTCCAGACTCTTGAGTGTTAGTGGGCACGAGAGACTGGCCGAAGGCCACAGGACTGCCTCATAGCCAGCCACAACTGTCCCTCCCTGTCTCCTCCCTCAGAGTGGCTCCTTCCTCACTGAATCTGTGAAGTAACAAAACAATGTGGGGCCTCCAAAGCTGACTATTTACAGACTCTGTGTGTCTCTTCTCTCCTGCTCTTTCTCTCTTTTCCTTCCTCCCATCTCTCCCTCTCCTCCGGCCCTGGGCCTCCCCTGCAGGCCCAGAGGACCCAGGACTCTTCTCAGCAGGACTTGGTACCTGGAACAGCAGCAGGCTTGGAAGTGTTCACTCAGAAAAGCCTCGCAGCATCTCCTGAGGTTACTGTCTTCACTTCCCCACACCCTTTCCTCCCAGGCCTCCAGCCCATCCCTGTCCACCCTCCGGGATCTTAAGAAAACCCTTTCCCTAGGGTGAGGGGAATAGGCCAGACTCTGCCATGGAGAAGAGAGCAGGGGTGACCCATGTTGTCCCGTGTTATAAATGTCATCTCCTCGTCCCAGGGATCCATGAAGGGTCAGTCCCTCCGTCATCTGTTGCCTACCAGGAAGGGCAGGATCATAGATAGCTATACCCAGAAAACAGAACTTGTCGCCTCTGTCTCAAAGGGGACAAAGATATGAACCTCTCGGGAGGCAGGCTCTAACCCTAGGCTTGAGTGTGTCCTGCCCTGAGGTCTTGGTTCTATTTAGAAGCCTACTGTAGTCTATGGGTGGCTCATTAGGGCATAGTATTAATCCTTCCCCTGTTTCCAGCTACCTAACCCCATCTGAGACATTGGTCTGAGTCTCCAGTCAGGCAGAAATAGATACCTTCCTCCCCCAAACATCCTTCTAAGTGAGGAGTGCTTTGTTTCTGGGTCCAGAGGAGCATCAGGTAAAGGGTTCTTGGGGTTTCCTGTGGCTCTGTGTGAATACTGGGGATGGACTCCCCATATCCCATCCCACCTGCACACTGGGATTACATAGTCTGTTGAGCTGGGAACCTACTGACTTGAGAAACATCCTTCATGTAGCCTCTGCTCCGTCTGT
Source organism: Myodes glareolus (assembly GCF_982192425.1). Lineage (NCBI taxonomy): Eukaryota > Metazoa > Chordata > Mammalia > Rodentia > Cricetidae > Myodes > Myodes glareolus. Next base: position 22,631,704 of record NC_142035.1, on the reverse strand, counting down.
TGGTGTGACTTGCAATGGTATGGACCCTTCCCCTTCTGCATAGAATACTTGTGTAGCTGCTGTGAGTGTCGTGACTGTCAGAGGGGCATGAGCAAGTGCCACGTGAGGAAAATACACACCAAAGCTCTCCCGGAAGTCTTCCCCCATGGAAAACTGAAAGCAAACCTATCAGTGTTCTCTCTCAAAGGCAGTGAGACAGGAGTCCAGAGCATCCCAGAGTTAGGGACGTGGTGATGTCCTAGTGTCTGGAGTACTCTTAGAAACAAGGACGATGCCTGTTTGGGGAGTGAGCCAAGATGTGCACCTTTCATCAGTGGCATCCATCTTGCTGCCCTTAAGAGCAGCCTGTTTTGTCTATTCTCCTCTATCTTATTCTTCTTTCTACGAGGCCTGTCCGTGTTACCCTGACTGGACTCAAGTTTGTGGTCCTCCTGCTTTGGTCCCCCAAGTGCTGGGCATGAAGTTTTATTCAGGTTGACCAAAGTCTGCCCTTTGGATCAGTTGCCTGTGAGCGTCCTCTTGCCTCCTGGTGGCCATGGACCCACTCTGCAGCCTCCCTGAGGGACACCCTTCAGATTGAGCACCTTCCTTCTGCACCCCTCCCAACAGCTTCTCCCAGGATGTGAATTCAAGAAAGCCCCCTTCCTGGACATCCTCTGACCCAAAATGTAATCCAGAGTTCCAGGTAGGGCCTGAACAGCCAAGAGTCAGGGGAGCCACCCTCTGGAGTTTCTTCTTGTCTGGCATGAAGCAGCGCTATCCCCTTGTCCTGCTCTTGTGGCTGGAGCAGAGGCAGTGCCGTCAGGTAGCAGGAGGTACTCTAAGGAGGGCACTTAGCATTGCCCCATCTTGTGATGAGGGCCAGATGTGGCTTTACCAGCACACTGGTGCCAGCAAAGTTGTCCTTTTGTAAATCCTGCCCCTACCCCATATCCTTAACTGTTGTTTTTTAGCAGAAGAACCCTTGTTTCTTCCCTCACCACGACTGTGATCTGCAAATGCCCTCAATGGGAGCCTTGCTTTCCCCTTCTGAAACAAAGTTGCCAATTGGAGTAAATTTAATTATGTAGATGAGGGTTGGTGCTGCCTGGCATCTAATAACTAAACATTGCCATGTGTTTCCCTTCTCTGCCTCTAGAATCTTTCCAGTTGGCGCCAGCTTCCTCCCCCACACACCATTGCTCATCTAGCCTATTTGCTAGATGGGATTGGAGTGGGAATATTCCAGGAGGGGCCTATTTGGCCAACTTTGACCTTCATCACTAGGCTGATGATGTTAAGAGCTGAAATGGAAGCAGCAGGCAGAACTTGCTTCCCAAGGAGATGAGAAGGGTCCTTACCTCTGCAGGCCAGCAGAACACCTCCCTCTGAGAGTTCAGGCACAGACACCTGAAACATCTCAGAAAGCTATGCCAGATCATGTATAGACCTCTCTTCCTTTGATCTCTTTCCCCTGGTAAGATTCTATCAATGAGCTCAGATTCCCTGACCTGGGAATAGGATTCGCAGTGTTCCTTTGATCCTTCCAGCTCCTTCAGATTTTATGGGTGTGGCAGACTCAGCACCAAGTCACACCCTGAAAAGGAGCCCAAGATCATGTAAGCCTCTGGTCTCCTGCTCCTGGGAGGAGTGTCAGGCACACCTCCTGTGGAGGCAAAACTTTAAAAACTTAGAATCAAGTGTTGGGTTCTAGGCTCCGTGACTCGGCGCTCGAGTGGCTTTCCTTCCCTAGGCCTAGATTTGGAAGTTGACTTCCATGTCTGCCTTATTGTGACTTCAGAGGAAGGAGGTATCTTAAGTCTGTGATCTTAAGCCCATGCAGGACTGCAACCTCCACAGGGCTGCCCAGTGTTTTTGCATTTTGCATTTGTCAGATGGACTTCTGGTGAGATTTTGTGGGGAGAAAGTATTCTGTGATCCCAAGACTAAAATTCCAATGCTTTTACTGCTTTGCTAATGATTTGAGAAACCCATCAGTACCTCTGAGCTGCTAGGGACAGGTAGAAGACCATTCTGGGAAGTTTGATAGTGACAAACTTGATAATCCCCCTGGCTTTGTGCTGGTGTCCTCTGTGGTCTTTTCTTCTGTGGTACGATCTGGTTAGTTCTTCTCTATTCTTTCCATGGGTTTTTGTTAGCATTCTCCAAGCATCGGTCTTAAAATCATTTAAGTGGAACCCCAGAACATTCAGACTGTTTTAGCCATTGCTTCAATGGTGCTAAGCTGACTGTTTGGTATCATTGCTGTGGATCTGTTTCCTTCCCAGAAGCCCCTGTCGAGGGGTCATGTTTTAGGCTGGGGCCTGTGAAATACGGTTCACTGTTTTCCTCAGCTTGGCATCAGATCCCAGTTGGCACCCATGTTCAAGGTTGTGAGTTAAGGGTTCAGGCATCAAAATGCAAAATGCAGCTGTTCTTTTCTGGCTTTGCCATCAGCAAACAATGGCCGCAACCAAGTCATTTTCCTTCTCTAGACTTCAGCCCCCCCCCCCCCCAAGGGAGGTGACACTGGATGTCTTTGGAGCTCTTTTGGCTCAATATCCAAAGATCCCTTGTAAGTGCCTTCCCCGCAACAGTGGGAAATGTTCAGTTCCAAGAGGAAGAGGCCGGTTCCACCCATAGAGCTCCCTTTACTGTTGTTCCTGGGATGAGAGGCACAAGACCCCACCTCACTGTATCAGGATGAAACCAGTTATTGAAGAAGGTCCGTCAGTTTATTGGGGAATCTTACTGGGAAAAAGAACTTTGATCATGATGAATAGCTTTGTCACCCCGTTCTGCCCCTGGCCAATTCCTAGAACACAGTCCCAGTGGCAAACCCTTTGGTGGCAGATTGGTCCCTTCTTATAGAGGGAAGAGGCCATCCCTTCCAGTGCCCGCTGTTTCATGCTAACTCTTCTTGCTCCAATTGCAACACAGGGCTCAGAGCACTGGGTATTTATAGAAAGAGTATACACTAGGCCAGAAGAACTTGGCCTCCTAACAATGGCCACCACACAACGGGAAGGAAGTGAGGCAGGCCTCGCTGAGATCCTTGCTGATGGCAGACTCTCCAAGGTAGACATTCTGGTGGACAAGTTCAAAGTTGAAGTGGCCACAGAAGAAACAGTGGGAGTCGGAAGAGCAAGTACTCATCAGCAAGGGAAGATGATTGCAAGTCCAGGAGAGTTTGAGACAATGAGAGAGGAAGGCCCATGTGTCAAGGGAGGTACCCGAGAGACCGCTCGAGCTGCAGGCTACGCATCAGCAGACAAGCTTCCTGAGGGCTCCAAGCCCAAGATCAGGAGCCACCGCGTCTCAGATGGTCAGCTAGAGAGCCCAGCAGAGCCTACTAAGGGGCTGGAGGGGCTCCAGACTTGGGGAAGACCTACAGCTCCAGGAACTGGGCCACTGCAGGCAGAAGTTCTTTCTCCTGCATCAGACAAAGGACTCCAGTCTTTCCTGTTAGATCCAGCCCAGGCAGAAGCCAGAGCCGACTCCAGCGATGAAACTGATACCTCCTTCGCAGAGAGGAGCTTCTACCTAAACTATGGAGAGAAAGACGCTGAAGAAGTTCTCCCTCTACCCTCAGAGGACAGAGAAGAGCACCTGCATGCCCCTCCTGGAGATGGGACCTGGTTGGAGCTGGCAGGCGAGCACACGGAGCACTGGGAGCTGAAATCCTCAGCCCCAAGGGGTTCTGCCCCAGGTTCCAGCTGGAATAAAGATGAAGCCCATATGACTTCCTCCGAGGAAGAAAGCTGGTCCTCCAGGGACCGTGGGAGGCCTGGTGACCTACAGGAAGCTGTTGTGGGGCAGATTTTTGCAGAGGCCTGGGAAAGAGCAAGGCTGGAAGGAGAGCTGACCTACCCAATGGCCAGGGCAGCTGAAGATGAAGAGGCCCCCATGAGTATAGACCGGATGGAAGAGACTGAGAGAAGTCCCCCAGCAAGACAGAAGCACCCCCCTGGTGGAGGAGGAGGGGTGCACCTAGATGCCCAGGCCTGTGCCCTTCTGAGGACCATTCCTCCTCATGTTAGGAAACCAGTCAGGCGAGACCAAAGCAACTTTCTGCCCAACGAGAAGAGGACAGTTTCCGCTCAGGCTGTAGAACCCATGGCAGAGGACAGGGAGGCAATCATCCCGCTGCCAGCCTCCTCTGGTCACATTGATGTTCTGGCAGCTGTGAAGGACACTTCCCAAAGCCCAGTCTCTCCTGGGTCAGGGAAGCCTTCAGAGTTTGGGGATCCTTTTGGAGATCAGTTCCCCATAATTTGCAAACATATCCATCTTTCTGAAGAGAGCCCTATGCCCAAGGACACACGAGGTGAACGCAAAGCACCTCCAGTTGCCAGCAAGAAGCCCAGAGTTGTCCCTGAAGGAACTGAGGGGCCTGCAGTTCCGGGGTTTGTGTTCCCTTCAGGAAAGCAAAAGGAGACTTCCCTCCAGGCTGGGGACCAAGGGGATTCCCAGGAAGATATTAGCAAGACCTCAGTGGCTAACAAGATTCGGATATTTGAGACCCATGGAGTTGAGTCGTGCCGAGCCAGTCAGGGTGAAATGAGGGCCCTTCCACATGAGCTGCCTTCGGAGGCTTCCCCAGGGCAGGGAGAACATCAGAAAAATAAGCTTCTAGACTCGGGTTTTGTTCAACTCCAGCCCCCTGGGGACTTGGCCAGCTCCAAACTAACGCCTTCTTCTGTTACACCTCTGGCTACCCAGCACTATGGGGAGGGCTCTTCTGCTACCTCCCACAAGGAAAGATACACAGAACCAGAGCTCCTGTCCCCTGACTCAGGCTGTGAAACCACGCTGGAGGAAGCTACCGGGGTAACTGGCCATGTGAGCCCCCACCCCCAACCAAGTCCCCACTTGTGGAAACTGACCGCATGCTCTGTAGCTCTTAGAGGCATGTTTTGGTGGCACCTGGTCATTCCTGCAATGACGCTGCTTGTTCATCCCTAGAAGGTTTTCTCCTACATAGCCCTGAGATAGCCCAGGCTGAAAGATGGGGCCCTTTGCTTAGCCCTTGTTAGCTTGTTTGATTCCCCCAGACTTTGGTGTGACCTTGTGTCCAGAAGGTCACACAGCAACCACAGAGAAGGTACCACCAACAGTAGTAAATCACGTATCTGCTTTGCCTTGCTCGTCTCACCTGCTAAATTCCTCCCTATCTTGCTTGGCTTATCCGGTGATCTTTCTTCATCCTTTCCCGTCCCTGGTACCCTGCCTTGTGGAAGCTGACAGTCCAGAGGTTGCCTCCACTCTACTTCCCTCTCTAGTTTCTTTCTGCCTCCTTAAGACTAACTGTCTTCTCTAATCCAGAACAAATCCGGAGATGCGGGCAGGGAAGAGAAGAGCTTCTTCAGCCGCTTAGCACCAAACACCCCTGGGAAGGGGGGGCGCCTGAGATTCGCCAGCCCTCCGGGCCCTCAGGTCTCTACAGTCCCGCTGTGCCTCGATGACTTGTTCATCTTCATCCGGCTGGGATGCTTCATTCCCTAGATTCCCACCTGCTCAAGTAGCCAATCCCCTGTGGCTGTTCACACTCTGGCTTGTCTAGAATGTTTTCCTCACACCTCTCAACCTTCCAGAACCTGGCCAACTGGAGGCTGGTTCACAAATGAATCTCTGAAGCATCCTGAACCTCCAGAGCCCGGAGCTGAGTTTTTTCAAAACATTTTGTGGGTGTTAGATTGGTCTTTAAAAAAAAAAGTCGCAAACTAAGACAAAGAAATAAGCAAGCAAATAAACAAAGCCGTGTGTTGTTTAATCCCTGACAGGCCAGTTGAGAGGTATGTATTTAGGACAAAGTTTGCTGGTTCTCCTTGGGCATTCCCTTGGCCTGCTGTCGTCAATTACACTGATGGGGCCAGAACTTCTCCATGGTTGCCGTAGAGTTCAAAGTGATACTGAACTCCCTTGGAGCTAGAATTTCTCCTCTCTCTGGTTGATGCTGGCCCTCCCCCCAGAGACTCAGTGCAATTGACAGGCTGCTGACTTCTGTGTTCCTCGAGCTCCCAGCTTCAGCCTCTTTGCCTCCTCTCCTGAATTCCTCTGAATCCCTGCCCTCCTTCCTCAGTTTACCTCTCAATGCCTCCTGCACGGATGGTCCTGTGGTCCAGGCCTCCATCCCTGCCTTTCGCACAGTGCTGCTTCTGATAGGCTTTCAGATCCTAGCCTTGGAGGGGGCCTCCTGTCCAGAGCTCGCTAGAAGGATGCCAGCTTGCTTTGCCGTCCTTGCGAGACCCTCCAAAGGAGCATCCCCTCTCTGAGAAGTTTTTGTTTTATTTTGTTTTGGTGCTAGATTCCAAGGAAACCTTCCTGGGGCGTGTTTTTCATTTCCTGACCTGCTCTTCCATTTGAGAACATCATTGCAGCCTTGAGATTTCTTCTGACATTCACTATCTTGACCTCTCTCTCTCTCCCCACCCCATATTCCTATTCCCTTGGTTTTATCTGGCCATAGAGAGCTGGGCTGAGGGAGGGCTCGGAGGAGAAAGTCAAACCACCACGTCCTCGTGCCCCAGAGAGTGACACAGGAGATGAGGACCAGGACCAGGAGAGGGATGCGGTCTTCTTGAAGGACAACCACCTGGCCATCGAACGCAAGTGCTCCAGCATAACGGTCAGCTCCACATCCAGCCTGGAGGCTGAGGTGGACTTCACAGTTATTGGTGACTACCACGGCAGCGCTTTTGAAGACTTCTCCCGAAGCCTCCCCGAGCTCGACCGGGATAAGAGCGACTCTGAGACCGAAGGCCTGGTGTTCTCCCGGGATCTCAAGGGGCCCTCCAGTCAAGAGGATGAGTCTGGGGGCATCGAAGACAGCCCAGATCGAGGGGCCTGCTCCACCCCAGAAATGCCCCAGTTTGAGGTACAGTGGAGCTTCGTGGAGATCCAGTCCAACAGGGCACTGCATGTTCAGAGGGCCCTGGGCCACGAGAAGACCAGCCATCAGCTGCAGCCTGAAGCTCTGTCTGGTGTTGCATGACTGCCCCTCCGTAGAACAGCATGGTTCTGCGACCGCATGTTTGCTGTGTCGGTTCACCCCTAACACACGCCCCATGATGTTTTAACCCTGTGACCCCATCACTTGCTGAGGTCAAGTGATGCCAGTCTTACTGACGACTCCTTGGCCCCCTGCCCGTGTTGCATGGCACCTGCAGAGAGCATGTGTCTGTGGACTCTCGAGGCTCCCACAGCTGGTCTGAGACCTGAGTGGTTTCTCTTGATTCAGGCCAGGGCTCGTTTCACCGGGGCCTGCAGAAGAGGCCATTATTTAAACCCACCAGGTCCTGAGACCTCGGTGTGGAGTGGGCACTCCAGGAAAAGAGAAGACACAGCCTTTGGGGAGGTTGCAGGGCCAGCATCTGGGCTTCTCTGCTTTGAGACCCCTTGGTTTTCAGAAACTCATCCTCGCCCTTTACCTCTAGCTGAGCCAGCCCGCCCTCCCTCCCTCCCTCCCTTCCTCTGTCCCTCCCTCCATCCTTCCCTCCCCCCTCCCTCCCCCCCTTTTCCCTTCTTCCCAGGTGGTGATCACCAGCTCGTCCATCCAGGACTCTTGCTCGATGCTCTAGGTAGACCTGTCATTCCTTTCTGTGCCCCCTTACAGTGATCCAGGATGGAACTCACACATCCCTTCTCCATGCTCTTCTGGCCACCCCAGGTGGCGGTACTGTCCCCACCACATCCTGCTGCGCCCTGCCATGCTTTGGCTCTAATGTTTCCCCAGCACAGTCAGGACAGTGGCGGGTGGCTCTGCCCTCCCGCCAGGTGCCAGCTGTTGTAATTCTGGCTCACACTCAGCACTAAGGGATGATTAATTGGATGAGTGGCTAGATCACAGGATTCTGGAAGAATCCCTCCTTTCTCCCTCTTCTTTCCAACTACATGACAAGCTAGGTTCCATTCATCAAGCCTGCAGTGTGTATAGCCATGAACTAGGCCTAGGAGAAGACTCCAAAGAAACTGGTCATGTGGCCTGAGACACATAGAGTCCGGTGTGTAAGCTGGTGTCCCTGGGCCGCATGAGGCCAACTGGTGTGTTTTCTCTGGCTTTAATTTAAAAATCACAACACACATTTCCTTATAAAATAAATAAATAAATGGGTATAGCAGACAGACAGACAGACAGACAGACAGAGCAGAGGCTGTGCTAAAAGCCAAACCTGAGCGGAATGGCACATGCTTTCCGTTTCTCTCGGCCAACAAACCTGCTCACCAGTTTCCATCACTGCATGGCCCCTGGATATTTCCACGTATGTAGTTCTTGCTTTGAACAGTGGTTACCTGAAGTGCCAAAGAGGTGGAGGCAATATGTGTGGAAGAAATCTCTGAGCACAGAGTTTAGCCATCCTTTAGTACAGCCTCAGAAAGACATGCAGCCCCTGGGGCACGAGGTCAGGCTTTCTTCGTGCTGGGAGTGGCTCTGGCTCCTCCTGCATCCCAGTTGCCTGTGAACAGGAGTTGTGTCTGGTCTTGAGTTTTCAAGTGTCCCCTTCATGTCCCTGTAGTCCGTGAAAGCAGAAACCATGACCGTCAGCAGTCTGGCCATCAGAAAGAAGATCGAGCCAGAGGCCATGCTGCAGAGCCGAGTCTCCGCTGCAGACAGCACCCAGGTAACCTGTGCCTCCTCTGTAGCCTGACGTGGGGATTGGGCATTTGAGGGAAGGTCCTCAGTAAATGGCCAAGTCCTTTGGTCAACCTTTTCCTTCCCTCATCCTCCCTGAGGTCTGAGGTGGGAATGGTGGGGAAAGACTGTGCTTCTTAAAACCCAGTGTCCCCATCTGTAAATGAGGGTGATCCTGCCTCCTTCCTCCTGGGAGTGTTCAGCACTCAATGGTGGCTTGACAGGTGTGGAGAGTTTCTACCCCAGGGTGGCTTCCGGGAGAGAAAAGGAGAAATCTCAATCGCTGTTCGGTCAGAACAGCTCGCCTGGGTCATTTCTTATGATGGAGGTGCCACATTAGATTGGCAAAATGAACAAACCGAGGTCAAATGACTAGAGGTGTCTGTGTTAGCGAGTCAAAGCTCACTTGCACCCCGGGACAGCTGGCCTGCCTAGACACAGCCCACAACTTAATGCACACTTTCCGTGTATCCTCTGTGGGTCTTTAGAGTTGAAGGCTCATAGAGCCGAGTTTGTGGGTTTGGGAGATTGCCCCTAATTTTTCTTGCCCAGAAGGGCTACAGTGCTCAGTCCCTTCTCCTGGTGACCACTCTTTGTCTCGACTGCAAGAAGGACTGAGCAGATTGGTTGGTCATTGGCAGAGCCTTCCCCTGGCTTTCACACCCAGCACAAACAACCTGAAATGTGACACAGAGTAACACAAGTGACTGTCATCTCCAGCATCTTTTTGTCCTACTGTTCCAGCATGCGAACTAACGGCTGTACAGGTGTCTCGTGCCACAGAATATCATGAGCTGGGTCACCTTGGTCAACCCGCTTGTCTTCTCTGACTTGCTTTGTTTTCATCGCTTTTGTTTTAATGCAAAGTATAAAGAAACCCAAATGACCCCAAACTCCATAACCTGGCAGCTCTTTGTCATCAAAATGCCAAAGACTGAGTGACACCGTTTTTTATGCTGTCGCGGGGGGAGGGGGGGTAGGCGTATGCCAGCAGAGATGTTTATATCTGCTTCTATTTAAAATTATTAGATCCGAGTGGCCTCGCCTTACACCATACCCTTTGCTCTCAGGTAGTTTAGAACTTACTCATGTGCACCTCTCTGTGTCTCTGTCTCTCTGCCACTCCTGTCTCTCACCTCATGAGGACAGGGTTCCTACCAGCTACCCCAGGCTGGCCTCAGACTCCCTGTGCAGCTGAGGATGACCTTGAACTTTCGATCCTCTTGCTTCAGTCTCCCCTGTGCTGGGGTTACAGGTTACACCACCATATCCAGTTTGGTTGGTTTTTCTTTTTTAAAATGGGGCCTGGGAGTTGAACCCAAGCTTCGTGCATGCTAAGCAAGCACTCTACCAACTGTGCTACGACCCCAGCCCTGTGTCCACTAGTCCGAGTCCACTTAGGAAGTATGTCCTAACTTGTGTTTTCTCTCCCATAACTGAACCCTGTGGTATGTTTTATCTGGGGTAAAGTCTCCTCGTTCATGTTTCTTGGAGATCCTTGAAAAAGCACCAGTTTCTGTTGTAGTGTAAAACACCATGGCCAAAAGCACCGAGGAGGAAAGGGTTTATTTGGGTTCACAGCTCTCAGGTCATGATCCATCACTGAGGGAAGTCAAGGCAGGAATTTCAGGCAGGAACCTGGAGGTGGGAACCGAAGCAGAGGCCATGGAGGAGTGCTGCTTCCCGGTTGCTCCTCATGATTTGCTCAGTCTACTTTTCTTGTTTTGTTTGGTGTTGGTTTTTCAAGACAGGGTTTCTCTGTGTAACCCTGGCTGTCTTGGAATTAGCTCTGTAGAATCAAGCTGATTTTGAGCTCATAGAGATCTGCCTGCCTTTGTCTCCTGAGTGCTGGGATTAAAGGTGTGAACCACCACCACCCAGCTTCAGCCTTGTTCTAATACCATCCAGGACTAGCTGCCTAAGAATGATTCTGCCTCCAGTGATCTGGGTCCTCCCACATCAATCATTAGTCAAGAGAATGCCTGGCAGACTTGCCTTCAGGCCAGTCTTGTGGAGGCATATTCCCAATTGAGAATCCCTTTTCCCAAAACGACTCTAGCTTGTGTCAAGTTGGCATAAAACCAACCAACGTGCCATGTTAACTTCCCATGGGTTGCTGAATCAAAGCTTGGGTAGAATTAATCAACTTGGATGTGGTCACCCTTCCTTTGTTCAGTAGGACAGTGAAATGAACCCTTTGAAGAGCCTTGGTACCCTCTAAAGTGCTCTGTGACCACCCCCGGTACACGCCCCCACTCACGGAGCTTGTCACTTTGTAACTGGGACTGCCATAAGCCAGGTGACATAGTCTCTAATGCCTCCTCGTCTGCCTCGCAGGTTGATGGGGGTGCCCCCGTGGGGAAAGACTTCATGGTGACCCCTCCTTGCATCACCACAGAGACAGTCTCCACCACTATGGTAAGTGGGATCGGGCAGTTCCTCTCTCTGACCCACCCCTCATTCCCTGCAACAGCCAGAACTTGGCAGCTGTTTCAGGAAGATCTTAGCTGCCCTCATGGTGGTGAGACAGATGGCTGGATTCCTGTTGTCTGGTTCCTTGGCTGCTTTTGTACATAGTGTAATCAGTTTGAATAATGTGGGGAGTGAAGTTCCAGAGCCTCCGTTATCCGGGCCATCTCAGCCATGCAGGAGTAGAGGGAGGGTAGAATGGCCTGATTCTCAGCATGCAGGAATCTTGCAATACCAGGTGACTTTTACCTACAGGTAGACATTAGCCTGAAAGCCCCACCCCACCCCTATCCCGCCAGCAAACCCAAACCAGTCACCAGCAGTTTCAGAACACTTTCTCACTGTGACCAGTAGATGGCAGCAGTGAACCTGGGTTGGAAACGCAGATCTAAGGGACCTTGCAGATTTTGCTATTTATTTGCTCTCTAACCAGTAAAGTCCTTGGTTTCAAGTGTCCTCATCCGTAAAATAGGAGTCACCCCCCCTTCTATGTGGCTCACAGCTTCTTATGAGACTCTAATTCAGTGGTTCTCAACCTTCCTGATGCGTGACTCTTTAATACAGTTCCTCATGTTTTGCGACCCCCAAACCATAAAACTATTTAATTGCTGTAAACTGTAATAACTGTAATCTTTCTACTGTTATGATTTACAATGTAAATATCTGATATGCAGAATATCTAATATGTGACCCTTGTGGAGGTTGAGACCCACAGGCTGAGAACCACTACTCTACAGCCCTTAACAGTGAAATCGAACAGACAGTATTGTAATCACAGGTTGTGATGCCAGGCAGTCCCCAGAGACGTCTGACCTTTGGGTTATAAACTGTGGTATCCACTCTTCTTTCTTTGACATCCTTTACAAATGAGAAAACAATGAGTTCAGGGGTAAATAAAGGGATGAACCCAAGGTCACATGACCAATAAATACCAGTTTAGTCTCAGGCATTCTAACACCAGAAGTTTCGATTTCGTTGGCAGTTGCTCTGCTCTGCCCCTGTCCTGACCTGTGTGAACATCAGCTTTATGGGTCTGGGGCTGCAGAGTGTAGCAATGTCTGATCCAGATATTACTTGAGCTAGAGAGAATTGTTTTTGAATGGCTTCCCTTGTCTGACCCCTGACCTCCACCTAAGAAGATGGTTTCATTTAAGTCAGAGTTCTCAGCAGGTGGGTTGTTTTAAGTAATCAGTCTCTAGGATCAGTACATTTAAATCAGTCACCAGAGGGCACCATTTCCCTCGTGGGTCAATTCTTTCTCTCCAAACTGTTACTCTGAGGCATTGAGGTACTTGTAAGGCTACAATTAGATTCGTCTTCATGGTGAGTAGACAGCTACTCCATTCATTTCCTCATCCATCCATTCATCTGTCCATTTGTCCCGAAAACATTGATGAGTCTCTACTGTCTGCCTAGCCCAGGGACCCCGCCCTGCAGAGGCCCCACTGCCTACTAGGATTCTTTGTTCGGTTGTCATCAGAGTACCTGTCTGTACGTCCGTCTTGGGCACACAGTGATGAGCAAGGCCCAACCCTCACCATGGGCAAGTCACTGCACCTCCCAAACCCTTCACTTCCGCTTCTGTAAAGTGGGGTGGGAACAATACAGCGCGTGCCTTTAAGAGTTCCTGCGAGCATGAGCAAGTACCCTGTGCAAAGCCCCCAAGCACAGCCTGGCCTTGGTGTCCCCAGATGTCAGCTGCTGCTGTCTCTCCCTTCTGCCTTCATGGGACAGTGCGGCAGAGTTACCGTAGGGGCCACTGGGATGAAGCTATGAGTGGCGTCTCCGCTAGGAGGATCTAGGGAAGGTGTCACCTCGGCAGGGACAGGAGAGCAGTGAATGAAGGATGGGGTGAGCTGTGGTCACAGGAGAAGACTTCCGGCTGTGGAGAGCAGGCCTAAGGGCAGGGAGCACACGTGGCTGGTAGGTGTGTACAGAGGAGGAGGGGGCAGTGGGGAGGGCTGCAAAGAGGTCTGAATCAGAGCTTAAAGTGTTCCCAATGCCATGTAGGATGGTTTAAACTTTGTCCTGGAAGACAACAGGGCCATAGTGTTTCTAGAGTAGAAGCCTGTCATTAGCTGCGTGTGTTGGTTAGGTTATCAGCTTGTGTGAGTGCGGCCTGGACCTTTAATAAATAGTTATTGAACACCCACAATATGTGAGGTACTGTGAATCCAGTCCTGGAGGAAATAACATCTCTAACCCTGGAGCCCACGTTAGGCCAGAAAGAGAAGGTGGGAACCTGTTTGAGGGTTGCTGGTGTCCAGCAGGGGCACTGCCAGGGTTCAAGAAGGTAGGTGCCCCCAAGTTAGGGATTGAAGATCCTGGAGTAGGAAAGTGCAGTGTGCGGGCACTGGTAGGATGCCCAGGAGACAGGACGGACGGATGGGCTGGGGACAGTGTTTGCAGTGTGGTCCCAGGTGCTTGCAACAAAGGCATAGTCCCCCACCCTGCTCCAAAGCTCCTAATTCAGAAACTTGGGGATCCTAGGAGTCTGTGTTCACAAGCCCTCTCAGTGATACCCCTTAGGGTAGTGTGAGGGGAGTGTAATGCTTGTGTTAGGTTCAAGCAACCAGTTCTACTGCAGGTCTGACCAGTGTGAGACATCTGTAGGGTGTTTCCAGGGAAAGGCTCAGGAGATGATTGGTTTTGAAGATTTAGGGTTTAAGATCTGGGCAACAGGTAGGATAGGAGACTGTGGCACCAGAGAGGCAGAAGAAATCCCTGGGTATCTGCAGGTAGATGGAGGGGAGCCCTGAGGAGAGATGGGGGGTTGCCTTGCCCAGGGAGAGGAACTGCTTCCTTGAGTTGGGAGATGGTTCTGGCTATGAATACAGCCAGCACGGGACAGGGGAGCACCTAGGTTTTGAACAACCTGTGTCCCGCTTACTGGCTTCTGTTTCCACCATGAAGATGGAGAGGAGCCGTGGATGCTGGGCTCAGGACAAGAGGGAAGATAGAGAATCAGAAGCTGTGTGTGAGCGTAGTCTGAGAGACAGAAGGACCCAAAGGGAGCTGGTGTCTGTTGCCTAAGCGAGAGAAAGAAAACACTGCTAGAAATGGCCTCATGGTCTGGGACCCAAGATGTCGGGAATGCATCTCAGGATGGTGTGCCAAGTGACCTGGTCACCGGCAGTCAGGGCAAGAGCAGGTGTGGCAGAGGCTCCGTCCTCCCCCCATGCTGTGGCAGGAAGACAGCAGTCTAGGTCCTTGCCGTGCACAGACCAAGACTTGCCATTTAGCTGAGATGCTTATAACCAAGCTGAGCTGGAGACTAAGCAGACATGAGAGACAGCAAAAAAGACCCTCAGTGTCCCTTGGCCAGATACAGGACACCAAGTCCAGTGACAATTCCAGGGAACTCCAGCAGTTAGAATTTAGAATAAGGCCAGGGGAGCTGGCTCAAGAGTGACAGTTCCAAGGGCAGACTGGCGCGGACCACAAGCACCTAACAGCCTTGGAGGCTGCTCAGCTGGGAGTTAACTCCTGGTTCCACCACTGTCGTGCTGTAGGACGTTAACAAGCCACATACTGTGTGTCCCTTGCAGGATAGGACTGCCGCCAGGGATTGCCTGCAGTGGCTGCGAAGGTTAAATGAGTTACACGCATGCACGTACCTGGTAAATGCCCAGTGCCTGGCAGGTCCTGGGAAGTACCTACATGGTTCATCCACCTGCACTCCTGCATTTACCAACAGCTTAAGGGCTCCAGAGGAATAGACGAAGGTCCTTTTCCACAGACAGTAGGGAGGAAGTGGCTCTGCCTCAAAGTTCACAGCAGGTCCAGGACAAGAGCCTGGGCCACCCAACTCCTTTTAGGGCTTCCAGAGAGCAATACTGTATCCTGTTTGCCTTGGCATCCCGAATAGCAGGGATTCAGTAAATGTTTGCGGAGTGAGTGTGCAAGCGAGCATGCACATGTGTGTGGGATTGAGCAAGGGAGGACTGAATGGGTGCCTCAGCTCTCTGCTTCTGTGTTGCTTCTAAACCCTGTGGTGATGATGACCACACGGTCACATGCCCTGGCTCTCCTGGAGGCCTATTGACCTGAGACCTGGCCATCTGAGCACTATTGTCTCCCCAGGAGAACAGTCTCAAGTCCGGGAAGGGGGCAGCTGCCATGATCCCCGGCCCACAGACGGTGGCCACGGAAATCCGTTCTCTTTCACCGGTAAGTAGGCAGGACCAGCTCAGGCTAGGGGACTTGAAGCCGGGCATGCGGGCATGCAGCCGCAGCAAGTGCGGTGAGGTGCTCAGTACCATTCCAAATGCCCACATGCTCCCCAAGGTGCCCATCAGCATCCCCCCCCCCATGTAATCAAAGCATTATCATCAGGGCTGAGGGTAAACAGGACACACACACACACAGACACACACTGCTGTGTCA
Organism: Myodes glareolus; assembly: GCF_982192425.1. Classification (NCBI taxonomy): domain Eukaryota; kingdom Metazoa; phylum Chordata; class Mammalia; order Rodentia; family Cricetidae; genus Myodes; species Myodes glareolus. The sequence goes on along the minus strand of NC_142035.1, from coordinate 22,616,238 downwards.
GCTTATAAAGCAGGAAGAGCAGGGAGTTAGGAGTCCAGAGGCTTGGATTCTAGGCCGGACTCTGTTGGTGACTGCCCCACTGGTGGCCCCGAGTCTGTCATTAGAGGTCTTTTCTGATACTTTAATCCTCTGTTTGCTGTTCTCAATACCTAGTCCAGAGAGAGCATGTTCCTGCCTGTGACAGGACGAGGTCCTGGGGGCTCTGTCTGCTGTCTGGATCCATCTGGTCATTTTTCTAGGACTCTTCCATTCTAGGCCGTTGTTAGGACGCTGGGCTGTAGGGATTCATCTAAGAGTTACAGATGCCTGGGTTTGGGAATATTCTAGGTCTAGATGTGGAAAGAGTCTGGTATTGTATAAGAATGAATGGTTCAAAGCATCTTGGCATCCCTGCTTCACCTTCACGGGCCCCTGCTTCTCCCTGGGGAAGTTTCCCTAGCCCTGCCTGCCTTCAGAGCCCAGTGCCCTGACCTGACCCCCGGGGTGGGGGTGGTTATATTCTGCAGATCATCGGGAAAGATGTCCTCACCAGCACCTACGGCGCCACTGCGGAAACCCTCTCAACCTCCACCACCACCCATGTCACCAAAGTGAGTAGCAGCAGGCTCCCGGGCCCCAGTGGGCTTCAGGGCCCCAGCGGCTGTAGGTGGGAAGATCACTACCATGCTGACCCCTGGCTCCTCATTCTCTAAGGCTCACAGAGGGGACCTTGGCCAGTACTGGAGTGTGCTGCCCTGTGCTACTGTTGTCTGGGAGTAGGCCTTGCCCACGGCATTGGCAGCTAACCTATGGGATCAGATGTTCTCTCTAAACAATGATGTCTGCATCTTACAGGCCTTGAGAGCCAGGAGAGTTCAGAAGAGAGATGTGCAGGAAGCTCCCCAAAGTCAAGCAGTGTCATTTGGAAAAAGCTGTGGTTTGCCAGGCCTGGTAGTACAAGTCTCCAGTCCCAGCTACTTAGAAAGCTGATGTGGGACTGAACGTCCAGGACAGCCTGGGCTACTTAATGGGATCCTGTTTCAAAGCAGAAAGTAGAGAGGACTGGAGCTATTTCCCAATGGTAGAGTCTTTGCCTAGCAGAGGTTCTCTCCTTATCCGTCATTGTCCTGTCCTCCCGCTCCCTGCTGGCCCACCCACCCAGAACAAGAGAGAGAAGAGAATAGAGTTTGAGTAGGGTCTTGGGACTCTCTGCAGAACACCTGAGGGTATAGCAGCCAGGAGGCGTGCTATGCTAGCAGGAGGGGCAGAGACACTGGGTGTTTACCTCTTCATTAAGCAAATGCTAAGTGACTATCAACCTTACTGGACTTCCAGCCTGCTGGAGTGTTTGTAGGAAACCAGGAAGCAGTGTGTAGAAAGGGGACTGGGAAATTAAGATGCACTTGGAGCAGGAAGTGCAGAATGGGGGCAGACAAGATAGGCACCAGATACTGGGCCTGATTTGATCATGCAGGATCTTAGTCACGAGGAAATTTAACTTAGGTAGTGACTCAGTGGAGATAGGCTCCCTAGAGCTGGGAGTGAAAGGTGGCTGGGCTGTCTGATAGGTGTGGGGAGGTAGAGGAAGAAGAACTAAGGCCTGGGCTTGAGGGCTTGGACCAAAGGAGAGTTGGAAGAGAACAGGACAGAGGAGGGAGGCATTCCTAGGGGCTATCAGCTGTGACAGCCAGGGAACGAGGAAGGGTTGAGAAGGAGGCCGCAGCAAGTGCACAGCTGAGCCGCCAGGGAGAAAGGGAGAGGTCCAGCCATGACTAGAAGCCTGAGGAGCCAGGCTGAGCCCTGGGGATTGAGTTGAAGGTCCAGCTGACCCCACAGAAGGGAAAGTCTGATTGGTAACACTCGCCTGCAACTTTGTAGCATTGTCACATCTCCCAGGAAGCGACCTCTCAAAACACCTGAGAGAAGCACATGGGCTTTATGGGAATGCCTCACACCGCACACCCCACAATGTGTGCCTTAGGAAACTCTCCTCTGTACCTCACCACTCAGGGGCCCCTTTGGTTCACCCTTGCCTACCTCCAGCTAGGCTTTTCCTGGGTCACATCCTCCTTGGACATGCCAAACAGTTAGGCCCCACCCCATCCTCTGCTTCTAAGCCCCACTCCTTGAGAAAACAGGAGAGGTAATAAAGTATCTTCATAGGATTGTTCCAAGTCTTTTAAGGTAGAATCTCGTCTCCAGGTCATTTAAGGTAGAACCTTGTCACCATTCACATTCCATTCATGTGCTCATTCAACAGATTCAGCACTGCCAGGTCAGGTGGGGAAAGGTGCGGGGTGAAGGGACACTGTGGTGATCAAAGTACAAGCCCCCCTCTCCAGGTCTTGAAGTCTGGAGAGGTGAGCAAGGCCATGTGCACATAGGTCAGCACCATGCAGAGGCCCAAACCATGAGAGATATAGACTCAGTGCTTGGGGAAGGCCGGGACGGGATGCTTTGGGACCCTGCCAACCAAGGAGCAGCGTCTGAGCTGGGTGTGGGAGACATCAATGGGACACTTCGAGAGCTGGGGAGTGATGACAACCTGAAGTCCTCAAACTAGAAGAGAATGCCAAGGAAGGCAGGAAAGGTGGTTGACTGAGGCTGACGTGTGTAGGTCTGTCACAGCTCACCTAAGCGGAACCTCGCCTTTCTCTCCCCTGCCCTCTCCTTCTCTCCCCACAGACTGTGAAAGGAGGGTTTTCTGAGACAAGGATCGAGAAGCGAATCATCATTACTGGGGACGAAGATGTCGATCAAGACCAGGTACAGGGCTTGGAGGCGGGGAAGTATTTTCAGGGCACAGCCCAGTATCCAGCATCTGTAATGGTGACCTATGGGGGGCTACCCTTCTGAGCAGAGAAGGTGTCCACCCCTTGCTGACCTCCAAGAAGGGGCATTGGATGGAGACCAGAAGATTCCAACTCTAGTCTTGTCCTCTGTTTATCTTGGCCCCTCCTGGGCCTCAGTTTTCCCCAGCTATGCAGTAGGGGCTTGTGTTCAGTTTCTCTCATAGGCACTATTCTGTGGTGCCTCACTATGCTTTTCTGCCCACCAGGCCCTGGCTTTGGCGATCAAGGAAGCCAAACTACAGCATCCAGACATGCTGGTAACCAAAGCTGTTGTCTACAGAGAAACAGACCCATCCCCGGAGGAGAGGGACAAGAAGCCACAGGTACAGGTCTGGAGCTCAGCATGTGGGAGGGAGGAGGAAGCAGTAAAAAGATTCTTGGAAGCCAGATGGTGGTGATGCACACCTTTAATCCCAGTACTTAGGAGGCAGAGGCGAGTGGATCTCTGAGTTTAAGGCCAGCCTGGTCTACAGAGTGAGATCCAGGACAGCCTGGGCTATGCAGAGAAATGCTGTCTCTGAAAAAAAGAAAGAAAGGAAGGAAGGAAGGAAGGAAGGAAGGAAGGAAGGAAGGAAGGAAGGAAGAAAGAAAGAAAGAAAGAAAGAAAGAAAGAAAGAAAGAAAGAAAAGGAAATTCTTGGAGAGTCACTCTTTCTGGGCTACAATGCAGGACAAATGGTAGCTAGGAAAACTGATTGCTGTGTGTTTAAAGGCAAGTGGCTAAAGTAACTAATTTCCTTTATCTTCCTTCTTTTGTACCCATCACCCTGTTCCCCTGCTTCTGGCACCCAGGAATCCTGACCTCTGTGAAGAGATGCTGGCATGTCTGGTCCAACCCAAGCCAGAGAACCATTAAGAAGGGGCCTTCATTCTGGATTCTCCGACAACACCAACATCCCAGCTGCGACGTACTGTCACTGATGAGAGACTGGGAAGGGAAAGCATATATATATAGATATATAGAGATATAGATATATATATAGGAAACACCGCGTCCTTGCACTGCTCTGGGGCTGGCGGAGCTGTCAGCTGATGGCAACAACCGACATCTGCAGCAACCTTCATTTCCTTTGCAGACAAATTGAATTGGTGGGAATTTTTTTTCCAGGAAAATATGTAACAATCATAATCTCTTGTTCCCTGGCCCCTTTCTCCTGCCAAACTACAAAAGCAGACCATGATGATTGTAGATGTCCCCTCGAACCTCGGCTGCACACACTCCAGGACGGGCAAGCACCCCGTTTGTTCTTCCCAGCTTCTGTTGCTCCCCCTAATGTGAAGGAGGAGAAAAATAAGATCACGTAGCCAAGCAAGAGAAGTCACAGCCGCAAGACACGCACAGTCCACTGTTTTCCAAGAAAAAAGAATGGAAGTCTCCCACTGGGAGGAGGAGGGGGAGGACCACTCGATTGTTATTTCCGGGTCTTGACACTGGGCTGCGGCATCCACTCTCTGTCCTTCTGCCCTCCCCACTTCACCCTTGACTTCTGCTCATCTTGTCTCCATTTTCTGTCTCAGCTCCCTCCCGCCTCTCTCCCCGACCCTCCTCTTCTGTGTCCTGGTCCGGCCTGAGGGCCACTGCAGATGACTCTCATTGGAAGAAAAAGAGACTTCGAGAGCAAAAGGAAGCCATGGGAAGGGAAGTAGACATTGTGTTTCCGGTTTCTCATGATGGAGGTGCAGCTCATAGGAGATTGTATGACTGTGATTTTAAGTTATGTATATTACATGTAACAGGAAACAAATATTAAAATAAACTGTGCTGGTAAGTATGCAGCTGACATTTTCAAGTTATAATTACCTGACTGTGATGTATCCCAAGGTTCCTAGATCTTGCCAAACTGGCCCAGACGAGGACACTGGACTCTGGGTGTGGCCAGCTCCCAGTAGGGCTGACAGATTCAGTGTAGTGAAACTGTGTGTGGTGTTTGTAACTGGGTGATTGGTGGGGAGACTGGGGGGCCCTCCATGAGAGGTGAAGGTTCGGCCAGAAGGAAACAACACAGATGTAGTCCCGAACACGCCAGGCCAAGATGCCTTCTCCCCCAGCAATAGCTGTCCGGGCCTGGGCTGTGCTCAGTCCTCTGCTGCTGAGGTGAAAGGTTAGTCCTCCTAGCTCTGGGGGGACTTGCCACGGCTTTCAGTCCTCTTTCTGTTTTACTGTGACCAGGGTCTTTGTTTTGGTTTGTATTCCGCCATGTCTTGCCCTGCTCTTCACCTCCTCGTCACCGTCAGTTCCTTCTCTTAAGGGAGGTGGTGCCCTGGCTGAGGTAGAAAACAGTCCCTCTTAACCTGGTTTTCTGAAATGCCCAGCCAGTCTTCCCCCTCTGCCTCTTCCATCGTGAATCGTGCTCTTTTTCCTGAGCTAAGGTAGCCATGATAAAGAGGCCATGAACACGGGAAAGGCCACGATAGGCCTCCTGCATGATAGGCCATACTGCATTGCCATAGGCCTCACCTATCCCAGAACGATAGCAGGTATGAGGAAGTGTTGCCTACTGGCTTCATCTGCCTTAGACTCGGGCTTGTAAGACCTCTGTCAGTCGGTAGCCAAGCTCAGAAATGGCCTTGAGATGACAGGAGCCCTTGGGGGAAAACCCGGCCACCAACTTGGCATTGCACTCTGGCATATGCAGACTCCTGGCTTGCTTGCCACGAGCAGTGTCCCTTTCTGAAGGAAATATCCTACGGCAATCCCATTCCACTCCTAGTCCTGCTAAGGCAGTTCATACATTTATTCAACGAATGTTTATGAGTTGCTTGTTTGTGCCAGGCTCTGTTTTTAAGGTGGAAGGAGAAGCATGTGGTGGGGGAGAGGAACCTGGGATGCCACCGGACAAACCTGTCCCTAACCATAGCTGGCTTGTTTCAAAACACGCCTCCACTCCCTCCGTCTGATCAGACATTACCTGGAGTGTCTCTCAGGGGGCCCGGGCTAGATGCGCCCTCTTTGCCTGCTTATTAGTTATTCCTACGATGGACACCTTCCCTACTTACAGGTGCTGGCCTGACACAGGGCAAGAAGCTAGAGCAGCTTTTCTCTGTGGCCGCTGAGAAGTAGAGCCAGGCTTTTTAGACAGCAGAGTCAGCCATATGCCCTGGTGCAGGCTGGTAGACCCACTCCACTCCAGTGTGACAAAGCATTCTCTCTGCTCCGGGATCTTTGTTCATTCTTGGTGGAGAAGCCACAGAACCTCCTGCCTGCCCTTTAGAACCTGCAAGCTCCTGCTGTTTCTGAGCCAAGAGCAGGAATGGCTGTGTCCCCTTGGAATTGGGCTCAGGCCTCCCCTGCCTCTGCAGGGGCTCCATGGCCTGCTTGCACTGGACGCACATACCTCAGAGGGAGGGTCTTTGTTCAGAGGGTTGCACCTGCCCTGAATGTGGGCTACAGGGCAAGGAGAAAATGACCCGCTTAGCTTGTGGGGTGTTAGAATTTAGGGAGATACTCGCTCCATGGGTGTTCTGACCTTCTTCCCCCAGAGAGGTGGTCAGCTCCCTGCCCAGGGAGGAGGGGACCTGCAGAGCTCAAATTTAGGAAACTGTGTCCTCCCGTCCTCCACTCCATAGAGAATAAGGATGTTGTCTTGTCTGTCTTCAGCCTATTTTTTTTCTTTTTGCCTTTTTTTTTGGTGTGTGTGTGTGTGTGTCTCATCTCTATCCAGTAGGCCAGGTAACAGAGTGGGGAAAGTCTCAGAGAGCAGTCAGAGTTCTGGGTGACCGTATAGATGCAGCTCCTAACTTACCACGTGACACCGAGCTACTTCATCCCACCTAACTAAAGGAGTAGGGTAAACTAGTTGCACCTAACTAAATGAGCAGGGTAAACTAGTTGATCCCTGAGCCTTTTCCCACTCTGTGTTTCATGCACCTTTATTTTCCCGACTTTTGCTTTCTGTGGATCTGTTCCATGTGAAGGTACAGGAAGTGCCAGGACCTGTTTCAGTTTTTGAATCCTGCAAGCACATACCAAGACTGGCCTGAGATTGCATGAGCAACATCACTCTAAATATATATATTTTTTTTTTCAAAAAGCACCTTACCAACCAACTGCAATGCTGTCGTGTTCCTTTTTATTCAGTCCCCTCTCTCCTCTCTTGTCCCCACGCTCCCCCACCTCAGTGCTCCGTGCTGTATGCGTGTGCTCTCTGTTCTTGTATACTCAATAAAAGTGAAATAAATGTGTTTGATGCTGAACCATGGACTCCCTCAGCCTCCCTTATCTCCCTCCTTTCTCTCTCCTCTCTGACCTCGGATGCTGGTACAAGTTGATATAGAACAGGAGTGGAGACATCCCAATGTAGAACACATTTTTTGTTTTGTTTTTGAGACAGGAATTGTTTTGTTTCTGAGACAGCATCTCATCATGTAGCCCTAGCCTGGAACTCAGAGATTCTCCTACTTCTACCGTTCTAGTGCTGAGATTAAAGTCATGCATCCAGCCAGGCTCTAATGTAGAACAATTTTAATCAACAAAGTCTGGAGTTCCTACTGTGACCCAGGCCTTGGCTTAGGCTCTATGGGCTCAACGGCACACAGGGCAAAATCCTTACTGGTCGAGGGCTTTCTATCCAGTGGAGGAAACAGTGAGACAGGAAAGACAGGTTAGAGAGATCAGCTCTAGGAAGGAAACGCGGAGGAAGCAGTGGCGGCCATTTTAACAAGGCCAAAGTTGAGAGTGTAGCTTAGTGTGTGCTTAGCATGTGTGAGGCTCTGTGTGTGATCCCCAACACCACAAAGGGGGAAACCGGTTAGCCAGTTAAGGACCTCCCTAAGGAAGTCATTTTTGAGCTTAATAAAGAGAAAGACCCAGTGAGGTGAAAACCTTGAATAAGAACTTTCTATGCAGAGGGCACAGTAAGTATGTGGGTCCCAGGACCTGGAGCCGGGAGGTGTAGCATGATCCATCCGAAAGAAAATCAAACCCCCTCTATGGGAGCCTTGTAAAACAACATGCCCACAATCTTGCCACGTGCTTCATGTTGTCATACCACCCTTATTGACTTAACTTTTCTTTAACTCACTTGGGAAACATTTAAGAAAGGAAATTAGGGGACTGCTGAGATGGCTCAGCAGATAAAGACTTAGCTAAAGCACTTACCATCAAGACTGACGATCTGAGTTCGATCCCCCAGCCCCTCATGGTGGAAGGAGAGGTCTGAGTCCTGCGGGTTGTCCTCTGATCTTTACATGCACATCATGGCACACGTGCTTCCCCAGACAGACAGACAGACAGACAGACACAGACACACACACACACACACACACACACACACCATAAAATGTTAAAAAATAAAAACAAAAATGGAGCTAGGGATGTAGCTTGCCTAGCATGCACTAGGCTTTAGGTTCAACCCAACAGTACTGCGAAAATTAATAACTTTAAAAATTCCAAAAGTAAATAACTAGTGCCACTTGCCAAAGAAAAGCACATCCACAGAAATAAATGGAAAGGGCTGGGGTGTATAGTGAGTATGCTGGGGGTGGGGTGGGAGTGGTATAGAACTAGCCTGGGATGCACACAGCCTACCCCTAAAAGAAAGCAATGAATAAAGATTAAAATTAAAACCATAATTATGTAAAATCTAAATTCCCTTGGATCACTTAGGGTACACATTTTACATTTTCTGTTTTATCCTGTCAAGAAAAGTACCCAGGTCACCATTCTATATCTCTTCAAATCTCACAAAACAAGTCTGTTTTGTTTTGTTTTTCAAGACAGGGTTTGTTTGTGTAGCACTGGCTGTCCTGGAACTCACTCTGTAGACCAGGTTGACCTCAATCTCAGAGATTAGCTTGCCTCTGCCTCCTGGGTTCTGGGATTAAAGGTGTGCCCCAACACTGCCCAGCCAAAACAAGTCTTTTTTGAGTTGAAGATATCTGTACATACCATCCTAAATACTTTTTTAAACCTACATTCTGAACAGCCTGTCATTCCAGATACGATTACTGCTTTTCTCTGTAAAGCCAGTTCACTAAATGACGCAAAGGCTACACAGTGACAAGAACCCACTCTTCTCCAGAGGCCTGTTGGCTGTGAGAGGTAACAACCACAAGGAGCTCGGTGAAAGTTTTCCAGACCTTTCCGTGTAGGTTTCTTTTAATGAGCAATTACTTTTAGAATCCTTTTAGAATAGGACTTAGTTTACAAACATTAGCACTCCGTGCCACCTGGACCTGGAAAACTAGTTTCTCTGCTTCCAGGGAAATACTGGGATAGTTTAAATCCTTGTTTTTCTCAGTTTGGGTTGAAGAGGGTAATGAAGCAATTTCTAGACACATTTTTTTGGTCACGGTTGTCTAGTGTTCTATGAATTGGAGCCTGGGTTTGCTGCCTAACTTCTTCCAAAGCACAGAACAGCTTTCTTCAATTAAGAATTACCTGGCCCCAGATGCCCATGGTGCCAAAGTTGAGAAATTGTGATTTGGATGAACATAGTTCACAAAGCTGGATTCCCAGCCATCATCTTTGTATCACACAACTCTTGTTGTTAAATGCCCCAAGTCTCTGAAAAGATGCTGAAGCCATCTGAAACAGGAAGCCCAGAGACAACACCACAGAGCTCAGCTCTGAAGATGTCAGTGGAGAGGGGAGGGGAGGGGAGGGGAGGGGACTGACAGGGCCGGTTGAGATTGATGTGCCTGACGGTGAACATCGCCTCTGGGAAACCTTGTGGCAGCTCAATGTGATTAAACCATGATTGCCCCATCTAGCCTGATCTGCGATGATTCAATCTCCTAAGAGATGAATTGTGAAGTTGTGAGAGGGACATATTGATGGCTTCAGCTGTCACTGGGGAAGTATGACAGACAAGGAACAGCAGCACAGGGACCAGAACTCCAGCTAAATCATGTTTTACACCCTGGTCCCGCACTCTCCGGGTCTAGGCCCCTCTTTGAACCTCACCGTTCTCTTTTATTGATTGAAAATGCCAATTACCAAATTTTCATCCCCATCCTGTGTCATTCTTCTCTCTTAGAATTGCAGCACCAGCAAGAAGACACATTTAGCAGCAAGGGGGACTCGTTCTTGGTTAGGAACAGAAATAGGAGATAAATCAACCTCTTGACCAATTGGGGCTGAGAAGATGCAGATATGGTGCAAAAGAAATGAGGCCAGTAAAGGGGTCAGGGGACTCCTAATCTTTCCAGGAATGGCAGGCGGTTTCCAGGAATTTGTGCATGCTTTTGTGGTTCCTTTTAGTTGACGACTGCCATAGTGCCGGAGTATGCCACTTAAAAGGCAGACAGGTGACAATGAAGTTAGAGGCGATTTTTCTTTTGCTCTCTCTGTCAGCCATCTTAAATTTCAACTTATTTTGATAAACTAACCTGAAGAGGAGATTGGAGGTCTTTAAAAATCCTGTCTTCAAAGATAAACAAGATCACAACAGGGTAGAAAATCAGGCAGATAAAGTCAGCAGTACAAGTTTAGGGAGGGTCACACACTGGCTATGGTTATGTAAAGGTTAGAAACAGTGTCCAAGTGGCGTACCCTATGAATTTTGGTGTCGTTAACTAGCTCTCTCCATCACATAAGTCAATTCTTTGTAATACATGACATATATCTCCTAATGGCTCTGGGACCTAGCACAAGGCCAGACGCACAAATGGTCATTTACTATACCACATTATTAGTAGTAGGTAATTAATACACAGTATATCTAAGATAACTAGCTATGGACTAGGTTCTAAAGAAATGGTGAAGAAAAAGACAGGCAGGTTTCCTTACTCAGTGCACATTTATAGGTTGCCTGTGATATTCTGTTAGACCTACAAGACAGACAGATTGCTGTGGTGGCTGTTGAAGTAACTGGTTCTCCCTTCAGGCAACAGTCTTGGTTTCTGAAACTCTTATCTAGGGACGAGTGTGTCTAGAATCTGAGAGTGTGTGGAAACAGGGCATCTTTGACTCTGTGACTGGCATACTGATGTGGCTAAAGAGGGCCGACCATGACTGATCTCGCTCGTCTAACTGTGGCTACTAGGTGCCACCACCTGGACCATGCTTTGGTGCCCGTGGATGCTTGAGACCAAAGGACTGTGGCTGGTAAGTATGTTTCTGGAAGTGGAAGTGCATAGTTTAATTAAAATTGTTATCCACAATTCAGGTGGTAAAGTGAAACACTAAGAAGAAAATCAGGGCTTTATCGGGAGGAACTGAAAGCACGGGCCAATTCTTCTGCATCCTGGGGCTCCGCCGGACCACTTTTTCTGTAACACCTCTCCGGTGCCAAAGTCGCCGAACTTCCGACCCGTTTCTGTGGAGGCCGAGCGTGAGGCTTTGCGGTGAGTGTTGGCTCCTGGTACTTCTTTTGTCCTCGGGTTTCGTTGTGTGTGGCCAGGTCACCTCGCTTCTCCAATCAGAATCGCGGAGTGCATTTAATTAGGCCCCTGTCTCCGAGCCAGCCGAGTTTGTGGGTTTGTGGGCTGGTGTCTCAGGAGGCCTATCTCTCTGAAAACCTCACCGGGGACATCGTGGTCAGGCTTCCTGAGGCCCACGACGTAACTTTTTCTCCCTTTTAACTGTAGAGCTTGGAGACCAGAGACGTTATCCTCACTCGATCTGGTTCCGCCCACCTCTGCGTTGTTTCCGGTAAGTCACCCACCGGTCTCCTGACTTTATTTAAATGTGTGTTGTATTTTGGGAGTACAGGTGTGTTCCGTTCCACTCTACTTTGCTAGGTTAGTTTTAAACAAGGGGACTAGACCCTTTATTTTCCCTCACTTTCAACTAGGTTTTTGATAGTTTGAAAAGCTCTCCACTCCTCAAACCTTTTTATTAATTTTATGTGCTCACGGGAAATTAACAGATTTGATTTGGTCGTTTTTGACAGAGCTTATGGTACTCTCTGGTAGCAAGTTTTAGGTAGAAGGTAGTTTAAAATGATTTTAGCATAGTTCTAGTTTAAAATAGGCCTTGCGTGTTTTTGTTTTTCTATCCTTACCCTCTGTTCCGAGAAAGACTTGGATGCAGATTCTTGAGTGTGCAGTGAACACAGGCCTGCGGTACCAGCAGCCAGGCTTTCACTTTGGTACTGTGTAACCTTGGGCATGTCACCTTTCTTTAGGTGGTGCCTCTGTAGTGGTGGAGTGAAGATTCTTGTTTTTTTTAAATTAGAGCCCCCAAATCTCTTTGATCCTGATTTTCTTAGACAGATGCAGGATTCCCATGAGGATGAAGGGAGTTTCTTCTGTCAGGATCGAATTCAATATGTGACATAATGTGCGAGAAATGAAGTAGCCTTTCCGTGTTCTGGTCAACTCATTCTGTTTTGTTTTGTTTTTTTTTTCTCTGCTCTTCTAGAAGACAAGAAAGAGTCCTGTTTTTGGTCACCCATCACTGGCCTCATGGCTTCCATGCAGATGGATCCTGAGTTAGCCAAGCAACTCTTCTTTGAAGGAGCCACTGTGATCATTCTGAACATGCCCAAGGGGACAGAGTTTGGCATTGACTACAATTCCTGGGAGGTGGGACCCAAGTTCCGGGGTGTGAAGATGATCCCTCCTGGCATCCACTTTCTCCACTACAGCTCTGTGGACAAGGCCAATCCCAGGGAGGTGGGCCCTCGGATGGGCTTCTTTCTTAGCCTGAAGCAGCGGGGGCTGACAGTCCTTCGCTGGAATACAGTCCAGGAAGAGGTAGACTTGTCTCCAGCTCCAGAGGCTGAAGTAGAAGCTATGAGAGCCAATCTCCCTGAGTTAGACCAGTTTCTGGGCCCCTACCCGTATGCGACACTCAAGAAATGGATCTCACTCACCAACTTCATCAGTGAGGCCACCATGGAGAAGCTGCAGCCAGAGAGCAGGCAGATCTGTGCCTTCTCGGATGTGCTCCCTGTGCTTGCCATGAAGCACACCAAGGACAGGGTGGAGCAGAATCTGCCCCGCTGTGGTACTGAGTGCAGAAGCTACCAGGAGGGCTTAGCCCGGCTACCTGAGATGAAACCCAGGGCTGGGACAGAGATCCGTTTCTCAGAGCTGCCCACTCAGATGTTCCCGGCAGGTGCCACACCAGCAGAGATCACTAGGCACAGCATGGACTTGAGCTATGCCCTCGAGACTGTGCTCAGCAAGCAGTTTCCTTGCAACCCCCAGGATGTACTTGGTAAGAAGGAATTAGGCTTTTGGGGGGAGGATGTTAGTGGGGGTGTTTTAGAATAGAGGGCTCATATTGGATTATCTAGCTCAGAGTTCTTAAAGAAAGCTAGGAGGTAGACTCCCTAGTCATTATCATACATATACATCTTCGCCCTTAGCCTAAAGATTTTAAGTCAAGAGATCTAAACAGGGCTCCAGCAGTTTGGCTGTCCGGCTATTCATCTAATTATTTGAGCATCTTAATTGAACCTGTGTGCATAATCCTATGATTGTTAATCAGTTGCATAGCCTCGCTCTGTAGAGAGAAAAACATTTGGTGGATAGTGGTTGCATTGAGACCACATTGCCCAAGGCTCCTGGTTGCTAGGCCAATTTCTGTCTGTTTCCTATAAGCCCCTATCTGATGCCTCACTTTGCTTGAGCTCTTAAAATGTTGGTCTCTTCCCTGACTTAGACCAGGGCTTTTATTTTTATTTTAATTGTTATAGTTTGATTGCTGCTTGCTCTCTCTTGATTTAAAATTATATGTATTTATCACAGAGAAGAAACAAAAATAAAATTTACTCCAAGTCTTAGATCTAGAAATAAGCATTTTCACAGTTCAGTACATTTTTTTCTTTTTTTTCTTCACTGTGTATTTCTATACATTTCACTTGTCTTATATTTCAGTCTTTTAAACTTTAGTTATATTCTTTTTTTTTTTTTTTTTTTTTTTTTCCGAGACAGGGTTTCTCTGTAGCTTTGGAGTCTGTCCTGGAACTAGCTCTTGTAGACCAGGCTGGCCTCAAACTCACAGAGATCCGCCTGCCTCAGCCTCCCGGGTATTGGGATTAAAGGCATGCGCCACCACCGCCCGACTAAACTTCAGTTATATTCTAAGAGTACATGTGGTCTTTATAGAAACAAGATTGTAGAGTAGGGTTTTGTGATATGTTGAGTATTTCCATGTCACTGCTCACCTGCTCAGTGTCCCATTCTCAGTGGTCACTCCTTGAGGTGCTGCTCTTTTTCTGGTATAAATACAGCTTAGTAAACACTCTCGAGTGTCACTGTGCCTGGGCTTAGGGTTGTACTGTGCTTGTTGACAGCTTTTGCCTCCTGACCAGGTGACAGGAAGCCGTTCATCACTTTAGACAACACTCAGCACAGTTTCTTGGTGAAGGCCTCTTCAATTCAGTGGTTGAAACATGCCTTCTTATTTCCATCTCTATTTCTCGAATGCTAATGACAAACATTTGTCCTGCTGTTTTGTGCGTTCATACACGTGCCACATGCGGAGGCCAAAGGTCAGCTCCTCGGATAGTGTTCCTTAAGCGCTACTAACCTTTTTCTTTTGAGACAGGTTCTCTCATTGACCTAGAACTCAGCAAGCAGACTAGGGAGCTGGCCAGTAGACCCCAGGCATCTGCCTGTCTCTGTCTCCTCAGTGCTGGGATTGTAAGCACTTGTACCATCACTCCAGCTTTTTAAATTCTGGTTCTGGTACCTGACTCTGGTCCATGTGCTTGAAAGACAAGCGCTTCACTAACTGAGCATCTCCCCAGCCCCTTACACCTTTAACGCCTGTCCTTTTTTTTATAAATTGTCCAGGGCATTTAAATAGTTTTCTTTTGGTGGAGGTTGGTGAGAAGTTTTGTTAGACCTTTTTATATCCTTAGCCGAACTGATGATACAATAGACATTTTAAAGGGGGCATCTTAATGCATGACATAATAATATAAAATTAATTAGTGTAATTTAATATAAATTTCTCTGTGTAACAGCTATAGCTGTCCTGGAACTCAATTGGTAGACCAGGCTAGCCTTGAACTCACAGAGATCCGCCTGCCTCTGCCTCCTGAGTGCTGGGATTAAAGGCGTGTGCCTCCATGCCTGGCTGATTCATTCTTTTTATGGCTCATATATACGTAGCTTAAATTTATGGCCTCCTTTGACGCCATGGAGAATGTGTCTGGTGAGTCAGTGTGAGTGTGTTAGTTTATTTAGAGTCAAGGTCTTGCTCTAACCTGGATGGCCTGGAACTTGCAGTTGCAGAGAACTCCCTGCCCCCACATCCTGAGTGCTGGGATTACAGATTGTACTAGGACATCTAGCTCAGGTGTAGTCTGTCTGGCAGGCAGAGCCCCAGTTGCTTGCACATGCATAATGGCTTCTAGATTGTCAGGTCTTTGTTGAAGACAGGTATCAATTGGAGATTCAAATAGGAACTGGCATTTTGAGTGTTGCTTTGTGTCCCGTATTATTCTAAGTGTTTACTAGGCACTGTAGTAAGTAATTTACTCTTCATTATAACTATCAAATAAGGAAATTAGGCATAAATAGATTACAAAACTTGCCTTAGGTCACACTTCTGCTAAGTAGTAGAGCTGGGATTTGAATCTAGGCAGTTTGGCTCCGAAGCCTATGCTCTTAGCCACTAGGCTGCTCAGAGATGAAATCAGAGCCCTGTGATTGAATAAACAAAATAAGCTGACAGGTAAGCTAGCCCTGGAATAAGAATTTAGGAATTTCCTGCCGTGGGAGATTCTATAAGTGTTTCTACCCAGCATCAAATCTGTTACAGCTTTCCATCATTCAAAACAGTAGTTATACAGTCTTGGGCACCCCCCTGACCTCATCTTAAAATGAGGAAAGTACTGCCTTCCCTGATGACCTAGAGGAACTGGGCTGAGAATTGAGTGTGGTGTGTAATGCAGCTTTTCACCAGCCCTGGCAAGCTTAGAATACTAGCCACTAAAGTGACCTTTTCAGTGACATGGGAATGTTAAAAGTTGGTTGTAAAATACTTTGCACTGATCTTGTTTTCACAAATTCTGGAGTTCATTTCTCTGCTTAACCAAAATCTCTGAGTTGACCAACTAGGCAGCTTTACTTACTTTTTTGTAAGTTTTAGAATTTATTATATTATTTTTACTTATGCCTGTGTGTGTTTGTGTGTGTGGTGGGTATGTGTATGAGTACACAGACACCAGACAAGGATTTCAGATCCCCTGTAGCTGGAAACACAGGTAGATGTAAGATGCCTGTAGTGGGTACTAGGGTCCTCTGAAAGAGCAGCAAATACTCTTAACTCCTGAGCCACCTCTCTAGCTCTGGGCAGGTTTGCTTTTAATGAAATCTACTAATAATTCTGATGGGTAGGTTTAGGGTCCACCTCCTGAAATGCGAGGCATGTAGTAGTACTACTGCTTTTCTTAGGACCTGTTTTTCTGTAAAGACCTAGCCACAGTTTGGTGTCCCGCGGTTTGAATTTTTAGCAGTTGAGCAAGTATTTTCTGAGTGCTTGTTGGGTGCAGAATCCCATCCTAAGTTCTCTTGGAGTGACAAGGGTACAAGGCTCCCTGTTGCTAAGGTCTAGTGTAAATGGTGGCATTGTAAGTCATGTAGGGAAGTACCAGCTGGTTGCCTTGCTATGGGGATCTCACTGTTCTCTCTGTACCTTGTAGGTGAGCTGCAGTTTGCCTTTGTGTGCTTCCTGCTGGGCAACGTATATGAGGCATTCGAGCACTGGAAGCGGCTCCTGAACCTCCTGTGTCGGTCAGAAGCAGCCATGGTGAAGCACCACACCCTATACATCAACCTCATCTCCATCCTGTACCACCAGCTTGGTGAGATCCCTGCCGACTTCTTTGTGGACATTGTCTCCCAGGACAACTTCCTCACCAGTACCTTACAGGTGAGCAAACTGTGGGCTGACACACATGCAGGTCACAGGAAGACACCCATGTGAGAGCACCCTCATGAGCGTCACCTTCTTCTTTTTTGCTGCTTTTCCATGACTCTGATATTCCTTGAGTTTACTTCTTAACCTTGAGGTGTTTCCTGGTTCTCTATCTTCTACTGTGTTGTGCACCTCTGTGCCACAGATCCTCTCTCTGGCCTCATCCTGGGCACCAGCACTTTGGACTGCCTAGCTGTATTACCAGTTTTTATTACTGTAAGGAAATAACTGACGCATCCTGCTTTGATACAAAGGGATTTATTTATTAATTTATTTTTTATTTCTTAAATTTAGTTGTGTGCCATGGGATGCTGTGGAGGTCGGAGCTTAGCTTATGGGAGTTGTGTGGGCTCTGAGGATTGAACTCGAGTCGTCATGCCTGTGCAGCAAGGCTCTTATATACATTGAGCCATCTTGCAGCCCAGCAGAGGCTTATTTAGCTCATGATTTTGTAGGCTCAGAGCTCAAAACCTGTTGGCCCTACTGGTGACAACTTCTTTGAAGAACCTACTGTTGTTACATTAATCCTTCCCAAGAACATTGTCCTGGTGAGCTAAGAGCCTCTCACCAGGCCCTGCCTCTTGGCATCACCAAACACATGGAACTTCCAAGGCACGAACCATGGGGGATAAATAAACCCCAGCTAAGCCAGAGCACCAGCTCGAACAGCTTCCAGGTCTCGCTGAAGCTCTGAATTGCTGCAGCCTAGTGAGGCAGAGTTTTGGAGCTCGTTATTCCCAAAGAAACATCTGCAGCTCCTTAGATCTCATTTAAGCATTAAAGTAACTTTGATTTCCTGTTCAAACAAAATGTGCCAGTTTCTGCAGAGACTCTCTGACAGAAAAAGTGAAATTTGCTTTTAACTTGGCAATTAAATTTTCATTATGAGTGGTAATTAGGGAAGGAGCTTCAAACAACTTAGAATCTTCATCCTGTTCTATTTCCTCCCTTGGCAAACAGATTAGTTTCCTTTCTGTACTTGGGACAGCCTACGTCACTCACATTTTGTAACTTTCTAAAGTATCGCAGAAAAGCAGCTAGTTGTCCGTTTCCATAGCTCTGTGCCACCAGTGTCTTTCTTCCCTGTGTGTGATGCCCCATGAGGCCTGTTCTGTGCAAGATGTTCCTCACTTATCTCTCATCCCCACCCACAGAAGAAACTAGTATTTGTTAATCTCTGTTGGGTAGCAAACACCATATTTACTATGTTATATGATGTCTGAGTTACTTTTTCTGTTGCTATGACACCCTGACATAAGCAACTTATGGAGTCCTAGTCCATAAAGGGGTAGTGACAGCAGCAAGAGTTTGAGGCAGCCGGTCACATCACATGCAGAGAGTGGTGAACTCCTGTGTTGAACCCACTTGCTTCTCTTTACATATTCCAGAATCCAGCCTAGGGACGAGTGGGTGGATCTGTATACGACAGTTAATCTAGTCAACCAAGTCCGTATACTAGCATTCCCAGAAACCTTTCTTTCAGGTGATTATTGATCTCTCTTATCAAATTGGCAGTTGAGATGAACCATCACATGTCGGCTCCCTGGAACCCTGTTGGACAGACCAGATTATTTTCATTTTTCAAATTAAAAAAAAATTAGAAAGGTTAAATCATTGACTTATACTAGAAAGTAGAAGTCAGGATTTGCATAGGAAGCTTGGAAATGGTTTGACACTTGTGCTCTTGTCCCAAGGTACTGAATACAGCGTAGAACTCCCCCCACTCCCACCCCACCAAAAAAAATCCTGTGGATATTGTTTCTTAGAGGCAAAGAATGCTTTTCCAAAATTACCATGCTATTGCAGTCTCTGTAATTAGGCAGCAGTCAGTTGCCTGGAAATTCTGGCATTTGGAGGGCTTTTGCAGACTGTGGTAATGTGTCTGTCAAATGATGTTGTACTTGAGAAGAATTAAACTGCCCTTTTCTGTTCTTTATAGAATCTCTGTCCCCTCTATGGGGACCCTCCTCACAGAGTCACTGGGCTGCCAGGCAACTGCTACCTGGCCTGCATTGGTAGCAGCAGCCATGGGGAACAATGCAGTCTAGGGAATGACATAGTGCCCTCATGGTGTGAGTGGATGCTGTCACACAAGAACAGGAAAGCTGTGGTGTTGCTGGCTTGTGTTGCAACAGTGATCTCAAAATACCAAGGACCCAACTGGACTGCTGGATGCTTGTGTGGGTTGTGCAGTGCTGATGGTTTGGAATTTTCTCTGGACAAGACATTTGATATCATTTGGTTTGTTTTGGGGGTTTGTTTTTAGACAAGCTCTCTAACTCCAACTGACTTCAAACTCCCATTGTAGCCAAGTATGACCTTGAATTTCAGATTTTCTGTTATCCACCTCCCAACTCCTGGAATTACCGGTGTGTGTGTCAAACACACCCAGTTTATGTGGCCCTGAAGATAAAACCCAAGGGCTCACATTCTGCTTCCTGAGCTATACCATCTGGTGTTATTTGGAAATGTTCAGGACATATGCCTTTAAAATAGTACATACTAATGTTTCTGAGGACCTTTTCACACGTCATTCCACTTCGGTTGTTGAAGAATACAAATAAGACTTAGCTGGGGCTCCTGTCCTCAAGGGTTCATTGATTAGGATTCACTGACTGAGCTCCTGCTGCATATGAGATTTGTTCTGGAAGTGAGAATGTCACTGAACAAGAGTGTCAGAGTCCCTGTCAGCAGGAAATAAACCCATGAATTAGCTGAAGAATTCCAAATAGTAGTGTTACAGAAGCCATACCTGTCCTTCTACCTTGTCCTAGCTGGGGCTTTTTGGTCTCCACTAGACTACATCAGAGTTTATTAACCTCCGTGGTTATCTTGTTAAACCATCTGCTTCCCACACTGCAGCGTCTGTTGCTCCAAAACGCAGCTCTGATCCTGTTTCTCTGTGGCTCTCCCTTTTGCCTAGGAAATTTAAATGTGCCAGCCTTGACCCAAAGGCTCAGTGTTCCTTGGCTCGTAGCCTGTTCTCTAGCTGCTGTTTCCTCCTGTCAAGGTAGTGTCAGTGGTCTGTGCACAGCAAACTTCCAGGCAGACCATGCTGTTTCAATTCCTTTTTTTCCCCCCTTTTGAGACGGGATCTTGCTTTGTTTCTGAGGCTAACTTTGAACTCCTGGACACAAGTGATTCTAGCAGCCCAAACAACTGGAACGACCCACATGAACACTGTGTCTACACTTCCTGTGTTTTAGTTGTAAAAAGCACATCATTTGAGTTTGATTTCCTCTCAGCACATTTAAAAATGTTTAGAGCAGTATTAACTGTAAGCATGTTTTTCAGAATGTTCTTTGGAGCCTCATATAACAGAAATTTTGCATCCGTATTTCAAGCCTTCTGGACTGAAGCTCATTCTCCAGTCTGTCGTGTCCTTCCCATACTCCCTTTCTGTGAGTCCCTCCCTTGTCTCTGCCTCTTTCTAGTAGTCTTAGCCTGCTCTGGACTTGCCACTAGCATCCTGGAAGGCTTATGCTTCTGAAGTGAATACAGCAGTCCTCACGGAGCCAGAAGCCTGCATTTTCTCCCTCATTGATTATTGTCAACACCTAGTCAACACCTAACATTTGACCTGTGTTACTGCCTATTTTTTTACATGTAAAGCATTTATAATTCCTTTGGCAGTGTAAGTATATGTATAAACAATGAAGTCTAGCAAAGGGCATCAAAGGGTACATCTAAGATGGACTGGTGGATTCTGACTGGGGTTAATATCTAAGGGGCTTGAGGGGTTCTAGAATAGCTTTATGTGAGAGACATTGATATTTCCAAAGGCACGGTGTGGACTAGGATATTATAAAATCTTTTTTTCAATGTCTTGGCAGTGAGAATCCAATTCCTCACGCAGAGGCATTCACTTGGGGTTTTTGTGACTGAATGAATCAGACCTTAAAAGCTTCCTCAGCTTGCTCCCTGCTCTCTCTGCTACTAGTTGAGTGGAGTTGGCTTTCTTGCTTAGAAGCATAAATGTCTACTGTCCACGGAGAGAGACTGCTGTGTGTGTGTGCGTGTGTGTGTGTGTGTGTGTGTGTGTGCACTTAAAGACATTAAAGGCAGCCATATTAGCGTGCATGAAATCAGTCCTTTATGACCTCAGCCATTGATTTTTTTTTTTCCTCCAAATTTCCCAAGCGAGACACTTGAATAAATGCCACTGGCTTTTACAAATCCCTTGGATTTAGTTTGAATAAAAATGATTTGTTTTACAAAAAGTTTTTTCCCTCTTATTTAAAGTAACTTAACTTACCATAGTTTGTTTAAAGTTAGTGAAAAGATAATCTGGATTTAATTTTCTCTTATTTTTGAGATGGGTGGGGCCTATGTATCTCATTCTCACCTCAAACTTAGTATGTAGACGTACATGATCTTTAACTGCTGATCCTCCTGCCTCTCCCTCCCAAGTGCTGGGTTTAGTGGCATATGCCACCATGTGCAGGTTATATGGTGCTAGGGATGGATCCTAGGATTTTGTCCTTGTAAAGGGTGTACTCTACCAACTGAGCTAGAGCCCTAGTCTTAATAATGTCTATAATGTTTCACAATAAACTTTTTTGTTTTTTGAGACAGGGTTTCTCTGTAGCTTTTTGAAGCCTGTCCTAAAACTTGCTCTGTAGACCAGGCTGGCCTTAAACTCACAGAGATCTGCCTGTCTCTACTTCCCAAGTGCTGGGATTAAAGGTGTGTGCCACAACCGCTGGCTATCATAAACTTCTTAAAAAATATATGTGTATGGGTGTTTTGCCTGCATGTATGTTTCTGCACCACTTGGATGCCTAGTGCCCATGGAGGCCAGAAAAGGATGTCAGATTCTCTGGAGTTGCGGACTATTGTGAGCTGCCATGTAGATTCTGGGGACTAAACCCAGATCCTCTCTGGAAGAGCAGCCAGTGGTCTTAACCAATGAGTCATCTTTCCAGCTTTATATCATAAACATTTCTAATAGATAAATTTTTCTACCTCCTCCTGCCATTGGCTGTGGCTTTTGTGTGCTTAATATACGTTGCCTCATTTAGCCCTCAAAACAGTGCAAGAAGCTGAGTATACAATTCTGTTGTGTAGATGTTGTAGGCCTTGTGTTTTTGTCCATCCTCATAGAACAAGGGATGTTCTGGCTGAGGTTTAGATTTGACGCCCACTGTAGAGCTAGCTGTGTATATAGCTCCTATATCTAATTATAACTCCAGATGAAACAGCCCAAATTTTCTGAACTGACATTGAAAGGTATGATTCCAGGCTGGCGAGATAGCTCAGCAGGTAAAGGTTGCTCGCCACTGAGACTATTCTATTGTCTTAAGTTTGATCTCAGGATCCCACATAGTAGAAGGAGAAAAATGACTTCTGCCAGTTGTCTTCTGATCTCTACATGAATGGTGTGTGTACATGTAAATTAAATAAATAAAATTTTTAGAAAAAATTTTAAAGACAGGAGGCCAGGAATGCTGGTAAATGCCTTTAATCCCAGTTCTCGGGAGGCTAAGGTAGGGGATCTCTATGAGTTCAAGGTCCACCTGGTTTACAGAGTGGGTTCCAGGACCACCAGGGTTTAAAGAGGACGGATTCCTAGCTCTCACTCTTGCTCGTCACTGCAGTGGTGTGGTCCTACCCTTACAGCCGCTTCAGTTACACTGAGAGCCAAGTCTTCTGCCAGTTTTATTTGTTGAGTCAGAAACTTGAGGCTTGTGTTGTTTAAGGAATTCCTTTGTTGGCCTCTCCAGAAACTTTAGGATAAGACAGGCTCCGTTGTCCTGTGATGGTGACTTTCTCAGTGTGACTGACTGTATGTACTCCGTCACTGACCTTTGCTCTGTAAAGGCTTTACTGTTTATGACTGGGGTGGATTGTTTGTTTTAATTTTATAATAGACTTAATGATTAAAGTGTTGGTACTTTTTCTGTATTTGAAGAAAAACATGTAGTGGCTGTTTTTTATTTTTATTGAGCTCTACATTTTTCTCTGCTTTATTTTTATTTTATTTGGGTTTTGGGGGGGTGTTGTTGTTTTGAGACAGGGTCTCACTGTGTAGCCTAGACTGGCCTGGAACTCACTCTATAGACCAGGCTGGCCTTAAACTACAGATCCACCTGCCTCTGCCTTCCTAATGCTGGGATTAAATTCAATGCCCTCACCTTATCTGGCCCATGATTTTTATTTTAGATAAATGCATTCATTTGTAGAATGTGATCATCCTGTTTTAAAAGTCTTTTTTTTAAAAAAATCCAAGATTAATCAGCTAAAATTAAGGTAATTCATTTTTCTATGGTGTTAGAAATCTTGATTTTACCTCAGGAAATAAAGTAACTAGATGATTACTAAATTTTTAAAAAGAAAATATAGAATTTATCCTGGCTCTTTTATCTTTAGAATAAACGCAGCCCCAGCCCCAGCATGAAGGAGGTCACTGAAAACTGAACCCAAGGTCTCACCTAAGCTAGGCAAGCGCTGTGTCACTGAACTATAGTCCTAGTCCTGACTCAGTACTTTTTTTTTAATATTTATTTATTTGTTTATTATGTATACAATATTCTGTCTGTGTGTGTCTGCAGGCCAGAAGAGGGCACCAGACGTCATTGCAGATGGTTGTGAGCCACCATGTGGTTGCTGGGAATTGAACTCAGGACCTTTGGAAGAGCAGGCAATGCTCTTAACCACTGAGCCATCTCTCCAGCCCCTGACTCAATACTTTAAGAACATCTTTTCTGAATTGTTTTTGAACTATCAAGCAGAGTATGGTAACACTTACCTATATTCCTAGCAATTGGGAGCAAGGCTGAGGCAGAATTGAGACTGGGTAACCTAATAAATTCAAGTCCTTTCTAAACTAAGTCTCAAGAAACTGTGTCTCAAGAAAAACCAAATTAATTATGCAGTTTGTAAAGCTATAAAGAAAATTAAGAAAAATAAATAAAAGGTGGTTGGGGCCAGGGGTGAGGAGAGGGAAGGTGAGGGTTGAAAGTCTAAGGGCAACACCAGAGCGTTTCTAAGGGTGACCAACCTGTTCTGAAGCCTAAATATGGGGATGCCCCAGCAAATCCATAGAGGCTTTCTGGCTGAGAACTAGATCCCAAAAGAAAACCCTCTACCTATGTGTAGTCATCCACTGGCTGCATGGTTACAGGTGTTTACCCCAGTGGGTCAAACAGTGCAGTGGGAACATTTAATTGTGTGCAAAGTGTACTTCAGTAAAGTTGATATTTAAAAATGAAAGTCATTGTGGTCTATGGCCCGGGTTCTAGAGACCTGGGAACAGTTGGGGAAGCACCCCACAGGACAGGCCAAACGTTCAGATTTAAGGATGTATTTACCCTATCAAAACAGATGAATGGAGAAATTAGAAGATTGACCGTCCCTGCTTGTCGGAGCATGGTGAGCACAGTGTAGTGAGTGACCCAGCATCCTCATCTGTACAGCGGGATTAGCAGTTTCCTGACCTCCAACCTGCTAGGCTTGTAGTAAAGATTTAAATAACAAGTTAAAAGGACAAAACTCTTTTCAAATTAGAAAGCTTTGACAGAGACAGAGACCAAAGGCTTTGCTTGTGCCCACTTCTAGTTGATTTTACTCTCAGGAATGTTGAGAAGGTAGGTGGGGAAGGTGGGTGATGACTCTTGAGTGCAGTTTGTTCCAGCCTCTCACTTCCGGCTATTGCCAAGTTCAACACAAATCTGTGTTCTGTGTTATACTTACTGATTGGTGAGCATCCTGTGGGCCCTAACTCCGTGCCAGGCTCTGGATGGTATGCTGTGTTGAATACACTGGGATTCATTCCCTACTCTTTAAGCATGAACTGCTGTGATGTAAGACAATATAGAACTGCCATGAGGGAAGCCAGCCTAATGCTAAAGGAACAGAGTTCAGGGGAGCTCGTTTTAGCCTGAACCTTGCAAGAGTCACAGAAGCCAGCAGCATTCTGGGGCCTCGTGTACAGCTCATCTCTGGCCTTTTCTACAGCACTGTCACATATTGTTTGGTGCCAGGAACTGTGCAAAAGATCCAAAAATTTTCTTTGAGCCTGTGGTTGTCTTTATTCTCCTGTACATTAAATAAGTTCTGTTAGAATACCAGAAGTACAAAATGAACCTCAAAGACATGCTAAGTGATATAAGTCAGCCACAGAACAGATACTATATACTTCTGAGAGGTTCCTAGCCTCGTCATATTCCTAGAGACAGGAAGTAGAAAGAAGAAAACAGAAAGAGTGTTGCTAAAAGCAAGGGAAAGGGAATGATAGGGAACTGGTGTTCATGGATAGAGTTTCCGCTGGAGAAGATAAGTTGGTGATGGTTGCACTATGGGAATGCACTTATTGCCACTGGCTAATCACTTAAAAAGAGTTTAGACGGTGGCTGCATCTATTTTATCACAATTTCAACAATGGTAATGCTTTTTTTAATGAACATTAAAGACAGCTTT
Source organism: Myodes glareolus (assembly GCF_982192425.1). Lineage (NCBI taxonomy): Eukaryota > Metazoa > Chordata > Mammalia > Rodentia > Cricetidae > Myodes > Myodes glareolus. The sequence goes on along the minus strand of NC_142035.1, from coordinate 22,591,171 downwards.
TAAGAGGAATAGAAGCCTCAAACTGGTATTCTGTGGCCCACTTAGAAGATGAGAGCAGCAATTCAGCCTTGTTGGCGGAGGGCCTGGGACTTTATGGGATTCAAGGGCTTATGTGTCTCCCCAAACTTATTTACACCACCTGGTATAACTATCTTTTCTTCTGTGCTATTGCCCAGGTGCCTTGAAGATCTTAACACCTCCCTCCCTGCCCGGGTGGGGCAGCAGTGGTAACTCTGATGGACTTACTTTCACGGGGCATCTGTGCCCAGCATGGTAATTTTCCATTCCAGTCCCGTTCCAGTGTCTTCCTTCTTGGTTTTGGGGGGTGCATAGCAGGTGTCTTGGGACTGTGCCAGCAGCAGCTGATCTACTACCTCAGAGAGCTGAACACTAGAAGGAAATTTCCACAGCTTTCTTGGCCCCCTGTCTCAGAGTAACTTACCCTCTGTTCTCTGCAGGTTTTCTTTTCTTCTGCCTGCAGCATTGCTGTAGATGCCACCCTGAGGAAGAAGGCAGAAAAGTTCCAAGCCCACCTGACTAAGAAGTTCCGGTGGGACTTTGCTTCAGAGCCAGAGGACTGTGCCCCAGTGGTGGTGGAGCTCCCCGAGGGCATCGAGACTGGCTAGCTGCAGATCTTCAAGCCAGGGAGACCCCTTCCCACATGGCTCCTACCTGGTGTCTCTGCTCATCCATCTGTCCTTGAATCCTCCAGCCTAGTGGTTCAGTCAGGTCCTGCAGAGATGGAGCCAGGATTCCTCTTCACCAGTAAATACATTCCTTTGCTGCCAAAGTGGAGCATTGTGGTTCCCTTCAGCCTGGCCCTGGCGCTTAATCTCATAAAAAGACCCTTGGAGAAGGTTCAGGTGAAACCTGCCCCAGCAACATCTAATTCCTTCTAGCAATGAGAAAATGAACCTTAAGTCTAAAAGACTAGCTGCTTATTCCATAGCTGGTTAACAGGGGAAAGAAGAAACCGGTCCATCCCAGTGGCTGAGGTGTTAGTGAATTTTTAAGTTAAATGTAGGTTTGAAGTTGAATGTGGTTTGTACAGAATTTTTGCCTGCTCCATGTGGAATGGAAGGAGATCCACCAGCAGATGGGCTGTTGAGCTCTCTGGAACCAGTCTGAGCAAGGGCGGCAGGAAGATGGTGCACTGAGTCTGACAAGTGGTCAACTTCAGCTTCCTCTCCCAAGGCCCCTCCTACCTAGAAGCCCTAGATGTCCCAGAATTGGCACCTGGTCTTGGGGCTCCATTCTGAGGCCTCTCACTCTCAAGTGGGAGATAGAAGCTTTCCACAGTCCCATGTTTCACTAAGGCCACCATGACTTTATGTGGAAATTCAACAGCAAAAAGAAAGGTTCTTGTCCCAAGTTTGCTCCTTAGACCCTATTATCGGTGGGACCTTACTTCAGAGCCATGGAGATAGCTAGGTATTAACTTCCCAGTCCTGCTGTGGGGCTGTCAGCAGTGTTGTCACATTTCTGGTGTTAGGGAGTCTTGAGAGCACACCCCTCGTGCTGTGTGGGCAGAATTCTGCCTCAAGAAGAGCTCCCAGGCCCTCCACCCTGACCTCAGGCCATTTGCTGTGCCCTGGGATCCCAGTGACATCCTCTTCTGAGGCTCAAGCTCCCAGCAGGTCTCTGAATGAGAGTCCTGCTGCTTAAGACTTTCGGTTCCTCTTGTTTCCTTGGAGATGTTTCTCCAAGAGCAGAATGTACATTAAAGTCTTTGATTTGGGACTAATCCCCCTGTGAGAGTCTCTAATAACCAATCTGCCCAGTTTCCAAAGCAGCCAGGCTACTGTCCATAGACAGCACATGTACCTGCAGAGCTTGCCTGGGAGACCCAGCAGCCTGCAGCTTCTGGAGAAGGCAGGCAGACAGCTTTGCCTGTTTCCAGTGAGACAGACACCCTGTAGCTCTGCATTAACCTCAAGTTTCACCTTGTGGGAAAGTGCTGTTCCCTGTCCTCAGAGCCCACTCGTCAGAACTACCTGGGGAGCATGTTCAGAGCACAGATCCCAAGAAGTGAAATTCAGGTGCGTGCTCAGTGAATGAACCTGTGCCCAGGGAAGGGGAAATGTCTCTCTTGGTGGACAAGTGCTTGCTGTACACGCGTGAGGACCTTCAGAGCCCCAGAACTCATGTAAAACGCCAGTGGCAGCAGTGCACAGCTGAGATCCCAGTGCTGCAGAGGCAGGAGGAGCCCAGGGCTTTCTGAGCAGCCAATCTAAGCAAATGGTAAGCTCCAGGTTCAGTGAGAGATACTGTCTCAAAACCAAGTGGAAAGTGAGGGAAGATGACGTCCAGTACCAACCTCTGACCTGCACACACTTGCACACACACACCACACATTCACAAACACGGAAATGACACGTGTGGGGGAAGGAGACCGAACAACAAGCATTCTACATGGGCACTATACAGAGCAGGCAAATCCACGGGGTGAAGGAAGAGGAGCAGAGTGTACTCTGAAACAGCGGTTTGTGGTGTGATGCTTGTGAAAGTTCAAATCCCCATCTTACTCCACGGGCGGCAGAGGCTTCAGTTCTCAGGGACACTCAGTTTCAAGTGATTATTTTTAAGCAGTAACACATACTTGATGCCCAGAGCACCTCTGGGAAAAAAATTTGTCTCACATTGCCATTGTGAAGGTAGCACCCGAGTGTCCTTGTGACTCTGTATACCAGAGTAGCTGTCTGAGAAACACTGTTCTGTGCTCTCACTCTGTCCTCTCGGCACATACAGCGCGTCTGCAATCGTCAGTTATCCCCATTTGACTTGTATGAAAATGAACTCGGGAACATCACCTCTCCAGGGCCACACAGCAGTAAGTATTGGGGACGAGTCAAGCCCATGCTCACTGGCACCCACAGCCCTCCATGGCTCTGATTTACCCTCGCTGCCCTTCTCTGTATAGTCTTTCCTTCTACCCCTGACCTCAGGTCTAGGCCTTGGCTTTGCTAACTAGCTGCTGTGTGACCTTGGACAAACTGGTTTGGGGGCCTAGGTCTCCTTCTATAGAAGAGAGTTAACTTGAATTTGGGGGTTCTGATACAAATTTTCCAGGGTCCTCCAAGTATTTGGCCCCGTGTTATTTTACAAATTACAGAAGGGAAATTGCATAGAAGACAGCATGTCTGCGGCATGAAAAAACAGGTCTCTTGTTTGAAGCAGAAATGATTGAATGTTGGGTCTTTGCATGTCCCGATTGGCAATTCTCTGTGTCTGTTTGTCTCTGTCATTCTTTCTCTTTCTTTGCATGTGTGTGTTTACATTTGTCTGGCGGTCAGAGGACAACTCTGAGGAGTGGACTTTCTCTGAACCACCACGTTGGTCTAAGGGATCAAATTCAGCCATCCTGTTTGATGAATAAAGAATCTGAAAACAAGTTAATTATTATTTGATGCTAGAAGTCTTTATGGAAGAGAAACTGTTGAAAGTAGACTCACCATGGCTGGTCTCAGAGCTCTTTTCCAGTTTCAACACATCCAGAAGTGAAGCTATTGGCAAGACCTGGCCTGGTTTTCAGGTCTCAGATGCAGGCCTCCTGGGGTCTGGCTCTTATTTATAAGGCTGGGTTAACATTAACAGAATCAGCAACAACAGTAACTTGCCAGCCCCTCCTGCGAGCCTCATGACAAGCCCTTTCTCTGCTCCTGAGCCTCCATCTAACGTCTCACCACTTGAGCAGGGGAAGAGTCTCCTGCCATTGATTGTCTCATACCATCAGTAATTATGTCCCCGACGTCATCCTTGTGAATATTAATATTCTCAGGGCACTGTGACATGCTGGTCTCTAGCTAATCAGACGTTGGCTTGCCTGAGGTACATCCCCTGCTGCATGACTGGAAACAGCCGAAGTCCAAACCAACACTAAATCACACCTGCAGATTCAAAACAAAACATGATGGCAGTGCTCACCTGAACTGCCCAGGAATCCTGGAGTCTTTGTAGTCCTTAATAGTCCCCATATCCTGTTGACCACAGACATCTCAGATTTCGTGTCTCCCTCCCCTGGGCAGGATTAGTCCATTAGACCGACCCATCTGGACCTTGCTTGCTAGAAAGTAGCCAAGGTCTGGGTCTTGTGCTTTTCCCCAGACAAGGCCCTGGCTCCTGCTATGGACTGTCCTACTGTGATATGGCATAAGAGCCAGAATCAAGCCTGTCGCTGGGGGCAGTGTGCTTACTGTCCTAGCCCTGCCTTTAGCCCCATCCTTGCTGGGCAGGCCCTACTCCATCCTGGAACATTCTGGTAGTTTGTGTAGTATTCTCTGACCCCAGGCTCCTGGGAGGTCAGATTCTGTTAGGCAGCAGCTGTCCGATCCCCAGGACCTGTCTGAATCCTTGGGTCCCGTTTTCTTGGATCTTTGGCTTTTTCCTTCCCATCTGTCACTTCCACCAATGTTTACTGGATGCTGACAGAATTACATCCTGAAAGTTAAATCTGAAAGAATTGCAGGACCAAAAAGCAGACAGAGTAAGGGCAATGTGGAAGAGGTGTGTATACTGAGTATAGTGGGGCCCTGTGGAAGAGGCCAGAGAATCAGCTCACTCCTCATCCTGCCAACCCTTCACTGGTGTGTGCCACATCCCAGAGAGTCCCTTCCGGTGTGGAAAGCAGATAGGTAGCAGTGTGTATTAACAGTGAGACGTCTTTGGGCTGAGGGAGCGGGATAAGAGAAATTAAGGGTCCTAGTAGGGTGAGCAGAGATGCTTCTATTTGAATGGGGTAATTTTTCAAAAAAATATTTATTATGTGTACAATATTTTGTCTGTGTGTATGCCTGCAGGCCAGAAGAGGGCACCAGACCCCATTACAGATGGCTCTGAGCCACCATGTGGTTGCTGGGAATTGAACTCAGGACCTTTAGGAAGAGCAGGCAGTGCTCTTAACCACTGAGCCATCTCTCCAGCCCCCTGAGTGGGGTAATTTTGGAGCAAAGATTAGGAAGGAATAAGTGAGGTGGGAATGGTAGAAGGAATCAGGTTGCAGGGACCAGACTGCCCCAGGCTTAAAGGGCTGCTTGCTGTAGTTGAGGCGTTTAGGTAGAAGAGAGACGTGATCTGACTTGTGTTTTGACAGCATTGCAAGCCCCTGTGTTGGACACACTGTAGTGGGAAGGGAGGAAGCAGAAAAACCTATGAGGCACTAGTGCCACCAGCCAGGTGAGAGGTGATCCTGGTGGCCCAGTCAGCGCTGTTAGCACTCCACCTGCTCTGTGTCTTGATTCAGTTACAGGAAGACTGGGCACCCCCACTTCTCTGACGTCACAAGCTCCCGCTTGTTTTTCTGTTCTCCCAATCTCTCCGTGGGCCCGGACAGCCCTTCTGATTCTCACTGATCCACGTGGGAAAGTGTCGCAGCGAGGAAGTGTTGTGATGTCTATCCCTGGTCTGGGGGACAGGATGGTTCTGTTGAGAAGCACTAGGTAAGTCGGACCCCTGTCGGCTGTGCTCACACCTGTGTGGATATTCCTGAGGGGCGCTGAGGAAGGTCTCTGCAGGACGAACAGTTAAGAGTGGGTGCACGCTTCCTGGTCAGGAGCCACCCAGGCATTTCTTCTAGCAACCAGAGCTAGCGTGTGTTGGGACCCTGCTCACTGGACACTGCATTGGGTCCTTCACCTGCTGTCCTCAGTCAAGAGCACCAGAGCTACAAGGACAATGTCATCCTTTTGATAGTCAAGCTCAAAGCAGCAAGGACATGTCCTCTCAGCCACCAGCCCTGATCACATGATCTGTGATGTATCCACAGTGGTCCTGAGGGCATCAGCCTGATGATGCCTGTGTGATCACCTGGAAAGGTGGTAGGGCAGACCCGTGGCTTCTTGCTCATGTTTCACACCAGACTCTATCCATATCCAGTCTGGTGGATTCCCAGCTCACTTGACCAGATTAACTCGAATTGATTGTACGAGGCCAGTTGGCCTCTTCCATGGAATGTTCCTTTTGGAAGGTGCAAAAAGACCCCAGCGTCTCTTGGAGTCATGCCCCTGAAAGTCTCTCAGCCTGCTATCTCCATAACAGAAAGCCCTATACCTGAGCTGTTTGAGTTCCACACAGAAGGAAGCTGAGCCAAGAGAGGGGCCAGAAAGAGCTAACAGCGTTGGAGCGTCTGGATTCAGCCCTGCCTGCAGCCGACAAACCCAGACTCGCTTCTGAATGAGCCAATAGGATGCCTCTTAATTGAAGCCCCTTTGTGTTGGGCTCCTGCTCACTGATCTCATCCCTATCCCTGCGGTGGAAGGATGGGGGAGGTGTGGTGACGGGCACTCATCCAGCGTGGCACTGAGCAGAAAACTTCTTCCTCCAAGCAAAGGAGCCTGGCCTGAGAGGAGAGGTGAACAGGGATGAGGTGGGCAGCCTGAAGCAACAGTACCCACTGGCCATTCAGCGTGGAGAGAGAGCAGGAGTCCCAGCTGAGCCCTACCCCCCCCCCCCCGAGCTCTGGCCTTCACTACCTGCCCATCTGCAAAGTCTGAAGATGTCAAGAGTTGTATGGCGCCTGCAGCCAGTCTCACCTATGTATGGTGAAGCCGCAATCCCAAGAGGAAACCAACTTTGTTACGTGGTGACCATGAGTTATTTCCTGCCCAAGCTCTTCCACCAGCAGCCTGAACAGGGCTGCAGACCTCTGCGCTGGCTCTGAGGGCTTAGTGGCTATTGATCTGCTGCTTTTGGCTCTGCTATCCAAATGCTTTGTGTGCTGCCTGCCACACAGATGCCTGTGCACCGAAGGAGAACGGGGCTGGGGCACCAAGGCAGCTGCTGCTGTTCCTGATGTGTTGACCACTGGAGGGAAGGCCTGTGGCGGGCCAGGCCAGGGTGGCCCTGGCAGAGTGCTCCCTCAATGCCAGCAGCAGACCCAGAGACACTAGTGAACTCTCCAGTGCTTGGGTGAGTCTGACTTCACTGCCCAAGGACTTAAACCCTGCAGCCAGGAACACAAATTCCGATGCCAACCGAGGTTCTAGGCAGGCAGGTGGAGGGCCCTGTGAGGACAGGGAGGATCCACTGCTGATCTCCACGCCACCCAGGACAGCCTGTTAAAGGTGAATGCCTAAGAGCCTTTAGTTTTTCAAGAGAAACTGGGAATCTGGGTTTTTATGTGAAAGTTCTCTATTTTTAAATGTTGGCAACAAATTGAGATTTCTAAAAAAATAAAAAAGCCCTGTGCAAGCCAACCAAAACCTCATTTGTAAGGCAGTGGGCTGCTACTTTCTGCCTAACTCTATGCTCTTCCAGTAGCTCGTCCATCTGTCTGTCCTCCCTGTAGTGTCCTTGTTCTAGTTGGATCCACCCCTGGCTTGCCTGGACATTCATTTGCTTCTATGTATGTTCTGGAAGCCTGCCAACACCACGGACAGTGGTGGGGCGGGGCCTTTGGGCGTGGCCTCTGGGCGTGGCCTATGGGTGTGGCTAGGAGAGCAGGTTGTGTTCAGCTTCTCAGGTAAGGAGGCTGGGGGCCATAGAGGCAGCTCCACCCCACAGTCCTCACAGAGGATCTGTGGCACTCGTTCCTATGCCTTGTTAAGTCATGGGCAAGCTCATCCTACTACACTGGTGCTGCTCATCCCTATGTGACCTGAGAGAGGGAACAGGTGTTAGGATGTGAGCCCAGCCTGTCCTGCTGATGGAGTGCGGGGAAGTCCCTGAGCCTCTGAGGCTCAGCTTTCTCTGTACAGTGGGAGTTGAAGCAGTTCTCAGGCTAAGCAGCAAAAACCAGTCATGTACAGAAAGTGAACCATGAGGTATACATATGAGTGACTAGGCTCACTTCTGAAAGCCTGGACACAGGAGGCCTTGGTGGGGCTCCTGGGCTCAGATCCTCGGCCTATCTCTCTGTCTTCTTTTCTTCCTTTTTCCTCCCTCTTTCCCTCTCTTCTTCCCTCCCTCCCTCTCTCTCACTCTTTCTTCTTTGAGACAGGATCTCAATATGTAACTCGTACTGTCCTGGAACTCATAATGAGACCAGGCTGGCCTTGAAATCACAGAGGTCTGCCTGCCTCTGCCTCCTGAGTGCTGAGTTTAAAGGCATTCACAACCATGCCCAGTTCAGCGTGGTCACACTTTCTCAGGTCACAATGAACCTTAGGTACCTGTCTGAAGAGGTTAGGAGAGGACATGGGGAACTGGCCATTATAGTTCTGTGGGACCAAAGATAGACCCAAGATGACAGACCCAGCTCCCCTCAGTGGTCACTGGGGCAGTGCTGGCCACAGTGCAAGGGGCCAGGTCATGATTAGTCTCATCTACTTCCTGTCCCCCACGGGGCAGATGGGGTCTCAAGGGCACTGTGTGAGAAAGGTGTGTACTGAGGCTCTCGGGCTCACTGGGTGCCAGTGTGGGGAAGGCCCTGTGACTCTCAGGATTCTCTGATGCAAGCAGTTGATCTCAGAGCTCTTCTGTTCCAGGGAGGTACCCAGACAGCCATGGCCAATGGAAGGAAGTTGTCCAATAACCTGTTCCTCTTCCTTCATCTCAGAAATGGGGAGATGGACCCAGCCTTGGCACAGGCTATAGCTGAAGTCAGCCAGCACACTTGTTCCAGGGCCAGAGTCCAAGCTATTCCCCATTCAGAGTGGATGCTGCTGCCAGGCTAGAACCCAGACTTACGAGATGAGGCTGTCCTTGAGCTAGGACCTTCTGCTTTACCAGACGCTGCAGCTCAACAAGAATGTCAGAAACCTGAGCAATCTAGTGTCCCTAAAGGGGCTAGGATTTCTCTATAAAACAGGAGCGTTGACTCTGCCTCCAGCTCCCATCAGCCTCCAGCTCCACTTTTGAGAGCTACGTGTACCCCTTCCCCCAGGAGCAGGAGACCCTTGTAGTGTGATGGGCAGAGTCAGGGTTTATGCACCAGGATGCACTGAGCTATGGCAATAAACACACCCTGAGTTGGCTCAGTACTACAGGGACTGGGGCCTGGCTAGAATGAGGAACTGTGCTTGCTTCATTTCTGTCCCGCAGCCCTGAGATCTGTGCCCAGATCAGAGGAGAATAAGCAAATGGTTGGCAAAATAATATCCTAGCAGCAGCTTCAGTCAAGTGCCTGTGTGTGCCAGACTCTTAGCATAGGCCATCCGTCATTCCTGTAGCAGCCGTGTGCTATAGAGGGACCCACACCCTCCCCATCACCTGCTCATCTGCCTGCGCAACCTGTTTTTCAGAGTTCTCCAGAGCCCAGGATTTCCCTCTGGCCAGGACAGCCAGCTACAGGCTTCCCCAAGCATCTATGACCAGGCGTCCTGCAGAATGGTCCTAACTCAGCTTCCCATGCCTGGTACTTAACCTCCCTTGGAATGGTCAAGGTTTAGCTCTGGGGGCTTCAGAGGGCAAGGCTGAGATGTGGGGTGAAGCCTTGGGAGTTCACCTACAGTCTTTGGGTGGTAAACACTGATTCAAGGCCGCCTCTCACGACAGATGAGCTCTGTGTTCTCAGAGGTGTGCACGCACAACCCAGAGCCTAACAGACTTTCACTAGAAAAGCAGCCTATCTTGCCAGTGACTTGGAAGTTGGTTTCCAGTTTTTAGATCACAAACCTTTCCAGAACATTCTCCCCAAGTCATTCTCAGCAACAGTGTTAGCATACCCAGTTCAAGAGAGGAAAAGGGTGCCCAGAGATTGAAGGCCAATGGTTTGTGAGAACTCAGTAGACTTAGGAGCAAGGACCCAAGAACCAAGCTTCCTTCTTCAGAGGCTTCCGTGGATCAAGGCCAAAGCTAGTGTAAGATCTAATCCAGCCTGAGAGCTCCCAACAACCAACCTGGATGGGGGTTCAGCCCTGAGCTGGAAGTGGGAGCCAGAACAAGATAGCTGTGGGAACTGGAGGTTGCTGATTACCTCACCAAGAGCAGATAGCTCTGAGAGGACTCTGGGACCTCCCATGTGCTGGGTTCACAAGCATGCACCACCGTGTGCCGTGTGCTGGGTTTACGGGCATGCACCCGGGATCACGGGCACGCACCACTGTACCGTTTTGTTGTTTCGTTTTCTTTTTCCGAGACAGGTTTCTCCGTGTAGCCTAGGCTGTCCTGGAACTCCCACTGTAGACCAGGCTGGCCTCAAACTCACAGAGATCTGCCTGCCTCTGCCCTCCCAGTGCTGGGATTAAAGGTGTGCACCACCACTGCCTGGCCCACTATACCCAGTTTTATGGATTTGTTTTGAGACAGGGTCTCAGTACATAGAGAAGGCTGGCCTCAAATTGCCGTGGCCTCCTGTCTCAAACTCCCAAGTACTGGGATTTACAGGCTGTGCCTCGGGCAGCTCAGGCAAGCACAGGCAACAGCTGCTCGCTAGCTCCAAATCCTAGCAATTTCATGTCAGTGCATTCTCAAGCCACAGCGTACTGAAACCAGAAGCTCTTGGCAGCATATTTTAGACACTCTTCAGACCTCGAAGCACAAACCTTGGAATCTCGAGGCTGTGCAGAAGGCTTCAGAGACATCTGGTCCAGTTGCCTTTCTAAGATGGTCCAAGAAGCCAGGAGCTGCCAAGGGGAAGAGAATTTGGAGTTCATTCCGTTCCCATCTGAGAGAAGAGGAAATTGAAGCTCAGAGAGGGTGAGTGGATGGTGCAGGGATGCACAGCGAGCCAGAGGAGGCATTGAGCCTCTGGTCTTGGCCTCACAGGCTTAGACTTAGACTCAGCTTTTCTATAGAGGCCTGGAGGGAATGTGGGGGATGAAAGAGGAAGTATTTGGGCTAAAACAAGGACTTTCTGGAGAGCTGTTTTTGAAAAACCAAGCCCAAAAGAAAAAACGGGAAAGCAGTGGCCTCCCTTGTTTTCTGCCCGCCTTCCTTTGGGCGCTCACTCTGCAGCTCTCCCGGCCTCCAGCTCTGTTCGCAAGCTGCTGCCAGCCGCCCACGGGCTTCCTAAAAACGGTCTCTGCAAGCTAATTCCAGAGGGTGAATGGCAGAGAGTGCCCGTGGGGAGGGGTGCTGCCTCCCAGAGGCTCCAGCCTCCTCCTGCTGGAGGAATACAAGGTCCTGCCCCTACCTTGCAAGACCTGACCTCTTGATGTAGGTGGTTTTCCTTCTTAAAAAATAACTCATGAAATTATTTTTAAGACATATTTATCATAAAATAAACAGGAAGGCAAAAAGAAAAAAGTAAAGGAGCCTGCTGAATGAAGCAGCATCTAAACATCTCCAGGCTTTGGACCAAGCACACATACAGATGGGCGGACGCTGTACACGATGTTCTAACGCCTGCTTTGCCTTGAAGTCACACATCGTGTGCATCTTTCCCGGTCAACAATTGCAGTTCGTCAACGTGACTTTCAGGGACTGTGTGGCATCCAGCATATGACAATCCCGCTACATGGGCCTGCATACGCACACTCTCTGTTCAACCAGTCTGTAGCACTGGAAATGCCAGTGAGCATCCTGGGACTAGAATTATGGGTCAGAGGATACCTCCCCCGTGCATGTGCGTGTGTGCGGTATCGCCTGTGAACTTCCCTTTTCATAGTGGCCATATAACGACTATGTAATGAAGAAAACTCAGTCGGGCTCAGTGGTGTCTGCCTATTTGGGACACTGAGGCAGAAGGAATGTTTGAACTCAGGAGTTCAAGCAGAGGTTAAACAACATATTGAGACATTGTCTCAAAAGAAAAAAAAATTAGAAAATACCCATAAGGAAAAACCCATACATTTCTCTAAATTTTTTTTAATTTGATTTTTCAAGACAGCGTTTCTCTCTGTGTAGTCCTGACTGTCCTAGAACTTGCTCTATAGACCAGGCTGGCCTTGAACTCAGAGATCTGCCTGCCTCTGCCTCCAGGCTTCTGGGATTTAAGGTGTGCATCACCACTGCCTGTCTCATTTCTCCAAATATTTTTTCTTTTTAAGACTTATTTATTTATTAAGTATACAGTGTTCTATCTGCATGCATGCCTGAAGAAAGCATCATATCTCATTATAGATGGTTGTAAGTCATCATGTGGTTGCTGGAAATTGAACTCAGGACCTCTGGAAGTAACAGACAGTGCTCTTAACCTCTGAGCCATCTCTCCAACCCCTCATTTTTTCAAATCTTAAATACCAAGATGTGGTTAATTATTTTGCTGTGAAGCTCCTCAGTATTTGTGTGTGTGTGTGTGTGTGTGCATGTGTGTGTGCAGGCACATGTAACAGGATTGCACTATGCATACTTCATAAAACTTTGCACTTGAATGTGCTCAGGTCAGTAGATTGCACTCCTGGCATCTTTATTGACTGCAGCATTCTGTTGTGCCTTTACCCGGGCATGACCACTCTCCTTGTTGAGAACTTGACTTCTTATTTTGCACAAGTATAAATAGTTCACTAATGAACACACTTGGAAAAACATCTTTGTTTTTGCCCATTCCTCTTCTTGGGCTCTATGCCCGTGACACAATGAATCAAGAAGAAGACCTTCCCTGACGTCTGTGACAGGTATTGGAACCGGGAGAATGAGGCTTCCGGCAGCTGCCACCCTCTGGCTGTGGCAGCCCCTTTGCAGTTTCCCCCAGAGCTCTCCCTTTTCCATCTGAGCAGCAGAGCTCAGGACAGCCCAGTGCCAAACGCTGTGCACAGGTGCGATGACAGATGAGGCCAGGCAGATTCAGGCGCTGGCTGGAGACAGGCCCTGTGTTAATCAGACTTTGGCGCTTCTGTACCTTGGACTGTGTTCCTCCTGGCGTTCTTGTGTTTGCTCAGACCCTCTGGAGTCATCCAGCCAGTTCTTGTGAGGTGGAGGGATGGCAGCAAGATTGGAGCCCCCTCGCTTCTACCCCACACCTAGGGAGGTGTCTCTGAATAGCTCTCTGCTCCTCAGCCAGGTTCCCCTCTGTCACTTGATTCCCCTCTGTCACTTGATTCCCCTCTGTCACTTGATTCAATCGGGTGCTCTCTCCTGGCCTATTTTCTTCCCGGACTCTGCTCTGGGGCTGGTGGTAATAGGGTAGAGATGGGAGGACAATGGTGTGTTTCTCCTGCAGATGCCCACCCGAGCCCAGGTGTGACCATGGAGGCAGGGTAGCTTCATTTCATCCATCAGGGAGTGTGGAAGGACTTAGAAAAAGGACTGAAAGACACCCTTGGGCCCTTGAGCCAGGGGTGGGCATGAAGAGCATGGCACTTAACTGGGAAGGAATTAATAGTCAACAATTAAGAGTCCCCAGTAGATGTGTGGTGCTGGTGTATTGAAATGTCCCTTGCTTTCAGTCCCAAGAGGCAGATGCTCCATTTCACAGATGACAGGCAGAGGGGAAAGTCACTAGTCCAATGTCTCAGCCAGCAGGTGGCAGAGCTGGATTTGGAGCCTGCAACTGTCACCTAGAACCACAATTCTATTCAGGCTCTCTATCTTTCGAGCCACCCTTGGCTTCCTAAAACCTCTCCTCTAGCCTGGATTGGGACTCACCCTGTGTGAACCAAGAGACACAGCTCACCCATGAGCCCCTAACTGCATCCAGTCAAGCTCACTCCCCCAGGCCAGCGTCCCAGGAACCCTCTGTGACTTGTGTAAGTGTTTGCACGGTGGTTCTGCAGGGTGAGTGGACAGGACAGTCCCCAGCTGAAGGTGGAACGCAGCTGAGCATAGCAGCCAGAAATGTGCTTCAGAGGGACCCAAAGTCAAGCTGGAGAGCCATTGCCAGCTCCATGGCTCTGAGCAGGTCGTCACGTACCTCTGAGCTTCACTGACCCCACCAGTAGAGACAGATGACAGGACCCTTCTTCCCTGTGTGAGCACGGTGGACACTCTCTGTGGACCCCCAAGGACACCATCGGGATTTGGCCCCTTCTGGTCAGAAGTAGCCCTCTCCCAGCTCCATGTCTCTGGATGCCATGGACAGACAACCTGATAGAGTCTGCCCCCTCCAGGAAGAGACCCAGCAAACACCTTCCCTGGCCCCATTCTATCCCTGGCTGCTGTTCTTAGTCCCTCCCCTTATCACTCATCTCCAGGCTGGTTTTTCCCTCCTAAACTAGCTCTGTGTCTCCATAGGAACAGAGCAGGGGGATGGGGAGGGTCCTCCCCCACGGAAGGGAACTTCATCTGGGGGTGTCTGGGAGTGGCTGGCTGGCAGCGCCCGGTGGAGCTTCCCCCACTGCCCCCCCCAGACCCCTCCATGAACAGCATGTTCCTCCGACTGTTATTTTTAATGCATTTATCCTGACGCTTAATTTATCCCGCATTGTGATCTGATTTAGCCAAGAGCACTCAGCGCTGGGCCTGCATATTCATGAGCCAGTTCATTCATGCTGCCCTGAGGATGTCAGGTAGGCAGCAATGGACAGAGGCCCAGGTCCAGGATCTCACTGCAACAAAGGCTATCATGGGCTGGAGGTTAAGTGCCCAAGCTGCAGCTAGGCAGGCTATGAGTGCAGGGCACACTTTGTGTTTGGGAGTACCATTGTGTCTAGGCTCTGGAACCAAAGTAGTTTAAACCGTTTCCTGGCTTGGCTGATGAGGATGCATTGCCTCCAGCAGGAGAAGGGGTCAGTGTGCCCACTTGAAGGATCAGAAGGAATCATTCGTGTGGAAGGTCACACGGCTTTTTTTTTCTATGTTTATGGGGGGATTGTGTGGGTACAAGTATGTGCTCATGTATGTGTGCATGCATGTGTAGGTCACAGGTCAACCTCAGGGCCATCCACTTTGCTTTTTGGCAGGGTCTCTCCTTGGGCTGAAAGCATGCAGACTAGGCCAGGCCAGCTGGCCGGTGAGCCTTAGGAATCTACCTACCTCTGCCTCCCCAGCATCAGGGTGACACGGTGCCATCATGCCCCTCTGTTTTCGCGTAGGTTCTGGAGATTGAACTCAGAGCCTCACACTTGACAGCCAGCGCTTTGCTGGCTGAGTCATCTCCCAGCCCCACGGTGATTTGCTTGATACATTTCCCTGTCACCCTGACAGTTACTATTGAGCAGTGGTTCCTCGTGGGGATTAGGCTTTACAAAGATGGGAGAAGATGTCATGAATATTTGGGAATCTGAGGGACGCGATGAACCCCAGGAGGAGAGAGCCTCAGTTCCTCAGTCACCCCAAAGCTGGATCCGAGGGTCCCACCTCTGCCCCTTGCACTGTGTGTACACAGAGAGGAAAGAAGAGAGCCCTTGCCCTGGCCTCCTGGTTACTGTATGGAAAGTGGCATGGGCTATGCTGAGCTACCTCAACACCAGAGGGCTGGCAAGAGCAGACAGTTTCTGTCTAGCGTAATAGCCTTCAAGGGCTCGAGGCAGTGGCTGGGGGTTAGATTTCCAAGCAGGAATAAGAAAGTCAGCAGTCACACCTGGCCATTTCAGGGGCTCCCATCCCTGTCAGTCTTTATGGCCATAGCATGAGAGAGCAGTTACCCAATTGCAGATGGAGGGCCTGATATGCAGAGAGCCAAGGGCTGAGTTAGCCTGGCTAAGCCCATGGGCTTGTGAGTCAGAATACCTTTGCTACAACGTTCTCAGGGTGTGCTTTACCTGCCGTGAGTCCTCAGACAGACTGCTGTCCACTGTGCCTCGGTGACTTTACCCACATTTCAGGACCACACCTTGTGACTTTAAGTACGGCTCTAAGGTCTGCCTGAGGCAGTCTGCACAACTTAGTGATGGATGCTCATGGCGCTAAGTGGTGCTCCTGAACTCCCTTGCTCCTCTCACATTCCGAGGAAACACTATCCTTCTAGACTTTCTTACAAGAACATGGGCTCCCTGAGGGCAGGGACCGTGTCTGTCTTGTTTATTGCTGTGACCAGGGGTTACTTGGTAGTGTTTGCTGAGTATTACTGTCTGGGGTAGTATTGGGGAAGCTACACAGTGCTAACTAGTAGATATTATTCTCTATCTTCAGCTTGCTTCATAAAGCATTCAAGAGACGAGTGTCACCAGCAGGTCTTAGTTGTCATTGCTGTGTCACCGTCCACCCTGCTGTGCAGAACTGGTCCTTAGGGAATTATAGACAGCTTCTGTTCACATGGATGCTAAGAGGTGAGGAGAGGAGGTGAGGAGGAGGCTGGGCTCCCAGAGCAGGTACCAGGACAGCTGCCGACTTTGCTTCCCCCTAGCCTGGGGGGCCTAGAAAGCTCTTTGCTCTTGTTACTTGGGAATCTTTAGATCTTTAGAGACCAGGGGAACAAGAGTCTGCTAGTCTGCCTAAAGTGGACTGGGGTGAGAAACTGCCACTGAAGACTCCTCTACACAGGACAGTGGTTCCCAACCTCACTCTCGTCCGGATTTGCAGTTTCTTTTAGGAGTTACTCAAGTGGCCCAAGAGTCTCCAAACGGCTGACCTTGAACACAGTGAGTCTGCTGCACCCAGCAGTCTCCAGGACTGTCACCCCACCTCCTTGCTGGAGCTCATGGAGCTGCTGGAGCCTCTCTAGCCTGTAGCATGAGGTCCTGCTTGTTGGGGTTTCTGTCCTGTCCGGTTCCCACAGTCGTTAGGTCCCAAAGAAAATCACACAGAGAGTCTACATTAGGTTATAAACTGATTGGTCCATTAGCCTCCTTGCCCCGCCTCTACTTCCTGTCTGGTTGACCTGCTTATACTTCCTGCCTGGCCAATCAGCATTTATTTATTTTTTTTTTTTTTTTTTTTTTCAGCATTTATTTAAAACATGATTTACAGAATACAGACAATTCTCCCACACCACTAGCCTGCATACAGACACACAGGAGTATCTGCTGAGCCGGTCACTCGCCTGAGAGCAGCCTGAGCTCCAGCCACAGCTGCCCTACCCCGGTGGCCCTCACCATCTGCCTGGCTCAGTGTCTGTGACTCCACTCAGCTCTGCCTGAGTACACTAGGGCTAGAGTCTCCAGGTCAGGGAGTCCCCAGTCCCCAACCCAGATGGCTGGCAGGACCGTCCCCTCTAGGTGGGACAACCATCTATGGCAGTGGCTTCCGCTTTAGCTTCCCTTCCACTCCTGGCTTCTTCCTTCTCCCAAGTTAGTTAACCACTTGCACCAAATCCTCAGCTCAGGGCCAGCATTTGGGAAGCCCAAGCCGAGGGCCTCCCTCAGACTCCATGCACTGCCGACTCCCACACACATTCTTCTTCATTCCATTTGTTTATTTATGAATGGGGGGCACATACAAAGTGGCACTCGTGTAGAAGTCAGAGACCATGTGCCTCCAGTGGATAGAGGAAAGGCAGATAGTGGGGCGCCAGCTTCACCTCAGCTCCTAGACAGGAGTCAGGCGCAAATCCTGAGCTCAGGACTCTGTATTGAACCAGGGAGGTGCTGATTTCTCTTAGCGGTCACTGGGTAAGCACCTACTGTATACTGCAGTTGTTTTGGTTTTTGGTTTTGGTTTTTGGTTTTTGAAGGTAGGGTTTCTCTGTGTAGTCCTGGCTGTCCTGGAACTCCCTCTGTAGACCAGGCTGACCCCAAACTCACAGAGCTCCGCCTGCCTCTGCCTCCGAGTGCTGAGATCAAAGGTGTGTGCTACCACTGCCTGGCTTGTATACTGATGATTTAAAACGTAAGTAAGAATAGGTGTACTTGGCCTGGGGAGGTCAGAGCTTACCAAGGAAGAGAGATTTGTCAACCTGTAGGTGGAGGATTGAGGTGTGTTCAGGAGAACCTGACAGGTGGAGCCATCCTTAAGATACATTATTAAGCCCTTGCTGTATACAAAGCACTGTGTGGATGGAAGAGGTGAGAGGAAACATTTATTAAGCTCTGAGTGTGTGCCAGGCTGAGAGGGTGCCTCCCATCTTTTACCTCAGGTCTTCTCATAAGAAGCCCGTGAACTGGGAGCCATTGGTGTCTCTACCTTGTGGAAGAGGTCCGAAAGGGTGACGTAACTTCCAGGATCACAGAGTTGGGAGTGGCAGGGCTGGGCTTCAAGAACCTGGGTCTGTCACATTCCTAACCCCCAATACTATTTTTTCCCCTCAAATCAGACCAAGGTCTGCAGCTTTTGTCTTAGACACCCACTGAGTGAACCAGTTTTAAAGAGAACAAGCCTTGGAAGCAAACCAGGCCAGGCTCCCAGCAAGCCTTTACCTGGGTCCAGCTCCTGCGGGGAAGCCCTGATCCTCAGCAGGGGCAGAGCCTGGCCTGTGACCTGCCTGCAGGAATACAGGACACCCGGAGTTACCCTCACTTCACCCTGAAGGGTCAGAGAGGGGGGCTGGGCCAGAACCCTCTTGTCTTTGTTCGTGGGTCTCAGATATGAACTAATTCAAAACTTAGTAAAAGCCCCAGGCTTGGACACGCCTCATGACCTCGCCAAAGGTCGCCAAGGCAGGGCCTGACTGATGATAGGAGGGTGTTCTGTCAAATATGGGGGACAGACTGGGGCTTTGTTGGAAGGGTTCTTGTCTAGTGTACCCAAATCCCTGGGCTCCATCCCCAGAACTGCCTAAAACCAGATATGGTAACACACACCTGAAACCCCGGCACTCAGGAGGTAGGGGCAGGAGGATCAGAAATTTGAGGTCATCCTTAGTTACGTAAATTACATACCAGCCTGGGCAGTGTAAAACCCTGTCTAAAACCAGGCAAGCACCTTGATGCTTAGTAGTGGAAACCAACTATCCAGTGTGTTCGCTGACTCAGTGTGGTCATACATTCGGACAGGGCACAGTGGAAACCATGTACTGTCATAGTTTCTGACCTGGGAAGACTCAGTAGCCACAGTGACTTGATGCTGGAGTCAATGTCTGACAGTTGAGACCTCAGCAGGGCTGCCAGTCCTAACAGCTCCATTGCCCTGAGGCTCTCTTTCTGAAGAGGGCTAGATTGAGCCTCACAGCATGGTGCTTGGGTTACAAGCCAAGACACCCAGGAGCACCAAGTGGGAGCTGCATGGCCTCTATGACCTGATCCTGAAAATCGCATGGCTACATTACTTCCACCATTGTCACGGCTCACACAAATGACACAGATCTCCTCTCAGTGGGACATCATGTAGAACTAGAGGTGCCACTGCAGGCTCCTCTGGTCACGTTCTTTTCCACAAATATAAACGACCACTGAAGTCAACAGGTGGCAGATGGCATCAAACTTGGACCATGTGAGTGAGCAGCTGCCTTGAGGGAGAGAGCAGCACCAGACAGGGCAGCAGTCTGATTAAATGCAGTGTGCCTTGCAGGTAACTTCCAAGATGTAGGTTACAGGACTTGTGGTGGCAAGGCACAGCTGCGCTGGCCGGAACAGAGGCCTCGTGTGTTTGTCTGCCTGCCCCTCATCCACAACCACCTACCTGAATACCCACCCACTCACCCATCTCGTCATCCTTTCCCTTACTCTGCCCCAGCTGCCGGCCTCTGTTAGTTCTGGTGTAACTCAGTTGGTTCAGCCGTTAAGCTGTTCTTCACAAACCTCACAGGATTACTTGAGTCAATAAGCCAGTAGATAGAAAGTATGCAGAGTGGTCCCCAGGATACAGTAAGTATCCGTGAGTATTAGTACCCGGAGTGTTACTGCTCTGTGAGTGTTTGCTAGTCAGCCAATGTTATTTATTATTATAACCACTGCTGTTGTTATTCCTCTTCCATTTTGTTGTTGTTTGTCAAGACAGGGTTTCTCTGTGTGGCCCTGGCTGTCCTAGAATTCACTCTGCAGACCAGGCTAGCCTCAAATGCAGAGGTCTGCCTGTCTCTGTCTCCCGAGTGCTGGGATTGAAGGTGTATGCCACCACCACCCAGCTTCATCTTCAAATTTACCCATTAATCTATCTACCCACCTGTGGTGGTTTGAAAGAAAATGGCCCCCAAAGGAAGTGGCACTCTTAGGAAGTGTCTTTGTTGGAGTGGGTGTGGCCTTGTTGGAGGAAGTGTGTCACTATGGAGGTGGGCTTTGCGGTCTCATATATGCTCAAACCACACCCAGTGTCTTAGACCACTTCCTGTTGCTTATAAGCCAAGATGTAGGACGCTCAGCTCCTTCTCCAGCACCTTGTCTGCCTGCACACAGCCATGTCGCACCATGGTGAAAATGGACTAAACCTCTGAAAATGTAAGCCACCCAGTGGAATGGCTTCCTTTATAAGAGTTGCTGTGGCCATGGTGTCTCTTCACAGCAATAGGACCCTAAGACACCATCCACTCTTCCATTCAGCTGAACTGCTGAATCCCGTGGACATTTAATTAATATGAATTTGACCATATTCTTTGTGAAAACCTGGTTAAAAGGCATACCTGGGGCTGGGCATGATGGCATAGCCACCTTTAATCCCAGCACTCAGGAGGCAGAGACAGGCAGATCTCTGGGGGTTTGAGGCCAGCCTAGTCTACAGAGCTAGTTCCAGGGCAGCCAGAGTTGTTACACAGAGAAACCCTGTCTCAAAAACAAACAAGATGGAGCTGGGCAGAGAGACTGTTAAATGGGCAGAGGCACAGCCTACTGATCCACGTTTGCTCTCCAGGACCCACAGAGTGGGAGGAGAGAATCAGCGGCTCCTATAAGCTGTCTTCTCACTTCCACACGTGCACCACGGCGCTTGCTTGTCCACACGTCCACAAGCATATGCATGTACCCACACGCTAGACAAATGAATGGGAAAAAATTGCAAATTTTTTTTTTTAAGGCCAATACTGTTGGAATACATGTCTACATAAAACTGGGGAAGCCCTCGGTGGAGGAGCATCAGGCAGACTTCGGGATGCCAGAGACATTTAAACTCAATATTAAGGGATGAACCCTTGCCTTAAACACAATCAGAAGAAAGGCTGCTGGGAAGAGCATGATGTCAGAGAGGTTGGAAAGACACAGGATACTGGGGAGACATCAAGGAGAGCAGGAAGGCATAAGGGACACAGGTCAGGAGAAGTGGTCCAAGTGGCTCCGAAGGACCTGAGGACCAGTCGAGGGAGCAGACAGTTCGTCCCACGTAGGGTCAGTTCCAGAAGTGTGTGGCTGTCACAGAAGAGACTTCAAAGTAAGAGCCATGGAGGGACATTTCCCACTCTGAATTCGAAAACCTCAAACTATTGCCTCACAGGTTAGGAGTCAATGAAGCAGATTAATGGCCTTAGGTTCTGCTGGTACTGGGAAGGGCTGCCCGTGGGCCATGTCTTCAGATCTACTTGCCTTTGGTTTGACTGTGGGCTACTGAGGCTGTTTGCTGCGTGTTGTTTGTCCTTACATTTTTCTAAATATCATTTTGGAGTTTAATTCCTGAATCTGAGGACTATTTTTTTTTCAAGCAGTTCTGGGAAGTTCTCTCAATACTTCCTCTGCCTGACTCTCTCTAGTGTCAAGAGACATTAAATAAACATAGACTTTTTCTGCCTATTCCCCCATGTCTATTCAAAACCGATCTTGCTTTGTCTCTCTCCCTCTCTCCTCCTCTTTCTCTATCTTCCTCTCCTCCCCTCCCCTTTCCTTCCCTTCCTTCTCTTCCCCTCCCCTCCCCTTTCCCTCCCTTTCCTCTCCTCCCCTCCCCTCCATTCCATGATAGGGTTTTTTTTTTCACATTTCAGATCACATTTTGCTGTTCACTAGAGCCTTACCTGCTGTTTAACCTTTCAGAGTATTACATCATCAACTCTAGTTTTTATTTCTGAAGCACGGCTTGCTCTTTGTGTAGTCTCCTGCTCCATGTTCATTGTTACAGCTTCCTGTATTATTCCTTTAGATAGACTGACTATATTTATTTTACATGCTGGATCCTCCAGAGCCAATACTAGAGATCTTGGGGGAATCTGGCCCTCTGTCTTGTGTTTTTCTGTCTAGCTTAAGACGGATTTTTTTTTTTTTGGTATATGTATGTGTGGTGCTTTGAATTTAATTTTGCTTCCCAGTTAGACCTGTGCCTATGGGAACTCGCTGAAAATGGTACTAGTATTTGGGGAGAGTTGATTTTGCTTCTGCTGGGCACCTGGGAATATCATGAACTTTATTTTCATGTTTCTCACACTTTCAACAATTGTACTGTATCTTACAAAAAGTTAAGGCCATAAGTCTCAGGCTAAGGAGTCAGCTCAGGTCTTAGCTGGAGAGATAGAAAATTGGTGCAATGTTTGCCATGCAAGAGTGGAAACCTGAATTTGATCTCTCCCACTGATACCCTGACACCCCAGCACCAACGAAGCAAAGACAGGAGTATCCCTGTAGCTCACTGTCCAACTAAACTAACCTATTTGGAGAGACCCGGGTCCTAGGGAGGGACTCTGTCTCAAAAACAAAACAAACATCAAGAACAATAACAAAAATCCTGGGGCGATGTCTCAGTGGATGAGATCATTTGCTACACAAAAACAAGGAGCTGAGTTTATATCCTCAGAACCCATGTAACGGGCTGAGGGTGATTGTGCATGCCTGTAATGCCTTCTTCTGGGATGGCAGGGTGGAGACAAGAGGTGGCTGGGGCTTGCTGGCTGCCAGCCTACTCCAGGATTTGTGAGAGAGCCTGTCTCAAAGAAATAATGCAGAGAACAATAGAGCAGGACACTCAATGTTGTCCCCTGGCTTCTACACAAATGACATTAGACAAATAGGACTATGTAGTATTGTCTGTGTGTATGTGTGCATGAGCACATGCACCTACATACATGTATAACATGCATACATGTGCACGCACACACACACAAAGTGAACCTCTCTTAGGGAATGACACACAGGTCAATCTCTTGTCTCCATATACCTGCACATATGCATACTCATTCATATACATGAACACATAAAGACATACATAATATATAAGACTTAAGAGCACAATTTGATGAATATTTGGCAAAGTATTTAAATTTGGCATTATGGGAAACATACATACAGTAAGGTGAATTAACAGTTTTTCCCCAAAGGATCTCACTGTGTAGCCCAGGCTGACCTTGAACTCAGGACTTGCCTGTCTTATCCTTGTGAATTCTGGAGTTACAGGTATGTACCACCACACCCGGCAAAGTGCATTAATTTTGAATGTACATTATAGTAGGTATGCATGTGTGTAGCCCTCATCTAAGTTAAGATAGAGAGAATTCTTAGCAGGCAAAGGGAATCTCCTTCATCCAGAGAGTAAACCACTGTTCTAATGGTTACCAAACTCACTGATTTGTTATGAAGTGGCATACAAATAGGACTGTGTACTATTGTGTATATGTGTATTTGAGTGTGTACATGTGTATATGAATACGTGTGTGAGTATGAGACCTGTACCAACAGGTCATTCCATGACATATTGCTGAGAGAGAAAGGATCAGAGAATGAGACGAGAGGAACGCTGGGGTTAGGAGGCCTTGCCCACGCGATATCTTATGCCAATCATGTTCCTGGTTTAAGACAAGGGCCTATGTTCCTTCTCCATACATCAGGGCCTCAAGGAGAGCCTCGGATGAGCCTGGATCCCATGTGTTTATGTGGCATGTGGCTATGTGTGTATATGTGCACGTACATGTGTTTATGTTGTATTTGGATGTGCTTACTTATGAAAGCATGCGGTGTGAAGGCCAGAGGTTAAGGTCAGGTATTTTCCTCAGTAGCTTCTCTACTTGAATTTTTGAGACAGTCTTCCACTGATTTAGTTAGACAAGGGATTGCCTCTGCTTCTCAGGGCTGGGGTTACAGGCACACACACCCCAGCCTCTCGTGGGTGGTGGGAATCTGGACATGGTAGTCCGTCATGCTTGCGCAGTAAGCGCTTCACCTACCGAGCTATCCCTCGGCCCACCATGTAGCATTCCTTATCCTGGTGTTTGTCTGTGAGACTCATTCACACATTTTCCATGGTGATAATTAATTTGGCCTCCTCATTTCTGGGCACCGTTGGCTGCATGAGCATACCACAGTTCATTCAAGCCCTCTCCTGTTGATGAACATTTGGGTAGTCTCCAGGTTGTCACTGTTACAAGTAAAACTTCCATGAAATTCTGCTAAGACAATTTCTGTGAGCATAGGACTTCCTTTTCTTGGGTAAATACCCAGGAAGTCACCTGGAAATGGAGTCCCATGGGTGCTGGCTGGGAGGGTGCTGCCAGTATTTTCTCAGGTGCCTGTGACGTATTCCTGAGAATTTCAAGGGCTGTGTCCTCACTGGCACTTGGCATGGCCAGTCCTTAATTCTTGCTATTCTGACGAGGCTGTAGTGGGATTTAACTGTGGTCGTGATTTGTATTTTCTGATAATTATGGCACAGAGCTGTTTCTTACATAGGTTGGCAACACTGACGAGTTTGATTTGTGCTCACATCTGTCCCCCTCCCCCTTTCCCTGAATTTAGGATTAATTGGAATTCTCTGGAAAAGTAAAGTAGCTCCCTTCCCCATCTATGACTCTTCGAGCTTTGCTGGGACAGTGGTGTGCTTCTCAGGCAATTAGAAGGTCTGCTGCCTGGCATTGTCTCATTTCCCGAGCAGAAACTCCAACTGCAGGCAGTGCCGAGCCGCTAACTGAACAGTTAATGGCATCTGCAAACATTTAACAAACGGCTCCTACGAGCCCAGAAGGGGCAGCTCCAGGACACCACTGAGTCTGGGGCAGAGCCTCTAATGAAACTAATTGATATTTCTGCAGCAAAACACGTAAATATTCACACTAATTGGCATAAAATAGTTTCATAGTCATTGAGGTCAGATTTTTGCCCACAAATGAATCAACCGCCAATTAACTGCAAAGGAACCCTCTGTCTACAGGGATCCTCGAGTTCCATGCTGCAGGGAAAGGATTGTGGGTTTGCGTCAACTGCTTGTCCATTCTGCAGATTCTTCAGGGTGACTTGGAAAATCCTGTCAAACTTTTGTGCATAGTGGTGACAATGATTTTGAACAAGATGATCCCTTTGAGTTCTAGAAATCCATAAACATGGGATGAACACCTGTGATCCCAGCACTGGGGCTGGGGGCCGGGCAGTGGCATGAGAATCAGAGGTTGAAGGCCAGCCTGAGCTACTTAGTGAGTTCAAAGTCAACCTAGGCCACATAAGACCTTGTCTTAAAGACAAAACAAAGTGACAGTTACAAGTGGCTAAGGGAAGGGGTGTGACTTCCCTCAGTGGGTAGTTCTGATAAGTTGCAAACTGAGGTTATTGAAGAAGGGGTTTCTGGTCCCTTCCCTGCTGGTGGTGGGGATTTTGTCTTACCTGGGACCCTGTGTCTGTATCTCTAAGCAGACAGTAATGGTTGATGTAGAGGAAGTTTGTAGCAGTACAATGTGGTCCAAAATCACATGGCTGACTGCCAAGGTGGCTCCCCCTCTTCCCACCTTGCTCATCTAAGCCCATCAGGGCACCACGTCTGACTTCTAAAACTCTCAGTGTTTTGGGTTTTGTATCTAGATTCACCGTGAATTATCTCTTGTGTGGGAGGCCAGATTTCTTTTCTTTTCTTTCTTTCTTTCTTTCTTTTTTTTTTTTTTTTTGGTATGGATATCTAGTTTGGAAGCTCTTACTCCCTCCCTCATTTCAGAGGAGCCAGGCTGTGGCTCTGGTCTGGGACTCTATTCTGCACCCTGACCTATGGCTCGATTTCTGGACTGCTGCTTCCCTAATTGACAAATTGGTTGGTTTTCTGTGCGCAAGTGTATGTGTATGATGCACGTGTGTGTTTGCACATACGCATGCTTGTGCCAGAGTGTATAGAGGCCACAAGTCTATATTGTATTAACTTCTCCTGCTCACCACCTTAATTTTTTGAAACAGGGTCTCTCGCTGAAGCCGGAGCTCACTGAGCAGCTGGAGTGGCTGGCCAGTGAGCCCTTTTCTCTGCCTCTCAGAAATGGTATAACAGGAGTGTGCTTTCAACCTGGCTTCTTAGGTGGATATTGCAGACCCAACCCAGGTCCTCGGGCTTTCACAGTTGGCAATTTTGCCCTCTGAACCATCTCCCCAGCCTGCTGTGGGATGATCCTTCTGTACACTGTGAATATGCATTATTCTTATTGGTTAATAATAAAACTGTTGGTCTATAGCAAGGCAGGACAATCAAACTGAGGACTCAGATGAGGAAGGGTGGAGTCGGGCAAGATGTCAGGGAGCCAATCAAGAAGCAGGATGCTAGAGGATCGGGAAAGCCATGGGCTATGTAGCAATACATAGATTGATTTTTTTTTAAAGGCTCATTTAAAAGTAAGAGCTAGTTAGCAAAAAGCCTAAGCTATTGGCCAAGCATTTTGTACTTAATATAAGCTTTTGTGTGTTTATTTGGGACTGGGCATCTGGGACAGGAAAACTCTGCTTCCGTCTACACCAGCCCTGATTGTATAGTGTGTTTGCATTTTAAATTTCATCTTGCAATGATAGTAGGCTGCATGTGAGCTGGGAGGGACCCACAGCATGACATCACACCCAGGATGGGGACCGAATTGATCTACTGGCCTTACTCAGATGTGTCCAGCCTTACCTGTACTAGTTTGCCCCTAGGTGTGCATGTGTGTTTCCTCCTGTTATCCCTAACCCCTGGCCATCACCAATCCATCCTCTGCTTCTATGATTTTGTCATTTCAAAACTGCTGCCTAACTGTGAATATAACATGTGACTTTTGGGCACTGTCCTTTTTGAGACTGGCATAAATTCCCTTGAGAATCACACGTGTGGTAATGAGTGCATCTGTGTTTGCTCCTTTTTAATGGCCAAGTAATATTTTTTTGTTTTGTTTTGCTTTTTTTTGGAGTCAGGGTCTGATACTATAGCTCAGGTTGACCTTGAATTTGTGACAATGGGATTACAGACACGAGGCAGTATTTGGCCTCAAGTGCTGTGTTCTATGGTAATTACTTTGGGGGGGGGGGTTTCAAGATAGGCTTTCTGTGTATAACAGCCGTGACTGTCCCATAACTCACAGAGATCCACCTGCCTCTGTCTCCCAACTGGCGGGATTAAAAGGGTGTGCCACCACATCTGGCTTGCTTACTTATTTTTTTAAGAGACTTTTTTATGTATGTGTGTCTGATGCTAAGGATGGAGCCCAGAGTCGCTGCATGCCAACAAGCATGCTTGCAGACACTGAGCTGCAGTCCCAGCACAGGACTTGCTGGTTGGCTTTTTTCTCTTTCTTTCTTTCTTTCTTTCTTTCTTTCTTTCTTTCTTTCTTTCTTTCTTTCTTTCTTTCTTTCTTTCCTCTCTCCCTCCCTTTCTTCCTCCCTCCCACCCCCTTTTTTAAAGAGCTGTTTAGGTTCATAGAGAAGTTGAGCCAAAGATACAGTGTTTCCAATATCCATCCTTCCTGTGCGGATGGTCCCACTTGTTACAACCGGACACTGATGCGTAGTTGACAGCCAGAAACCACTGTTTTACTTGCCTTTCACTGGGGTATGGTGCATCCTCTGAATCTGACAGATTCCTAATGACCTACATCTGTCATCAAATGGAGAATTTCACTGCCTTAAAAGTACTCTGTGCTTGTCCAGTTCACTGCTCCCTCTCCCTCCCAGCCACTGGCAACCACTGATCTGGTTCCTGTCTATGATTTTGCTTTCTCCAGGTTGGCATAGGGTTGGGAACATACAGCACAAAGCCTTTGCAGAGGGCATGCTTTCACTCGGTTATATACATCGCAGATTCATCTGAGTCTGCCTTTTAGGGCTAGATCCCTTCCCTTCAGGCTACTCCACTGGTTGGCTGTTCTGTGCCTTTCCTACTCATCTCCCTCTTTGAAACACATCTTGTTTGCTTCCCAGTTTTGGCAGTCATGGGCTGTCTGCAGTAACCACTCACGTACAACGTTCTGCGTGGACGTGTTCTTATCCCCATGGCCTCATCCCAGGAGCAGAGCTGGTATGAGTTGCGGGGTTACACAGGAAGGCTGTGTTCTGTTTTGTGAGAAGCCACCCAACTATCTTCCCAAAGTGACTTACCAGTTGGCCTTCTCATCAGCAGGAATGTTCCTGTGGCGTCCCATCCTGCCAGCATCTGGCAGGAGTGTTTTTGATTTCTGTCACTCTAATAGACAGGTCTGTAGAGGTAGACGACATTGTCATGTTGATTTGTAGTCACTGAACAAATACAGTGCTGAACAGTTCTCGTGTACCCACTGCCTGCCATCTGTGTGTTTGCGGGGGTGGGCAGTAACTGCTAAGATCTTTTCCCTATTTAAAAGCATCAGGGGAGGGGCTGGCCTTAAACTCACAGAGATCCGCCTGCCTCTGCCTCCCGAGTGCTGGGATTAAAGGCATGTGCTGCTACTGCCTGGCCATGTTGTCCTTTCTTTATTCATCAGGTTTATAACTTATGTTAGAATTTGTATTCTCTTTCTCCCCCACCCCTCTTCTCCCCTCTACTTCTCAGAACCAACTTTTGTGTATGTGAGTCAAGGTCTCACTATGTAGCCCTGGTTAGCCTGGAACCCACTATGTAGGTCAGGGCATTCACACCCTGTGAAGCAATCCATGCTTCCAGAACCAATTTAAATGTTCAGATCCATTGCTTTTTATTTTGCTTTTTGTTTTCACTTAAGTTGTAATTTTCAGTTTGAATGTTGTTTTGTTTGAGACAAGGGTTGCTCTATGTAGCCATGTCTGGCCTAGAACTCACTATGCATTCCAGGCTGCCCTTGAACTCACAGAGATCCACTTGCCTCTGCCTCCTCGAGTGCTGGGATTAAAAGCATGTGCTACCACAAGTAGCTTTAGTTTGAATGTTTTGAAACCAAATCAATACTTAAAACTCAGGGCATGAACCTGACCGAGGACCCTTTCCTATCTTCTTGGGAGGTATTTTTCTTTAATCTCACCTAAGCCCAAGGCTGAGACAGACAGATCTACCTGAACATCTACCCTTTCGATGGCGTTATAGTCTTTCCTGAATCCATAGTTCATGTAGGGGGACTGCTCACCTATTTGACTTTCTGCCCTCCATGGCCACAGACGCGGTGCAGCCTCAGCATGACATCCTTAACCTCAGTGGGGCTTGGTCTCTCTGCTCTCATGGGTCTTCCCTGGTTCTGGCAGGGACGGCAGCTTTATTTACTTCTGTATAATTTTATAAACATTTTTCAATGATTTATTTTAGCCAGACATAGTAGTGCAGGCCTTTAATCCCAGCACTTGGGTGGTAGAGGCATGCAAATCTCAGAATTCAAGGCCAGCCTGGACTATATAATGAGTTTCAGGACAGCCAGGGCTACACAGTGAGACCCTGTATCAAAAACAAACAAACAAACAAACAAAAAACAAAACAAAAAAACAGGTGCTGGAGAGATGGCTCAGAGGTTAAGAGCATTGCCTGCTCTTCCAAAGGTCCTGAGTTCAATTCCCAGCAACCACATGGTGGCTCACAACCATCTGTAATGAGGTCTGGTGCTCTCTTCTGGCCTGCAGACATACACACAGACAGGACATTGTATACATAATTAATAAATAAATATTTTTAAAAAAAACAAAAAAGAGAAATTTATTTTATTTTATTTTGAATTGTGTGTGTGTGTGTGTGTCCACATAAGTACAGGTACCCCAAGAGAGCAAAAAGGTGTTGGATAAACAGGAGCTGGAGTTACAGGTGACTGTGAACCATGCAATGGGTGCTGAGAACTAAACCCAGATCCTCTGAAGGAACAGTCAGTGCTTTGCGCCACTAAGTTGTCTCGCTAGATCCCTGTTAGGGTTAGGGTTAGGGTTAGGGTTAGGGTTAGGGTTAGTTTGTTGTTTTTTAATCTCGCATTTTACAATTCGGGGTTTCCCACCTTTGGACCCTCTGCATGGGCCATTCCTTCCATCCAGGATGATTTTTGTCCAGATATCAGCAGGGACACCCTTTTGTCCCCTTTACTCTAGTGTTTTGCGATGTCATTTTTTAGTTCTGTTTTTGTTTTCGTTTTGCTTGGGTTTGGTTGGATTTGGGGGTTGTTCTTTGAGATGGAAGTCTCGTGGAGTCCTAGCTAGCCTTGAACTGGCTATGCAGCTGAGGATGGCCTTGAACTCTTGATCCTCCTGCCTCAGTCCCCCAAACAGGATTATAGGAATGCACCATCACTACTGGGCCCTTTGACTCTTTTCCTCAAATATTGCTTTTTCAAGGCCTTCTGCCTGATTAACCCATCCAAGATGAATAATCACCACTAACTCTAGCACCCACTACACCTCTATGTTTCTTTCTTTTTCTATTTATTTTTACTTTTGAGAATTTCATACATATATGCAATGAGATAAGATCATATTCATTTCATTCCTCACTTTTCCAACAGGTCCCCCTCCAGCATCTCTCTCTCTCTTTCTCTCTCTTTCTCTCTCCCTCCCTCTCTCTCTCTCCCCTGCTGAGTCCAGTCAGTATCTATCTATCTATCTATCTATCTATCTATCTATCTATCTATCTATCTATCTATCTATCTACCTAACACCTGCTGAGTCCAGTCAGTATATCTACCTATCATCTATCTATCTATCTATCTATCTATCTATCTATCTATCTATCGATCATCTATCTATCTATCTATCTATCTATCTATCTATCTATCTATCTAACTAACACCCGCTGAGTCCAGTCAGTGCTGTTCATATGCACGTGTCACAGGCCCTCTCAGATCTAGTAAGCACATCACTCCCCACTTCCTGCTTTTTGTTTGCACTCACCTCACTTTGCTAGATGCAAACTCATGGGGACAGGTCCCTTATCTGCCCCGTTTACTAAGGACTCCAAAATTCTTAGAACAATGCCTGGCACACAGTAGGTTCTCAATATTTCTCAAATTAATTGAATAAGTGAAACAGAATTATCCGAAACTGGAGCCCTCCTATTGGACTGAGGGAGAAATAGGGATGTAGAGAAGGAAAGAGAGGAGCTCAAGGTCACTCAGAGAGGTGCTCAAGGTCACACAGAGAGGTGCCAGTGCTGGGATCAGGACAACTGCTCCCCATCTGTGCCCAGCACTTCACAGTTGTTAAGCACGCTTGTGTTTGTCACCTTTGGGACCAGACATCAGCAAAGAAAGAACTTGTTCTTGGTGTCCAGGTGGGAAGGAAAGATGAGCAGTACCAGCATGGCTGACCACGTTCTGCTTCAGGAAGTGAGGTCCTTGCTGGCTTCTATCCCACGTCACTCCCTGGCTTGCCTCCTCCATCTCAGCTCACAGCCTTTCAGCCTCTTGCTTGACCAAAAACTTGCCATTTTGTTGTTGTTTTGAGACAGGGTCTCTATGCATCCCTGGCTGTCCTGGAATTCACTCTGTAAACCAGGCTGGCCTTGAACTCACAGAGATCCCCTGCCTCTGCCTCTTGAGTGCTGGAACTAGATTGCCACTTCTTAACGATCTACCCAGTGGTTTGCCAGGCTCTGTCCAGGGTCTCTCGGGTAATCTTGCCCATGCCATGCCTTTGGTCATTCTTTCTCCAGGCCCAGCCTTTCCCCTCATTGCCTATTTTCCTGACATTGTCTTGCAAAGCTCTGGAGAGCTCAGAGACTCCTTGGGAACAGGAGAAAAGCCTTGACCTTGAAGGTAGAGTACCAGCCTCACAGGGCTCTGAGCCCGACCTGAGGAAAACCATCCCCTCTCATCCTGTCCCCACATGTGAATGGCCCCTCTTTGTTACTCCGAGACAAGGAGCCCCCAGGAGAATCAGCTGACAGGTGACTCCAAGACACCTCTCATGGAAGTCCCAGGTGGGTTTTGAGGACTCCTTCCTGTGTCTAGACTTCCAGCCCCCAAAGCCAGAGCTCCATTTCTGTCCTTTCCCCTTACCTCCTCCCGGCTCCAACAGTGACTGTGGAGATGACTTCCTGGGCATCTCCCTGGCTTTGCCTTCCTCTCCCCCACACCAGCCAGGTCTAGATCCTAACAGCTCTCCTCATGACACTCTCCATAGCCCTTCTTCCCACAACCTCACCCCCCCATTTCCCCCCCAGTCTCCCCTCCTCTCCACAGCTCTCCTCCATCCTGGCCGCTGGGATCTGGCAGAGCAGTGCCTGCTCACACCCTGTCTGTGTGCTGAGCCTCAGGCTGGCTCTGCTCTGATTCTGAGATGGATGCAAAACCCTTTGCCTGCAGCTGAAGGGCTTTCCTGAGCCAAGCTCCTCAAACACACTTGGACAGTGCCCCCCGCCCCACTTTCTCCTCCTCTTCTGTCTTGCCAGCCCTGGCCAGAAACCCTTCCCTTCTTTCCCTGCCTGCTACAGACCCCACAGCAAGACCTGTTCTGCCGTGTAGCCCATAGCCCTCCAGCATGAAAGAAAGGCAGGTATGATGTGGACCCACACAGTGCACGCCCATGTGGGTGTGGCTATGGAAATCTTTGTGAATTGACTAGGTCTCCTCTAAAACCAAGATGTGGAGCAGTGGGACCAACCAGATTGGGTGGCTCGGGATCCCCAGAGGACACACAGGTTGGGGTCGTGAGAATCTGAATGGGGCTCACAGGGTGCTCAAGCAGGTGGGAGCTGGATGTCCCTCTGCAGATGTGTGTGTTGTGTGTTTCCCTGGTGACACTGACTTCAGGGCTAGCTTGAGAGTGTAGGGGCTAGAGAGGGCCTGTGACATATCTGTCCACAGCCTTTTATTCTTCCATTTCCATTGCAAGGGTTAATGGCCTCCTGCACATCCACCCATGCCCAGCCAGGTTTTTTATTTCTATTTTTATTTTATTGGTTTCTTGAGACACATTTTGTGTTGTCCTAGGAATGGTAATTCAAGCAAGTGCTCTCTGCCCTTTGGAGCATAACTTGAGACAGTCTCCTGACTCTGCTACTTCCTCCGTTTATGAGCAAGTTCACGTTTATGAGCCTTGGCTTTCTACTTGGACAATGGGATTTGTAAATCCAGCTGGGGCATTGCGAGGAGCAGTTAAAATGCCTCTCTGAAGCCTCACGGGAAATAAATAAATAGGCCTTCACTCCTTCCACTCCCCAGTGTGTGAGCATCCCAAGGCAGGTGACCTTTTTCCTCCTCCTCCTCCTCTTCTTTTTTCAAAGATTTATCTATTTGTTTTTATATGCATTGGTGTTCTGCCCACATGTATGTCTGTGTGAGGGTGACAGATCCCCTGGAACAGGACTTACAGACAATTGTGAGCTGCTGTGTGAATGCTGGGAATTGAACCTGGGTCCTCTGAAAGGGTACCCAGTTTTATTAACCATTGAGTCAACTCTCTAACCACAAATATTTTTGTTCGTTTGTTTTGCTTTTGAGACAGGGTTTCTCTGTGTTGCCTTGGCTGCTCTGGAACTTGCTCTGTAGACCACGCTGGCCTCTTTGTTCTTCCTTTCTAAGATAGGGTCTCATGTAGCCTAGGCTGAGCTCAAACTCACTGATCCTTCTGCCTCAGCCTCCTTATGCTGGGATCATGGGTCTGTTCTACTATTCCTAGTTCATGTGGTGCTGGAGATTAAACCCAGGGCTTTGTGAATGCTAGGCAAACACTCTACCAACTGAGCTGTTAATGTTTCTGATGCCTGAGGAGACCTAGTCTTATTTTAAACTGAGACACTTCTCCCGTGTCAACCAGCCTGGGCCTCCTGTATAATCAGACCCTCAAAGGTGTTTGGAATTACAAAGGAAGTGGGGAGGCTAGCCAGGTCTTAGGATTTGGGGTGAGAACTCCCTTCACAGTCTCAAACACATCTCTGCCTTCGGACACTGCCGATCCTGGGCCTGATTTATGTGTCCTGAGACAGAAACAAGGACAGCAGGGCTACAAGGCTTGCTCTGCTTGCCAGGAGGTCTGGCCCCGAGCTCAGAAAGTGTATGAAGACCAGGCCAGCACACAGTAGGTGCTCAGAGTACAGGACTCAACCTCTCCCGCGGCTTCATTTCTCTCCTCCCGGTTCCCTTTCCTCTGTGTGAGAGATGTCTCCAAGGAAACCGTAGGAATTATTTTAAGAAAAGAGCTGAGGGCTTGGATGGGAACAGATGGTGGCTTGGGCATCTGGGAGACAGAGGCAGGCTGCTCTGGCCCTTGGAGGAGCCAAGGAGCCCCAGATGCCTCCACATCCCAGAAAGTACCAGGGCAGAGTCTGGAGGCACATCTGTATTGGAGGGCAGAGGCAGAAAAGGTTTCTGGTATCCAGAAGGAGACAATGTGTGACCTTGACAGTGTGTTTGCCTCCCCAGGTGGCCCTGAAGAAGTGCCAGCCTTTAGCCCTGCAGTCTCTGTTGAGCAGGAGGCCCAGGGCAAGGGATGGAACAGGAAGTGGGGAGGCCTGAGGCTGAGTCCTGAATGCAGAGCAGCAGCTGTTCCTGTGCTGGGCAGAAGTTCATTAACTTGTTCACTTACTCATTCACCCCACACCCTTCTTCCTCCCAGCCATCCTCTTCAGAGCATCCTTCTTGTGGGATTTTTGTCCCAGTCACACTGATGAGGAAGCTCAAGTATCAAGAGACAAAATGAATCCTAAAAGTCACACAAAAATTTCTCTCCCAGCCTTGTCCTCATTTTCTCTAGACCCCATCATCACCTTGAGCAGAGACCTCCTGCTCCTTGCAAGGACATGAAGTCTGTCCTGACTCGTCCCCTGCTGACCTTCGCAACTTCTCCTTTATCTCCATGAGCTGTTGGCACCTGCCTCTGCACATGCCTTCAGGATGGAGCGTCCTCCCTGCCCTCCTCTTGTGCCTCGTTTACATCTCCACGTCACATCTCTCCACACTGTGGGTGATGGGCTGGGGTCCCTCGGAGACAGCTATGCTCTCTCTGGTCTCCTCCAAAGACCGCAAACGCCTGAGGCATAGTCTGGATGGGTATCCATGAAAATGCCGAATGCGAGCGAATGAATGAGAGGGGGAACACCACAGGATTTCCATTCCGAGCTTCAGCTTGTTCTCCAAACATTTCCCAGGCACCTCCTCCATGCCAGGCCTGGTGCCAGCCCCAGGGACAGTGACAGCTCAGCCTCAAAATCCACTCTGCAGTTTGCCATGTGCTTTTGTCGTACAGGAAGTCATAACCCCTGCCACGCAGAGGTTTGTGCTCATGTCCACCTTTTGCTCGTGGGAACAAAGGCCCAGTGAGGTTGGTTACAGTCACAGCCAGTTGTACCATACCCAGGACTAGAGTCCAGGTCTGTTCCCGCCGTCCACACTCCTTCCGCAATGAGAAGACGGCAAAAGCAAGCAGAGGGATCTAGGAACATTGGGAAATACTGGTGAAGAACAGGAAGATGATAGTCCTCGTCACCGCTGTGCTAAGAGAGATTTTACTCACAGTTTCAGAATCTCCTGTTAGTAGGCAGTTGAAGGTGCTCAGCAGGTAAAATGCCTACCACCAAGCCTGATGATCTCCCTTCCAACCTCAGAACCGACATGATTAAAGAACTGATTCCTACAAGCTGTCCTCTGACCTCCATGCACATGCTATGGTACACATGCACATGCAAGCGCACACTCACACACACACACACACACACACGCACGTACACACACACACACACACACGCACATGCACACGTGCGTGTGCGCACACACACAAATGCAATTGAAGAAGAATCTCCTCCTTGCTTTGACTGAGCCTGTGGGCATGAAGTCACATAGATGTCATGGTGGGTACCAAGTCTGACGAACTCTTCAATTTGAGAAGAACTTACGGTAATCCTGAGCCTCAAGGAGCTATGTCCAGTTTCACTGTCAGTCTGAGTCCCCCTAAGCAGACCTCAAACCAGGCGCTTGAGTGTAGGTAGTTATCTGGGAGGTGATGGAAGTGCCTGAGGGAGTGATGAGGATGAGGAAATGCAGGAGGGGGTGTTAAAATGTGCGTGCTAGGGAGCAGGTGGCCACCGGTGGGCCATTGGCCCTTATTCCCAGAGCCATCTCTCCCAAAGACGAGAGGCTGGGTCTTTAGCTGTGACTTTCCTGCAAGCTTTCAAAGCTTCTCCCAGGGGTGTTGATCCCCCTGTACTCCCAGCTGTTCTGGGCTTGACCTGAGCAATTCTAAACTCAGTCATCACGGCCAGGCAGAGAAGAGTGGTGATGTGGGCACCTGTGGGTCAGGCACTGTCCACCGCCGCTGAAGCTGGAGTCCAGGGTCAGTGCCCGCCACGGTGTTCCAGACAAGTGTTCTTTATTGTGTTTTCCAGGTGAAGCAGGACCACCTCTGGGTGGGCGACACTGAAGACGTGGCTTGGAAGGTGAGCATGTGACGGGCGAGGAGGTAAAGGCGCGGGTGTCTCAGTAAGGAGCTGCAGTCTAGACCTGAGTCATGAGCTGTCACCAGGTCTGAGTGAGGGGAGCTCCAGGAGCTGCAGGGAGGAGGCTGACAATCCTGGGTTCCAAAGTTCAAGCTCTACTCTGAGTGTAGGGAGCTAAGACTGGGTTTCCAGCAGGGAAGCCAGAGATGTGCCCAGAATACTTTCTTGAGGGCTGACCTGAAGGATGGATTGGAAAGGAGATCTGGGAGGAGACTCCCTGCAGAATTCTGAAATCCAGGATGTCCTGGGAGCTCCCCTCTTGTCATGTGATTGAATACCTGGTCCACCCTGTGCTCTTGTGGGGCTGGCACCAGGCATTCTCCAGGACTATCTTGACCCATCTGGGCAAACCAGGCCTTGCTATTATCTAGGAAGATCACCACTGAAGACTAGATGTTACCTTCCGCCAAGTGGGCTCCCTGTTAGGGATATTTCCAATCTTGGGTCAGGCATCCTCCTCCGGGGTCCCTTCTGAAGTCCATGGCTCTGGCACCTGTACAGTGGGAGCTGGCAAGCTTGATGGCAGGAGTGGGGTGATCTTGGAGGGCTGGGGTGCCATCCCCTGTTCTCCACCATGTTGGCTCCCTTCTGGTTTCTGGGCTAGGTCAGACAAATGTCCACTTGTTTTGTAATTCCTGTACCCCTTGCTTGCAGATCCCTGGTTGTTCACGGTCACCAGGCTGTATGGGGACTAAATAACCATCTCCCAAACAGGTCTCTGTCTCCTCTCTTTACTTTGCATTTTGCTTAGACACGGTTTCATAGTGTAATGTAGGCTAGCCTGGAATTTACTGTGTAGCCCAGGCTAGACTAACTTTGAACTGCCTTGTTACTCCTACCTCATCCTCTCTAATGTTGGGATGACAGACGTGAGAGAGACAGAGAGAGAGAGAGAGAAAGAGAGAGAGAGAGAAGAAAGAAGGAAGTGAGGAGGGAGATGTTATCTTGTTAGTGTGTGTGGGTGCATGCGTACCTGTGGATGTTAATTCATGTCCGGTCAAAGGTCAGTGTTGGGTGTCTTTCCTTAATCATTCTTCACCTTCATTTTTTGAGACAAGGTCTCTCACTGGACCTAAAGCTTATCAGTCTGTCTAGACTGGCTGACCAACAAGCCTCTAGGATCCTCCCATCCCTCTCCCTTCCCCCACTTCTTACAGGGATTCCGGGGATCTGAACTCAGGTCCCCATGCTCACACAGCAGGCACTTCACCAATGCGCCCTCTCCCGACTTTCTCAGACACAGATGGAGCTAAGAGCCCTGCCTTCATGATGTGCATTGGTGCAGGCATGGAGTTCAAATGATCTAGAACACACCACATTACATGAGCTCCCCCCTTCCTCGTGCCTCGTTTTCAATCTCATTAAGTGTATGAGTATCCAAATAATATGCCTTTGTTTTTACTTGCTTATTGACTTTATGTTAACAGCTACCACATTGTGTAGGCTTTTGTCAGGACTGTTGATGAGAATCTGTTTATTGTGTGTGATTTTGATTCTGTCGTTCTACAGGCTATGCGTATCTATACCGCTATTTATTTACTTATTGATTTACCCTCCCATTGGTTGCTAATTGGATTGCATTCAGGTCTTCTGTATTACATATCGTCTTTGTGCACCTTCCTGAGCACTTCCCACCTCCACTGAGTATGGTGCAGGGACCTGCAGCCCTGGCTTCCCTAGGAAGTCATCTAGACTCTCAGGTTCTGCTGAGCAAAACCCTGCCTTTTTGAGAGACCCCTGAGGGGTCATGTTTGAGAAGTGAAGGGCTGTCAGGCACTTGGCACCAGGGAGACTGTTGGGTCCCCACGGGTGTTCCAACTTCCCCTCCTTCCAAGAGCATGTTAGGAATGCCGCTGATCTTCATCCTCGCTAACTTTTGGGATTGTCTTAGTCATCTTTGCTGGTCCATGGGCAGTGGCATCTGGCCATGACCTTGGTCCAGGATCCCAATATCTAACAAGGCACCATGTCCAACCAAGTCCCCTTCGTGACCCCTCTGTTCTGTTTTCTTTCACTTAGCTCAACTCTGCCTCTGTGCCTTCTGTCTCCTTAGCTGGAGGCAACCCCTCCCTGCAGGACTCCATGTCACCACCTCCAGGAAGCCCCCCAAGGCTGTGCCATTGTCTCTCCATTTCCCTCCTGGGAGCTTCACCTTCACCAAGGACCTCATAGACCTGCACGACTCAGCCCTACAGAGGTAAAAATGTTCTAATTCACTTGCTGTACTTTTCAGGAAATTTTTACATTCGTAAAGAGTCTGAATTGTTGATTATATATAGAGAGAATGTGGTTTATACACAGGGGAGCATCATCCAGTCATTAGGAGACTGAAATTATGTCCTTTGCAGGGAAGTAGGTGGAACTGGGGGCTAACATAGTAAGCAAAGTAAGGCAGCCATGGACAAGCAGCGTGTGTTTTCACAGATACTCAGAATCTGCATTTCAATGCATACATATTATACGCATGTGACATGAAAACTGAAATGGAGAAAGGAGGCTGGTGAGGGAGGGAGGGAGTGGGGGAGGGGAGGAGGGATGGGGTGGGGAGTACCGTGATGAAGTGTGTAAGATTTCATCATGAGCCTATTATTTTGTATATTAACTATTAAAAATGAATTAAAATGTTTGCATTGCTGGTTTGTCTTAGAAAAATGAGAAAAAAAGAAGCCTCATGGGGACTTCTTTCCTACATGGTGACGGACGGCTGGTGGAGAGTGTAGCAGACCCTATAGCTCACCCTCGCACCCTGTCCAGCCTCTGCGACCCCTGCCTAAGCATGGCTGTGGTCTCCCTCTCAACCTCGCTCATCCTTCCCTGCCTCCCATAATCTCATTCCCACTCCTACTCAACCCCCCGCCCCTCCCCTGCACAGCCTCAGCTGCCTCTTGGCCTCTCCTGTCTCTTCCAGTCACTGCCCATGTCATAAGCCTACTCAAGAACCAGCAAGGACTCCCCACTCCCTTCTGAGACAGTGCTTGACTTCTAACAAGAAGTATTATCACAACATAAAAGAAATGGTTTACAAATGGTTGGGTAACAGCATAACAAACACTCATGCACGCCCTCTCCAGCTTCAGAAATAAGTCATTTCAAGTACACTGAAGCCTCTATCACACGCCCGTCCCCTGACCCTCAGGCTACCACTTGCCAAAATTTGCTATTCATCATTCCAGCGAGTATTTTTATACTTAGATTACATATGCATGTGTTCCCAAATAATACATTGCATTGTATTGTGTTGCATGTTTTCCCAAATAATACATTGCATTGTATTGTGTTGCATGTTTTCCAACTATGTATCCGGCTCTTCCTATCTGGAGCTTGCTTTTTAAAAATTCATGTATATATATGTATAATTTTAACGATTGCATTGAACTTAGGCGAAGCTCACAAATCATAAAGTCCATCTCTGCATCTTCACAAGGCCAGTGTGCTTTTGTGATTCATCCTCACAGATGTTTTGAGGCTCATGGCATGGGGACAGCCTTTTGTGGTCACTGCATGCCCAGGCTCCAGACAACGGTTGCTCGGGCTGTGTCCAGCTTTCCACTTATAGGCCGTTCTGCTGTTAGCGAGTATCGGTGAACAAGCCTTTGGAGCCCCATTCGGAGGCCTACACCTGATGGTTTAGCCAACTACTGCACAGCACACGGCCGCTGTCCAGCCCCATGGAGCTCTTCCTAGTTAGCGGGGCCCCTTGTTCTCTACTGACAGCTTTCTGAATCTATAGCCGCCCCTCCACCTAACTGACCTCTCCTCTGCCCACCTTTGCCAGGAAGCCATCTCGGGCAGCATGAATCATGGTGTGCCTCCTCTGAGTCCTTAGCTGCAGTTTTTGGGAGTCCAAGTACACCTTAGCAACCCCGCCCCCAACCCCCACCCCAGGAGTGGGGAGGAAAGGGAGGCATGGGTGGACCAGTAGTGTGAGAAGCTGGTACATGAAATTGCTCTGGGTCTTGAGGGATGAGTAGGAGTTTGTCAGTGAGAGATGGTGGGAGGGCATTGTAGGCTCAGGGAAAAGGGGAACGGTGGCTTCTGGGATAGGGATGTGAGGAGGGTGGGCAGGCAGGGGGAAGAGAAGAAAGAGGACGGCGAGGAACCTTGATTGCACACCTAGTATTCTCCAGAGACGGCTGTGTGGGAGCCAGGGGAGGCGGTGGATCCATTTGACACCTACTGAGAGCCATGATCCAGCAAGGAGCGCTTCCCTACAAACTCACTGTCTTTTGGGTTTCTTAAGGAGCTAGATGCTATGTTGTCCCCATTGTGCAGGTGGAAACACGGGCTCAGGGAGAGCCTCCAGGAGAGGTAGGACAGGTGCCCAGCCACGAATTCCATAGACGCGTTTAGCCAGGTACTGCTGCTCAAGACAAGGGTTCTGAAGGAAGCGGGTCACCGGGAGGGGGCACCCGATCCTAGAAGCAGGAATCTTATGGGGGGGGGGGGGAGAAGGGGGAGTTAGAAGCCTGACTCCCGCGGCGCGACCCAAACCAGCCTCATCTTTTTCGAGTCTCAGTTTCCCTTCCGCACAGTGAGCGCAGCCACCGCCAACACACGTTCCTGCCGACCCACTCAACAACCCGGGTTTCCAAGTTCGCGCGCCACCGCGGCCCGCGCTGTGTACCCTCGCTCTGGTAGCCTGCCCTCTCTGGACGGCCGGCCGCAGATTCCCAAGCGCTCGTTCAGCTACACACGCAGCGCTCGCAACCGCGGCGCCCTTCCCCTCCCCCATCCCGGGCCGGCGGCGGGGGCGGCGTGCCGGGCCCCGAGCGGCCCCCGCGGTCCCCCGCAGCCCAGGGCCCCCGGCCGGATCCGCGCCTGGTTTTGGGCGCAGCCGCGCGGCCCCCTCCCCCGCGCGCGTCTCCCCGCCCCCCGCCCCCTCCCCGGCGCTCTCGGGGAGCCGGGGCCGCGCGGCTCCTCCTCCCGCAGCCGCATCTGGGGCGCCGCGCCGGCCGGAGGAGAGGCATGGGGCGCCCGCGGGCCGGGGCCGGGGCCGGGGCCTAGGCGAGCTACGCTAGAGAGAGCGAGCGGAGCGGGCGCAGCGCAGAGGCCGAGCCGACCGAGGCGGCCGAGCGACGGGCGCAGGTAAGCGCGCGGGGGGTGGCACGCGTCAAGACCATCCTCCGAGGCTAGACCCCGGGCAGCCCCGGGAACAGACGCACAGCGGTGGTGTCTCCTGGATCCTCCGACGGGCCAGGGCGCCGGGGCCTGAAGCACGATGCGGGCCGGCCCCTCCGATGCTGGGGTGCAGGAACCGCTCCCGGCCCTCCATCCGCAGGCGACCGGCCGCTGCAGCCCCCTCCCGGCCGCGTGTCGGGGCGGTACAAGCTCCCTTGCCTTCAGCCTGCCGCACGCTCGTGTCCCTTTCCCGGGCTCTCCTCGGGACCCGGCATCCGGGGAGGGGGTGAGCGACCCCGCGCCGCATCGCCCTCGGCGCGCTCGCGTGTCCGGGAGGGGCCCGGAGACCCTGGCACCTGGGCTGGGGGGGGCGCTCACATGGCCACCAGAGGCCCCCACGTGCGGCGCCCCGCGGGAAAGGGGGTTCGCGTGCAGAGCGGGTGGAGGGTAGACCAGGTGGCAGCAAAGGCCAGCTGGGTCCAGATGTGCTGGGCCTGCTGGGAGGGGACATGTGCTACCTGGGCAAGTGATGGTCCCCGGGCCTCTTTGGGTAGAACCTGCCTTGTCGGATTCCCCATCCAGCCTTCATCCATCTCCTTTCTCGCGTTCTTCCACACTGCCCGTGTGGGGCTGTCACAGACTGTTGATGTTGTGGGGGGGGGATGGAATGGGGGAAGGGTAGGTGGATGGGTGAAGGCCAGTTGTAGCGGAGGTACCCTGAGGATGGGGAACCCCACGCTTGGAGAGCCGCGCTGATGTGGGGGGTGTCCCAGCACCTCCACCTGCTTGAAAGTAGGAATGACAGAGGGGGAGGGGGCTGCAGTCCCCAACCCTAAGGAGGCTGGACTGCCCCGCCTCTACTCCTGGCACCTCCATTGAGGTGGGGGAGGGTCCGGGTCCTCTGCCTCTACGGTTTCACTTGGAGGAGGGCACTGTTTTCTGCGAGGCTAGAGGTGATGGCAAAGGCTGTACAGGACCATGTCAGAATTTCTGTTGGAGGAGTCTGTAGAATTCTGTCCCTCAGGTGGCTACCTCTCTCTCCCCTACTCCTCTGGTATAGAGAACTGTGGGCTGCCTGGGCCAAGGGTGACCCGAGGGGCCAGAGCCAGACTATTAAAGACAGCGGGACTGGGTGGGGCCGCAGAGCTCGTTTCCGGGCTGATGGCTGAGGCTCCAGTGTTAGGAACCACTATTGGGGGCCACCCTCCCCCTCAGCTGGGCTTCAGCGGCGGCTCAACAAGCTCCAAGTATGTTCCCAGTAGCTTCCGAAGATGCTGTCAGTGCACGTGGGCCAGGCGTGTGTGCCTGTGTCTATTGGGGTAGGGGTGGGATAGAGTGTAGGCATTCTCTTGGGGCTGGGGAATGCCCGGTGTGCCTGTAAGTGGTGTTCGTGAAGCCCTAGCCCATTTAGGCCAGGTGGAGCTGGACTGGGCACTGGAGAGGTGGGCAGGGCCCAGACTCAAGAGAAAGTGACGGGTAGGCAGGGCCTGATGACTGAATTACAGAACCGGGAACCCAGGAAGCATCCTGCTGGTGTCAGACGGAGATGAGCTGCAGGTTTGAGGGCTGTGCCCCGAGCGCAAAGCTACTTGGCAGCCGAGCTTGCTGTTTTTGGAGGAAGGCTGCGCAGCACTTAGGAGCTGAGGGTGGAACGTGTACTTGGAGCTTCCAGAGGACTCAGTGACGTATCTAGTGTATCGGGGCACCCACTGGCATCTTGTTAGGATTTTGTGGCTCACAGGCGTCTGGCTTCATAAATGCCAGCGTATCTACCTACACCCTGAGGGATGGTGTCCGGTGCACTTGCTGTGTGCAGAGAGCAGGTGGTCCCTCCCCTCCCATACAGCTGTGATGGGTGGGGGCTCGTTTATTTGAAAAAGCCTTTAAAAATAGCCTTCTCGGACTCCAGTGCACTTCAGTATTTCCATTTAAACATTCCGAAATGCGAATGAATAAAATCTGAATTCAGATTTTCTTTTTTGGGAAAGCGTATAGTTGGTACCCAATAAATGGCCACAGCTCCCAGGATGAAGCCCAGCCTCCTTCCCCCAGCAGCTATCTCTCAGCTGCATCTTCTCTCACCTCCTCTCTCACTTGCTTTCAGATTCTGGACCGAGTTCAAGTTGCCTTTAGCCTCAGGGCCCTTGAGCATGCTGGGTTCTCTGCACGCACCCCCATACCCACTCCACCTACTTGACTACGCTGATCAGCCTAGCTTCATTCTAAATATTACTTTTAGAAGAAAGCATCTTCAATGCCCAGGCCTCTCTGTGTCTCTGCCAACATCTCCGTAGCCCTAAGACCTCTGGTTCTGTGTTGCACGTCACTTGGTGTGATTGGCGTGGGAGGGGCAGAGTCACACCTTCCTGCTAGCTTCCCTGTGCCGAGGACTGGTCTTCTTGCTGATGGAACTTGGTCCTATTTTTTATTTTTATGTCTTTGGTTTGAATGACCGTTCCAAGTGGAGGGCTGGACAATGGGCATGGAGGAGACTTGGCCAGGTCCAGTTGTCCACAAGACTGTTCCTATGGGTTCCTGCCTCCAGCTGGCTCTGTACACCCAGAGGCATTTGGCAGTCTTATGGGAGTTATAGGTCTGTGGCCCTCTAAAATCCCAGTGTGGTTGTGGGAGTCCAGAGGTTCTGGCAGAGGCTGAGGTCATGCTTGCGTAGACCCTGCGTCTTTGGGCATCCCTGTGACCCTGTTGTCTGGCATCTGTTCCTGTATTAGTTCATATGTTCACATCAGTTGCCTCCCTAGTTACCCCTTGTTGCATCTATGGGTCTACTACTGGCTTGTCCCTCTGGTTTATCATCTGCCATTCCTTCTTTGGGCCACTAGTGTTTCCTGCTCCACTCAGCGCTCAGTGCTGTTAGGCTGGGGGACATAGAGTCAAGCCAGAGGAGATCTAGTATGTAAACTGCCTCCTGTCCCAGGAACCCATGCTGTCCAGTGCTGGAAATACCCTAGAGGATGTGCCAGTCTGGGTTTGGGGGCCCCAGGGATTTGGGTGGATAGAGGGTGGAGGAGCAAGCTCCTGCTGACTGAATGCCTCACTGGCATTCATAAAATCAGGAAAGCAGCCTGTGACCTGATAAGAGGTGGTCCTCCTGCGTGGTCCTGGGGGACACTGGTCATGAAGGTTGGCTGCTTCTGTGGGCGCTACAGGGTGCGGACTGGGGCTTGGTCACTCAGATTTCAAGGACTGTGTATGAACAGGCCCAGGGCTATGATCCACAGAGTGATAGGCTTGGTGGTTTCTAGAGGTGAAGGGGGTGAAGGTGAGGGCTTAGGTTAGGGCTTCACCACACTGTTAAGTGAACTCTGACTGGGCACCTTTTGGGTAAGGCTGTTACCTAGCAGGACTTCCTGGGGTGGAGGATGCCAAGTCAAACGTCCGCTCATTCCATTGGACTCTTGTGACTGGCCGTTGAGCCACACTCGACTACCTTTCTTTTGTATATGTGGTTCATGGTTCTGGTGGTGGGGTTGTTGCTGATTCTCTTTGTCCACCTACTCAGCAGTCTCCTGGCAACAACCTCAGGCCAAGACTGAAGCCTTTAGGGTATGCCGAGCACTCTGCGGTTTGCAGGATGCATTTAATTTCCGCATTTTCTAGCTATCCTCTTAGTAGGAGCGGAGAGGAAATACCTTCACTTGACTGATGAGGAAACTGAGGTGCAGGAGCTTCCCATGGTCACTCACAGTCTGGAGAGTAGGCCCACAGTCCAGGAACCCCAATCAGTGGGCCCTAGGGGGTGG
This sequence comes from Myodes glareolus, assembly GCF_982192425.1. NCBI lineage: Eukaryota > Metazoa > Chordata > Mammalia > Rodentia > Cricetidae > Myodes > Myodes glareolus. The sequence continues at coordinate 22,546,331 of NC_142035.1, read as the reverse complement.
CCATTGTGTCAAGGCCTTCTCTTGAGTAGATTGCACATCACTTCCTGAGCTGAGGAGCAGCCTGGATCCTTCTGTGCTGGGTTTCGCAATGCCGCCTCCTCCCCACCGAGCTAGCTGTCTGACGTGGCCTTTTCAAAAACCCAAAATGAATGGAAGCACATTTTGTTTGGAGAATTTTGCTACACCCCTCACCAGGGCTGGTTGCAAAACCAGGCTTGGGGATTCCTGCTAATGTTGACAATGATAATAATAATAACAGCCGTTATCAGCAGCTGACAGTTAAAAAAACAAAAACAAAACAAAACAGCTATCCTCTTGACAGAACATCGCTGACCACCTCCCAGAGCGAAGTATGGTTCTAAGCCCGCTATATAATAAGTACTGACTCCAGGCCCCCTGCGTCTGCCTCAGTCCCTACCACCCCCTAATCTTATTAACCCCATTTTACAGGTGAGGAAACTGGACATGGAGAGCTTTCAGTGGTCCAAGGCCGCATAGATGGCAAAGCCTTGATCCTGCTAGTGTTTGGATCTAAGTGAGTTTAGAGATGTACCTTAGCCCGTCATCTGGGGATCCCGAAGTTCCCATTCATTCACCAGCAAGTGGTGGAGGTGGAGTGTGAGGTGTATGGGGATCAACTGTAGGAGGCTCCTTCCTGGCTTTGGGGAATCCGATCATATACGTTGGAGGTGGAAGTCGACCTGGTAGGCAAGCAGCCCCAAGGCATCCCTGGAAGTCGAGGGCATTAGCAGCTCTGACTCTCAGTCTGACCGTAGACTTGGTCTGAGCTCTGAATACTATGGTCACCATGACGTGGGGCTTACTGAAGGAGGCTGTGACCTGTCCTGAAAACTTCCGGAGGTGTGAGTGGGTTACATGATAAGAAGTGGCCACAGCTACCAGCCCACCGGAGAGAGGAAAGAAGCTGTCTAGTTCCCAGGACCTTTCCCTTAAGAAGCTGACTTCCTCTGGAACAGAACAGCAGGCCCCTAGGAACAGGTCCAGGGACCCATTTCTAGGACTGGACTTCACACATGGTCAGAGGGCCATTTGGTGCTCGAGGGGGGTCATCATGAGAAAGCCCAGGATGGGATGAGAGTCTGTGGTGTTACAGGAGTGGAACAAGACCTGCTGAGGCATAAATTGAGTGCCTACTGTGTACCCAGCATTGCATGGGACCCCAGACATGATTAGGAAGCCATTCTGATTGGGAGGCACTGGGACACCATGCTCTCCAAAGTTCTGGTCTTGGGGCTTTGAGCACTTGGCCTATAGGATTTAGGCACTTGTCTTTGTGGAGAGACAGGCTGCTGGTAGGTCATGGAGCCTTTTTCTTGACATCTGTCAGGAGTGTGCTGTGTGCTTAAGGGACTGGGAGTGCTTGTTGCTTTGTTGCTGTGTTTCCTGGCTCAGGACCTGACACCTCTCTGGGCTCTGTGGTCTCCATCTCTTTTGAGGGGGCTGGGGTGTCATCTGAGTCTTTGTCAGCTCAATTCTCTGGCTCTGTAGGGGTGAACTAAGCTGTACTTCTTTCCAGTAGGTACCAGGAGCCTGGTGTTATGTTCTCACCCTGACAGCTGCCTGGCTTCCTCACCACCCTCTGTCCTCCAGCTCCTGCGGGGTGGGGGCTTTTACTCCCACCTCCTGCAGGCTGACTGGGTGCTGTGATAGTGACGTGACCATGGACTGTGGAGCACAGCTTGGAAATGGGGATCAGGTTTGCACCCCAGCTGCCTGCCTGCCTCCCCCGGCTGTCACCAAGCCCAACATTCTTAGCTCTGCTGGATCTCCTGGGTGCTGGAGCTCATTGGAGGCTCTGAGTGCCAGGCCTTGCTGGTCCCCAGGCTCCAGTGCCCTCCTTTGCTCAATAGCATGTACTGTGTGGGGCTGGGCTCTGGATTCTGCTACTTTGTAATGACCCCTTTGGAGGCTGACTAGCTGAATGCAACCTGCCTGGGATAGCGGTGACTTCCAGGCCCTCTGCCGCCAGTGTTTTCTATGTGTGAAGTCCACGTTGAGGGAGCAGGGTGCTGTGCTCAACTCTTTTTTTGTCCAAGGAAACTGGGGCTCGGGGGGAGGGGCATTGAGTCAGTGGATGGTAGGGTAGGATTTGAACCCAGGTATGTATACCTGACAGTTCAGGCTGGAAGGTAGGATCCCAGCCAGAGGCCACTTGGTGACTGAGCTTCTGGGTCTCCTTTGGTCTTAGTTTCCTGTGTTTGAGGAGATGAGAGTGATATGGCTCGGCCTCACATGGTGCTGCTGTGGTCACAAGTACGGAGGTGTGAGCATCTCACATCTTGCCTTCTCGGGAACTTGCCACTTCTAGGCTGTGAGGGATTCCTAGAGGACCGGGCACTTGTGAGACCTCCCAGGACTGTGTGAAAATGCAGAGGCAACCAGCTCTGGGTGGCCCTGGGGGGTCCTGCTCAGCCCTGGGTCAAGCCTATTTCTGCCTGTGTGTGGATGTCAAGGGACCTTCCAGGCACTCGGAGAGAGTGCAGGGTGATGGGGTACACAGGGAGGTAAATGGTGATGTGATGGGCTGCCTCGGCTGCTCCTGTTGGATGTCACATGTTTAGTGTGTTTGTAAATATATGTGTGGTATGTATATAGGCTGTTTGTGTGGAGTATGTGGTCTGTTGAAGGTATGTGTGGGACATGTATGCTATATGATGTATGGGGAGGTATGTGTGACATGTATGGTAGTATGTGTGTGTGTCTGTAGCATATGTGTGATGTGAGGGGAGATGTGTTTTGGCATGTATGTATGGTGTGTGTGTGTGAAGAGTGGAGAAGTATATGTAGTATGTATGTATAGTGTGTGTGTATGGGGGAAGTGTATATGGTGTGTGTGGAGGCATCTGCATGGTATATGTGGGCCATATGTGTATCTGTGACATATGTGGACGGGGCTGTGCCAGCATATAGAGGATCTATTGGTGTTGGATGTGTATGAGAGACTACCCCCACTCTGGCCAGGCTTTTTGTGTATTGCTGGATCCTTTCGATATCGAGACAGGGATAATGTAGGCACTGTCATCCCTTGGGGCTTACCTTCTCTACTCCTTTTCTTATTCCCAAGTATTCATTCAGTAAACACATGTCAAATGCCTGCTCTCTGCCCTGAGCAGATGCTGGGCGTACACAGTGAACAAGTGGCTTGTCCCTGCCCTGTGGAGCCATGATCCTCTTGGGAGGCCTGCAGCCGTTACATAACCTTCTGGATGAATGTAAACTCAAGGCAGTGACAGGCGCTGCTACCACGCAGAATACCATAGCTAGTGTTGGGCATCAGGGTGGGCTGGCCCTCCCAGGAAGTGGAAGACTGGGAAGGTTGGTACAGAGCCCTTTGGTGGGGTAGCATGGAATGCCGAGGATGTGGCCTGGAGAGCCCGAGGAGGAACTTGGTGTGAGTTCGTCAGCTGGGCTGCACGGTCCTATTGACTGCAGGGAAGACTGTGGATATGTAAAGAAAACGAGGCCCAGAGAGGTGAAACCGCCTAGGACTGGAAACTTGACGGGATGTGGACTAGTATAGTCTCCCATGACTGCCTCTGGCACTTGGAGCCCTTGTCCACTGCCCAGACTGTTCTCGGACTCTTGAGTGACTCTCCTAAAGTGACCTGAGGTGTGGCAGCACCCTCTCCAGACGTTTCTGTGTGGATGCTTCTCCATGAAAGAAACCTGGGAGCCACAGATGGCTCCAGAGCGGGGCAGGCCCACAGTGCTCTCCTGGCCAGCGACTGCCAGGTTTCCCGGCACTGGCATGGAATGTTGGCTGTCTGCCCACCTGCCAGGGCCAGGACCAAAACTGGCCAACCTCTGCTGACCCAGTCTGCACTTCCCTCTGCTGACGCCAGCTAGGGCAGGGGCACAAGCAGTGGGCAGCCTGGGAGCTGTCACCATGACCCACTGTGGCCCAAAATTTCCAGGAAGCATTTGCAAGGCAGGGTTTGATGGATGGCAAAGCCATTCCCAGAGGTGGCCAGAGAGGCAGCCTTCTCTTTGGGTTCCTCCTGGTGGGCCTGTGGTTCAACAACGAAGAGGAACTAGGGCTCCTCCCGCAGCCCACGGCAGCCAAATGCTTCCCAGACTTTCTTCAGGTCTACTCCCATGTCTCACACTCAGGCGATGTTGTCTGATTTAGGACCACACCCAGCCCCCACATGACAGTTGGCATGTTCTCTCACCTGTCTTCTTGCAACCACCCTGCTCCTCCTGCATCTCTCCATGAGGACTAGGGTATTTTATAATATCCTGTGTTGTCCCCTGCCTCCCAGCCACTGCCTTTACTGTCCCTGCAGCCCGGGAGGCCCTACACTCATTATCTGAGGCTCAGCTCAGGCCTCCTTTTCTAGGAACCCTAGATTATCTGTCCTCATGGGTCCCTGCGCCCCACAGCAGGTTGGACTGTAGGGGTCTTTGAGCATGCAGGGCCCTTGCAATCAGATGGCACCAGTCTAAGCTCCAGCAGGCACCCAGTCAGAAGTGGTACCCGGGCACCGTGAAGCCTAGCAGTGTGCGCAGGTGCAGCTGCAGGGGAGAGGTGGAACGGTGGCACCTTAGTGGGTATATTGCGAGGTTGGCGCCACACAGCTGTCCATGCCAGTGTGTCCCTTTGTAGTCCTCTCTGTTTTCCTCTTTCAGCCTTGGGAACAGTACCCTTTCTGGAGGTCAGTCCCTCCACTGGCCTAGCACCATAGTTCTTGAGGCTAGTGGGCTGGTCTCTGTCAAACTGGCCTAGAGGTCAGAGCTGTCTTTCCAACCTGGGGAAAGCCAGAGTCTGAAGGTGTGTTTCCAGAAGCAAAATATGTTTCTTCTTCCCTTTCTCCTTTTCTGTCTTGATTCCTTGAGTTAGTGTCTTGCTATGAAGCCCAGACTGGCCTTGAAGTTGCTACATAACCCAGGCTAGCCTGGAACCTGAGGTCTTCCTGCCTCAGCCTCCTGGGTCTGGGATTACAGGCTTGTGCTCCCATACCTGGCTTCATTTCTTGTTCTTGTCCTGTAAGCCTGGTGTGTGGCCTGTCTGTTCCTGCAGCTGGTGTGTGCTCTCTGATGCAAACACCTGCTTGTGCCAAGGATTATTTTAGGCCTGGCAGGCATTCATCTTCAGCCCCAAAGGGTGACATGACAGTGAGACCATTTGAAGCTGTTCACAAGGTACTTATAGTTTGGTTCTGGGGAACAGTTGTCTCTGAGGGTCAGATCTGCCTGTGTGCCTGTTCACCATCACGAGGAGCAACCCAGGGCCAATGAGGTGGGCAACAGTACTCCTTTGTGGAGCAGGGGTCCTGGAAGTAGGACTTGTCCCATTTTGGGCCCAGGACCCAGTGCCCTCTTGGGAAGATGGCTTTATTCATTCATTCGTTCATTCGTATGTATTTTCTGTCTCTCTCTTTCTCTCCCGCCCGCCTCCTTCCCTCTCCCTTTCTCTTCCCTGCCTATCACCAGTCTCACTTCCTCGTTAGCTTTCTCTTCCTGAGGAGAGGGCTCTGAAGCTGGTGGTTGAAAACCGTGTTACACACGTGTTCTGCCCAGGACACCTCCAGGAGTCACCTGAGGGACTTAGTGGAGACCCACCATGGCCAGGCCAGGAAATGGCATGGCACCTGGACCAGAGCATGGCATTGTTTACCTCTTGAATGACTGGGCAGGGAGAGCAGTGTCCCCTCAGGAGGAGAAACAAGGCAAAGGGAAAAGGTGTCATTCCTGAGGCCACCTAGCTGCTGCTGGTGGAGCCGGGGTTAGATCTGAGCCCATCCTGCCTCAGAACCCAGAGAGTGGGTCGGGACGTGAAGGCTGGCCGGGGAGACCATGGGCTTTTTTTGTGGGGTGTCCACAGCAGGCCATTTTTGCCCAGCTGTTCTCATGAATAGGGGTTTTTGTTTGTTGTTTTCTGGTTTTGTTTTAAGTAGAAAAAGCAAAAAGGAATGGAAAGGGGGTGTCACCCAAGAAGCCTGGGAAACCATAGGCCGGGACTCCTGGAGGAAGCTGCCAGAGCTTGCCCACCCTGCGGAAGTGGGGTGATGATGAGGGTTTGTGGGCTCGAGTCCAGCTCGGCTCACCAGCTGCTTGACCTTGATCAGGTGTCAGGGACAACTCTCAGAAAAAAAAAGTCCTCCGTGTGTACCCCAAAGCCTTGAAGGCTGGATTCATGAGTGAAGTGGGGTCCTGAATGCTGAGGTGCTGGGAACAGAGCCTGCTGAATAACAGGTGCTTAAGAAATGGCTGATGTGCTCCTGTGCCCCTCCCCAGCCCCTGCTTGCAGAAGGACCTGGGCTGCCCCGAGAGACCAGCCTGAGAAAGAGAACCAAGAAGTGAGCAGTGCAGGGTACTAGCAGAGAGAGACAGACGGTGAGAACGAGCGGTGGTCAGGATGGGCCGGGGTCACAGGATTCCTCACTGGAGCCAGTACTCTGTGCAGGGTATATGTAGTGTGGGGCTCTCTAAGAGCTTCAAGAAGGAAAAGAGTAAATTCTTGGAACCACCAGGGTCTCTAATAAGCCTAGGAACCAGAATGCTTGTGCCTCCCCACCTCCAGGCCTCTCTGGGACCTTGCTGGAGTCCTTCCCTCCCCGAAATCCTCCTTTTTTTGACTGGCCTGGTTTGTGGATGGCCCACATTCCAGGTTGCAGCTTTGGGCAGGAGGGCAGACAGTGGGCCTTTGCTCGGAGGGTCTCTTCCAGGCCCAGCCCTGACCTTTGCCTGTGGGGCACCTCCCTGTGTCAGGAGATAGAGCTGTAAGTGGTCGGGAGGTGGTCCAACTTGCCCAGCGCCCTGGCCTACCCTGAGCCCTGTACTCTCTCTGGGTAGCCCACACTGGGGAGCAGATATATTCAGGCCACTTTCTCTGTTCTCTATAGCATCTGTGTTGACTGCACTTGACAGGGTGGGGGAGGCAGGGCTGGGAGCAGCCACACCCGCTACAGTGGCCCAGCCTTCCTGAGCTCTCTTAGCCAGACTGCTGGAGGGGACACTGGTGGTGGCCGGTGTAACACGGTGAGGGCTCCTTTGCAGATGGTGGGTGATCCTTTCCCCCGTCCCCTAAGGCTTCAGCTCTCTGACCCTTCATATCTAGGTCACAAAGATAATCCAACTATTTGCTCCCTGCCTGCTCTCCACCTCTGAGCTCCCCGGTCTTCTGTTCCATCTCAGAAAGCAAGCATTCTCCCCTTCGTGAGGCCTCATGGCCACTGTGGACCAAATGCTAGACACACGAAGGTAAGGGCTTCTGAGCTGGTGAAATCTTAGTCCAGGAGAAGGCTCTCGCTCTCAGACTTCTGAGATAACCTAGGGACACCTGTTGAAATAGGGGAAGTCCTACAAGGAACACTGGGATGTGGTGGTGCCCAGAGTCCTTTTTTTGAGGAGTGGTCCTTGCTGAGACAGGGGAGTTAAGCTGGAGTGAACCAACACTGGAGATGCAGCCTTTCTGACAGGAAGGACGGCAGGTAGAAGAACCCACGGTAGAGGGAGGGCTGGGCTGTTTGTCAGTGTGGTGAACCGGAAGACAGGCAGTGACTTCTCAGATGCCAGGCTGAGGGGCTAGGTCACCTGACCTGGCCATGAGGAGCTGTGGGTGAGTTTTCAGCATGGTTATGGCCAGGTCAGGTGCAAGCGACTGGTCACTGCTTCCACCCGCTGTTCTCCGGGCTTCCCAGGCTCCCGCAGCAGATGCCCTGGGCCAGGCTGTCCAGCTGGGAATCAGAAATAGCATGCACATGGCCGGCGAAGCGCTCCCCCTCCTCAGCGCCTTTCAGCTGTGCCTTCCGAGTCAAGGACGGCTCAGTGCTTGCAAGCTGGGTGACCTTCTCTCCCTCCCGTTTATTAATACACCACCCACTGGGGCTTAGGCAGAGTGAGGAGAGTGTGAGCTGGAGGATGGGGAACAGCAGGTTCTGGTCCCTGGCAAGGGAAGTGCTGAGACTCAAATACTACCTGTCTACCAGATGCCCAGGATGGACGGAGATAGAGTACCCACCTTGCCATCCCCTCCTCTTGCCACCATTCATTGGTAGTAGCCTTCTGGACATCCCTACGTCTGCCCGGTGGGTGTATTCATTCTTGAGTTAGCCGTCCTGTGTCAGGCCCCGTGGTGGACAGGAACCATGGACAATTAACGGCTGTTGGGAAACTCAAATTAGGCGAAGCCGTGATGAGGCCCAAGTTGGGTGGCAGTGGGAACTGAGGGTTCAGCCTAGGGTCACAGAGGCTTCCTCTAGGAGGTAACCCTTGAGCCGAGACCCAAAGGATGAAGTTGCCCACATGGGATCAAGATGACCACCCCTACAGAGGGGGCTCCATATGTACACATGGAAATGGGGGAGGCCCTGGTGTTGGGAGTAGGGGAAGATGGCGAGACTGGGTGAGTTTTGGGCAGTGTCCAACAGTGGCGTGCAGCCTTGAGGACAATTGCCAGGGTTTCGGGTTTACATGAGGGCCCGCTGCCCAGATGCAAATCCAGATGTGCCACTTACCACCTGACTTCGAGCAAGTTCCCTCAGCTCTGTGCCTCAGCTTCTCTGAGTGAGAGGCTCAGTGGCAGTCCTTGCTCAGGAGACTGTTGTGAAGGTGGAAGGACGTGAGGAAGGGGTTGGGGTGGCGCTGGGTGCTCACATGTGGTGTTGTGGATGATGTCGCCTTTCTTTGTGGGCGAAGTGCAGATGTGCAAATGATTTTCCATAGAATGGGGTCACAACGGCCCAGTTTCTCTGTATCTGCCTTTGCCCCACATGAATGCTATTTTTCAGTCCGAGAGTCACTGACATTTGTGAGTTGAAGCAGAGGCTGTGCGTTGTTTGCACTGACCCTGAGTGTCCTGTCCAGTGTGATGTGACCACCACACCCGCTGGTTAAAGAGTCCCGGTCCTCTAAGCAACAAGGATTCTGTTCTAGATCTGCTCTGTCAGGATGGTGGGTACCACACCAAGTGGATGTCTCTGCCTCACATCCGCTACTGCTGACAGGCTCTTGGGTTACTTCCAGGTGTTGACTGTGGACAGTGTTCCTTTGAATTTCCTCTGCATGCATTGAGTGTGCAGCCAGGACTGGGTTTCCCCATCACAGACAAACATGCCAACTTTGGTAGGTATGGCCATCACAGATGAACATATCAGCTTTGGTAGGTACCGTAATCACAGACAAACACACCAGCTTTGTTAGGTACTCCATCACAGACGAACACGCCAACTTTGGTGGGTACGGCCACACTGTCTTCCCAAGTACTTGTGCAGATCCATTCCCTCCTGCAAAGTGACTTCTGCTTCCTTCATGCCCTCACCAACATTACTCTAGGTCTTTCCCCATCAGCTACACACTCCTGTGTGGCTAGACCGCCTCGTGCCAGGTCCCAAGTGATGGTCACAGTCAGTTGTTCCCATGTTAAAACAACAACAACAACAGAAAAGAAAACAAATAAGTAAAGTTTTTTTGTTTGTTTCTGTTATTGTTGTTTAGATAGGGTATTTCCATATAGCCCTGGCTGGCCCTCACTATGTAGACCAGGGTAGCCTCAAGCTCACAGAAATCAACCTGCCTCAGCCTCCCGAGTGCTGGAATTAAAGGCATGCGCCACCACACCTGGCTAATAAGTAAAGTTTTGATAAGTTAGTTAATTTAATGCATTTATTGATAAAAGAATAAAAAGTGAAAAAGAAACTCATAAAGTAAACCTTAAAAAAATAAAGCAATGATAGTAAAGATACCCTGCAGTAGGTGAGTGGAAAACAAGCTGTGGTGTATCTACATAGAGGACTATCATTTGCTAGAAAACAGAGGTAAGTTACCAAGTTACCACACTGGAAAAAGAAAAAAATATGAGCGGGAGAGACGTGTAACATAATTGCTAAATGAAAGAAACCGATCTGAAGAGACTGTAACTTGTGACCACACTCTCTCTCTGTAGCTTTCTGGAAAAGACAGATATTTAGAGACAAGGCAAGATTAGTGGTTGTGGTTACTTTGGGATGGAGAAATGGGAGGGAGATTGAGAGGATTTCTAGGGTGAGGGGAGTGAAACTATTCAGAATGATGCTGCGGTGGAGGGGTCCACACCACTACATGCTTGTCCAAACCTAGTGGCTGTGCCGCACAGAGGGCGTGGCCAGCTCCACGGACTGGGAACTTGGGCTGTCAGCTGTAACAGCTACTGCGCTGGCACAGGGAGTGAGTGCTGAATGGGGGTGACTGTCAGGCTAGGATGTGAGACCTATGCTTTCTGCCCAGCACTTCTGTAAACTTAAATTTTCTAAAATACTGTTTATTTATTTAGGTTTTTCTGAGACCGTGTTTCTCTGTATAGCCCTGGCTGTCCTGGGATTCACTCTGTAGACCAGACTGACTTCAAACTCACAGAGATCCCCTTCCTCTGCCTCCCTAGTGCTGAGATTAAAGGTACCACCACCGCCTCATTTAAAACACTATTTAAAGATAGATATGTCAGAAATAGTAAAAAAGGACTTTTATAATTTAATAAACTTTGAAAAAAAAGAAATAAACACCATTGCACTTGGAAAAAAAAGAAATAGTAAAAAGGAAAAAGACAAAACTGAAAATCAGTAGAAGTGTCTGCTGTGACTCAGGGTTCCTGTGGGCTCATCCCATGTGTGTGTCTGTACACGTGTGTGCATGCTGTAGCGAGCATGTGGAGGTCAGAGGACAGCTGGGAGAAGTGGATTCTCTCCTTCCCCTTTGTGGATCCTGGGAATCGAACTCTTGCTGTCAGGCTTGGCGGCAAGCACCTTTGCTTGTTGAGCCATCTTGCGTGCCCGAGATTTTTCTTTTCTGTGGTGGAGGTGACTCTCTAGGAATGCTGGTCTCGCTCCTGTTTCCTCCTGCTGTGCTTGGTCTTCGTGGAAACACATCGCTCTTACTAAGCATGGCTTTTAGTGGCTCCACTCTTTCCTGGGGGAGGCGGTTTAATCCCGGTGATGGAGTAGGAGCTGTTGTGTTTGGGAACAAACCTGGAGATTGATAAAGCGACAGAGTCATGGGCTCTGGGCATCACATCTGAGCAGAAGAGATTTAGAACGGCATCACCCTGCCGCGTGCGTGTCAGCATCTCGGTTTAGTTATCTCCAAACGGTGGCGAGAGGCTTTGCTGCATTCTGGAAATAAATGATTATGGATGTGTGAACAGATGAGTCTTCACATTTTGAGGCAATTTTAGAACCTTTAAGTTAAAAGAGCCTGTGAAGGTATGCAGTTTAATCTTTATTCCTAGTGTAACCTTGATTTATCCCTCTTTAAAAAAGCTTAGATTTAGGTATAATTGACACATACGCATTTGAGATACAGAAAAAAAAGCTTAGATTGAGGTGTAACTGACGTATCATAGACCATATGTATTTAGAGATACAGAACTGAAAATACCGACCACCACCCGAAGTTCCTTTGTCTCCCTGTGCAATCTTCCCCTTGCCCTCCTCCCACCCTTCTCCCGCCTGCCCCTCCCATCCCCAAGCAAGGATGTTTGTATTTTCTAGAATTCTGTATAAATGGAATAACACCCTCTTGTGTTCTTCTTGACAGTCATCCTTCACTTGGGATCATGGTTGGAGATTAATTCATGCAGCAGCATCCGCCAGTAGTCCTTGCTTTTCTATAACTCAGTAGTATTCCATTGTGAGATTATTAGAAACAAAACTTCTTATGGACAATTATAGTCACGTCTTCCTATGAATCTGTGTTTCATTTCTCTCAAGTAAATACCTAGAAATATTTCTTTTCTTGGGTAAATACCTAGAAAAATGGCTAGACAGTGTGGCAGGTGTGTGCTTAGCTTTTTAAGAAACTACCTAACCATTGTTGCTGGCAGGTCCCAGTTCCTCCTCACCCTCCTCAACGCTGGCTGAGGCTGATGATGTCTTCACTGCAGCCTCACCAGTGGCGTGGGCCACCTTTTCACCCACTGTGTCCTCGCAGTCTGAATCTTTTCTCCTTCACTGCTTTTCTTATGGCGGTCTGAGGGATCTTTTAGTATTCTGGACACAAGTCCTGTAAGTGATTCGTGAACACAGTATTTTCCCCATCTGTGGCTTATCTGATCGTTTCCTTAAGAGCATCTTAAAGGAGAGGGTTTTA